>NC_133661.1:155089597-155752768 GCF_037893015.1 Macrotis lagotis
AGGTGGGTTGTGAAGCTTGGCCTTTTGCCTCTGGAGTGAGGATGCCACATAGATTCATCTGCAAGGTGAGGTGAAGTGCATATGCAAAGTAGGATTAATTTCATTTTACAGAGGAAACTGAGGCCCCGGGAGAGTTTAAGTGGGTTGTCTAAAGTCATCCAGGTAATTAATAATGATTAGAAGTAGCATTTGAACCTTCTGCTCCAGTGCCTCAGCTTTATTATATATCTATCCCATATTACAGGTGAAGAAACTAAAATTTTAGGTTAAAGACTTGCGCAGTTTAATAATAATAACTTAAATAACATTTATATAGCACTTACCATATGCAGGCATTATGCTGACTGCTTTATAATTAATATCTCATTTGATCCTCACAACAGTGCTAGAAGGATAGGTGCTTTTTTTAAATCTTCATTTTATAAATGAGAAAATAAGTCAATGACTTGTCCAGAATCTCATAGCTAGTAATGTCTAAGGTTGAATTTGAACTCAGGTCTTCTTGACTCTAAACCCAACAGTGCCACCTAGCTGCATAGTTGTTGATGATTGTGTATGCATATCAGATTACTTGCTAAATTAGGGCTAGGAGCAGAAAGGTGGGAAGAAGAAAACTCCGAAAATGAATGTTAAAAACTATCCTTATATATAATCAGAAAAGTGATTAATAAATAAATTTTAAAAATAAAATGGCTATTAAATGTGAGAGATAAGTGGTGAACCCAGGTGTTCCCTGTCATGCCAGACTTTTTTGGCACCAAATCCTTTGAGGATCCTGTCTTTGTCTTTTGTATCTCTCCTAACGGCTAGTCTAGTCCAGCTGAGTACCGGACATTCAGGAAAGGTTTGTGGAATCTGAATGAATGACCATGAATTAAACATCTGGATGTCCAGGCCCCTGAGGGAGGGGCCAGCTTCCAGGGCCAGGTCAGAGGAAGAGGTGAGGGAGCAGGACTGATCCAGAAGACACTCCAAGATGGGACTAGCTGCCCACACCACAGAGTACTCCCTCATTAGGAGGAAGCCTGAAGGCCTGGAGCCAGGGTGGTTCCTTCCATTGCTCCAGGCAGGATCTCGAGGGCCATTCCTCCTCAAAGAGTCATTGTTCCCATTGCTGACCCCAGGGACTGAGCAGAATATGTGCTGCTTCCTTTCCCCCCCTTCTTTTTTGGTGTTTTTGGAGATGATCTTTTCTTATTTTTTCTTCTTCTAAAAGAAAAGTTTAACTGTCTGAAGAACCAGTGGGAGTAAAGAACTGGACTGTGAGCAGGAGGAGCAATGGGGTGATGCTCTTGTTTGGAGAGGAGACAGAGCTGAGACTGGGGGTAGATAAAATGGGAAGCCTCCTAGGAAGCAATTCACAATGAGGGTCACAATAAAGGTCATTATTATAAAATGCTTCTTATAGAGATACATGTTTCTAATGCCCTAAGATTCCACTTTCCTTGGTGTGAGTTAGTTATTTTGGGATATCAAGTCTTTTGATGTGAGAGGAAAGACTCAGCGCTTTTGGAGGACAATAATATGCAGGCAGCATACTTTTCAAGTCCTGACTGAGGCAACTGGAATGGACCTGAGCATCATCCAAGTTCAAATCCCTCTTTATATAGATGGGAAAGCTGAGTCCCATAGAAAGGAAATGACTTGCCCAGCTACTGAGTATCTCTGAGGCAGAACTTGAACTCATCTCTTTATAACTAAAAGTCCAGGGCTTTAAAGAAGTGAGAATGGGTGTTGATGCCAGCAAAAGCTTTAAACTTGGAGACTGACATACTTAGAAGATGATTAGAGAACTGTTTGCAGAGTGAGTCAAACTAAGAGAACAATTTATACAATAACAACATTACAAAGAGAAATAACTTTGAAAGACCCAAGGACTTTGATCACTACAATGGCTACTTCTGATTCTAGAGGATAGATGAGGACACAGTGTATTTGAATTCTGACAGAAGGATGATTGGACCTAAGATGCAGAATCAGACAAGTTTTGGGCCAGGTCTCGACTATGCATATTTTTACATTTGTTAAATATGTTTTCTTGTCTCTTTTTTCCATTGGAGGATGAGATAGGAAGCTAAGGGGATAGAGAAAAGATAGAAAAAAGAAAGAGGGAGGGAGAGAGAGAGAGAAGAGAGAGAGAGAGAGAGAGAGAGAGAGAGAGAGAGAGAGAGAGAGAGAGAAATAAGAGGGGGAGGAAAAGGAAGGAAGAAGTAGAACAGTAAGGAGGGAAGAAAGAAAAGTCACTGAGGTATCTTTTTGAAAAACAACAGAAAGCTAGAAAGAACAAATAAGTAGGATAACTTTGAAAACTATAGGTTGAAGTTATTATATAATTAACAAGAAAATCAAACTGGGCATAATAAAGATCTGCAATTTCATATACAATTATCTTTTTCTGTTGTTTTCTGCATATGGAAAAACCCATTGTGTTTGGTGTTAAGTACAAAGTAAAACTTTTTAAAATAAAAACTAAAATGAAGGAGTTGGACCTCAAAAAAACCCCCAACCCACTATTAGAGTATAAATTGTTTGAAGGTAATCTAAATTTTGCCTGCTTTCAGCACCAGAGTCTTCTTAATAAATAGATGGGTTTAATATTTGTTGAATCTAAAGTTCTTTCTTTACTACCATCTGATGAGCTAGATGGTAGAAAAATTAACATTCCCATTTCACAGATAAGAAAGCATAAGTCAATAAAGTGATTTAGGCAACTGTCAGGAATATGAGTTATAATACTGAATCAAATAAGATGCTTTTAAAGTATTATAGAAATGAAGACTGCTGATACATGAACATTATATGTTATTATTAATCAGGAAATTCAGATAAGTGGCTTGCTATCTAAGAAGCCTGCTTGATTGGCATAACCCTCTGAGCAGCCAAGACAATACTGGACTCAAAGTAAGTTTCCCTCCTTCAGAAACCAGTTCCATACCTGTAGAATCTCCCCTTCCCTTTCTACTTTCTAAGTAACTAGAAGCAGGTACTGGAATCCAGTGAAGCTGACTGGGAGCAAATGATTAGTCTGGGGAATATTTGGCCTTAGGGATTCCAAAGTTTCCCAGACCTAGCCTGGCTGCACAGACAACATCCCTTGGAGCTCTGGGTGCAGAGTCACGAGGTGCAGTGAGAAAGGTCAAAGTCATCATAATAATCCACCCTGGCTCCAATCAACCTGCCGCCACTGACTCCCCGGGCAGCCCCAGTCTGGCCTGCCCTGCATGGGATCAATAAGCTCTTCCCTCTTTTGTCTGCTGGAGTTTCCTTCCAGGCTTTCTTTCTTTCTTTTCTTTCCCTTTTTTTTTTCCAAATCCCCTAGGGAAAGCCTTGGCCAGTCTGGCCCCCAGACAAAAAAACCCCAGTGCTGGCAGAACCAGGGATTGAGTTCTTCTCTCCTTCCCTGCCGACTCATTTTTCCCCCACTCCCTAAAGGACCACGTACTTGGTGCTTGGGAGTCCCACACCCCGGGTGGCAGTAGTGGTTTTTTCTTACCACTAGGGGTCCATAGAACAATCAATTTAGTTCATAGAACCATAGATTTAGAATCATCTAGTTTGGCCCCCTTCATTTTATAGAAGATGAACCTAAGATCCATAGAGGTCACACAAGGCTGAGCAGAGATTTGAACCCATGTCTGAAATCTCTAACATTTTATTTACTGCACATCTTCCCTTGGATTGTGTGACTGAGCATTATTAACTTCAATCAGTCATAGAATCACAAAATACCAGAACTGGAAAGAGAAGTCAGAGGTCGACTAAGTTAAACCCCTTATTTATAACCCTGGTTTCTCTGGGCTACAGTTCTGGCATAAAAAGATAAAATGAGAGATAGCTAACAATACAAAGTAGGATTTAATATGATTTAATAATTAAAATAATAAAAGCTTTGTTGTTGTTCAATCATATCTGACTCTTCACCATCCCATTTGAGTTTTTCTTGGCAGAGATACTGGAGTGGTTTGCCATTTCCTTCTCTAGCTCATTTGACAGATGAAGAAACTGAGGCAAACAGGGTTAAGATTTGCAGGAAATAATGAAGAGAGAAATGAGTAGAACCAATAAAACATTGCAAACAGTAATAACAATACTTTTCAAAGAACAACTGTCTATGACTAGGACTGGCATAAGGAGAATTCAGTACTCAAATCAACTACAAAGGAAGATACTATCCACCTCCAGAGAAAGAAATGATAAATTGAAATGTGGTTACACACTCTAGAGAAGGCCACCATACACACACACACACACACACACACACACACACGTATATATATAAACCTATATATGACCATCATTTAACACATACATATGTTTACATTATAAATGTGTGTGTGTGTGTGTGTTTATAGGATAGGGAGGGAAAGGGACGTACAAAGATAGTTTGGTACTTAAAATATAATTGTGAGAATTAAACTTAAAAAAAAAGATCAGTTCAAATCTTATCTCAGACACTTACTGACTGTGTGACCCCAAACAAATCACAGTTTCTCCTTTAAAATGAGGGGGTTGAACTGCTCACTATTGGATAGAGAATCAATGTACAGAAGTACACACTGAATTTAGAGTAAATAAAAATTTAAGTGGATGGACTTGATGTAGTCGAAGTTTCTTCTCTCATCTCTGTAGGTTTTCAATGACACTACTCTCTTCTGGTTCCTCTTCTACTTGTCTGACTATTCTTTCTCAGTCTCCTTCCATGACTCATCACCTATATCATGTATTCTATGAATATCCCCCAAGGTTCTGTCTGAGGATATCTTTTCTTCCTCTGTCTTTTCCTTCTTTCTTTCCTTCCTTCCGTCCTTTTATCTGAAGAAATTTCTTTCTAGAATCATTTTCTTTCTTTCTTTCTTTCTTTTCTTCTTTCTTTCTTTCTTTCTTTCTTTCTTTCTTTCTTTCTTTCTTTCTTTCTTTCTTCTTCTTTCTCTGTATCTATTTCTCTCTCTCTCTCTCACACACACACAACTGTCATAGGTTTAATTATTATCTCTTTGATGACAGATATGTAGAAGTGGATAGAGCATTGGCCCTAGAGTTAGGAAGACGAGTTAAAATCTGGCCTCCAAAATGTACTAGCTGTGTGACTCTGGGCAAGTTGCTTAACCCTGATTTTCTCTAACCCCCCCCCCCCCCAACAAAACAAAACTATCATCTTGCAAATGGTTTACAGGCATATAGCCCTAGTTTTCCCCCTGAATTTCAATTTCATATTGAACATTTCAAATTGAAACTGAATTAATTATCTTTTCCCTTAAAACCTCCCTGCTTTCATTCTTGTTTCTGTCTAAGGAAACATCTTTCTATTCTCTGAGGTTTATGGTCTCCCAAGTTTATTCAAAACTCTTCACTCTTCCCTTCCATCTCCATAGAGCTAAGGAATTAGTTGCTAAATCTTGCAGTTTCTACTGCTGGAGCAGCTCCCATATCTGACCTCTTCTGTCCACTCTCAGAGTTGGCACCATAGTTCAAGTCCTCATCACCTCTTGCTTACATTATTATACCAGCCTCTTAATGGTGCTCCCTGCCTCAGGTTTCTACCTTCTTCTATATGCTGTTGCTGCTAAAGTTATTTTCCTTAACTGCAGATTTGAACATGTGAATTCTCTATTTAGTAAACTCCAGTAGCTTCTTTTTGCCTTTGGGATAAAATACAAACTCTTCTATTTTTTATAGCCCCACATAGCCTGACCTTAACCTATCTTTCCAACCTCTTTAGCTAGTACTACCCCCATACTCTGTGATATAACCAAAGTGTTTATCTCCATTCCTTACACAGACTCTTGTATCTTCACTCTCAATATCTTTGGCACTGCCCTTGCCTGTAATGCTTTTTTTCCCCTTTTAAATCCACCTAAAAGATTCCTTCTCTTCCTTTACTATGCAGCTCAAGCATCATCTTTTGCATAAAGTATTTCCTGAACCCCACTAACTACTAGTACTATGTTTCCCAAACTACTTGGGAGTATTTAAACATTTGGAGTACTTTTTTATTTAATCATTTTATGTTTATGATATATATATATATGTATAAATGTTATCAGCCTGAAATAATGAAGATTGCCAAAATAGTCAAAACTAATTCCCTTAGGCAAGGGAATTACAATTTAGGTCACTGTGAAGTTCTAAGTACTGGAGTGACCAAGAGGGGAATAAGAGGGCAAGTTTAAGTAGATTTTAACTGAGAGAGAATCTTATTGTAGGGACAGACTTGAGAAGCTATTTCATAAGTTGTTTTGCATAAAAACTGGAAGTCCATAGAGAAAGCTGGAGGGGAGTAGTGATATCTGGTTAGAACAGCAGGTATGGTCCCCAGATATAGCAACAGAAATCAGTTTGGACCAACTTCAATTATGGCTAATTTGAGATCAGTCAGGTAGCCCTTTCTTATGTCTGCATACAATATAGAAGACAAAAAAGAGATTTTGGAAAGAGCATTAGCACTAAAGCATAAATGCAAGTGTTCAATGGGAAGAGTATCCCAAGTATATAGAGACTGGATCTGATATCCTATTCTATAAGAAATACCATATGGAGGGAATTCTATTGATTCAGGTTGACCCACTCTCATAACTTTTAGTTTTAGAGAATTTCATGAAGAATAAAAAAGGAGAGGAGAGAAGAGGAAAAGAGAAACAGAAGAGAGAATAAGAGGAGAGAAGAAAGAACAGAAGAGGAGGAATGAGGAGAGGGGAAGAAATGAGAGGAGAGAGAAATAGAGAGAAGGAGAAAGAAGAGGAGTGAAGGAGAGGAGAGGAGAGAGGAGAAAGGGAAGGAGAAAGGAGAGGAGAAAGAAGAGATAAGAAAGATTAAGAAGAGAGAGGAGAGAACAGAAGAGGAGGAGGAGAGGAGAGACAGAAGGAGAGGTTTAAGAAGAGAAGAGAAGAGAAAAGGAGAGAGGAAAGGAGGGAAGGAAAAAGGAGAGGAAAGGAGAAAAGAAAGACAGGAGAGAGAATAAGAAGAGAGAGAGAGAGAGAGAGAGAGAGGAGAGAACAAAGGTGGAGGAGAGAAGAAAAGGAAGGAGAGGAATGGAGGGGAAGGAAGAGAATTGAAGAAGAGAAGAAAGGAGGAGAGAAAAGCAAAAGCAAAAGGACCCATATGAATGTAACCCACCTTTCAAGGTACTTCAATCCCAAGATGAACTACAATGGGTGTTTGGGAAAAATTCCAGAGACTATGCCTGTGTACGTGACTAAGTTTGGCATACGGAGGACTGATGAAGTATGCTACACAACTGACAAAGAAATGATGCACTCAAGGTGTAGAATAAGTTACACATTTTCAGATAATCAACAGAGGAATTTATTTCTGACTGCTTATTTGTTTGTAAGGATTTTGTTTTTCTTGTTTTTCATTTGGAGAGTCAAGACAATTTCACGAAAAGAGGATCATTGAAGAATTTTTAAAAATGTAAAGAAAAGAACACAGGGAAGATCATAAGGATGTAAAGACAACTAGAAGAACTTTGAAAGTTACATGTTGAAGGTATTTATATACTTAAAAGGAAAAGCATGCTGCAATAGATTCACAGTTTCATGTACAAATCTATTTTTTCTGAACTATTTTGTAAATGGAAATGACTCATTTATCTGCTGTTTATGTTCAGAATTAAAGAAAATAAATAAATAAATTTGAGGGAGAGGAAAGTGCCAAGGATGCTTCTAAGGCTGCTAAGCTGGGTGATTAGTATGTTGGCTGTAACATCAACAAAAACTGGGAAATGTGAAATATAAGTGGGTTTAGAGAAGGTGGAAGAAGACAATCCATTTCCTTATGGCCATGTTGAATTGGAAATGCTTATGGAACATCTTGGTGGTGATGTCCAACAGGCATTTTGGTGATGAAGGATTGGAGGTCTAAGAAGAAAGTGAATCTGGTTGTAGAGGAGTCACTTGTAAAGAGATGATAATTAAACACATGAAAGCTGATGCTATCACTGAGAGAGGACCAAATAGCTAGAAAAGAAAAGGCTCAGGAAACTTAGGGGACATCCCTGTTTGGGAGGAGGACATGCTGATGGTCTAAACAAAGTCATAAAAGAGGAAACCAGGGGAGAAAAAACTCTCAAGAGCTAAATGAAGGGAATCCAAGAGTCTCTGGAGGAGGAAATGGCAAATCACTCCAATATCTTTGCCAAAAAAAAAAATACCATGAATAATTTGGTCCACCAGAACATGAAGTGTTGGGCAGGACTGAACAACAGAACAAAATCCAAGAGTAGGAGACAATTAACAATGAGGGAAACTGAGGAGAGATCAATGAGGCTAAAATTTGAGGTCTTTACATTTAATATTTAAGAGATTATTAGTATCCTTAAGAGATCAGTTTTATAAGAATAGTAGGAATAGAAGTCAAATTTCAAAAGATCAGAGATTTAGAAGCACAAGATATCTTGGAGGTCATCTTGTCCAGTCCCTCATTTTACAGATAAGGAATTGAGGAGCAACTTGTTCAAGTCACACATATTACCTGTCAGGGATAGGATATGAATTCAGGTCCACACTTAGCATGGTTCTTGACTGACAGTCTGTAACTCTATTGTACCATAGTGCTTTCTCCAAAAGCATTTTGGACTTAAGGAACCATAAAAGACCCTTTCTGGGAAACTTGCTTATAAAGGGAGAAGTCAGGACAGTAGCCTGAAAGTTATCATGTAAGTTTTTTTATTATTATTTTCAAGGAGGAGGTGAGATAGGAGTGTTTATAAGCAATGTAGGAAAAGTTGTAGTCACAGATTGAAGATGAGACAAAGAAAGATCAAAGTGGTGAAGAGACAGGAAGAGGTGGGATCAGGGGCACATGCAGAAGGCTGGGTTTTGGCAAGAAGAAGGACTTATTCCTCAGAGACTGGAGCAAAGGAGAGCATGGGTGATCATGTAGAGGGGGTTTTGAGGTTTAAAATAAAGATAATCTAGATAGCTAACACCAGATGCCTTGGTTTTTACTTTGTATTCCAGTGATTAACATAACACCTGGAGCAAAATAGATACTTATAAAATACATGTTGATTGATTTATTGATTCTCAGTAGAAGATGAGGTCTTTGGAAACATTCTAGAATCAGAGCCCACCCTATCCACATCAAGTATTTCAAGTGTCCTTAAAATGTTCTGATTGTTTGCCTCAAGGAGCATGCTACCCCAAGGTTTTGGCTTCCATTGTGGGAGGAAGAATAGGAATGCTGTAGAGAAGAGTGTGGCTTCTGATATCAGAGCTGGGCATGGATCCATAGTGCCAATGCTTACTCTCTACTTCCAGGGTAATATCTTTAAATGAGGCAATCTGTAAAGGGACAGCAAGAAGCCTATCTCTGTATCTTTTTAATCTAAGACTGGTATGTTTGACAGATCCAGCTATCTCTGTTCAACTTTGAGGCCCTCATTATCTCTATGTCACCACATCTCTGTCTATTTCTGTGCTTCTAGGGTTTTAATGATCTCAGACTGGCTTTGTGATAGTCATTATATCAGGATGTCTTGAAAGGTTGGCTCTGATTGACCCTTGAGAGAGATAGTATGGTATAATAGAAAGTACCCATATCTAGTATTTGAAAACCCAGGTTCAAATCCCTATTCTATCATTAATTTGTCATAAAGATGATAAATCTCATTTTCTCTCTCTGGACCTCAGTTTCTCCATTTGTAAAGATGAGAGGATTAAGTTAGATAGTCTTTAAGGTCTCATTGATTTCTAAGAATCTGAGTCTAAATCTTTCTTCCTTTCCTATTCCTTGTGAATTGAGTAATCCAGAAAGCAGCCCAGAAGATTTGACATTATGCCCATTGTTGCAATGGAAGATGCCCTAAAACAAATGGTCTGCCTGATCTTGGGAGAGTTGCTTCCCCTCTCTGATCATCCACCTCTCCAGAATGAAAGATTTGGCTTGGGAGGTCTCAGGAGAAGGCTTCCATCTGTGACCCTCGGGGATTCTGACTGGTGGGGTTGTTAGGTTAATATTTGCTGCTGCTTTGCTTTTCTGGAGAAGCGCAGTCCTTCGTTTATTTGACTTGGCAGAGGCTTGGCATCTTACAGTTTCACACAATGCAGCCTCAGTTTGGGGAAACATGGGGAGGGGCCCCAGGGAAATGGGGATGTTGGGGCCTGGGAGGGTACAGCTGATGGTCTGGAGCCTATGACCACACCCTTGGGTGGTGGGGTGAGGAGGGAGGAGGACAGAGTCAGCTGCCATCTGACCCGGTCACCAAGCAAACTAGCCTGCAGTTTCCAGGCTCTGTGTATTCATGGGTCTCCTGGGGGAGGCTGTTCAAAGAGGGCCCTAAGCACTGCCCAGAGAAGGAAGAAATACGCTAGCCAGCCCTGGATGGTCAGACCTTATCTGAGGGAATCTAGTTTACCAGGTCTCAGCTCTTTCTCTTGCACTTCTTCACAGCTCCCATACCTGAAGCCTTTGGCAGGTTACTAAGCCTTTCCTCATAACAACTCTGAGAACAAGGTAGCCCAAATGATGCCCTTTCACAAGTGAAGAAACAGGTTCAGATTGATCCAGTCCAAGATCTTAATAGCTAGGGAATGTCAAAGTGGGGATTAAAATATCCGATCCCTGGTTTCAACTGAAGTACTGATACAGCTGCACTTTAATCCATGTTAATTAACCAATTGATCAATTTATATTAAGGACCAACTATGTGAACTCTTTTGGGGGGGAGGAGGGCATCAACTTTCCTAATCTCAGAACTTTGAAATCATTTTAATTTGCATTTCTCTTATTATGAGTGACTTTAGAGCATGTTTTATTATGACTATTAATAGCTTGGATTAATTTCTTTCAGAACTACTTTTTTCATATTTTTTTGATCATTTGTCCACTGGCTTATTCCCTAATACCTATATGTCTCCTTTTTCCTGAAAAAACCCTCACTTGATTCTTCGATCCCGACTAAATATATCCTAAATCTCATCTTCTCTGTGGCAAAACCTCAGGTCCCTCCCTTTCCCTTCACTTTTATCTTAACCTTTTACAATCCAGTTTCTGATTTTTTCATTCCATTGAACCAAAGTTACTGATGATTTCTTAGTTGCCAAATCCGATAGCCTTTTTTTCATTTTCATTCTCCTTGACTTCTTTTTAGCCTTTGAAACTATTAATCACTCTCCTTTTTAATATTCTCTTCTTTCAATGGACATGGCTCTCTTCTGGTTCTCCTCCTACTTATTTGATCACTCCTTCTCTGACTCCTTTGCTGGATCCTTCTCCAAATCATGCCCTCTCACTGGCAGGGTCCCACAGTGTTCTGTTCTCTTCTTCCTCTGTACTACTTCACTTGGTGGTCTCAGCTCTCAAGGATTTAATTATCATCTTTATATTGATGATTCTCAAATCTGCCTATCTTGCCCCAACCTTTCTGCTGACCTTCATTCAGATATCTTAAACTGGATGTTTTGTAGGCATCTGAAACTCAACATATGCCAATTGTTTATCTTTCCTCCTAAAACTTTTTCCTTTCCTCCCCTTGCCCCCTCCTTCCAGAATTCCCTATTATTATCAAGAAATCTACTATCTTCTCAATGGATTAGGTTCATAGCCTAGAAGTCAGCTTGGACTCCTTACTATCACTCACTACACATTTCAAATCTATTGTGAAGGCTTTTTGATTTCACTTTTGCATTTTTTCTTAAATGCATCCCTTTCTCTCCTCTGACACTGCTGCCACCCTGATGCAGGCTCATCACCTTATTATACCTAGACCATTGAAGCAGCTTGCTGGTAAGTCTGTTTTTCTCAAATTTCTCCCCTCTCCAATCCATCTCCCATTCAGCCCCTAAAATAATTTTCCTAAAGTATAGGAAAATCATGTCACTCTCTGCTCAGTGGTTCCCTGGCACCACCAGGATCAAATATAAAATCCTCTTCTTGGCATTCAAAGCCTTTTCAGTCCCCACCTTTTCAGTCTTCTTAAACCCTACTCTCCTCTGTTTACTCTTTGATTCAATGACACTGACCAATAAATTGGTTATTCAAAAAACAAAATACTACATCTCTCTGCTCTGAATATTTTTCTCTAACTGTCCTCCATTCCTAGAATGTTCTTCCTTCTTATCTTTAACTACTTGATTACTGACTTCCTTTAGATCCCAACTAAAATCTCATTTTATAGTCTTTCCCAACCTCTCTAAATTCGTGTCTTCCCTTCCCAATTAGTTATTTGTCCTATATATAATTGTTCATACCTATTTATCTATTGTCTCTTTCATTAGATTTTGAAATGCTTGAGGTCAGGGACCATCTTTTGCCTCTTTTTTTAAAATCACTTAGCACAACACTTACACATAGTAGGCATTTAAAAATATTTATTAATTGACTGTTGGGGAAATGATTCTTGTTCATATAAATATATGTATATGAATCAATTCTCTATATAGTTTTGATATCAGACCTTTGTCAGAGAAATATGTTGCTAAGATTTTTTCCCCAGTTACCTATTCCCCTTCTTATTGTAACTGAATTACTTTTGCTATTATAAAATCCTTTTAATTTTATGAAATGAGAAACATCCATTTTATTTAAATGAGTGATGAGGAAACATTCAGCAAGCACATTTTGGGTACTAGGTATTGTGCTAAATGGAATATAAAATACAGACAAGGAAGAGAGTTGCTGCCCTCAAGAAACTTATATTAAATTCTAATGGAGGGGGGCTGGCTAGGTGGCACAGTGGATAAAGCACCAGCCCTGGAGTCAGGAGTACCTGGGTTCAAATCCAGTCTCAGACACTTAATAAATACCTAGCCTAATAATGACCTAGTCGTGTGGCCTTGGGCAAGCCACTTAACCCCACTGCCTTGCAAAAACTCTAATGGAGGAATATAAACATACAAGGTGTGTGTGTGTGGGGGGGGGGCACGAGATACAAGTTCAGTGACATGGTTCAGAAATGATTCAGAATGTGAAGCTTAGTTTCAGAAAGAAAAGGCAAAGTTCATCTAACAGAGGCCAGGGTCCTAGTGGCAGAGTCCAAGGTTCTGGTAGGAGAGGAATGAGAAAGATAAGGGAGAGTACCAGAATACAGATATGTAAAAGGAATGGTTTAGAAATGACTAGAATCTGATGATATAGGATTTAAAATATTTATTTAAGTTCAATTTCTCCATAACTGCCCCCATTTTTCCCCTCTTAAACTTTTGTCAAGTAGTGAGCTATTACCCTAGAATTGGGGGGGGATAGGTAATAGGGTAGTTGGTAAGTGGACTTGGAGTGAGGGAAACTTGGATTCAAATCTTGCCTCAAATAATTATAGGTTATGTGACCCTAGGCAAGACTTAACTCCTCTGTGACTATTTCTTCATCTGCAAAATGGGACTAATATTTGCACCTATCTCATAAGGTTGTTGTGAGAATAAAATGAAATTACATATGTAAAATTCTTTATAAATACTAATTATTAATATTATTAGTTTGGGTCTTTAAGTTTATTGAATCCTAAGCTTTGGTATATGTTTGTATGCATATTCTGTTTCATTGTTCTATTTTTCTGTTTTAAAAATCAGTTACCAAATGAAGCATAGTTTGAGTTGGTACTGCTAGACCAGCTTCCTTCTCCTTTTTTATGATTACTATTGAGAATCTTGACCATGTGTTCCTTTAGATGAACTCTGCTATAGTTTTGTCAAGTTTTAGAAAGTAATCTTTAAGTATTTTGACTGACAAGGTGCAGGATTTGGAAATTAGTTTAAGTAGTGTTGTATTATATTGGCAAAGTCCAATTGCATAAGTGACTACTTCCTCTCTCATTTTTTAGGTCTTTCATTATTCCTGTAAAGAATTCTTTATAATAATAATCATATGATTCTTGTGTATGTGATCTGATACATGGATTCCCAGACATTTTATTAATTCTATAGGATTTTGGATACCATTTCTTTTTCTGTTTCTAAAGGCTAATGATCTTTCTTGTTTTTTTTTTAATATCCTGTTACTTTACTGAAATAGTTTTTTATAAGTTATAGGTGATTTTCTAGGGTTTGCTCAGCACAGCACAGCACATAAAAGAATAATTTTCTTTCTTCTTTGCCTTTGCTTATTCCCTACATTTTTTTTCTTATCTAATTTCCATAGTATTTTTAGAACTATATCAAATAATTGTGGTAACAATGGACATTCTTGCTTTACTCCTGATCTTTTGGAAAGGTCTTAAGTTTCTCCATTATATTTTTTACCATATTAAGGAAAGGTCTATTCCCCCTATTTTTAGTTTAGTTTTTTTAAATAAAGAATATTATATTTTGTTAAAAGCTTTTTTTCTTTCTCTTGTTAAAAATATTTTTTATGGTAAGATTTATTGCTTTGTTTATGGCATTGTAAAGATGGTCTGTTATAGTCACTTTGTTGTTTCAGTCATTTCTCAGTTGGGTCAGACTTTCTGTGATCCTTTGAGGGGTTTCCTTGGCAGAGACACTGGGTTGATTAGCCATTTCCTTCTACAGCTCATTTTTCCAGATTAAGGAACTTTCACAGTCACACAATAAGTGTCTGAGGCTGGATATGAACTCAGGAAGATGGGTCTTTCTGAATTCAGGCCTGATGCTCTATCCACTACACCAACCAACTAATTGCCTGTTATATTCATAGTTTTTGTAAGCTTCATTTGATTATGAAATCCTATGAAAGTCCCTTAACCCTGTTTATCTCAGTTACAAGTGAAGTTTAGAGAGATGCAGGACTCCTGGCTCAGTAAGAAGGCAGATGAAATTCAGTTTTATGCAGATAGTAACAATCCAAAATGCTTTTATGATGCCTTGAAGGCTATTAATGAACCAAAGACTTATGGTGCTGTTAGAGCCACTGGTAGAGACAAGATCCCAGAGAGATGGGCTGAACACTTCCAAAGTGTTCTTAACATATCACCATCAATCAATACAGAAACCATTCACCGTTTACCTCAAGTTGAAGTCAATCAGTTCCTGGCTGAAGCTCCAAATGAAGAAGAGGTTTTGAGTGCCATTAGGCTCCTTTCAAGTGGTGATGCACCTGGTGTTGATTCTATTCAAGCTGAGATCTACAACTTAGGGGGTCTGTTGCTCATCCAAAATCTGACTGAAATTTTCCAAGTTATATGGCATGAAGAGGGTTACCCCCCAGGAATTCTCCATTGTCCATCTCTATAAAGATAAAGGGAATAGATTGCCTTGTGACAATCATAGGAAAGTTTCTCTTTTAGTCATTACTAGTAGGATTCTTGCCAGAGTCCTCCTCAATAGGCTGATCCTTCACTTGGAAGATGGTCACCTCCCTGAGAGCCTGTATGTTGAGGAAGAGTCAATATGGTTTTTGCTGCCCAACAACTCCAGGAAAAATGCCTAGAACAGAATAGAGGTCTGATCTGACCAAGGACTTTGATACTGTCGGTCATGATGGCTTATGAAAAATTGTGTTAAGATTTAATTGCCTAGTGAAGTTCATCAGTATTGTTCATTAATTCTATGATGGCATGCTTGCCTGGGTTCTGTATAGTGGATGAGGCTCTCGAGATTTGCCAGTCACCAAAGGAGTGAAACAAGGCTATGTCCTTGTTCCCATGCTTTTTTTTTAGGTTTTTGCAAGGCAAATGGGGTTAAGTGGCTTGCCCAAGGCCACACAGCTAGGTAATTATTAAGTGTCTGAGACTGGATTTGAACCCAGGTACTCCTGACTCCAAGGCCAGTGCTTTATCCACTACGCCACCTAGCCACCCTCCCATGCTTTTTGATATGATGTTATCAAACTCCTTTACTGAAGATGAACATAGCATCAAGGTCAGCTGCCACACAGATGATAAAGTTTTCAACTTGAAAAGGCTGCAAGCCAAGACCTAAGTGGAGGGAGTGTTGGTGTATGATCTTCTGTTTGCAGATGATTGTACATTCAGTGCAACTTCAGTAACTGAGATGCAGCAAAGCATAATCTATTCTCTGCTGCTTGTTCTAATTTTGGTCCAACAATTAGCACCAAGAAAATAAAGATGCTCCATCAACCAGCACAACAACATCCATATGTGGGATGTTTTGAATACTGTGGCAGTGTCTCTTCTAAGGAGTTATGTTGACGATGAGAATGGCACAAGCATTGCCAGAGCTAACTCAGTATTTGTGAGTCTCCAAAAGAAAGTGTGGGAGAAAAGAGGTATTAGACTGACCACCAAAATGGAGATCTAGAGAGCTGTTGTGCTCACCTCATTGCTGTATACCAGCACCATGTCAGGAAACTGAATTGCTTCCATTTAAATTGTCTTAGGAAGATTCTGAAGATCACCTGGCAGGAGAAGAGACTAGATACTGAGATCCTTTCTCAAGTTAAACTGCTAAACATTCAAATGTTACCTCAGAGAGCAAAACTACAATGGGCTGGGCATGTTGTTAGAATTCCAGATGTACATTTGCTAAAAAGACTATTTTACAAAGAACTCAAACAGGGCAAATGCTCACGGGGGGGGGGGGGTGGGAATCAGAAGGAGTGATACTGGGATACCCTGGAAGTCTATTGAAGAACTTTAGAATTTATTATACATCATGGGAGACAGTGGCACAGGACTGCCCAGAATGGTGTGTCCTCATTAGAGAGAGTGTTGTGCTCTATAAGCCAGGAAGAATGGAAGAAGCTCAAAGGAAACATGAGATTAGTAAATTTAGAGTAATCACCCTAGGTGTTCATCTAGATTATTTGTGTCCAACCAGTGGAAGAATATTCTGAGCTCATGTTGATCTGATCAGTCACAGTCAGACACACTGTAATTTGTCTCAAACATAGAGATATCAGTTTGGCTTCTTTGATAACAAAGGACAAGAGCCAATCAGTTTTTGTAATATTTAACAAGTTCTGTATTTCTGGTATAAATCTAGTTTGATTTAGATGTAAAAATTCATTCATCTTTCTTAAAACACGAGTATTATGTGCCATGCTGATGCATTACCTATATGGAAGAGACTAGTGACCTGCTTCAGGAGAGGCATGATGATGTGTAATGAAAAGACCTGCTCCTTCATTGAGAGTTTGTGCAGACAGTTTGTAGCTGATTCAAATCTTCTGACCACATGGTAAAGGAGATAAAGCATCGACTGGCTATGGAACTGAAAAGAAGGCTCATTCCAAAGGGGCCAACCAGTCAAAGAAAGGCTGTTTGGTTTTTTTTCATCCATAGTTCACAGAGTTGAGGTTAAGAACCTCTTCTTTAAAGGGAAAGAAAGGAAATGACCAGAAAAAGCTTATTCCAGGATATGTTAAAACTCACCCTAATTTCCTGAAAATTAGACTGAGGCAAACAGAATTCACTGACTTATGGGCGATCACATTAATTCCAATGCCTTTTCCATTTATTTAATTTGTCTTAGGTTGTGCACAAGTGATCTGGCAGGTAGCTTAAATGAAGGCTGGTTTATATGCATTCTGAAAATTTGAGTTCTTACTCAAATTTGTTTATTCAGTTGTTTAGTCTTCTGTTGGGAAATTTTTCAGGGAGTAATTGTCCAGCAGATCTGTAAGACTAGAAGTCACTGAAGTGAGGCAAGAAATTTATTAGAGGACTAGAAAACTTGCTCCAACCTCTTTGGCTTCCTGAGCAAGATTCTTGGTTTACATAGCTTTTGGAAGCCTGTTTAGACAGATGATCAATGAACAGTGTTTTGGGGGCATTAGAATGGATCAGTGGAATGCAGTCTTTCCCTGTAAGGATGTTGGCCTGGAAAGTTTGAATTGTATTTTGGGTGTAATATTTGTGGGGTCATAGGAAGTTATGGGGAAGAGAGGGCAATTTTACATGTTCATTGCATTTATTCTGCAACAGAATAAAGTATGTAGGGAAGAGGTAATTATTTAAACTGCACATTCTGATAAGGAAATTTCTTTCCTCTAAACTCCTCCATTAGAATGTTAGCTCCTTGAGAGCAGGAAGAAGTTCCATCTTTGCCTTTGTGTCTCTGTGCTTGCCACCATCCCCTTTTCGTAGGAAGTACCTAATAAAGACTTCCTAACCAATTAATTTGTAGTCAAAGCTTTAGATTAGTGATCAAGATATATGAGTTCTGTGGTTAATCCACTGTGATCCAACAAGCATTTATTGAGCATTCATGTTCAAAGGACTGGAGATAAACAAATAAAACCAAAGGAACTTACATTTCACTGGAATGAGATTTACAATTGATTATTATGAATAACTACACAGGGAGATGTTCTTGATCAGTCAAAACACCTGGGTTATAACCTGCTTTAAAAGAAAGCAGTTATTTTTGCATGTGCTTTGTTGCTTGGTTTGGATGATGCAATCTTAAATAACTTCATTTTCCATGATCAATTCTGTTTGGTTTCAGCTCCAAAGCACATCATGCCTTCCTCCAGGATAAACTGACTACCTGAAATCTAAACACCAAGATTATTGACTCCAATTCTGATAACACCTTCTCAACTCTCAGTTGACTCTCTCCTCTTGAGAAGGCAGGCATTGTATTTGTTTATTTGTATCCCCAGTACTTAACATGATATATAGTAGGCACTTAATAAAATTTTATTGAATTGAATATCTTGCAAATGAACATCTATTTGTAGCCTTAGCTGATATATTGGTGAAGATAATGGAAAGACCATTTTGTCTGTCATTGTCCCCTTATGCTTCTGATGTCTGGCAGTCCAGGGAATGAATGAATGAAAAATCATTTATTAAGTACTTATTTCCATTTTACCAAGTGGGTCATATATTGTAACAACTAGGACAAAGGGAATAAGCAATTATTATCTATTGTACTGAATTGTACTGTGCTTTTATAAATATCATCTAACTTGAATTACAGTAGGAAGTAGGTGCAATTGTTAATCCTAATTTTACAGTTGAGGAAACTGAGGCAGAGAGAGGATAAAAGGCTTTTCCAGCTAGTAAATTTCTGAAGCTGGATTTGAACTCAAACCTTCCTGTCTTCAAATCCAGTCTTCTATCCTCTGGGCTACCTAGCAAATTGTTAAAGTGGTAGAAATGTGTCTCAGTCCTTTCTCCTTTTTTAAGCCCCAAATCAAATCCTTCTTCTAGTGAACTCCTCTATTGATTATGTTATCTTGCATATATCTTATTTGTACATAGTTGTCTGTATAGTTTTTCCTACTAGACTGGAAGCTCCCTGAGAGCAAGGACTGTTTCTTTTCTTGCTTTGTATCTCCAGTTTTTACAATACTGTCTAGCAATGATGAGGATATTTAGTTGTTTCAATTGTGTCTATCTCTTTGTGACCCTATTTTTTGAGGATTTTCATGGCAATGATCCTCGAGTGGTTTGCCATGTAACTGGCCCAAGATCACACAGTAGTAAGGATCTGAGGTCAGATTTGAACTTAGGTCTTTCTGACTCTGGGTCTGTGAAAAGTATGAGAGAATTAATGTAGTGCCCCTCACAAGATTATTTGTATTTTAAAAGAGGAACTGGAGTGTATATATACAGTATATAGAGTTTCATATCCATTGTCTATCACTTTTTCAAAGAGATATCTTTTTTGTTGGGAGAGGTCACTTATGATCATTGAAACCACATAGTTCTTAGTTTTAATTATCTTATCCCATTGAAGCTTTAGTCATGAATATTGTTTTCCTGGTTCTGCTTACTTTGCTCTGAAGCATTTCATATGTTTCCCCTTGAAAAACAATGGTTTTTTTAAAAAATAAATTTTTGTGATCTTTTGTCTTTTGTATGTCTCTAAAATTTCTCCTTCTATTCTTCCCTCCTCCAGAATGTCATTTCATATAACAAATAATATTTTAAAGCAAAAAAAGAAGAGAAACAATATTTTTAAAGGAAAAAAGAAGGAAACATCAACAAAACTGATTGGTACATAGAAAAAAATCTAAAAACATGTGCAAAGTAGCCCACTCATCTTTGCAAAGGAATGGGATAGAGGCAGGAGTGAGCTAGTAAATATTTAACAACCAGGTCTCTCAAAAGCACAAAATACACTTAAGCTTAATCTTTATTCCTAACACTTTCTCGAAAATTTCTTAAGTCTAGACAATCAATAAAACAATAAAGGTAAAAATGCTCACTCTGAAAATTTAACAATCTCTTACAAGCTTATATGAGCTGGCATCAGGACATGCCTGGGTAAGGGTATCATCTTCTATTTCTTCTTTGGAACCATATGTGTTCTTTGTCATTTTGAATCATTCGCTTTATTTTTTTAAGTTTTTTTGCAAGGCAATGGGGTTAAGTTACTTGCCCAAGATCACATAAGTAGGTAATTACTAAGTGAACCAATCCTCTAACAAGCTGGGAGTAGATATCTTCACAGTGCTTTCTCCAAACCAATCTGGACCAACTTAACAAGGATTTATTTATGAAGTTACTACTATGTATAGGGTATTGTGATAGATATTGGGTTTACAAAGACAAAAACAAACCAAAACAATCCATGTTCTTAAGGTAAGAGATAACTTGGTATAGATAGTGGATTGATAGAGACTTGGGCCTTGGAATTAGCAGGACCTGGCTTCAAGTTCCAATTCTGATATATTATGGCAGCATCATTGAGGACAAGTCTCTTAAGAATTTGTTGTTTAGTTGCTTTTCAGTTATGTTTGACTCTTTGCAAACCTTTTTGGGGTTTTCTTGCCAAGATACTGGAGTGGTTTTATTCTTCAACTTATTTTACAGATGAGGAAACCAAGGCACACAGGGTTAAGCGACTTGCCCAAGGTCACATAGAGTAAATATCTGAGGCCAGAAGTCAGTTATAGAATACTCTAGACAATTCTAAAGGAGGAATCATAGACTTACATTGGTAGAGAGTAAGTATATAATCTATAATATTAAGAGTTCTGTATAATAATGAAATCATAGGTCCAGTCTCTCTCTGTCTCTCTCTGTCTCTCTGTCTCTGTCTCTGTGTGTGTGTGTGTGTGTGTGTGTGTGTGTGTGTGATTTGAGAAGAAAACACTAACAATTAGGGGAATTGGGAGAAGCTTCTCACATGGAAGTGGCAGGTGAGCTAAACCTGGAAAGAAGCAAGGGATTCCAAGAAGTAGCGATAAAGAAGGAGAGAACCATGAGGAAAGGTTTGGAGGTATGAGAAATACCTTTCTTGGGGAACAGTAAGCAGATCAGTTTGTCTGGAACATAGAGAATGTAGAGGGAAATAATGTATAATGTTCCTGGAAGGTAGGCAGCACCAGATTATGGTGCCAAGCGGAGGAGTTTGTCTTTTTCCCCATAGACCATAGGAAGTCCAGAAGTTTTCTGAACAGGACCT
Organism: Macrotis lagotis; assembly: GCF_037893015.1. Lineage (NCBI taxonomy): Eukaryota > Metazoa > Chordata > Mammalia > Peramelemorphia > Peramelidae > Macrotis > Macrotis lagotis. The sequence continues at coordinate 155,110,807 of NC_133661.1, forward strand.
GACTTCAGAATCATCCTTTAGGAAGAAAGGAAGGTGGGGGTCTGGGGCTTTAGGATAATAAAATTTAGAATCAGGAAGCCCCTTTGAAATCATTTATTTAATGATATTGATGTTATTAAATAGTTGGAAGCTTGCAAAGTGCTGCATAATTTCATTCTAACCTAGCAACAACTTTTTGAGAAGGGTATTGCAGATATTATCATCTCCATTTTACTGATAAAGAAACTCAGAAAGGCTAAGGGAGATGACCATGGTCATAAAATTAGTGGGGGGTGAATCTAGCCCTTCCTGACTCCATTCCAGCACACCTCCTAGACAAACTGCTTATTTTACCACGGAGAAAGGCCCGGGGCAAAGTCAAGTCATTTCTTCAGGGTCACACTAGTGGAGCTGGTTCCCCGGACTCCAAACTTAGTGCACTTTTTTCATTACTCAATCAAAGGACTGGAAATGGTCACTATAGAAGTCCCAACAGTTCCACCGCAGTCAGAGAAGTAAGTAAGCACTGAGAGGTGACTCTGAACCTAGGTTCCAGCTCCCTAGTTTAAAGTTTGCAACATTTTTTTGTCTGCAAGAGAACAATATTGGTACTCCCTACCTCAAGGGGTGGGGGGCAGGGGAGTTACAATTGCTACCTCACCAGTGGGATTGGAAAGCTTTCCAGGCTCAGATGAGATGGGGCCCAAGTCTTCTCCTTGGACCTTCCGGCACCTGGGTCCCAGGTTCAGACTTTCAGGTCACTGGCAAGTGAATTCACCTCAAGTGATCTCACAACGCCTTCAAAGTCTTTCGGTCCAGTTGGGCCAGAGGAATGGGAGTGGGTGCTTCCCCTGGGGGAGTGGGCTGCGGAGCTGGGGCTTAGCTGCAAGCTTGGGGGGTCGCCCCTCTCCGGGGCACCCTCGGAAGTTTTCCTTTGCTTTGTTGGCTTGGGACGTGACTGACCCACCCAGTGCCAGGGCTGAGGGGCCGGCGGGGGAGAGGAGGGGCGGCCCGGCTGAGCCCCAGCGCCTCTTATCTCGGCAAAGTCTCCGCGCTGTCTCGCTGGCCCGGCCTCCCAGTCTGGCCTGGTTTCCCGCGTCGGCCAACAGGCTCCGGCCGGTGCGCCTGGGAGGGGGTGCGGAGCAGAAGGGGGTGCGGGTGGAGGGGGAGATGGGGGGTGGGAGCCACGGGGCGCCGTCCAGGGGCAAGGCATCCCAGGCGCTCCAGCCGGCTGGGGTGCGGGGAGGACAGGAGGTCGGGAGCCTGCCACCTGGGCCGGGGGTGCGTGTCCGGCTGTGTCAGAGCTGGGGTGGGGGGCGGCACTGGCCTAAGGGGGTGAGAGAGCGCAGGGGAAGGAGCCCAGAGAAGGGGGAAGCTGCCAGGCTGGGCTGGGGGAAGGAGGGGAAAGGAGCCCGCTCCAGTGCCCCAGGCGGGCAGAGATGGCCGAGTCCCACCTCGGCCCAGGGGAGCTGCAGCCTCCCAAGGCCAGGGTTAATATTTAACCCCGTAGTGGGCAGAGCCTTGCCAGGAGGGTGGATTTGAGCTGCTTTGTCCGGGCTTTGGCTGGAAGCAGCCAGAACTCTCCCTGGGGGCGGGGGGGGGTATGAACGTGGGCATTACCCTGACTCCCCGCACTCCGGTCTGGTCTATGAAATCAGGTTCAGAGAATGTGAGAGCTGGAAAGGGTCTCAGCCGTCATCTAGTCGAACCCTTTCTTTTTTACTGAGGAGAACCTGAGGCTGAGAAAAGGAGTGAGCAGCCCAAGAGTTCACAGCAGGTTGGAGCAGAAACCAGCAGGTGGAGGCTGAGCGCTTAGCCACAGGAGCTCTCCTGTAAGGAACATTGCTTCAGCATCTCCTCCTTGCCAAGGCTCTGTACTAGGGTGCAGATGAAAAGATGATAAAACACAGTTGATCTTTTCCCCAGGAGGAAAAGGGGGAGAAGGATTGCCTGCATTGGGGGGACAGGGTTTGGTTGGTGGAACAAGACTAGAACCTTTAGGCAAACTTCAGGTAGAATTTTAAAACACACACAACACACAGAGACACAGACACAGAAACACAGACACACAGACACACACAAACACACACACAGGATTTAGGCAGGAAGGCTCCTCAAAACCAAGTCCCTATCATCCTCTCAAGTATATATACCTATTATCCTCCTTGATGTAGTTATTTGGTTACATGGTCATTACATCTCAAGCACCTTCTCTTCTGTCCCCTTCATTTAACACAGAATTGGTGAGAAATTACTATTTGTTGAATGTAAAATGTCCTGAATTACCTGGTGGGGATTTTTCTTGTTATGGCTGGCACTCTCTTCACCAGTGTATATTACAACCCTTTAGACAACTCAGACAATCTAATGAGGTGATGAGGCTAAAAACGTCTTCACCTGGTGGCTCATCCTCAGAATTGAATTTGGCTGATCTTTGGGCTCCAGAAATACAATCTTTGGTGTAGGTGGCATAATCAAAAGAGCAATGACTTTGCATCAAAAAACTTTGCCTATTAGACTAGTATTGTTTCCATTCTGTGTGATCTCAGACAAGTCACCTATTTTTCCTGTGTCCACATTATGCCAAAGGACAGAATAATAACAATAATAATGATAAACAGAAGATCACTACTGAACTCTCCATCAATGAGCAAAGTCTTATGGAAACTGACTTTGAACCCATGGCTGCATAATTATATATAACAAGGCTTGCAAAGCATAATAGAGTAATAATTCTGCCTTACAATCATAGGTTAGTTGGAGAGCTACAAGTGAAATAAGGGGGTCCTAAATTCTACACAAGCCTTTTAATTATAATAATCCCCACACACATAGAGCTTTACCATCCCACCTCAGAATTCATTATCCTCCCAAAACCTTCCCTACTTCTAACTTCTTTACTTCTTTTGACACTTCTCTCTTTTCAGTCATGCAATCACAAAAGTTCAGTCATCTTTGATACTTCCCATCCCTCATTCCACATATCAAAACAACTGGTCAATTGGCAAATCTAGGACAGTAGAACAAGCTCTAGCTCTGAGGTCAGAGGGTCTAGATAAAAATGATGAACCTGATGCTTGCTATCTGGTAGGTGACTTCAGACAAATCATTTGACATTGCTGGGCCTCAATTTCCTCATCTATAAAATGAAGGAGTCAGACTAGATGCCTTCAGAAATCTCTTCTAGATCTACGATCCTATGGATTGTTGTTGCAAAATATTTCTAGAATCTACTTTTTTATTCTCCCATTGTAACCAGCCCCTAAATTCAGTTCTTTATCTCTTCTCATCTAGACTATTATAATAGTTTTCTTTTTTTTAAAAAGATTTTATTTATTTTGGGTTTTACAATTTTCCCTCTAATCTTACTTCCCTCCCCCCACAGAAGGCAATTTGCCAGTCTTTACATTGTTTTCATGGTATATATTGATGCAAATTGAATGTGATGAGAGAGAAATCATATCCTTAAGGAAGAAACATAAAGTATAAGAGATAACAAGATCAGACAATAAGATATCAGCTTTTTAAAAAATTAAAGGTAATAGTCCTTGGTCTTTGTTCAAAGTCTACAGTTCTTTCTCTGGATACAGATGGTATTCTCCATCAAAGACAGTCCCAAATTGTCCCTGATAGTTGCACTGATGGAATGAGCAAGTCCATCAAGGTTGATCATCACTCCCATGTTGCTGTTAGGGTGTACAGTGTTTTTCTGGTTCTGCTTATCTCTCTCAACATCAGTTCATGCAAACACCTTCAGCCTTCCTTGAATTCCTGTCCCTCCTGGTTTCTAATAGAATATACTATAATAGTTTTCTAATCTTCATTTGTACTACCTCTTTAGTCCCTTCTAATTCTTTACTGCTGACCTCCCTGAGTACTATTATTAAGGTATTTCTCTGTTTGCATCATTTTTCTGCTCAAAACTCTTCACTGACTCCCCATTGCTCACTGAATAAATCATGAGCTGTTAATTCTGGCATTGCCAACACTCCTCAACAGATCTAACCTATCGTCTTCAGCTTATACAATTTCCCTTCACCATATACTATATACTACATTAGATCTGAGTTTATTACTTTTCATTTCTTCCTCTCATATATCTCTTTGCCTTTGGTCATGCCTGGAACAGATGCTTTTCCTCCTCCATCTTTCCCTTTGAGGCCCAATTCATACCCCATTTCCTCTATAAACTCTTCTTTGGCACCTTCTCAGAGAAAGTGATTTTTTTTCTTCTGTAGATTTCTCATAACACTTGCTTCCCTAATACCATGATTACTTCATGGTATTGAAGTAGTAGACAGAGAGATCTGGCCTGGAAAAACCTGATTTCAAGTTTTACCTGTGCACATAAAGGTTTATGTGATTCTATGCAGTTGACTTTAACTTTTCAGTGTTCTAGGTTGTAGAAAATGCCTACCTGCATTGTCAGAGGAAATTTCCCCAGGTGGAATTCCTTATGCCAATGAAATCGAAGTTCCAGTCTTTCTCTATTTCCTATCTTTCTCCACATTGTATTTAATAAACCAGTTCTGCCTTTGTAAAGGAGGGGGAGTTATTTTTGTTTGAACCTAGTATTTAGTTATGTGAAAATTCTCTCCATCAATACATTGAGGAATGAAGAAGTAAAAGAAACAAAAATATATCCATAAAAAAATTAAAGAAAAAAAAACCCAGAGGATTTAAAATCTTAAAGTGTTACTTAGAACATTGAAGAGTTAAGTGACTTGCCCATAGTCACACTGCTGTTAAATGTCAAAGACAAATTTCAAATAGATCTTCCTGATTTCTAGGTCTGCCTTCTAGTCTTTGTATCATCAATGCATCTCAAGTCATACATAACGATAAGGGGGATGGGGAATGGGCCTCTGCTTTCATTAAGATTGTAAATTTAGAGCTTGAGATTTAGAACTTAAAGGTCATAGTGTCCAATCTCCTCATTTTCTAGGTGAGCAGAGAAGCTGTGTCTTGCCCAGCTATTAAGTGGACTCTGGTTTTTATGACACCAAGTCCAGAGCTCTAACACAGTGTTCTACCTCTCAATAGGAACTTTAGGAAGAGGAAATTCCCTCTGCCAATGCAGATCATCATATTCTCTGCAACTTATAGTCTGATAGAGTTGACTAGAATAGTGGGATCAAACTCAAGTAGAAAGGGGATGCTAAACCATAAACAAGGAATCTAAGACCTTGTTCATCCACTAAACCCTGCTGCCTCTCATTAGATAGTTGGTATTTAATAAATGTTTGCTGATGTGAATTAAATTCACAATAATAAATAAAAGGTTTTTTCTTGTAACAATTCTGTGAAATAGATATATAAATTCTTAATAATAATTGAGAATAGAATAGTAATGGAAATTTTAAAATTTAATTAGAATTGAGACAATGAAGTTTTTCCCACATTAATCTCAGAAGGCTTCCTCAAAGAGAGAAGAAAGAGGCCCCTTTCAGTAATTTATCATCTTGAGATGATTCGATGTAAGCCAGAGACTACTGTTTTTTTAATTGACTTTTTTTACTTTTTCCAATTACATACTATGACAGTTTTTCAACATTCATCCATTTGCAAATTTATAAGTTATACATTTTTCTACCACTCTCCCTTCCCTGCTCACTCTTCTTGGTGGCAAACAGTCTGGTAAAAGTTGTACATGTACATTTGTGTTTAACATATTAAAATTTCAGTCATTTTGTATAAAAGGAATTAGGATTAAGGGGAAAGAAAGACAATCATGATATTGGAAGAAAAAACACAAGAGAAACTTTTAAAAAGTAAACAGAGTATGCATTCAGATTCCATGAGTTTTTTTTTCCCCTCTGGATGTGGATGACATTGTCCATAACAGGTCTCTCTCTGGCTTGTCCTTGATCTCTGAACTGCTGAGAGCAGCTACATTCATCATAGTTGATCAATTCACATTGTTTTTGTTAAGGTGTAAAATGTTCTCTTGGTTCTGTTCCCTTGGCTTAACATCAGTTCATGTAATTCTTTCCATGATTCTCTAAAGTCCTACCCAGAGATCACTGTTGAGAGCTGCTCAGAGTTGTGTAGAAAAGCATAAAAAAATCTTAAATTTGAAATCAGGAACCAGGGTCATGCTTCTGTCTCTTACAAACATAGGCAAATTATTTGATTTCTAGGTACTGCCCTTTGTTGTTGTTTCAGTCATGTTCAACTTTTGTGATCCCATTTGGAATTTTCTTGACAAAGATGCTAAAGTGGTTTGTCTTCCCTTCTACTCTTTGTCTTCTTGGGAGGCTGAGGAAGAGAGTGATGGGAGAGAAGAGGTATTAGACTGACCACCAAACTGAAGGTCTACAGAACCATTGTGATGACCTCATAGCTGTATGCCTGTGAAACTTGGACAATCTACCGGCACCATGTCTGGAAACCGAGTCACTTCCATTTAAATTGTCTTAGGAAGATTTTGAAGATCACCTGGCAGAAGATACCAGACACTGAGGTCCTTTCTTGAGTCAAACTGCCTAGCATTCCCACATAACTACAGAGAGTGCAACTATCTTGGGTTGGCCATGTTGTTAGAATGCTAGAAGTAGGCTTGCCAAAAATACTGTTCTAGGGAGAATTCACATAGGACAAGCACTCACAAAGAGATCAGAAGGAGTGATACAGGGACACCCTGAAGATTTCATTGAAGAACTTTAGAATTGATTGTACATCATGGGAGACTCTGGCACAGAACCACCCAGCATGGCGTGCCTTCATCAATGAGGGTGCTGGGCTCTGTTAGCAAGGGAGAATTGAAGGAACTCAAAGGAAATGTGATATAGCTAAATTTAGAGTAAGCTTGGACTCTTTGTGCCTTACCTGTGGTAGAGCATTTTGAGCTCATATTGGTTTGATCAGCCACAGTTGGACTCACTGTAATTTGTCTCAAACATAGTGATGTTATTTTGGTCTTCTTTGATAACAAAGGATAAGAACCAACCAACCAATAGATGAAGAAACTGAGGTAAACAGAGTTAAATGACTTGCTCAGAGTCACACAACTAGGAAGGGTCTGAGGCCAAATTTGAACTTAAGAAGATGAGCCTTCCTGATTCTAAACTCAATGGTGTATCCACTACATCACCTCTAGCTACCCCTTTCACCAAAAATAAAATGAGGAGACTTAAACAATGGACTCCTAGTTTCAAAATTCTGCAATGCTTCCCTTTAGAATCAACAGTAGACTGAATGTTATAAATCAGCCCATTTGAATATCCTCTTTTCTCTATCAGTTCTAGGGACTAGATCCTGAGCTTTAACCCTTGTTATTAATATTTGATCACCATAAAAAGACAACTTTCCAGTCTGGAATCAATTTTCACAATATTATCCTTTACCACCATAATTAAACATTCATACCCAACTTTTCTTTTATATTGATCAAATCCTCTTATTTGAAGAGGTATATTTGATACCCTAACCTATTCTCTACTTTGCCAAATCCTCCTTACCTAAGAATACCCATCTCTCTGTAACCTCAGCAATCCAGTCTAAAGTAGCAACTCCCTCTTCCGAGCTCTTGAACCTTATTCTTTCTGGACCATCCAATCATTAGGTACTTCATGTATACTTTCTTGTATTGCTATTTTTCCCTCTATTCTTTCTCCATTTAGATCATAAGCTCCTTGAAGGCAAATGTCCTTTCTTGCACCTCTCTCTTCATATTTTCCTATAGTACTTTTATCTTGACCTTTCTCTATTTTACACTTATCACATTTTTATTTTAAGTTATTTGTTGTTTTACATGTTGTATACCTTCCCTACTCCCCAAACAATTGACCCTTCCACCTTCTTTTGTTTGTTTTGTGAAACAATTGGGGGTTAAGGGACTTGCTGAGGGTTACATAATTTGTGTCAAATGTCTCATGTCAAATTTGAACTCAGGTCTTCCTGACTTGAGGGCCAGTGCTTCATCCACTGCACGTAGCTGTCCCTACTCTTTTTAAAAAATAATATTTTTAAAAGTATTTAGCAACCTGGCACATACTAGGTAGTAAAACAATATCCATTTCTTCCTCTTTGTTCTCTATAGAACTCTCTTCTTTTGGCAGTTGTACTGGGTTTGATTTTGAGAAATTTCTCTCTAGTATCAGGTATGGCTTGTGTTTGTCCCAACCCATAAGTCTCACTGTGAAAACCTACTGTTTTGACTCATTTTTAACTCTCCCCTGAGGGTATTCTTTTCATCTGAAATCAATGTTATTAACAAATATTTGAACACAAATCCTATTTATTACAAAGCATACAATAAACAGAAATGATCTCATACCCCAATCAAGGCAGCAGGGGACAAATTTCCTTGCACCAATAGAAGTCTCAATAGCTTGAATGGCAGAGGAAAGACTGTCTCTGTGAGTTCTAGTTTATAAATTCAGTGTATCCAGATGCCCTCTTTTCTCTAGTTCCCCAGTTCCAGGGGGCTTGCTTCTACATCTGCATGCCTGTTTTGTTTGCATTTCAACTCTAAGCTTGCATTTGCCCAGCAGAGTCAAAGTTAAAAGTAGAATTTCTACAATTCTTAGCTTAGGTATCCCGACAGTCAATGCTTTTGCTGCTACTTCTCTTTCTGTTATCATCCAAAAATATTCCTGGGAATGGCTTGCATCTTTCCAACTCATAAATTTGTCCTCCTCTCCAATTGGTGACTATACATGCTCACTCTATGAAATTAAAAGGAAGCAAGTATTTTCTTTTTAACATGTTCACTGTAACACTCATGGTATTGTATCCCAGCATATCTCAGAGCACCAGTAGAAACTCAGCAATATCTATTTGTTAATTTATCCACCTGAAAAACTCAGAGCTGAGTTTCTGATGAAATGACAAACATTTATTAAAGCTTTAAGTTTTGTGGTATAGAGTTTAAAAGTAGATTTTTAACTGATTCAAGTCTGATATCACAGAGAGAAAAACTGACATAATTTCCTCTCTTTTGATCATGGTAGATTAGTTTAGATTAATATCCTTTTAAAAAGCTTTCACTTTTCTGTCAGTGCAATCATTCAAATCAAACTGCTGAAAGAAAGGACATCTGGCCAGGAGAATATTTTCAGTTGCTTTTCAGGTCCAGTGAGTGATTTTTCTTGAAAAGATAGATTAGTACCCTATTAGTTAGAAAGTTTCCAAGCCCTGATTGATAGAACTCCCAATAATTCAGCCCAGCAATTCTAGGTCCTAGATAATCTGGCTCCACAAATCTGATGATAATGAAATGAACATTACCAGAATTGGTGTTGGAAGTCAAAAAAAAAGTAGAAAACAGAAGCAGTAAAATATGAAATCCTTCAAGTTCCAGGAAAATTTGAAAAGGAAGAGTTCCCTACAACATAGCCAAGACCCTCCTACTTTTTGTTGTTGAGTCCATTCAGTCATGTCTGACTCTTCATGACCCCATTTGGGGTTTTATTGGCAAAGATACTGGAAAGGTTTGCCATTTCCTTTTCCAGCTCATTTGACAGGGAGGAACTGAAAGAAACATGGTGAAGTGACTTGTCCAGGGTCACACAGCTAGTGAGTTTCTGAGGCCAAATATGAACTCATGAAGATGAATCTCTCTATCCATTGCACCACTTAGCTGCTCTCCTACTTTTTATAATGGCAGAAATCAAAATTTCCTCAGAAATGAGTTGAACCAAATCCCAGTTAACTAAATATATCCCCATTACTTTGACTGCCCCGAATCCCTATGGATTTGGGTTTAACAGCCAATCTCCAATACATGTGTATAAATTCTTTGAGGGCAGGGACTATTTGATTTGTATCTTTGTACTTCTAGGACCTTGTGGTACAGCACCTGAGACAAGTGGGCTCTTAATAAACCCATGTTAATTGGTTAACTGCTCTCTTTTCAATGGTTAAGAAAATTGAGGTTCAAAGATTAAAGTAACTTGACTATTGTCACTTTAACTTTACCTGAAGGGATTCAAACCCAGATCTTTCCTGACTCGGAGGATCTTACAAGCACAACAGAAGAGGGATAAGACTTGTTCAGTTTAGACCCAGAGAGCAGTTGAGTGGCTCCGTGGTGCAGAGTGTCAGGCTGGAGTCAAGAATTATTGAGCTCAAATCTGACTTCAGATTCAGAGACTTTAGAAATCATAAGCTTTTTGAGACAAGAGATTTTGTTTTTTGTATTTGTACCCTCACTGTCTAGCATCAGGAGGGGAACAAAGAGCACTTAATAAATTTTTAGATTGAGTCAATTAGTTCATTTTCCATACAATTTGTCTCTGTACCCCCATTGCCTAATAGCGCCTTGCAGAAAAAGAGGAACTCTAAAAATGCTGCTTGAATTGAATTTAATAAGCAAGTGCCTAAAGCCTGGAGAGAGACTGAGACAGACAAAGAGACAGGAACAGACAGGAGGGGAAAGAGAGAGAGACAAAGACAGAGAGAGAGAGAGAGAGAGAGAGAGAGAGAGAGAGAGAGAGAGAGAGAGAGAGAGATGGAGCAGAGGGAGAAAGAGAAACAGAGAGGAGACAAAGAGACAGAGACAGAGGGAGAGAGACAGAGAGAGGTAGAGAAAGAGAGACAAGGAAAGAGATAGAGAGACAGGAGAGAGTCAGAAAAAGAGAGAGACAAGGAAAGAGAGATAGAGAGACAGTCAGAGAGAGAGGGAGAGAGATAGAGATAGAGACAGAGACAGAGAGAAGCAGGGAGAAGGAGACAGAGGGAGAAAGAGACAGGGAGAAAGACAGGCAGAAAGAGAGAGACAGAGACAGGGGAATGATTTGCCCAAAGGCACATGAAGTAAGTGGCAAAGGCCAGGTCAAACCTAGGGCTTGAGACTGATTCCAGCTGGCTCTTTCCATTGAACCATGATGTCCACCCTCCCACCCTGATCTCACACACTCATACCCAGACCTAGATTCTCAGCCATATATGTCTAAGGGCGCACCTCACCCTCATACCCATCCCAGCATACACTCCCACGCATGCACACCCCCAAACACACTCATGGTCAGTCTTTGCAGTCTTCCTTTACCCAAGGCAGCTCAGGGCCCTCCTGGGAAAATGAAAACACCATGGTTACCGAGACAACTGAGTCCCTTCCCACCCAGGGCTGCCCTGGCCGGCTGCAGAGAGCAGCCCCGGCCTGTAGCCAAAGCACTTACAGTGCCTCTAAACTGTTTAGAGAGCTTTAGTAAAATATTTGAAATACCAACTTCCCCAGGCCTGCTAGGGGGATGAGGGTGGGTGGGGCTGAGAGCAAATCCTCCAGCGGGAGAATGCTTCCCCACCCCCCGGTCTCCAGGCCCCACATGGGGACTAGGGAGGCCCTGGGCTGGAGTCCCAAGCTGCCAACCCTCTCATATGGAAACCCATCCAGCCAGAGCCACTGTTGTCATTGGATAATGACTTTTCAGAGAATCTTGGAGCTGTTATTGACTTCAGAGATCATTTAACCCACCCTCCTCATTCAATGGAGAGAAGTCGAGGTCACAGAGCTCTGCAACCCCCACCCCTTCTCTCCTTTCCTTTCCTCCCCTATAGACATCTCCCTGCCACATGAATGGATTCTTATTTCTTTTGAAGTAGGGTTGGATGCAACATTTCAGTATTTGGGGGTAAGAGGAGTTAGAGGGAAGGGCTAAATCTTTTAATCTCTTTCCCTCTCTTCTAAGAAGCAAAATGCAAAGGGAGAGACAGGTTTGTGACAGTGGCCCCATCCCTCCTCTCCCATCTCCAGAACCCGTGTGGGTGTGGCCCCAATAGGAGCAGAAGCCCTGACATCGTAGTCGCACATGGATACAACGGAGGCAAGCAACTCAAACAAATTCCTCCTGGTAATCAACTCCAGATGCCATAACCACTATTTACTTTCTTTGCTTCAAGAGCTGAGTATGACATTGGAAATACTTTCTGGCACCAGACAGGCCGCTGTGGAAATTTTTTTTGGGGGGGGAGGAGGAAAATCTTTATTGAAGTATTTCGTGACACAAACACCAGCTAATTGATTTCCTTATTAGTAGCAGATTGTTCTCTGTGCCTCTGCTCCCACCCAACCTTAAAGAAGAAAGGGTTGGAAAATCAGTCCCATCCAGGAATCCTGTGCCAAGTTTCCCCCTCAAGATTTCCCCCTGCTCCCCAAACCAACCCAGCATTCAACATCAGACAGCCACCAGAGATTTCCTGAGAAACACAAAGGTTCCACCTCTCTCACCCCAGGAAAAACGAAAAGTTTTGTTTCTCCCATCCATAGCCACTAGTCAACCTTCATGATACCTTGATTTCAGAACCCTACCTCAAAATAAAAATAGCATCTCTCACCCACTTAAATGAGAGAAATTGTACCATTTTCCTATAGCTTCAAGTGTTGATTTCTGTTATAAGAGAAGTCCTCCTAGGAGGGACACTTTTAAAAGCCATTCTCAGCTATGACAGTCTCAGTATGAATGACTTTTATTTTATTTATTTTATTAAGGTTTTTGCAAGGCAAATGGGGTTAAGTGGCTTGCCCAAGGCCACACAGCTAGGTAATTATTAAGTGTCTGAGACTGGATTTGAACCCAGGTACTCCTGACTCCAGGGCCAGTGCTTTATCCACTGTGCCACCTAGCTGCCCCTGTGAATGACTTTTAAATTATTTCCTGAGAGTAATTTTGAATGAGATGAGGAAGAGCAGACAGACAGAGGATATACTACTAGGGAAGACTCTTGTTAGAGGGGAGTGGGTTGGGATAGGATGAGGAAGTATTTTTGAAGACAGGAAAAAAAGAGGAGACTGGAAGTGGGAGTTAAGGTGTCAAAAGACAAATTTCACTCATTTCAGAGTTTTGCCTATGACCTGCCCTGCCCAACTATTTCTCTATAGTCAGTGGAAATTCAGAGATCTAGGGAGCTGAGTCAGAACCTCAACAAAGAAGAAATCACTGAGTCTAAATGCTCCCACAGGGCAAGGAGCAGAGGTCCCCATAGCTCAGTGCCCTCAGAGCAAATAAAGCTATGATCAAAGTGAGGGTGTCATGGTGAAGTAAGAATGCAATGAAGTTCTAGTCCATGAAGGTCAGAGAGCGACCAGAAAGAGTTTTTACAGGAGACAAAAGCAAAATAAACCATCAGAGATATTTGAGTATCTGCTATGTGCAAGTCACAATGAGAGATTCCAGTAAAAGAGAGGAAGCAATATGGTAGAATATAGTAGGAAAGGCATTGGAATTAAAATCAGAAGAGTTGGCGTGGAGATCAGTCTCTGATATTTATTAACTGTATATCCTTGGGCAAATATTTCAAATTTCTGAGTCTCAGTTCTCTCATCTGTAAAATGAAAGGGTTAGACTAAGTCATCTCTAGGGTATTTCTGAGTACTAAGAGTCTATGAATCCAAGACATCATCTCTGTTCTCATGGAGTTTGTAATTTAGGTCCAAGAAAAGACATCCTCTTGGGAAGCTGAATCAAGACCTGCCCTTGACTGCTAGGCAGACTGACAAGTACTTTTTATTTCTCATTGTGGGGATTGATAATGACATCAATATTACCATTGCTTTTATACAGGGAATGATGGTCCACTTTCTAAAGGCTGCTCAGAATCCTTGTGATTCTGAATTGTAAACTTCTTAGATCAAAACTTCTTTCCCTGACCACAAACCCTGCTCCCATCTATGTCAGTCCTACTCATCCTGTATCCCAAATGTATTCTTCCTTACCCCCCCCCATTGTGCCCTTTGGAACCCCTATTCTATTACCAAGTTATCCTTCATATTAGATCTGTACCCCCCCTTCTCAGAAATTTCTTTGAATACATTTCATACTTATTTAAATGTGAATATTCAACTTGTTTCCCTTTCCCCTATATTATCATGTAGGGATTGCTTTATTTTATCATTGTGTCTCTAGTGCCTAGTAACACTCAATCACTGTTTTTTTTCTTTTAAATCAAAGATGACAATAGAAAAACTCATGAATAATTGACACATGAGCAATTCTAGCAATAAACTGCTATGGGAATTTGGAGGGGAAGATCACACAATTTTTGAGTAGTCATGGAAGGCTTCTGAGAGTAAGTAGGACTAATGGGAAGGGCATCTTAGAATCATATGACTCAAAGCAAAAAAGGGTGAAAAGTGAAGGGCATTGTCAGCAGATGAGTAGATTAGTGTGACTGGGGGGAGAATCCTTATAGGAAAGTGATACTCAGTAGAGCTGGAAAGAATTTAGAAATTTAGAAAGAATTGTGAAGAATTTAGAATACCAGGCTAAGGAGTTTTCATTTTGTCCAGTACACATTGGGGAGTCATTAGGAATCCTTTAGTAAGGATTAAGGGTAGAATAACAACAAGAAAAACAATAAGACCGCTAAATACATTCCCTTACAAGGGATTGGATACTCAATTGAAGCATCAAACAAATATGGAAATAAATTCAAGTCACCTGGTCAGGGTGAATTCCATTCCAGGCTAATAAAAGAACTTGTCCATATAATTGCTAAAATATTGCCAGTGATTTCTGAGAAATCATGGAAAATGGGAAAGGTGCCCTAGGACTAGAAAAAGGTGAATATTATCCCAATTTTTTTAAATGGGAAGAAAAGAGGTAAATATTTCAAACTCTTGGCTGATGACCTTAATGTCAATCTAAGGGAAAATGCTAAAATAGATTTTTGAAAGGAGTGTTGAGCATCTAGAAAGGAAAAGATGGATCACTAATGAAAATGGATACTGCCAGATTAGCCTCTTTTTTCTTTGTTGACAGTTACAAGGCCTGTAGATTAGGGGAATGTAGCAAACACTATTCTCCTGAATTTTTGTGAAACATTTCATAAATTCTATCAGAATACCCTTAGTGAAAACAAGTAGATGTGATACTCATATAGTTTAAGTGGCTTCAGAACTGGTTGAATGATTGGACACAAATAATGGTGGTTAATGGACTGATATCTACACTGAAATTCTATTGAAAAGTCATGGTGTTTTGTCTTTGATCCTGTTCTAATCAACACACTTATCAATGATTTGGATGAAGGCACAGATGGAATGATTTGTGAATCTTTAGAAAGGAAAGCAATGCTTGTTACATGTAAATATAGATTCATCAAAATAGGTCCTTTTTGGGAAGGGTAATGAGACAGGTAAATTGGAAGAATCCTATAATTTAGTTAAAAACTTCATGAAGCAAAATATTTGACAGAATATCTCATTAATCTGGGAGAACCCATAGACATGTTGGACAGATATGGTAGATGATGATACAATTAAATGGGTTCAGAACTGGTTAAATGACTAGAGTCATTTAATTGAAGAGTATCTTTAATTTGTTAATGTCAACTTGGAGAGGAGGAGTTTCTTGAAGAGGACCTTGAGATCTGTCCTTGGCACAGTTTTCTCAATAACTTGAATAAAGGTAGCTAAGTAGTACGGTCTATAGAATATAGGCTCTAGAGTTAGGAAGACATGACTTTGAGTTCTCCCTTAAACATTTATTGACTATGTGATACTGGGTAAGTCATTTAATCTCATTCAGACTATTTTCTTAGATCTAAAGGAGAATTGATAATAGAATCTATTTCAGAGGGGTGTAAGAAGAATCAAATTACAAAATATAGGTATGGCAGTTAGAAAACTTACAAAGACTACATCTTTATTAGCAGTAAAATTAAAAGAACATAAATGGCACCCTTTTTAGGTTTGAATATGGCATGGAGTTAGAAGGTACAACATATTTTGTAGCTAGCAAATACTGATTAAATGACTAACACCAAAGAGTAGTCTTCAGTGGGTCAATGGTAGTCAGGATTCAACATGGTCTCATCAGGCCAGGACAATGGACTGAACTCAATAGAAATGAAGCAGAGACAAATGTAAAATTCTGCTGCTCAGTTCAAAAAGTCAGTTTCACAACTATATTATGAGGAAGTGTTGTTAGATAACAGTGATAAAAAACACATGGAAGTTTTAAAAGGACTGTTAGGTTCGCATGAGTCATCATTGTGAAGGTCAATATAGTATCATAAAATGGAGATGATAATTCTGTATGTTCTACTATTTTAGGAAGAATAGATACAAGTTAGAGAGCATCAAGAAGGGGGTAACATGGATGACTTGAAAACTGGAGACCATACTTTTGAAGGATGAATTGTACCTAACTAGAGATGGTTATTCTGGAAGAAAGAAGACCTGGGGAAATCTGACTTCAAAGGGAGTTATCATGTAGAAGAGGCACTGAACTTATTCTACAGGCCCTAGAGGGTAGAGTTACTATGATTGCAGTGGGGGAAGTTATACAGAAACAGATTTAGGTTTCATATGAAGAAATTCTTTTTTTTAAGGTTTTATTTATTTTGAATTTTATAATTTTTCCCTAATCTTACTTCCCCTCCCCCCCACCCCCCCACAGAAGGCAATTTGCCAGTCTTTACATTGTTTCTATGGTATACATTGATCCAAATTGAATGTGATGAGAGAGAAATCATATCCTTAAGGAAGAAACATAAAGTATAAGAGATAGCAAGATCAGACAATAAGATATAAGGTTTTTTTCCTAAATTAAAGGTAATAGTCCTTGGTCTTTGTTCAAACTCCACAGTTCTTTCTCTGGATACAGATGGTATTCTCCATCGCAGACAGCCCAAAACTGTCCCTGACTGTTGCACTGATGGAATGGGCAAGTCCATCAAGGTTGATCACTGCCCCCCATGTTGCTATTAGCGTGTACAGAGTTTTTTTGGTTCCAGTTTGCTAAGCCATTCCCCAATTGAAGGATATTTGCTTGATTTCCAATTCTTTGCCACCACAAACAGGGCTGCTATGAATATTTTTGTACAAGTGATGTTTTTACCCTTTTTCATCATCTCTTCAGGGTATAGACCCAGTAGTGGTATTGCTGGATCAAAGGATATGCACATTTTTGTTGCCCTTTGGGCATAGTTCCAAATTACTCTCCAGAAAGGTTGGATGAGTTCACAGCTCCACCAACAATGTATTAGTGCCCCAGATTTCCCACCACCCTTCCAACAATGATCATTATCCTTTCTGGTCATATTGGCCAGTCTGAGAGGTGTTGAGGTGGTACCTCGGAGAAGCTTTAATTTGAATTTCTCTAATAAGTAATGATTTAGAGCAAATTTTCATATGTCTATGGATTTATTTGATCTCCCATATGAAGAAATTCTTAACAGCTCTCCAAGTAGAATGGTTTTCCTCTGGAGGGAATAGACTTCCCTTTAGTTCAAGTCTTTAACCAGGAATTGGATGATCATTTTTCAACACTGTTATAAAGGATATTCTTCATCAGTACTGGGTGAACATTAAGACATGGGTTCTAGGTGACGCAGAAGATAGAATATCCAGCCTATGGAAAGAAAGATCAGGGTTCAAATCTAGCCTCAAACATTTGCTAGCTATGTGACCCTGGGGAAGTCATTTTAGGCTATTTGTCTCAGTTTCCTCATATGTAAAATGATTTGGAGAAGGAAATGGTCAAACACTCCAGTGGTCCAAGATATTTGACCACATGGGAACAAGATGAAGTCAGAAACAAATGAAAATGGCTGAACAACAAAAAAAGAAAAATCTGAAATCCCAACTTTAAGAAACTTTGATTCTATTATTTTATAGTGTATATTTAATAGAGGATTAGTTTTGATGTCAGAATTTCTAAAAATTCAAATCTTGGATTTCCTTTATGACCTTGGGCAATTCATATAACTTATCTGGGTGTTGGTTTCTTCATCTGAGAACTAGACAATGTTTAAATTTCCTTCCAGCTCTAAATCTTATAAACTATGAATTTGTCTCTTCCAGCTCCTAGATTCAGGAGGAATCAGGGTAGAGCAAAAAAGAACATTCACTCTGGGGTCCAAATGAAATCCAAGTCTAACTGTGATGCTATTTATGCACATTTGGGCACTTATTTAATATCTTTGGCCTCCATTTCCTCACCCATAAAATGAGGGGATTGGACTAAAAACTTTGTGACCCCTTACAACTTTAGATTTAGGGTCCCTTGGTCCTATAAACTGTACTGAGGATGGATTTGGATGGTGAGGAGGAGTCTTAAAGCCAGGAAAGTTTCTTGGAGACTTAGCAGTAATTCAGGTATATTAAAGTTTTGAGACCTGCCAAGAATTCTAGGATTTGTAGTTTAGAGGGTCAAGGATTCCCTTGCCGTGCTGAGAATGATTTGACACTATAGCAGTATTTGAATCAGAAGGCAAACTTGAGTCATGCCTGAGAGTTCTTAGAAAGGACACACAGATTTAGAAAGAAAGGCACTAATTAGCTACAACAGTAGCTAGGAGACAGTGTCCCCAGTCCTTCCCAGGATGTGTGCAGAGCTGGAAAGTATTGGGGTCACCAGAGCAACAGGTCTGAAAAGGAAAAACTGTAAAGAAGGTTGAAGTGTACAGAGAAAGGAGGGTTGTCAAGGTGAATGATCAGGTCATAAGAGCATCTTGAAAGAGGGTGTGGACTCAAGTTCTCAAGGGTTGAGGGAAGTTTTCCCTAAAGGTTTCCTATTTCTCCTTCTACCTCTTCATGTGTCTCTCTACTAATATATTCTATTTATCTTTTTACCTAAATATTTCCTATATACTGATTTTTAGGGTACAAAGAAGCCAGAAGTTAGATGGAGATACATAAAACATTAAATTAGGGTAATCAGTGGAGCTAGGAATTGGTCCAGACATTCTGGAAAACTTTTGGAATTGTTTACTGAAAGTTACCAAACTCTGCACAGACCCAGGTACTATACCTACATCTCAAAGAAATCAAAGAAAGAGGAAAAGGATCTATATGTATAAAAATGTCCTGTGGTAATTTTTTGGTGGTAGTTAGAAATTGAAAACCAAAGAGATGTCATTTTATTGGAGAATGGCCCAATGTTCTGTGGTAATTTTTTGGTGGTAGTTAGAAATTGAAAACCAGAGATGTCATTTTATTGGAGAATGGCTCAACAAATTGGGTAGCAAGGTGACATAGTGACTAGAATACCTGATTTGGAGTCAGGAAGACCTTTGTTCAAATCCAACCTCAGACACTTATTATCTGTGTTATCCTGGGCTTAACTATAAAATGAGATGGAGAAGGAAATGGCCAGCTACTCTGGTATCTTTGCCAAGAACATCCCAAAAAGGGTCATGGAAAGTCAGATAAGACTGAAAAATAGATTGAAAGAATTGTGGTATATGAATATAATGGACTATTATTATGCTATAAAACAACAAAATGGACAATTTCAGTGGAAATTGAAAAGACCTCTGTGAAATGATGAAGAATGAAGTGAATAGAACTAAAAGAATAATTTCTCCAAAGATAACAAAACAACTTTGATAGACTTTAGAACTCCAATCATTATAATGATAAACAGTAAGTAAAAAATAGGAAGTTGAAACATTCACTCACCTCCTCACAAAGAGGTATGAACTTAAAATGAAGAAAAAGGCATACATTTTCAGACATGGCTAATAGGAGAATTTGTTTTCCTGAACTATGTAGATAAGTATTGAAATCTTTACAATTTTTTTTTTTGCAAGGGTGATAGTGGTGGTGGTGGTATAAATTTGGGAAGAGATAGATGAAATTTTTAAATAAAAAAAATTAGGATGGCAAACCTCTCTGAAAATTAATAATTTTCCTAACTGGGTGTTCTGAGCTATTATGATTTTACTAATAATTTTTCCTCTGATTTAAACTCAGTAAGGCAGCAAAGAAAAGATCTTGGTAAACCTGAGGCTCATTATGTTGCCCCTAGGCTAAAAGTGAGCTAGCCCTTTTCATGAGATGAGTCTAAAAAAAATTTCCAAGCACCCAAGTGAGAATAGAAAGAGAGTTAGGTGAATCTAGGTGAGATATGTAAGGCCTCTGTGAACTAGGTTTTGCCCTTTATTGAATGGAGAAGGAGGCAGCAAGGACTGGGCACCTTCCTCATCATTACTTGCTGTTTATCTATTTTGAGTCTGTAGTGGTCTGGACAAAGTTGGTGGTTTTGGAGAAATATCATGGTATAATGGAAAGAGCACTTAATTTGGTCTCTTAAGTCTTATGCCTAAATCAGAATTCTTTAGTATACTGTGTGACCTTGGGTAGATTTCTTAAAGTCTGATTCAGTTTCTTTATAAGTAATTTAAAAATAGTGGAGATGAATTCTAAGGTCCCTTCTAGCTAGTTTTAATGTCTATTCCCCCAAGAAGGCTATTTCCTCTCACCCTTATCTATGTAACATTGTCCTTCCTTGCTATTTTATCCTTACTTCCAGTTTTGGCCCAATTTTTTGTCTCACATGGGAGCTATTCGCCTTAAAACCACCATGAATGACCAACATAACAGCACTATTTATTACTATTTTGAAATAGATCAGAATTTATAAGTTCTGATACTAAGGAGAAAGTATGGGTCACAAAACTACTCCCTTGTGAGGTGATGGAAAGGGTCCCGAAAAATTCAAATCTCTCCTCAGCCATCTGTTGGAGACCTTCAGTCTCTTATTTTCTTCTGTAAAGTGAAGGAGATGAACCCCATCATTTCAGTTAGTCAATCAACAAGCTCTTACTAGGTGTTAGTCACAGTGCAGAAAATAAAAAGAGCTTAAATTCTAATGGGAGGAGACAACACATAAAAGGAAGTTGAACAGTGAGGGGTGTGGGTAGAAAGACAAAAGTGTGGACTGGGTATGGCAGAGGAAGACCCCAGTGCTAGAGATGGCTGGCCTGGGTGCTCCCTTTTTATTTAAAGGTTCTCAGAGAAACCATCCTATAAGAGAGGACATGGAACTAGAAGGTTCTTCCAATGTGTGGATTCCAGGGCTAGAGTAAGGTTTCAGGCTGAAGAACTAGGGCAGAGGAAATCCATTGTGCAGCCTGGACAGGAATGAGGATTTCAAATGTCCTTTTCTGGCTCTAAATCTATGAATAGTGCAGCTGCTTCAGGCTTCAGCTTCCTTCTTTGCAAAGTTGGAGGGTATTTGATCCCTAAGGTCTTCCCAGTTTTAAAATCCTAAAATTCCATCCATAGAATTTCCAGAAGCAAGCTGATCTCCATTCTGTAAGGAAAGCCAGGCCTGAATCCTTTAAGCTAGGAAGACTCTGAGTAGCCCATCCTTTCCTCCTGGGTCTTTCACATAAGGCACACTTCATTAGATGACCTTTTCTTTCCCATTTCTCTTATTCTTCCCAAAATATGAGATCTTTTACAACTATCCCCATTCTGAAGTATTCATCTTACCCAGAAAGGAAATACCTCCAGCTATCTGTTGGAGACCCTCAGTCTCTTAGTTTCTTCATCTGTAAAGTGAGGAAGATGAACCCCATCATTTCAGTTAGTCAATTTTACAAGCTCTTACTAGGTGTTAGTCACAGTGCAGAGAATAAAAAGAGCTTAAATTCTAATGGGAGGCGACAACACATAAAAGGAAGTTGAACAGTGAGCATTGCCCAAAGTCCTCAAAACAATTCACTCAACCAACAGATGAATGTCCCACTAGCATTCTTTGCTTTTGATATTATCACACTTAAAAACCTACATTTAAATGCTATCCCCAGCAAATGAAAAACTGAAGACTGGAGAAAAATGAAAGTGGAGTAATTAAGGTCTCAAAAAAAACCCCTCTTAAATATGTAAAATGCTTAGGTTGTCTCTTCCTCCCCTTCTCTCAAAAGGTAACCTTGGATCACACACAGGCTGAGACCATACCTATAGTTAGTTGTGGGCAGCTACTGGACTGGATCTGCCAGGAATGACTAGAACCTGGAGTCTAGCTTGTTAGAAAGGCCTGGATGATCTCATAGGTCTAGTTAAGAATTATTTTTGTAAATGTCTCAGTCCCACTAGAAGATTATAAAGTCTTTGAAGATAATAGCTCCATTTTATTCTAATTTCATCTTAATCCTTTACCCTGGATCACCCCACCCCCAAACTTGTAACAATTCAACAAACATTTCTTAAAACCTACTGTGTCTAGGGTTTTAAAGACAAAAAATGAAACAGCCTTCCAAAGAGCTTTTGGTTTTGGGGGGAGAGGGCATTTTGTAGCTTTAAAGCTTTTTTTCCCTCTTGGGTTTTCATTTATATAGTTGAATATCTGTACTTCTCAAAGGGATGCTAAAATTATTCCTCTCTCCCCCCTAAATTAGAAAGAAAATAGGATAGCTATGTAGCACAATGGATAGAGAACCAATCCTAGAGTCAGAAGAACTTGAATTCAAATTTGAACTCAGACACTTACTAGCTGTGTGGCCCGGGGCAAGTCACTTAACTCAATTATCTCCAAAATGGAGGAAAAAAAGGAAGTTAAAATAATTAACAAACTTTTATTAAGTACTAAACTATATGTTAGACACTGTGTTAAACTCAAAAACAAGAAACAAAGACTGTGCTAAGAACAAAGACAAAAGTGAAACAGTCCTTGCCTTCAAGGACCTTACAATGGGGAAACACTATGTTTACATTTGAGCATATACAGATACACACACATACAGACAATGTCTAAAAACAAATATGAATTTTGTTTGTGAAAAAATCTGCATCTCCCCATTGTATCAACAGCCTCAGGATAGTACAAATGTCCTGAAAGGAGAAGATTTCTATACTTTGTCTTTAGAATAACTGATAAGGCACAAAAGTCCTAAGACAGGAGGGGGTTACTCCTCATGACCTAATGGAATTCCAGATAGCATCACTACCTTAGAGAATCTTAGAAAATATGGATATTAATCTATTTCTATTTGTTCTTTCTTAAAACCAAATTTTGGAGGTCAACACGTTAGCCTAATTCCTTTTTGTTCCTTTTTAAGACAAATTCTGGAGGTTAATACATATTAATTTAATTCTTTATTAAAATAAAACTCTGAAGATTAAATACATATACACATATACATATTTTTACTATTTATTTATATCTGTATAACCATGTCTAGATATATGTTGAGGGGAGGATGACAGTATAATAATTAGGTGAAGGGACTAGGAAAGGTTTCCTGAAGAAGGAAGAGCATGATTTGAATCTTGCTCCTTGTATAAGGAGGTGGAAATGAAGAGGGAATGCATTCCTGGCAGGGAGGACAGACATAGCAAAAACAGGGAAGCTGAAGATGAAGTGTGATATATATAAAATGGCAAGGTAAGACTAGTGTGGCTGGATCTCAGAGCTGCAGAAGAGGAATAAAGTATTTGGACTATTATAAATACCCAAATTAAATGCAAAGGACCTGTGAAGGAAGATACTAAGAAATAACTGATAAATAGAAGTATGTATAGAATGATTTTACATACATACATATATTTGTATCTAATGGTTACCTTTTTGAGGGTGTGAAGGAGGGAAGGAAAAAGAAAAAAGAAAAAAAGAAATTTACATGATAGCTTTATTATATACTTAAAAGGAATAGAAATTGCATATAATAGATTTACAATTTCATGTTCAATCTTTTTTATTATATCATATTATTTGCCTTCTTATTGAGTGGGTGAGAGGATGGAGGGAGAGAATTTGAAACTCGAAGTTTTAAAAATTAATATTAAAATAAATAAAGTATATTAACTTTTTTAAAGCAAGCATCAAGGAATTTTTTCAATATCACGCAACAAAAAGAGCTGATTTTTGATCCTAGAGAGTCAATAGAGAGATACTGGAATTTCTCGAGCAAGGAGCTATTGATGACAAACCTCTGTTTTAGATGAAATGAATCTGTCCCCCCATGTAGCATAGGATGTGAAAGTTGTATGCCTGGCTCAAGAGGAGACAGAAAGCCATTTTTGATCTCCTTTCCTCCCATCCTTCTCTAAAGGAGACATTAATTCCTGCCAGGAGAAGAAACAGGAGATTAGGGCCAGAAGTTTGGCCACTCTGCTATCCTCAGAGATTGGAGGCTATTGGATTAGAATTTTATCTATCTGTTTCTGTAAATATTTATCTAGGAACGTAGTTTTTAGGTTCAAGCTAAACTTCTGATCTCTATTTCTTAATGGGGAAAGGGGGACTCAAGTTTCATTTCCAAAACTTGACTCCCTTCCCATCAAATAACAATTCCACAATGAAGAAACATAGGAAGTGACAAAGAAACCAATTTATCTAAATTGATGGTAAAAAAGAAATCAGAGAAAGTATACATAGGGGAATTTACACAAGATAATATAAAATAAAAACGCTCTTGCTTGAGAATGAGGTAACTCAGCTCAACCAAGAAAGAGAATTCCAGATCTCACCCAAGGGGAAATTTCCTCAAGTCTGTAATGTAGCAAACTAAAAATAGGGACATGATGGAGACTGCCAGCTCCTCTTATGTCAACCTGTTCCCAGAGTTTTCATTGTCCCTTTAGCAGCCTGAAGTGGCATTGGCTTCATCTATCTCCTCTCTTGAGTCTGGAAGCTAGAAGCATGCAAAATGATTGCAACATTGATCTCCTCCATTGAGGAGAGAGTTCCAAACCAATGGACTTTGATACTTGGGTTACCAAGGAATATCACTTTAGCACCAGTACTGAGAATGACCTGGAGAAGAGATGAATGTGAAAATAGAAAGACCAATGAGAAGTCTATTGTAATAACCCAGTCAAGAGGCAAAAAGTGATAAAGTTCTGAACTAGAACGGTAGCCATAAGAATATAGTGAAGGTGATAGATGTAAGAGATTTTGATAGAAGAAAGGCAAAGATACTGAGTTCTGTTTCAGACATGATGAGTGAAGATGTTTTCTGGACATCCAACTTAAAATATTCAATAGATAATTGATGATATAGGACTGGAGCTCTGTGGATGGATAGAGAGATCTAAGATATAAATAAATTTGTCTTTCCTTATAGAACAAAGGGCATTAGGTATAGAATCAACCTATAACATTCCTATATCATGATTGGTCCAATAATTTCCTCAAGCACATTTTTTCCAATTAAATTTTTAAAAATATATTTTATATTAGTAGAATGAGTTGGACTCCAATAGGCAAAAAATATAAAGGGATTTGGAATGAAACCTGGAGTAATTGACTTAGATTAATATGGTTGGAGAGGGAAGAGTTGAATGTTTATAATGGTTTATTTGTATGTGCTGTATCCTCCAAGCAGACTGCAGGAGTCATCAAGGGCCTGTGTCATTTTTGTCTTTAAGATAGTGTCTGTCATGAAGTGGGATTAAAGAAATTGATCTGTGAAAGGCTGGTTGTGGACCAGATTTGGAGATTAAGATTAAATAAGAATAAACAACCATTGTCCTCAACTGAAGCTAGAAGGTACAGTGGATAGAACACTGGAAGTGTTCAGGAAGTCAGGAAGACCCAATTTCAAGTAAACCTCAGATACTTGCTAGCTGTGTGATCCTGGGAAAGTCACTCAACCCAGTTTGTCTCAGTTCCTTATTTATAAAATGAGTTTGAGAAGGAAATAGCAAACCACTTTAGTATCTTTGCTAAGAAAAACTCAAATGGTGTTTTGAAGAGTTGGACATGACTGAAACAGCTCAGCAACAACAAATTGTCCTCAAGGAGGTTATAATTTGGTGTAAGAAAATGACATGTACAAAAATATATTAAATATGGTTATAACCTGGAATTTATTAATTCCTCACCACTGCCTTTTAGAATCTCTAGTTTCTTTCAAAGTCTAGCACAGGCAACACCTACTTAATGAAACCTTTCCTGATAACCTTAACTGTCTAAAATCCCACTTCTGTGGAAGGTTTTTCCTTATCCACTTTAATTTCAGGTTCTTCTGTTCAATATTTCAAATTTATTCTGTCCCATAGACAGTATGTTTATTAGCTTCCCCATTGGAATGCCACTTCCATGACAGCAGGGACTATGCTTTTAATCTTTATTTATTTTTCCAGAGCTTAAACACAGTGAGGGGCACAAGTGGGCACGTAATTTATATTTATTGACAATTACTATTTCCCCTACCCCCAATTACCCTGCATTTATTTTGTACGTAGCTTATATATGTCTCTCCTCCATTAGAATGTAAGCTTCTTGAGGGTGTAGGGGGAAAAAAACAATCTAGTTATTAGAATGAGCATTATGACTCAATTGTCCTCCATTCCACTACAGACTAAATAACTTAATTCCTCCCCTTTCCATCATTCCTTATTGCAGATTGAATAAAAAGCAAAGCAAAACAAAGCAACCAAACTCAGCTACATCCATCCTTAGGCTGAATAAACCCTTGTATCACAGGAATCCCACAAATGTTGTTGTCAACTATAAGGACTTTACAGGGGAATTTTCTTAGAGGGACAGACTGTATCCCATCAATGTTGCTGATGAGCTATGTGCCTAAGTAAGCTGGTAGGTAGTTGGAGCTGCTACCAGGGAAGAGTTTTTTCTTATGGAGCAGTTTGATTTCTTTATTTGACCTCCAGTCATTCAATCCTACTGGTAGCCTGGAATCACCCTGGGCTGAGAAATTTCCCAACAAGGACTGGGACTATTCTTTTTATGAGCTAGGCATCCTCAAATGCTTAAGTACATAGTCCACTTCATAAATGCTTAATTGATTGCTCTCTTCAGATTGAGTCACTTCTTATATATCTTCCCATATTTCTTTGAAATTACATTTATCATATAATTTCATAATGTACAGTCATTTTTCAGTCTTTGGTCAGGAATGTGGGGTGGAAGTTTCTTTTTTTTATTTTGGTTTGTGTTGTGTGAAGTACTTTTGAACAGATTGACTTTCTCTCATTTGTCTTTTTTTGTTTGTTTTTGTGGGACAACAGGGTTAAGTGACTTACCCAAGGTCACATAGCTAGTAAGTATCAAGTATCTGAGTCCAGATTTGCATTCAGGTTCTCCTAACTGCAGGGCCAGTGCTCTATCCACTGAGCTCTTTAATACCTCTCCTTTCCTATGTCTTTTTTTTGGCAAGGTAATGGTGTTAAGTGACTTGCCCAAGGTCACACAGCTAGATAATTATTATGTTAAGGTGGATTTGAACTCAGGTCCTCCTGACTCCAGGGCTGGTGCTCTATCTACTATGCCACCTAGCTGCACCCCCCCCCCCCCCCCACAATGTCAGTATCCTTCTTGGAGCTGGAGACATGTAGCACATATAGTGCTATTCAGGTCTCAGGGAGTCCTGAGTTCAAATCCAGCCTTAGCACTTACTAGTCTGAAGGACAGGAGTTTGAATCCATCCCCAGACACTTGATACACACTAGATGTGTGACCTTGGGCAAGTCATTTAACCCCCATTGTCTCACATCCAGAGCCATTTCCATTCATATCTGGACACTGGCTGCAGATGATTCTGGAGGAGAAAGTGAGACTGGTGACTTAGCACTGAGCCCCCTCACTCAAATTCAATTCATGTGCTTGTCATGGTATCACCTCCTTGATGTCATGGTGCTCTTTGAGAATGAAGGACAAAACATTATTATGAATGCCTTAATTAACTGGAGAAGGAAATGACATATCATATTAGTATCTTTTCCTAGAAAACCTCATAGACAATATTGGTATGCTATGATCCACAGGGTCATGAAGAGTCAGATATGAATGAACAACAGTGTATAATTCAGGAAGAACTGAACTCAAATACTGCTTTTGAAAGTACTGGGGGTAGCTGGGCAGATAGAGCACTGACCTTGGAGTTAGGAGGATCTGAGTTTAAGTCTGATCTCAGACATTCATTAGCTGTGGGCAAGTCACTTAACCCTGATCATCTGTCAAAGAAGAAACAAGAAAGAAAGAAAGAAAGAAAGAAAGAAAGAAAGAAAGAAAGAAAGAAAGAAAGAAAGAAAGAAAGAAAGAAAGAAAGAAAGAAAGAAAGAAAAGAAAGAAAAGAAGGAAGGAAGGAAGAAACAAAGAAAGAAAAGAAAGAAAAGAAGGAAGGAAGAAAGAAAGAAAGAAAGAAAGAAAGAAAGAAAGAAAGAAAGAAAGAAAGAAAGAAAGAAAAAGAAAGGAAGGGAGGAAAGAAAAGAAAGTACTAGTTCTGTGACCTTATGAAAGTAACAGCTCTGAGTCCAAGCAAAGATTCTGAGATAATCCCATAAGTTTATAAATAGGTTGCTTTAATCCAAAAAGTATGGAAATCTTCTGTTGATTAAAGTGGCACTACTTACAATAATAGTGGGACTATTTAACTGCCCATTTTTTAAAACTTAAACTCTGTGTCTTTCATGAAGTCTTCCCTGGTGACTCCATTTGAAAACAATCTCTTCAAATTTTCTTATCATACTTTTTCTGGATTTGTTTACTTGAATACATTTCATATGGGCATGGATGAGAACTAGACTTGTGATTTCATTGATAGATAGAACACTTACTATCAGTGCAGGTCATCACCTTCTCTGTAATTTAAAGTCTTAGAAAATTGTGAGGAGCACAGAGAGGAGAGGTTCAATTAATTTGGGTGAAAAATAGGACCTGATCCAAGGTCTTCTAGGTTCCAACAAGACCAGCTCTTTATCCAGTATTTCTGCTGCCTCTCATACATTTCAAAAATTCTTAATTAGGAGTTAATACTATAGGTTTGGTGTTGTTCATTATCTCTGTATTTCCCTCAGCACTTAGGACAGTGCTTTTTGTACACAATAGCTTGTTGAATAAATTGTGACTTTTACCTTGATATATACCCAATGTATAGGATAACTCCTTATACAAAGAAGGTGCTTGTTGAATTTAATTATATGAGCAGTTAAGGATGCAAAGGGTCAATAAAGAACTAAAGTATCTGGTATGCCAAGACAATAGGAAGAGACAGGCAGGGAGCAGTATTTTAATAATTTTTTTCAGGTTGCTTTAGGAGATTCTAAAAAATGCTGGAGCAAGCAGACAGGAAATGAAAATATAAGCGAGCAGGAATTAATGTCAGCACCCATGATATCAGAGTAGTGGCTTACAGGGTATAGGCAGGAAGTGAGCCCCTATAAAAGCTGCAGGGATTTATTAGCAAATAGAGATGGAGGATCTCATACACCAATAACTATGAATAGACCTAAATCTATTCAATTCAATCCATCTTGACTTCAGCCAGTTTATCTTAACCCAGTTAAACTTATCTTGACTCACTTCAACCCAAGTTGGTCTATGTTTATTGAAATATATAGGCCTTGTAAGAGGGGTTTCTGATGTATATAACATTTTCTCTCCCGTCAAAGAACTTCCAGTCTACTTGAAATTTCAAAGAAATGCAAAACATGTAATAAAGAAAATAGAAGGCAGTGCCGGTTCAAATGAAGAAGTTGTGTCATTTTAAACCGAAGGGCTTCACTGTATTTGATTGGGGAATAATTTAATGATGGTTTTTTTAGGTAAATTCAGAATCTGCAGATGACTCTAAGGAGATGGTGGCGGGAATGCCAAATTCAAAGCTTGTGTTGAAATATTTGGTGGTAGTATCTAAAACAACTAGAATTTTAATTAGCATCTTTTGTGTCTGGACCAATACCAATCCTGCCTGGGCAGGCAGCAAGAAAAGCATCATTAAACCACCTGGACACTGGTCCTAGTAGGTGGAGGTTCTTCTGACACTAAATACACCATGCTAGGCAGATGATGGAGTGACTTCCTTATGTAGAATGGAGTTATGCTGTCAGGAATCTGTGATAGGGACTGGGGTTGGGGAGGGAAAGTGGATCACTAGATAACTTCTTATTTTAACTTATTTTATTAATTCTATTAATTATTTTTATTAATTATTAACTATTTTATTAATTAAATAAATTATAGTTAACTTATTTACTTATTTTAACTAAGTCACTTATTAACTAGGTGCTAAATTTTCTTCTGATGAAGGTTTACAATTGCTTTTGGCACCTTCTAAATTTGATGCCATTGGGCAGGGTTTTAGTCATTCTACCTTAGTTATAGTTTTGGAAACATTGTGTGCATTGTGAACAATGACCCCGAAACAAAAATAACCTGGATGGTGGCCGGGGGAAGAAATTGAAGAAAATATTGAATCATTGAGTAGTGGAAGATGAGATTGAAAGAACTGTCTCCTCCCTTCTAGTAACAAACTTACAGGGTTGCACAGTATTGTATCTCAGTGGATTGATCAATGGGAATATACCACTGCCAGTCTCTCTCTTCCCAAAGTTAGTGTTCCCTTTGGGAACTGTGTGGCATTTGAATGGCTCCAGTCCCAGGAAGTGAGCCGGGAACAGTGTGGGCTGGATTTCATCAGGTCCATCTCACATTAGATGGATGAGGGAAGCACAATGCTGAATTTGCTCTTCGTGTTCATGATGCTTTGGATAATAGGAGGTCCAAGCTGCTTGTGGGTCACTGTTTTTGGCAGATAGAAGAAGTGCTAGGCTGTGGTCCTTGAAATGAGGTCACTGGCACTGATCCATTCTTGAAGAAACAAAAAGCAGAGGAATTGGAAGGAGTGGGAGGAAAAAAACAAGCAGAGAGACCAGCTCCAATAATTAGGACATAGGAATGATTCAACCTTCCACAGTATTTGCTGAGAGTTCCTGGGCTAAAAGAGATGTTGAATCCCTGACATTCAGGGACCAGCAGTAAGATTTATAAAAGGCATTGCACTAACTTCACAGAATAAGTGTCCTCCCACTCATAAGAAGCCAGAGAATAAAGTAAAGTTAACTTTTTCATGATTGGGGGCAATGGAGAGCAGTGCTATGACACAGATCATCCAAAAATCTGGTAGCATTTTGATGTCCCCAACTAGATTAATAAGGTTCACTAGAATAGGAAATAGGCTTATGCTCATTTATATCAATCACATATGGAGTAAATCATAGATTTAGAGTTAAAAAGAAAGGAAATGAGTATTCATTCTGAATCAAGAATTGTATGAAGTGCCTTAATAAATATTCTATCATTGATGCTAATATTATCTCCATTTTCCACTTGAGGAAACTGAGGCAGATAGAGGTTAAGTTACTTGCCCAGGATCATATCCTTAGTAAGTAGCAGAGTCAGGATTTAGAGTCAAGTCTTCTTGACTTCAGACCTAGCCTCTATCCATTGCATTATCAAGCTGCCTCAAGGAGCAGGAGTTCATCTAGCTCAATGCACAGAATCCAAGGGACATCAGAGACCATCTAGAACAACTTATTTTTACAATTGGGGAAATGGAGGTCCAGGGAGGTTAAAGTGATTAGTACAAGGTTGCTCGGGTAGTGAAAGAACTGAGAATTTGAATCCAAGATCTTTGATACCAAATCTAGCATTCTCTCCATGTATTTCTTCCCACTTCTTGAGTTCTTGGATAATGTCAGTGGTCAATGACCTCATACTTTGCTTTGAAGAGGGGGTTCATTTCCCTGACTAGACTTTTTCCTAGGCCAACCCCATTGAAGCTATGATTCAATCAGTATTCAGGGTGTATCTCTCATGAGACAAACATTACTCAAGATCTGCTCTTCTATTGTTCCCAAGCCTCCAAGTGCAATTTAGGGGCAACACATTCTCTTCTGTGACTGATGCTCTATCATTAAATGTGGTAAATCATGACAAGTGTCTAAGAGCTTGTCTGCTGCCTTTGAGAACCAAGTGACTGGAGTTTTTTCGTCAGTGACTCAGAAAGGGAGAATAGGAGGAAAAGATGCGGATGCTCTTAGATAATAAAAAAAAAAGTCAAGGACTCCACGATGAGGTGGAACTATACATTAATATAACTTCAAAGTACTTATTAATATGAATAATAGTAATGGAACACATTTAAATAATGCTTTAGAGATGTGGTTTTGACAAATTACACAAGCAAATAAGTTTCACTGGATTCAATTCAATATATATTTAATATAATTCATTTGATACTCATACCAACCCTTTGAAGTAGGTGCTATTATTATTATTATTATTCCCAATTTACACATGAGAAAACTGAGTCAAAAAGATATTCAGTGACTGAATAGTAGCTGAAGCAGTCACACCATCCACTATGCCATCCAGCAAATACTAATTAAAGGTTTTACTGTGTGTTATGTAATTTTGGACCATTGGGATCTAGGAAAGATTCTAGAAGAAGGTGGACTTTTTTTTTAGGTTTTTTCAAGGCAGATAGGGTTAAGTGGATTGCCCAAAGGCCACACAGCTAGGTAATTATTAAATGTCTGAGGTCAGATTTGAACTCAGGTACTCCTGACTCCAGGGCTGGTGCTCTATCCACTGCACCACCTAGCTGCCCTGAAGGTGGACTTTTTTAAAAAGACATTTTATTTAAAGAAATTTTTTTTTAGTATTTCATTTTTTCCTCAAATGGAGGTGGGCTTTTAAGAAGAAATGAGAATTGACTAGGGACAGCTAGATGGCTCAGTGGATAGAGTTCTGGACCTGGAATGAGGAAGACTCACTAGTTAGGTGACCCTGGGCAAGTCACTTTACCCTATTTGACTCAGTTTCCTCATCTGTAAAATGAGTTGGAAATGGAAATAACAAACCACAGCAACAACCAACATCAATAACCCACCACCACCATATTCAACAGATTTTCCAAGCAGGGTGTATGTACTTTCCAGGCAGAAGGAGCAACATGAACAAAGAAGAGATGGGAAAATATGGGCTATATAGTGAGATGTCTTTGGCTGGAATTAGGACAATATGAAGGGGGAATTGTATGAGACAAGGCATAGAGTTAGGGTGGTGCCAGATTCATTATTTGAGTCATTTTTCCTAGATACAGTCAACCTATAGGCTATCTTCCACCTCCGTTCCAACACTACCAAAGCATTCTGGGCAAGGTTCCTGCTGGCTCTCTGACAAGTTCCTTCCCTTCTTACACACACACACACACACACACACACACACCCTTTAGGCTGCATGTTGCCCTGTTGGCTACCTCTTATGGAAGTCATGTGGAAGAAGGATTAAGAATTGTTTTCTTTAGCTCCAAAGGGCAGAACGAGGAGGAATGGAGTGGATTTCAGGCAGCATTTCAACTTTGGGGGGAAAAAATTCCTAACAATGAGAGCTGTCCAAAAGTGGAAGAGTCTGGTTTAACAGGTAGTGACTTCCTCATCCATCACTAGAGATCTTCAAATGAAGGCTGGATGGCCACTTGTCAGTCATGTATTTTATATTTAAATATTATTTTTGGTTTTTATGTCATAGTCATTTCTAGAAGCCTCTACACCTGACAGCTGAGGTCTCCATTGTAATATTAATATTAATAGTTCAGAAAAAACACAACAAAATCTGAACCTCGATACAATGACTATCTAGCAATAAGTAAAGCATTCTCTTATAATAGCTTCCATTTCTCTTTCAAAAGGAATAAGCGCCGGGGCCACTAGGTGGCATAGTGAATAGAGCACAGGCCCTGAAGTCAGGAGTACCTGAGTTCAAATCCAGCCTCAGACCCTTAATAATTACCTAGCTGTGTGGCCTTGGCCAAGCCACTTAACCCCCATTACCTTGCAAAAACCTAAAAAGAAAAAATAGGAGTGTGTTTCATTAACTCTTCTTCAACACAAATATATTAGTTTTTTAGTTACTCAGAATTTAGCTCTCTTTTACTGACATTTTCATTACATTTTTGAAGTCACTATGCACTTTGATCTTCTGGATTTCCTTGTTTCATTTGGGTTAGGTTCAAATAAATCATCCCATGTTTTTTTGAATTTCTTGTTTGTCTTTTCTTCTTGTATGATAATGTACCATTGCATACACCAACTACAATTTGTTCAAGTATCCCACAGTTGATGTGAATCTACTTTGTTTCTGTTGTTGCTATTCCTTTGTTTCAGTCATATCTGACTCTTCATGATCCCAGGTAGGATTTTCTTGGCAAAATTATTGGAATGGTTTGTCATTTCCTTCTCCAGCTCATTTTACAGATGAGGAGACTGAGTCAAACAGGGTTAAGTGACTTGTCCAGGGTCTCATCATTAGGAAGTGACACATGAAACCAGATTTGAACTTCAGGTATTCTAAAATGCCAAACTAAGAGTTCAAATCTGGCTTCATGAAGACACTACCTAGCTGCTCACCTTGTTTTTAGATCTTTGCTACCACAAGATGTGAGACTATTAATATTTTGTGGTTGAGGGCAACTAGGGTAGTAGAATGGATAGAGTGCCAGGCCTGGAGTCAGTTCACATCTGGTCTTAGGCACTTACTGGCTATGTGATCCTGGGCAAGTCACTTGGCCATTGTTTGCCTCAACTCCTTCATCTGTAACATGAGGATAATAACATCTATCTCCCAAGATTGTGATGAGCATCAAATGAGATAATAATAATAATAATAATAATAAATTATTACAGGGCCTGGAACATGCCAAGCACTATATAAATGTTAGCTATAAATTTATAAAGAAGTCCTTAGTTTTTTTGTATCTTTGAATGCCTTGAGGGGTATAAGCTTAAGAGAGGGATCACTAGGTCAGAGGACAGGGATTGTTGAGTCACCTATCTTTCAGAGATGTTGCACTGTAGGAGATTCTAAGATTCCTTCTAATGCTGAGATTCTATGATTCTTTCCCCCATAATACCATCTCTCTAGTGATTCACTGTCCTGATGTTTACTTTTGAATTTCCATGGAATAGAAGAACCTAATTTCACTTTAATTAGACTGTTAAAGGATGGGGTAGGAGGTGAATAATTTGAATTGTCTTTGACCCCAATAAAGAAATTCATTCTATCATTGTCTATTTATTAAGTCCCTAGAATGTTCCAGGGACTGGGAATTACTATTATTCTGCTAAGAGTAACATCTACTCTGGAATCTGCCAAATGAGCTACCCTAATTTTTCCTTAAAAGACTAGGAAAGGGGGCAGCCAGGTGGTGTAGTGGATAAAGCACTGACCTTGGAGTCAGGAGTACCTGGGTTCAAATCCAGTCTCAGACACTTAATAATTGCCTAGCTGTGTGGCCTTGGGCAAGCCACTTAACCCCATTTGCCTTGCAAAAAAAAAAAAACCTAAAAAAAAAAGACTAGGAAAGGTGGGGTGGCTAGGTGGTGTAGTGGATAAAGCACCAGCCTTGGAGTCAGGAGTACCTGGGTTCAAATACAGTCTCAGATACATAATAATTACCTATCTGTGTGGCCTTGGGCAAGCCACTTAACCCCATTTGCCTTGAAAAAACCTAAAAAAAAGACTAGGAAGGGGCAGCTAGGGTCCAGTATATAGAACACCAACCCTGGAGAAGGAAGAATCCGAGTTCAGATCTGACCTTAGACAGTTACTGGCTATGTGACTGTGGGCAAGTTCCTTAACTCTGATCAGTTAAAAAAAAAAAAACTAGGAAACTTTCTTGAGACTTTTCTTGATCCATAAGTTCAAACCAATGATATGTATTTCCTGAATGTCTGGGACATAAAAATGCCATCGCATGAGGAATGGGTACCCCTCAGACTTGATAGATAATAGGCTATCAAGAGAATTCACACTCTTTTCTAAGATTGATGATGTTGGTGATGATGATGAAGAAGATAGTTTTTTATCTAGTACTTTCAAGTTTTCAAAGAGTTTTACGTATATTATCATATTTAATCCTTGTAACAACTCCATGAGGTAGATGCCATTATTGCACCCATTTTACAGAGAAGGAAACTGAGGCTGAGAGAGGTTAAGTCCATGATTTAGTTTAAGGTCACACAAATATTAAATATCTGAATCAGTATTTTTGATGACATCAAGTCCATTTCTGTTCAGATGTATTTATGTATGGAGACCAGAAGAAGGGATTGCCTCTACCTGAACCAGTCATGCATCCTTATCATGTTATTTCCATGTTATTGCTAAGTAAATTTTTTTGAATTATTAGATGATCTACAAAGTATCTCATTTTGTTCTGATTTTAGGTTGAACTATTAG
Organism: Macrotis lagotis; assembly: GCF_037893015.1. Taxonomy (NCBI): domain Eukaryota; kingdom Metazoa; phylum Chordata; class Mammalia; order Peramelemorphia; family Peramelidae; genus Macrotis; species Macrotis lagotis. The sequence continues at coordinate 155,146,446 of NC_133661.1, forward strand.
ATAATCCTGTATCAGGTCTGACCTAGAAGAGAGACAGAAAAATGAAACTTCTTTCTACTCTCAAAGGGTTTATATTCTATGAGGGAAGACAATATCTACCTATATAAGCGTGTATATGTATGTATATATATATATATATATATATATGGATATGGATACATATATAAATATAATATTATTGTATTTATAAATGTATCCATATCCATATATATATACAATAATATAACATATAATAATATATAAATACAATAATAAATACTATGTAGGAAGGGAGAGTTCTTTTTGTGGGAATGAAGAAAAGACTTCAGGTAAAATTTGGTATGTGAGTTGACTTAAGGAAACAAGGAATTCCAAGAGATGGAGGGCAAGGTGACCAGTACTAATACATGGAGAGTAGAAATGGAGTAACTGAAGAGGGAAGAGAGCATTTGGACTAGTTTCTATGGGGAGTGAGGTAAAGTATCATTTAGGGAGGAGTAAAATTGACTACATTGATGCAGTAAGGATTCAATTATTAATAGATAACATAATTTATAGTGCGATCAGTCATTAGGATTCATGCCTTCTTGATGTGAGTAGAGAGAAGGACAAGGCAATGTGTAGAATAACAAGCCTGGAGTTAGGAAGACTCATCTTGATTTCAAAACTGATTTCATTTAGTAGCTGTGTGACCCTGGATAAGTCAATTAACCTTGTTTTTCTCAGATTCCATATCTGTAAAATGAGCTGGAGAAGGAAATGGAAAACTAGTCCAGTATCTTTGTCAAGAAAATCTCATATGGTGTTAGGAAGAGTTGAACACAACTGATATAATTGAACTGCAATGAAGAGAAGGAAGATAATGGGAGAGACTGGAGGTGATGAAAAGGGTAAAGAATAAACTTAGGAGTGGTTAGACATAGGAAGAGATGAAATAATAGATGGTCATGATCGTATACAAAAAATGTCAAGATTTTTGGAAAAAGCAGAGTAATTTGTGAGTGTTGGTGAGATCTAGAATATGACTATTCCTGGGAGTGACTGAGCTAAAGTAGAAGAGGAGGAGATTGAGAAGACTGAGGCACTAAGGTTAGGATATATGAAGGATTATGCTGGGAGGTATAAGGGCTGGAGTTGGGGAGAAAAAGGAGCTGGAGAGCCAGGAATAGAATTCCCTAGGGAAAGGAATGAACTAGGAAGGTAGATATTATGGTCTTGATTGGGCAATAGCATTTGGTCCTATCTAACATTTTTCTCTTTTACTCTCTGTGAAAAGGAGCCCTTCTGACACTTAGAAGAACCCTGAACTTTCTATTTTGAAATCTGTGCATCTAGAAGGGGAAGTCACTTGCTTGGTGGGAGGAGGCTACCCCTCCAGCCCTGCCCTTCCCGTCCTTTCCTTCCCCCTCCCTCCTCCCTGCCTCTGTGTACACGGATTGACTCCATTAAGAAGAGCTGGAGTTATTTAAAACATCAGAGAGTCTGAGGGAGCTAGAGTCTATTTCTGGGGACAGGTTAATTTGATGATGCTTAGCATTGACCAGAACAGCTCCAACTATTTCTCTAATAGTTGGGGTAGGGAGGTAGAAGGTAGAACCCCGACAAAAAACAATACCCCAAAGTTGTTTGTTTGCCAGGCACTTTTCCCCTGAATTGTAAAACCCGTGTGTATTTCAGGGGAAATGCACTCCATATGTTGCTGATTCATTTACGCTTAACTCATCTCAATGTGGTTTGGTCAGAGCTGTACGCTGTCCCAGAAGCGCAAGGAGGCCTGCTTGTAATCCTAGGGTAGTCACGCCAGCCCTCAGAGAGAGAGAGAGAGGCTGGGCTGGACCAGGCCTGCCCTGATGATCTAGGACAGAGGAAAGCCTTGTCCATCTACCCCTCCCAAAGTCAGAGAGGGGAAAGGAGGAGCTGCAGAGTAAAGGAGGGAGAGGGGTCAAAGCCATTACAGCTGGTGCTACCCTCCATCCAAGCTTGAGCTGACTTCATGAATGGAGCAGGAGATGATTCAGTATTTTCTGCTTTGCTCTTTCCTCCGTTGCAGAAATCACCCAGAAAGTCCAGTCAGACAGAGCAACCCTTTTCCAAACTGGGGGTAGCATCTGCAGAGCTCCCTGGGAGGGACAAGTGGAGTAAAAGGGCAAGCTATTTAGTGAATTGGAGCCATGGCAAGGAAGAAACAACAAAGAAGATGATTCGGGTCCTTAAGTAAATTTGGGGAGCCTGAATTGTTTAATTTGGCAGGGAGTAATCAAGTTCATAGGGCTAATAATCTTATTTCCTGTTTACCTCCAGGTATGGACATGCTACCTTGGTTATGTTGGGGCCATTTATGACTTTGATCATCTGCAGTGGGAAGTCTTGTCCCTGAGCAAATTAGACTAGTTTTTCCTTAAAAGGCATTGAAACCATTTTTGAGACTTCATTGACTCAAGGGACTAAATATTCACACTATTTACTTTACTTTTTGGTTGCTTGAGAACAAAACAACTTCTTGAAGAGGACCTTCAAGTGCTCTCTGTTGACTGGCTAGCAAATCACAATGGGCAACTCAGAGTCAGGAGATTTAGTTAGCTGAATCTGTTGAAGTTGTCCTTAATGCCTAGTCTTTGCCTTCTTCTGCTATGCTAGAGACAATTTACTTGGCATAGTTGAATGAGTGTTACATTTCATTCCAATATCCAATATAAACTCCCAGGGGATTGTCCTGAGTCAGACTCAGATAAGGACAAGGTCCATTTTCAAGTCTTAGTATTCTAGGACCTGGCCCACTCAGTTAAAACTTCATCACAGTGGAGAGACAACTTGCACTAGTAGAAACTGCACTAGATTTGTGATCAGAAATCCTTACTACTAACTGTGGGACTTCAGTTAATTCCTCTGTAAAATGAGGGGATCAGACAAGGTGATTTGTAAAGTCTTTCAGATTTGAAACCTATTACCTTATCCTAGATAATCACAGTGTTACAAACCTCCTAGACAACAGCTTTTTTGAATTTGAATATTTGAATTTTAATCTCTCCTTAAGTTTTGAAACTTTTTAAAAAATTGGGTGTGCTGAAGTATTACCCCCCTTTCAGGTTTCTTATAATAAGGGGTGAATTCTCCATAAGTATTAAATCTGTTTTTCTTGAATCTACTCCTAGTTCACTAGTGTCATTCTGATTCACATTTGATTTCAGTTTACGGCTCTAACCTTGGGAAAGTCCTACATAGATAGATGATTAAGTTTCATGGAGAGAGAACTATATATCTACATAACTTCTCAGGGAAACACAAGCATTAGCAAACCTGTGCCAGATGGAGACACAAAGGGATCAGGGAGTGGGGAGGTCTTCTTGAGGGAAATAATACTAGGAAGTCCAGAAAAATTATCTAGAGGGACACAACAGAACAAGGCAGGGACATACACTAAGAAATGGTGCAAGACCAGAATAGGGTTTCCATCTCTTCCTGATCCAGGTGAGAAGGAGACATTGCCAGAGGTCTAAAAAGAGAAGAATTTACATGGTAGGGAGCCATGAAATGGAAGAACCAACCAGACCTACAGTATGAGCGCACAGGAAGAAAAAGTTTCATGTAGAACCAGGATTGACAAATTATGAATTGAGTCAAATTAAGCCTGCTGCCTTTTTGAGACTGTCATATTTTGCTGACCTTTGATGTGCAACTTAGAGATTGAACTGAGTCTTGAAGGGAGTAAGTGATGCTTTGAGGAAGAGGAGTATATGCATTCCAGGTACTGCAAGTAAACTCTATGAGGTTCCTCAACCTCAGCCATATAGATTAGGCTAGGTTTTTTCCATAAAAGTCAAGAAATTTGTCTTTATTCACATCATATCCACTGAAAATGGGGGTGCTCCAAAGATCTGTCTCTCTTTTCCCTCCACTATATCACTTGGTGATCTCATCAACTCCCTTGATTTTAAAGATCATCTCTATGCAGATGACTTTCAGATCTACAGACCTTTCCTCCAGTTTTCACATCTCCAATTGCCTATTAGACATCTCAAACTGGATATTTGTGTATAGTGTGTGGTGTGTGTGTGTGTGTGTGTGTGTGTGTGTGTGTGTATGCTTCCCAATGAGACTAGTATTCCTGTCAAGCACTAGTAATTCTTCACATAGTGGAGTGTTTTTATTATTACTTGTTGATTGGTTGAGAGACATCATATGCATAAATGTATAAATGTGGTTATATACATAGAAGTATATATATGCACACCTATAAATATACACACACACCATATATGTGTACCCTGAGTATAGATGAAATCATGATAGATATGGATTATTTATGGTGAATGAAATCTTAATGTGCTTTGAATGGTCAACAAGCATTTTAAAAGTGCACTGTGATAAGTTCTGGAGTTTCAAGGAAAGGCAAAAAACAGTGCATGACCTCAAGGAACTTATAGTCTAATGGGAAGATGGATAAATAACTAGCCTGTGCAAGAATAGAAATAGATGGAATGTATTCTGAGGGAGTGAGGGGGAGAGTGGGAAAGACCTCCTCCAGATGGTGAAGTTTTACTTGATCTGAGTTTTGAAGGAAGTCAGGAAAACTAAGAGATGAAGGTACTGAAGGTCCAGGCGTGGGAGACAAAGAAGTGCAAAGAAGCCAAGACAGGAAATGGAGTATAGGAAATGCAAGAAGATCATTACAGGTGAATTGTGAAGAGAATAGGAAAAATAGGAAAGAGACCAAGTTAGGAAGAACTTTAATGGCCAAACAGAGATTTCTGTTTGATCTTTCAGGTAATAAGGAGCCACTGGAGCTCAATGAGCAGGAGGAAGGGAGATGATATGATCAGACCTCTGTTATAGAAAAATACCCTTGGCAGCTGGAGTGGTGGATCCTTGGGGTCAGGACACCAGTTAGAATGTTATTAGCAGTATCATTGTCCAGGGGAAAAGTATGGAGGGCCTAGACTAGAGTGATAATAGAGAGAATAGACAGAAAGCAATCACAGATAAGATTTTGAAGGCAGAAACAAGATTTGACAACAGATTGTTATGAGGAGTGGAAGAAAGCTCTTGGTTTCCAAGCCAGGGATAAAAGTAAAACAAAAATCTTGGGAGAAATGTATGTTTATGGGGGAAAGATGAATTTTGTCTTGGACTTGGTGAGTTTGGTGTATCTATGAGACCACCAGTTCAAGAGGTCCAAGAGGAAATTGATTAGTCTTGATTGTAACTTGGGAGAGAAACCGAATTTGGATACATTGATCTGTCAATCATCAGTATAGAGATATCTGAACCTATGGAAAATTATGAAATCACCAACTGAGACAGTATGGAAGGAAAAGAGAAGTGAGCCCAGGATGGAGTCTTATAGAACACTGAGCATTAGTTGTTGTTTGTCCTTTGTTGTCAAAGAAGACCAGTGAATCAGGGAGGTGATGACATGACATTCAAGTGAATTGGACTTAAGTGAGAGGGTGCTGTGCACCAGCCTCACTTTCTACTCCGGAACATCCAGGGCCGGTGTATTAAGTAGGAATGTCGTGTGGATGAATATTCAACAAAGGGGGCTGAGGAATAGTTAAAGAGACAGGAGAAGAACCAGGAATCATCAATATCACAAAACCTTGGAAAGGGGATGTTATCCAAGGGGTGATCAACAGTGTTAAATACTGAAGAAAGGTTAAGAAGGATGTGAATTCAGAAAAACTCTTTAGATTTGACAATTAAGAAATCAGTGATAACTCTGGAGAAAAAGGAGTTACAGTTAAGTGATTAGTTCAGGAACCAGATTGTGTAAGGGTTTTGAAGAGAGATGAGAAAAATTGAAGGGAAGGAGAATACAGAGTAATAGCTAGAGGGCATAGGAAGAGTAAAGGGTTGGTAAAGATTGACAAGACATGGGAATGTTTATAAGCAGTAAGGAAGGATCCAGCAGACGGGGAGTGACTGAAAATTAGAGAAAGTGGGTTTGATAGAGTGGGGCAATCTACTGGAGAAGTCTTGAGAGTTTGGGATCAAGTAAGTAGAAGAGCCAGAATTGACAAGAAGGGCCACCTGTTCGTCTAAGACTGGAGGGACAGAGAATAGCCGGAAGGGAAATTGTTTAAATGATGTGAGATGAGGAAGGGAGACGAGGGAACTCTAAGGAAGTGATCTCAATTTTTTTTTAGCATAAGTTTGAGATGACACCCTAAGCTGAGAGTGGAAAGAAGGGAATATTGGGGAAGACTTAATGAGAAGTCAGGATGATTGGAACCATCATTGTGGAGGGTGTGAAAGCAAATCAAACAGGGAAGAATAAAGTGTTTACTTTGATATAGTGGTATACCAGTGGAAATTGATAATGTAAATTTATAGTGTATCCATTCAGTATAGTTTCAAGATTTTTTTCTTTCCATTTAGTAGCACATGAATAGAAATGAAGGAAGTAAGTAGTGGATAGGGGACTTGCATGGTTTGATCAGAGAATATGAGACTTTCTATATGATTTTCCTCCTTAAGACTCCCATTCCTCCCTCGCTAAAGAAAGAAATAAGCTTTCTTCAAAAGATTTTCTAGTTGCACTGGTAACATAGGATAGGTTTTGAAAATTAATTTCCATGCATCCCCTTCCCTTTATTGAAATATGTGTTGAGGGACTATGGTTATGAAATAATCTTATGTAATATAAAAAATGCAGTCATGTTAGTTTTGGAGAACTGTTTATTTTATATTTCTTTAAAAAGATATTTATTGCAAGGGATAATTGTCTATGTAATAATAGAGAAGAGTATATATTTGGAAATGAATTTGATGGAAAAACAAGAGGCCTTTTAAAAAAAGCTAAATTCTTTGAACTAGGATCACATGCCATGCCTACAGAGGTCAAGCATTGGCTGTTGTTCCCTTCATCAGGGGATTGTCATTTTTAATCAGAGAACAGACTCAAAATAGAAAGAGGCAATCTTCAGCAAGGAAGAGACTGTGTTGACAGAACATAGAGAACATTCTTCTAATGTACTTTTGCAAGTGACTATCTCTGTCTTGAATCTCTACTGGGCTTCCTGCTGGGCTCCCTGGCCTGACGAAACTGTCATTGTGAGTCCAGCCATTTGGAAGTGACCTCAGCAGGTCTTCAGTGAGTGGCGACTGGCAGTCAGAATGACTAACCCTGGCTGGCTCCAACCTTAGCCTACAAGGGGTGAGTCAAGCCAGGGCAGACTTTGACCAGGGATTGAAAATAAAAACAAACCAGGGATTGTGAGAGATGGGGGTGAACTGGTCCAGAGTGACAAGATGTTCGGAAATTAAAGCCTGCCCACCCAGGTATGACTTTTTGAAAGGAATGAGGGACAGGGGGCCAATTATGTGCTGGTATGGAAGGGCAAAGGAGTAGGAATCTGGATCTGAGGTGGAGCTAGCTCCAGGTCCCAAATCAAGAGAAAACCGTTTCTCTGGCCTTCACATCCCTGGCTTGTCTTCAGTGCTTTGGAGGAAATAAGTAGCTTTGCTTATATAGTCCTTGGTAGATCTCGATCCTAACAAATCATCATGATACAATGGAAGAATCACTGGCTCTGGAGTCAGGGGATCTAAGTTCAAATATATCCTCTGACACTTAATGACTGGGTTACCTTAGTCTTAATTTCCCTAGAATGACTTCCCCACCTGTAAAAAGAGGATGTGGATGTGTATATGTATGTGTATATACATACATGTGCATGTATATATTACATAACAGAATACATATATGTATAGGCATGCACACATAGTGCACACACAACAAAACAGCAGATGGAAATTTGCGTCCACTATATAGGTGAATATAAACATAAGTATAGATATGTTATGTAAATACATGCATATGTGTATAGATACACACATATATAATAGCTCATTTTTAGTTTCTCTAGAAATATTAAGATATAATATTTTCCCTTTAAGTCCTTTCTAGACTCCCGGGAAAAGCTACTTGGATAGGTTAATGGAATAGGTTGGGGAAAAACAAAGAAGATCTTTCATTAGATGAATGAACTACTTCTTGTCTGGATAATAACATAACCTTTTCCTACTACTGTAGGGACCAGGAGGGTCAATTACCTTGAAGGGATTAGACTAGAGATCACCTTTTCCTTTAAAACCACTTCCTATTCAATTTGGATATTGATCTGTGGGAGGAAATTCATTCATCTCTTCAGGAGGGTGGTCCAGGAAATAGAGGAGATAGATGTAGTTGTTTCTTTTTTGAAATATTAACCTAGGTTATATTTTAACATATCTTTTCCTTGTTCAAGATACCTATGAATTCTGCCTGAAACTAAGGGCAGAGAGACATATTGGAATGCATGGAGGACTCTGCCAGTTTGGACATCTCTCTCAAAGCTAAAAAAGTTTAAATATAGAAGAAGACGTTAAATTAAATGAAACTTTCTGGCAGTCTGTTGCCAAAACATAGAGTGTTATGTTGGTATTATTTTTTTTCTTTGTTAATGGACCTCAAGATGACTTCCAACTCTAAAGTTATGATCCTGTGAAATCAGTATGACTGTTAATCTGGATAGGACCTTTGATGATTCCTCAGGGCTCATTTATTTCTCCTTGAGGAGTTGAATTGGTGGTCAGCCCAGTCACAGAAAGACTCTTCCTTTGCCCACCATTGCTTGTCTAGTCCTTCACTCCTAGAATTTCTTCCATTATTTCCATTTAAAAACAGAGCAGTAACTGGGAATTTTTGAATTTGGGGTAAACAATAAAAACTATAAACAGGGCAAACAGCATGAAAAAGGTACTCTCAATTGGGAATGGTGGTGGAGGGCAGCGAACATACCATTTTGTACGTGGAAAGAAAGATTCCTGAATACCAAAGACCAGGCCTTAGGAGGTTTCTCATTCCACTTACCCCTCAATAGAAGAGGACCATTAGAGGGTTTTCTATTTAAATAGATTTAAAATGTTAGTACAATGATAATCTTTGCCTCAAACAGCTCATTTTGGAGATGAGAGTTGAAAGAGGATCAAAATAGCATGTTATTGATGGAAAGAACTATAGGAATAATTTAGACCAAATCATTGTATTGTACTGTGTTGTATTATGTTGTAGTATGGTAAGATATAGTGTTAAGTATGGTATGGTGTGGTGAGGTATATTATATTATGTATTATACAGATATAATATGTGAATTATATTTATTTAATGTAATATATAATATACATCTTATTTTATTTTATTTGCTACAAAAGTATAGTAAAAACAATTACTATTATAAATTACATAAATATAGTTAGTATATTATATATTTTATATAATAGTATTATGTTAGCATTATAACATCATTAATTTTTATGTATAAAATATGTAATGTGTGATCTAGTTAGTATTATATTATAGCTGTCATATAATTAAAATCTCTATATCATATTCATATAAGATTATATATTCATGTGCCATGAATTATTTTATTAGCTCTAATTTATTATAAGCAATGTAATTCCATATTTATAATTATGCAAAGTTTATTATTTTAATAGAGAATTAATATGAATTATAGTGTTAAATTATTTCTGATAACATAATTTATTATAGTTAAATAAATTATATTAGTTATCATATATTGTTATATAAATAGAATGTATAAATTATGTTTCTATAACAGATAATAACAATATAATATACATTTTATTTACTAAATAGGTAAAGTAAGAACAGTTATTATATGTTAATAGAAAACATTTCCCTAAAATGGAGTCATACTTTCTCACAAATTCATCATACAAGTCCAGGGAAAGTGGGTTCATGCTTAGAGAATACATACAGCAAAGAGATAACCATGGCTTCCTTAATCCCTTCATTTTCCAAAGGAGAAAATTGAAGGCTAGAAATGGTAAATGATTTGCAGAGAAAGGTTGCAGAAGGCAAATTCAGCCCATAATGAAATCAAGACTGAGCCAAAGTGAGGTCATACCTAAACAGTTAGGGACTTTTGTCTCCTTCCAAATGCATCCTGGTTTCAACTCATACTGATCTCAACCCTGGAAGAGTTTGAACAGTGAGAAGACAAAGCTTCAAGGGACAGAAAAGTCCTGCGGATGGTGGAAGCAGAAACACTCATAGAAGGCAGAAACCTTGTCCTGGGTGCCCTATCTCCCTCCCTGGTACTATGAGATCATTCCTGAAGGGTTGCCCACTGACTGTTACCCTACTCAGATCTCCCTCCCCACCCTGAGGCTGTTAGCATAAGATCTCTGCCAACCTTGGCTTCTGCTCAAGCAATTCTAGAAGAAAATTAAGTTAATCTCCCGGAAGGAGTCTGTTCCATCCTTCCCTTTCACTATTCAGTCACCAATTACACGTGGTCATAGCTCTGCCCCACTGGACCTCCAGGCTCTCCCCTGGTGTTCTTCCTTAAAGGCATATAATTAGTTGTCAGGTGGCCCATACATTCCCCATCTTGGGCCAAAGCTCCAGTTGCCCCACCCTAGTAATAGCTCTGTTTAACACATTTGCACCCTTGGCAGCTAAAGCTTGGTGGACATACCCGCCTCTGGCTCCCTCCAACTCTGCCTACCCCTTTCTCTCAGCTTGCTGGCCTGGGTGACTTCCTGCTCCTTTAGTCAAGACAAGAAGGATTGCAGAATTTAGCTTTTTCTAAGAAATGGACATAATCATAGATCTAGAGCTGGAAGGAATACCAGAGGGCATCTACTTCAACCCCATCATTTTACAAAGAAACTGAGGCTAAGAGAAGTAAAATAACTTGACCGAGGAGTGAGCATCAGAGGGAGACATTCTCATTATCACAGAGGAGTATGGTGTGAGGGATATACTTTGAGAAGTACGGCATGAGGGAAATAATTGCAAATCCCAAAGCGCTTATATAAGTCATCTACTACTATCATAGTAGGATGAATTTTAGTTCCAAAACAATAATATTGACATTTCCATGGCATTTTAAAATTTGTGAGTATTTTACATATATTATCTTGTATGAGCAACAAAATGACTCAGTTAAATAGCTATTACAGATGTCACATTTTGCAGATGAGGAAATGGAGGCTTGGGGAGGTTAATTAATTTAGGTTAATTAATGTATTTAGAGTCACATGGATAGTAAGTTTAAGAAGTGGAATTTCAAAGCACTCTATCAAATTTGAGACTGCATGTCAATAGCAGGGCACCATGGAGAAGATGCAAAGTTTGGAGTCATAAGCCCTGAGTTTGAAACCTGGGTAGGCTGCTCATTCATTACCTCTGTGACCTTGGGCAACTTGTTTTTATCTCTCGGGTCTCAATACACTCATCTACAAAAAAGAGGAGAGGATCTTTAAGTCCTTTTTTGAACTTTTAACTATATGATCTTTTGAATAAGTAGCATTTGCTAGAGAGTGGAGCAAAAGTTTTTCTTTAAATGCAGGAAGACCAGATGAGAAGTGGTCTTCAGTTGAGACTGTCTTGGTCTGGAATCACATTTCTGGAGATCTTTTTGGAATTTTGACTGTTTGAACACTTCTATAAGTGTATCTCACATGGGGCTCCAGCCCCAAGATCAATGGTCAGGAAGCAGGTGGAGAGGAATATAGGACCTGGGAAGGAAGGGCAGAGGCTGGTTACAAATCACCCCTTATTTAATACTGTTTAAGAGCTCAGTCATAGCTGCCAGTTAAAATGGTCCTCTAGGGTCCAGTTGAGGCTTTCTTAGGCTAAGCTGCTTGGAGCCAAGGGAAAGCCTCAATCCTTCCCTCACTCTACCCACCCAATGGTCTCAGTCACTGCCTGAATAGCAATAGCTAGCATTTATATCATATCTTAGATTTGCAATGAACTACACATTTGATCTCATTTGATCTATACAGCAGTCCTGTGAGGTAGGTCCTATTATTATCCCCACTTCACAGCTGAGGAAACTGAGGCAGAGATTAAGTGACTTGCTCAAAGACACACAGCTGAGAATCTGAGGCTTGGGGTTTTCTTGGCAAAGATACTGGAGTAATTTGTCATTTCCTTCTTTTTACAGATAAGTAACTGAGACAAACAGGTAAAAGTTACTTGCCTAGGGTCATACAGCTAATAATTATCTGAGGCTCTCAAGTTCTTAGAGAGCTGCCTGGGTCCTTAAAAAGGCTCAAAGAACAGTTGAAGGCAGCACATAGACACATAGTCTGTGGGTAATCAGACCTTCCCTAAGAAACAGACCAACTAGACATGAGACAACTGGTGTTATGCACTGGGTTTAGAATTAGGGAGATATAGGTTCAAATCCTGCCATAGACATTTGACTGTGGAACACTGGCAAAGTCACTTAACCTCTGGGCTCAGCTTCCTCTGCTGTAAAATGATGATAATAAATAGTACCTAGTTCCTAGGGCTATTGTGAGGATGATGGGAGATATAAAATTCTTTGGCAATGTTAGAGTGTGTATATATATATATATATATATCAGCAATTGAAAAAGGCAGAAGAAATACAAGAAAGAAGAAAATAAATTTTTGAGTTTCTTTCATTGTTAAGAAGTTGAGGCATGATTGTATATTTTCATAAAGTGTGTTTGGTTGTGGAAAAAAGAATCATAAATATGTATATTATATAAATGGATGACTTTGAGGTGAGTGGGTAATAAGTTGGTCTTGGAGTCAGGAAGCATGGGACTTCTTCTCTCTGGGTCCCAGATTCACCTTCTCTCTTAGACTGTGGAGGAATTGAAGATGTACCCATCCTGACTTCCCTGCACCAATAAAATCACAGATTCAGACCCTACCTTCCTCCAAAAATAAAAATTCTATAAATACCTTGCATACTTTCTTCTTCCAATAGCTTTCATTAATAAAAGGAAAATTGTATGCAGGACAATGAGATTGATTCACTTAAAAGTCCTCTGAAAAATGTAAAGTTGCACAGAAGTAAATTATTATTGCTGAGGCTTTTTTTAGTATTCTATTCACCATGCTTCCCCCAACCCCTTCTCCTGCTTTTCCCCCAGATTCTTCCTTCATTCCTCCCCTCCCCCTCACGGGAGCAATGGATAGGATCGGAGAAAATCATTGCTCTCCCCTTTGAGATTTTCCTGGGATCACAGAACCAGACCCTGAAGGACTCTCTATGCCTTTGGGACTACCTTCTTCAATTTACAAATGGAACAACTGAGGTTCAGAGAAATAAAGTTAAGTGCTTACTTACTGCATGCCAGAGCAGCTAGGGGGTTGCCACAGTGCTCAAAGTTCTGGGCCTGGAGTCAGGAAGACTCATCTTCCAGAGTTTAAATCTGACCTCAGACACTAGCTATATGACCCTGGATAAGTCACTTAACCCTGTTTGACTCAGTTTCCTCACCTGTAAAATGAAATGGAGAAGGAAGTGGCAAACCACTCCAGTATATCTACCAAGAAAACCCCAAATGGGATCTTGAAGAGTTGGATATGACTAAAAAAATTCAACAATTACTTCTATGTGCTAAACACTGTGTTAATTGCTGGGGATAAAAAGAAAATAAAGGTCCCTGCCCTCAATGAGCACACATTCTAACAGAGATAACATATAAAAATTATGTCTATATAGTGTAAATGGAAGGTAAATTTCAAGGGAAGGCACTGGCAGTGGAAAGGTGGTGGGGAGATCTCCTGCAGGAAGCCAGGAGGCAAAGGTGAGGGGACAAGAGTACCTAGGTAACTTGAAACAGGACCTTGACTGGATTCAAGGATGTACTGGTAAGTGTTACCAGTTCTATTTTTTTTTTATTTATGAAATAACACGAGCATTTCCATAACACAGTATAATAAAAAGGTTGCAAATGAAGCTGCAAATCTATTATGTACAACTTACTAATAAATTTATCATAAAGTTTCTCCTTCCTCCCTTTTCTTTTTCCCTCTTCTTTGTTAAGGCCTTGCAGATATTCAGTCACTCAGACCTCCCCTCATCTTGCCCTTCTCTCCATCCTCCCTTTCCCACAGAAGACCACCAGAAGTGTTAGGGAGGAAATGGGGGGAAGAGCCGAGCAATCTTGGCTAGTCCTCCACTCAAAAACCCAGGGCTTTCCTCTCATCTTCCTCCTCCTCCTCTCCCTGGCTGCCTCTGACCCTGCCTGGGGGGAGGGGACCCCCAGCCCCAGCATCAATGATAGTGGGACAATTTAGGGAACCGCTGTGATTAAAGAAGGAAAAAAACCCCAAGCCGACAGCCCAAGTTGGACCAGAAACTGGGGCCTTGGACCATTGGAACTAGCTTATCTGTTTCCCTGAGACTCCTGGAGAGGCAGACTGTCTCCAGCCTAGACTGAGTAAATGCTGATAAAGAGGACAAAACTCTGCGTGTTTATGATGGGTGGTATCTCTGGAGAGCGGATCCTCATGTGGACCGGGCTCAGCTGCATCCTCCCTCTTACTGAAACAGCGTCTGTCTTCCTTGATATCATCTCATTCCTATGCCATAACAGCCCAAGAGATTTGGGTAGGGGGTGGGGGTTGGCCAGAAGAAATATTATAGCTGTTAGCCTTGTGTAAGTATTACAACACAGTACAACAAACATTTATCACTGGTTCTGGAGTCAGGGATCCTGGGTTCCAATTCTCCCTTCTAACACTTGTGTATTATGGAGGTTATTCCCTTAATCTCACCCAGCCTCAGTTTCCTCAATGCTAAAATGATATAGTTGGATTAGATGCCTTTTAAGTCCCTTGTAGATCTGAAGCTGTCCTATGACCCCAACTGCTGCTGTGTACACAAGATAGAGATAGGGAAGAAGCAATGTAAAGATTAAATGGTCTGGTTTCTCAAGGGATTTATAGATCTAGTCAACCTAAAAATTGGAGAAGGAATTTTAATCTATAGTACAGAAACCTTTCCTAATGAATACCATCTGATTTGATGGGGCAGCTAGGTGGCAGAGCAGATCAAACCAGGGACTCGGAGTCAGGAAGACCTATGTTCAAATATAGTCACAGATATTTACAAGCTGTATGATCCTGGGCAAGTCTCTTAATTTCTGCCTGCCTTAGTTTTCCTCATCTGTCAAATGGGGATAATAGCACCAGTCTCTCAGGATTGCTGTGAACATCAAATGAAGTGATATTTGTAAAGAACTCGGCATTGTGCCTGCCCATAGTAGGAACTTATTAATGATTTAAACATCAAACAACGTTTAAGCCACTCTAAAGCTCATGGATGCCTACCTGGGATGAGGGGAGCAGGCCATATTAGATAAAGAACTGGCCTCCAAATCAGTAATGTCCCATTCAGGTTCTATGCTTGAGTCATTTAGGCTCTGTGACCTTAAGCTTCTTGGTTCCTCCAGTTAACTTTAAGGCAGTAGAAAGAAACAATATAGTGAAAAGAATACTAGCTGCCTGGAACTGGGGACTTGGATTAATCTTGCCTTTGAAGTTTACTCTCTATGTGACCCTGGCATACTACTTTACCTCATTGAGCCTCAGTTTCCTCATCTACAAAATGAGAGCATGGTTTAGATAACCTCTGAGTTCCTTGGTTCTCCTCCATATCTGGAATCTTTTACCTCCTCAACTCCCCTGAATTTGTAAATTCCAACCATCTTCTGTGGGATGCCATTCCTAATCCCTCTTAATTCGAATACCCTTCCTCCGATAATGATTTTCTAATTATTCTATATATATAATTTGTTCCTACATCTTTGTTTCCTTGTCTCCCCTACTAGATTATGAGCTCTTTAAGGGGAGGGACTACCTTTTCCCTTTTTTTTAATTCTCAATATTTAGTACAGTAACTGTACCTAGTAGGCACTTAATGTTTATTGTTTGATTGATATATTGTTCAGACCCCATTTGGGCTCTTTTTGGAAAAATAGCAGAGTGGTTTGCCATTTCCTTCAGCTTATTTTATAGATGAGGAACTGAGGCAAACTTACTCAGGGACATACAGTTAGGAAATGTCTCAGGCCAGAGTCTTCTTGATTCCAGATCCAGCCTTCTATTCACTGTACCACCTAGCTGCTCCTATCATACAGCTAGGATCCTATATTGTAGTTACATAGTGGAAAGGAGAGGTTTCCATACTGGGCATTATCTAAATCAATGATATCAAAGATCAGGACTAAAAAATAAAAGCCTATACTTTTGGTAGATTTTGGATTAATACAAGCTGCTTCCTATGATAATTTTTGTCCTTAGAAGTCAAAGGGATAGCATGGAACCAGGTGCCCTCAAATTGAGGAAAAAATTGCTTTGGACCCATAACTTAGCTAAGCAGGAGTACAAAGACAAATCACAACTTCTTAAAGCTTAGAATATCAGTTAGATCAACACCCTAATTGTTTTTAAATAATTTTTTCTATCATTTTCTCCATTTTTCCTCTACCCAAAGAAGGAACAAAAAACACTTACTTTAGCTAAACCAAACAACAGATTAATGAAGTCTGGTGGCATATATATATATATATATATATATATATATATATATATATTTTCCCCTTGGGTCAAGTCTGGTCACACATCATTCAATTTCATTAAACCCTTCCCTTTATCTTTTGGATGAGCAATCAAAAATTAAGAAAGGGGGGGGAATGACTTGCCTAAGATCTCAAAGTCAGTTGGGACCAAACCCTGGGGGAACATCTAAGGTCTTCCAACTCCTAATTCAGGGATTTTCACTATGCTATTATGTCAGAGAAATTCCTTTTCTACTTCATGGGCCATGATGCAGAAGTCATTAGAGGGGCCATATAGACCCGCTGTCTTCAGGGGCTTAAAGACTTTCAAAAGAGCCAAGCAGATCATTCATTATTGCTTAAAACAATAACCTTTTTTTATTATAGCAAGTTTTAATGCCCCAAAGACAGCGGGACTATATGGGACTCATATGGATCTCAGGCATCATAGGACTTAGTCACCTGAGTCTTGGGTCCAAAGAAGTATGTTTTAGATATCTTAGGTGTATGTTTCTTTTCTGCTTCATAAAGGTAGTAAATAACTAGAGAGCACAAAATTTTCCTTTTACATTTTAGAAAAAATAGTATATTTTTTCAAATTACATGTAAAGACAATTTTTAATATGCATTTTAAAATAAAATGTTTGAGTTTCACATTTTATTCCTTCTTCCCAAAGCTGGTAAGCAATTTGATATAGTTTATACAATACATGTGCAATATTAATATGTCCATATTAGTCCTCATGTGAAGGAAAAAACAGAATAAAAAGAAAAAAATTACCAAAAAAAGTGAAAATAGTATGCTTTAATCTCCATTCAAACTCTACCAGATCTTTTACTGGAGGTGGATAGCATTTTCCATCTTTAAGCTTTTGGAATTCTCTTGGGTCATTTATTGTGTTTCTGAGAAGAGCTAAGTCATTCATAATCGATCATCTCACAATGTTGCTTTTACTGAGTACAATGTTCTTCTGGTTCTGTTCACTTTGCTCATCTTCAATTCATATAAATCTTTTCCTATGTTTTCCAAGAAGTCTTGGTTTCAATTAAGGTAATCAAAGAACTACTATAAATTAATCTTTTAGTCCAATCCCTTCATTTTACAGATGAGGAAACTGAGATCCAAGGGTGTTAACAATCTTGCCTGAAGATACCAGCTTTTAATTATATGTAGGAAAAAGTAACTGAGAAAAGGTAGAGCATGTAAAGATTTCTGCTCACCATAGAACAGGGGTTCTAAAGGACAGAGCAGAAGGGGTTACAAGAGGGTAGAATGGACTGGAGTGGGTTTGAGAGGAGACAGAGTTAATTAAACTAGATAATAATAGAATAAGCCAAGAGATAGGGGGAAGGATGAGTTGACATTTAGGATCTAATTCTGGATGATAGGGATTAGGGAAACAGAAAATTGAGAGGTAGACTAGAGGGGCATATGATTAATGGTGAACTAGAATGTAGGGTAGGGGGGTAGAGTGTGAATTGATGGAATCCAGTTGTGTAAATAATCTCTCTGTCCTATAGTTCAAAGTGGAATTTGGGGTGTATTGTTGAAATCATGATGGATAGATAGATCATTTGGTGTGGATTTCAAACTGTAAAGGCTCTTAGGAATCAAAGGAAGGGATTAGCTAGATCATCTCATCATAGGAGCAGATATAGGTCCCATGAATCCTGGACAGATCATTTAATCTACTACCACTACTCTCCTATTTTACAGATGAAAAAAACTAGAGAGATGGACTACATCTTTTAAATCAGTTTATGTCTAAATAGAAGACTGACGTTTTGGGGGGGATGTCTTCTGGAGAGAAGAACCTGAAGATAGTAGTTTCAGCTTTTCAACTAATTAGCTGTCTTGACTTTGGCCAAGTCACAAAATTCAAAGTGCCAGTTTCCTCATCCAAATATAACTGCAGCTGGGCTGGTGAGGAGGCAAAGCTGTCAGTCACTTTATTCTCTCTTCCTCCACTTTTTTTTTCTGGACTGGACTAATCCCTTGGGGTGTAACTTTCTTTTTAGTTACTACCCCTTCCCTCTGTAGGAGTGGTTTCCTTTTAAGTAGATCCTTGACTCATCCAGCTAGTTGGCTTCCCTCAGTATTCTTGACTTATTTTGATGCCCAGGGAAACCATGGTGAATATATTCTCTTTTCCTAGGGAAGGGGTGTGTGTGTGTGTGTGTGTGTGTGTGTTATGATAAACTAATCACTCTTTCCTTTGACTCTGAGCCCCCAGTCAGAAATCTTACTCTAAGAACATACTATAGCTTTAAATCTCTCTTACCCTGCCATGTCTTTCCTAGTCGCCCCTTGAAAGATACATGGAACTTGTGTGAGCACACATTAGTAATTCAATCAATCAAAGGCATTATACTATTTTCTAGTATAAGAAACAAAGTAAACTTTAAAACACAAGGGTAAACCACTTCCTGAACATCAGAAAACAGCAGGACCAAAGGCAGTCCATTCTCCTGAGAAAGAGGGAAAGAAGAACAGAAATAAAGATTCCTGGCTTTGGTCTCTGTGTTCAGGTTTTACCCTGGACATGCATCACATATGCTTTATCCATCTTATCTTGGCATCAGTAACCCCCATTACCGATAGCCTACTAACTTTCTACTCTTTATGATGGTAGCTTCTCTATTTTTGCTTCTTTAATTCCCCATGATTCCCAAGTTCAAAAGGTGATAGAGGCCAGCCAGCTTTAGAGTTAAAGTCAATCCTAGATGCAGCTGTCTCCTTACAAGTCTCTTGAATCACAGTACTCTGTAGCTACCCAAATGCCCATTACACATAAAATAAGGGTAATGCCTAACCTATCAGGAATATTGTAAAAGTTTTTAAAAAGATAGATTTTAATGTCACTGATTCAAGGGATAATTAATTACCATTGAAGAAGAAAATATAAACTTGTATTACTTTTTTCTTTATTGTTTTTAGTTTTTTTTTTTTTTGGCAAGGCAATGGGGTTAAGTGGCTTGCCCAAGGCCACACAACTAGGTAATTATTAAGTATCTGAGGACAGATTTGAACTCAGGTACTCCTGACTCCAGGGCCGGTGCTCTATCCACTTCGCCACCTAGCTACCCCCCCCCTTTTTTTTTATTAAAAAGAACTGGAGACCTTCCTCTTTCGCTTCTATCTCAAAAGAATTCAGTACAGTGATTTGACACAGCCACTTACTAAATTTCTGTAATGTAGAAGACACTGTGCTAAAAATTATATGAAGATAAAAATTAAATAATTCCTATTCTGAAGGAACTTACGTTCTGGTGGAGTCAGACAACAGGTATAGAGATAAGTCAATTTAAGGTATATGTCAAATAATTCAGAGGATGAGGTAAGAGGAGGGAAGAAAAAAGGGAAGGAATCAGGAAAGGTGTGATATAGAATAATGCTCCTAGCAGTAAATGAAGCAGTGAACAGAATGAAGGTAAGGTTTGAGAAGGCAGAGTTGAGGATTAAGAGCATTCCAAACAAGAGTGTGGATTGCTTCTTAAGAGCAGATTGTCAGATTTTCAATGTGAGCATTTGTTTCTTAGAAACCAACAAATGCTATATTGATCAGGGCTTGGTTTATTGTTTTGTTGAATGTCTAGAAATAAGAAACTGAAGGAAAAAATGTTAATAATGAAGATTAAACAGAAAAGTGTCATGAGTATATTTGCTTCCCCCTCCTCCCCCCACTCCTTACCCCCAGAGAACTCATTAATATTTACCAGGAAAATCTGGGCAAAGATCCAGAGACCTTGAGGTGGAATTTCATGAATGGGGGAACAGTTGAAGACAAGTTTGACTCAAATAGAGACTAGAATTAAGAAAGAATATTGGAAAAGTAAGTGGGAGCCAAAGAGAGTCTATCTATAAGCAGATGGGAGAAGACCTTAAATGCCAAGCTTAGGATTTTGTGTTTTAGTTTAGAGGTGATAGGGTATCACTGAATGTATTTGAGCAGGAGTGTGGCATGTTCAAATATATGTTTTAGGTATATCAATTTGACAGCTATGTAGGAAGGATGGTGGTACTTTTCACAGAAATGGGAAATTTGGGGTGGATTTCAGTGGGGGGAGGGGAAATATGATAATTTTTTGGGGACATGGTGAATTTGAGTTGTCTATGGGACATCCAAGTGGATATTGGCCCATCAGGCAACTGGAAAAGAGGGACTAGACTTTAGAGATATTAGGGATGGATAAGTAGATTGAGGAATCATCTACAGAATAATCATAATGAAACACCAGGGGAATAGGAAAATAATCCCTTTACCAATGTCTTTAATCCTCTTTCTTCCCACACAACTTCCCCAGGACCTTGCTCCAACAATCTTCCCACTACTTTCATTCATCTATTAGCTCTCCCTCTCTACTCTCCCTTTCTGTCCATCTATAACATGCTCTGATTTCCTTAATCCTAAATAAAACCTCCCCTTGACCCTTCCACATGATTCAGCTACTGTCACCACTTTCTCTTCCTCATTGCAAAGAATTTAAAAATTATATGTATTCTCGCCTCAACTTCTTATAATCATCACTGTATTGAAATTGTTCTCTTGAGATCAAAGCAACCCATAGTCATATGAAAAATTGCTCTAAATCCTTATTTATTAGAGAAATGCAAATTAAAGCTTCTCTGAGGTACCACCTCACATCTCTCAGACTGGCCAATATGACCAGAAAGGAGAATGATCATTGTTGGAAGGGTTGTGGGAAATCTGGGACACTATTACATTGTTGGTGAAGCTGTGAACTCATTCAACCTTTCTGGAGAGCAATTTGGAATTATGCTCAAAGAGCAACAAAAATGTGCATACCCTTTGATCCAGCAATACCACTACTGGGCCTATACCCCGAAGAGATGATGAAAAAGGGTAAAAACATCACTTGTACAAAAAATATTCATAGCAGCCCTGTTTGTGGTGGCAAAGAATTGGAAATCAAGTAAATGTCCTTCAATTGGGAAATGGCTTAGCAAACTGTGATATATGTACGCCATGGAACACTATTGTTCTATTAGAAACCAGGAGGGGTGGGAATTCAAGGAAGCCTGGAAGCATTTGCATGAACTAATGCTGAGTGAGATGAGCAGAATCAGAAAAACACTGTACACCCTATCAGCAACATGGGGGTGATGATCAACCTTGATGTACTTGCTCATTCCATCAGTGCAACAATCAGGGACAATCTGGGGCTGTCTGCAATGGAGAATATCATCTGTATCCAGAGAAAGAACTGTGGAGTTTGAACAAAGACCAAGGACTATTACCTTTAATTTAGAAAAAAAACTGATATCTTATTGTCTGATCTTGTTATCTCTCATACTTTTATGTTTCTTCCTTAAGGATATGATTTCTCTCTCATCATATTTAATTTGGATCAGTGTATATCATGGAAACAATGTAAAGACTGGCAAATTGGGGGCGGCTAGGTGGCGTAGTGGATAAAGCACCTGCCTTGGAGTTAGGAGTACCTGAGTTCAAATCCGGTCTCAGACACATAATAATTACCTAGCTGTGGCCTTGGGCACCTTAAGTGGCCTTGGGCAAGCCACTTAACCCCCATTTGCCTTGCAAAAAAAAAAACCTAAAAAAAAAAGACTGGCAAATTGCTTTCTGTGGGGGGTAGGAGGAGGGAAGTAAGATCAGGGGGAAAATTATGAAATTCAAAATAAATAAAATCTTTAAGTGCAAAAAAAAAAAAGAAATTGTTCTCTCAGGGATAACCAATGACCTATGAGATGCCAAATTCAGTGCCTTTTTTTTTTCTGGACTTCTCTGGAACATTTAAAACTGTAGAATCCCTCTGTCCTGGATACTCTCTTCTCTCCTGGTTTTTCAAACACAGCATTCTTCTAGTTTTATCTCTTTATTTTTTTCTCTGTCTTTATTTGTTCCTTGTCCTTTTCCCAACTCCTTATGTAAGGAGTTCCCCCAAAGTTCTTCCTTGGAAATCCCATTTGTTCCTAAGTCTTTAGTCACTGTCTTTATGCATGACTTCCAAAGCTATGTCTAGGTAACCTTTCTTCTGAGATTCAGACTAGCATCTAAATTACCTTATAGAACATCTCTGGACAAATTGGACAAACTTGACATGTCCAGCTAATTATTCTCCCACTTAAACATTTCCTCTTCTGATCTTATGTAAGGTAGTATGTCATTTTACATTTGACTTTTCCTTCTTCTCAAACTGAATCAGGCAAGAAATCATTCTTACTAGGGAAGTCCTACTAAATGCTTAACAACTTGTTCTCTGAAAAAAAAGTACCACATGATATACTTTTTCAGTTTAATTTGTATTTTTCTATCATTTTTTAAGTCTTGAGTGGCACTCAAGAAAACAATAAATAAGAATGTAATTTGTAATACTTGCTGATTTCTGAGATATAAAGCTCACACAGAAAATCTGATAATCAGATCTCACCAGCTGATCTGAGCTGGTTGCAGTCCATCTTTGCCTATATACCACTCCTCTCTGTGACATTTAGAAGGTTCAAGAGGAAAAATTTTTGCTGAAATAATTATATTATTAATAATGTTAGCATTTATCAACAAAATGGATCAGTTACCCTTTTGAATGCCAAAGAGGAATTACAATTTACAGTTTATATGCCCTTTGCAGAGTAGGTATTCCTGAGGATAACAATCAACTCTGATTGGTTAACAAATAATGATAAGAATGAATATTTCATTCAGAGGTGAACGAATTCTGATGAGGGACTGGGGGAAATGTGTCTTTGATTATGTCATTTACTTCTAAATTGCCCAACCTTGAATTTTAACCAAAGAATTTAATCCCCAACCCAACCTGTATATATAGTACAGTGATCTTCACTACTTGGGTAGAGAACTGAAGAAAAAAATTAATTCAGTTTCATTATTAGCAATGTTCTTCAAAGACTGAACAATCTACAGGCTTCTGAAAAAATTTTGGTCCTAAATCAATAATTAATTGTTAATATGAGAGAGAAATAATTATTATTCTCATCTCTGTTATCACCTGATACAATTCCTCACATTTATAGTTTTCTTTATAATTTTATTTTATTTTATGCATCCAAAAGCATTATTCTAAAAGTGATTCACCAGATTCACTAGCCAAAGGGGTCCATGATACACAAAAAGAGTAACAGCTTCTAATTTAATTAATCTTTCATACCTTTACCAGTTTCTCTTATGCACAGATCTAGTCATGCCACTCCCATACTCAGGGTCCTTTGCCGGTTTTGAGGAGAAGCTCTTTGGGTCTTTCCATCCTAGATTGATTTTTTTTTTTTTGACTAGGTAAAATAGCACATTCTTTGCCTCATTTCTTACCTAGTTTTAATCACTGAATTGGCATTGTCTCAGTCAAATGAGACCTGGAAACGACCTTAGCTTAAAAAGGTCAAGGTCTCTCATTGCATCCAGGGCCATCGCCAGTCATCCCGATTTATATCTGACCCCTGGATGCAGTTGGTTCTGGAGGAGAAATTGAGACTGGTATCTTTGCACAGCCCTTTTCTCATTTAAATCCAATTCACTTGCATGCCATGGTTTCTCCTTCCTGATGTCATGGTCCCCCTTTGAGAATGAAGGACTAGAAACAACAACTGTGTGTTGGATAAAATTCAAACTTCCTAGCCCTACACCATAATTAGGGTTTCCCCAATCTGTTAGCATCCTGCCTGATTGGCCTTTTTCATGCTAGTTAAGTAACATAGTGGATAGAGTGCAGGGCCTGAAGTCAGGAAGATTTGTCTTCCTAAGTGCAAGTCAAACCTCAGACACTTTCTAGTTATGAGACCCTGGGCAAGTCATTTAACCCTGTCTGCCTCAGTTTCCTTATCTGTAAGATGAATTGGAGAAGAAAGTGACAAGTCATTTCATTATCTTTGCCAAGAAAACCCTAACTGGGATCATGAAGAATTGAACATGACTGAAAAACTTAATTATATTTAACTATATTCTTGTCTTGTCTATGTCTTTTGAATGAGGTCATAGCCTCATGGGATGAGGATCTGGAAAGGACCAAAGGGATCATCTGATCTAGTCCTCTTATTTTACAGATATGGAAATAGAGGCCTCATGAGAGGGGAAATAACTAGTCCAAAGTCACATAGTTAAGTGACAGCTGGAATTTTAACCTAGGTCTTCTGATTCTAAGGCCCAATTCCAATGTTATCACTTCTAGGAAGCTTTCTTTGATTTCTACTCTCAGTTGGCAATAACCTTTCCTCTCTTAGACTTGACAGCACTTTGCTTGTACATTTCTTATGTATTTAATTTGCATCATGCATTGCAATCTTTTATTATATGTCATATCCCCTCCCTCCCCTCTCCCATAAATTCCATGAGGGCAAAACTATGGCATCTAAGTTTTCTAGCCCTTCCATTTCTTAATGCAATGCTCTGAACACAGCAGTTATTTACTAAATAAATATTTTCTTAATTGACTTGAACCCTTCCCACTTTTATTGCACCATCATCATCATCATCTGTGTTAGAAGTGGACTTGATAGATTCAAATCTAACAGAGATAACCCAAGGTGTTCCTTCCTTTGGTATCCATGGAATGTTAAAAGACCTCCCATTGTAGAGGCTTGATGAAAAATTGATGGGACTGTATGGGCCTGGATTGTTTTGAATGAGTTCTTGTAAGAGTACACTGATGTATATGATGTATATATCTGTGTAGATGTCTTATCTTCCTTACTAGACCACAAACTCTTTTGGGCAGGGACCATATCTTATTTATCTTTGAATCTTCTACAGGGTCTTACTTAGTAGTAGGTATTCATTGAATTTTTGTTGAATTGAATTCAATTGCTTTAGCCCTGGGCCTTGAAATGTTTAACTGGGTATGAAGCAAGGGAAGCTAAACAAAGAAATCTTTTTTATTTTCATTTGCAAATAGGCAACAACAAAAACAAGAATAAACCCCTGAAAACTAACAACTCTGCTTGGTGTTTGTCAACTTTAGTGCCCCTAACAATACCTCAGAGTTCCAAGAAATTCCAGGATTGATTTTGATGACTCAGCAGACCTAAGGAGTAAGATCTTGTGGGTGTCGGGGAAGTCTCAGAGAGGCCCAGGATCAGCTAAGAGTTGGGCCACCCTCTAACTTTAAACAATGCTCAGCTTTAGGGCCAGTCTCCTTGAAGTATGGAAAAAGCAATTACATTTCTTTCCAACTCCTACCACACAGATGTAATGAGGAAACTGTGGGTTGTGAAGGCTATTCCCCATAATTCTTCTGCTGGGGGTAGGTGGAAGCCAGTGGCCTTTATTACTGCAAACTCATGGCTCCCGGGATGGGGCTATGCCCACATATTCCCAAGAGTCACATATCTGAAAGGGGACTTATAGAGGTTACTTTCTCCCTCTCTTTAGTCATATGGGATCATAGGTCTACATCCTGGGCAGGGTAATGCAGGGGTAGTCAGAAAATATGGTTCCAAGTCCTGGCTTTTATCATTGCCTAGTTTTGAGATGTTGAGCAGGTCATTCACTTTTCTTAGGTTCAGTTTCCTCATGAGGATTGGAAATAGAGTTCAATTTGGAGTCAGCAGACCCAGGTTTAAATTCTAACTCTGTTAGATACTAGCTGTAGGATCTTCAACTCTCTGGGACTCAGTTTCTCCATTGGTAAAGTGAGGAGATTGAATTTGATGAGCTTGAAGTTTCCTTCCTGCTCAAAATCTATAGCCCTTTGACTAATGACCTTCAAGGGCCCTTCCAGTTAGCCCTTAAGCTCTATGATTTGATCTTTGTCTGAAAAAATCACTAAGATTGGAGATTTCCTAATCTTTCTTCAAAGTTGGTATATTTTATACTTTTGTAAGGAAGTTCCATCTCCTATCTTAAATATCTAAATATGCATGCCAAAAGATGTCACAGTGTTATTAAATTTATTTCTCTAAAATCCTATCTCCTAGCGTTTAATTGCCACCCACAGCTTCATTATTTTGGACCAGCAGATGCTTGGGATCAAATGGAATAATGGATATAAAGGGATTTGCAAACCTAGCTGGCTATTCTTGTTGTTATTGTTTTTTCCAGTCCCAGCATTAAAACAGCCTACACTATCATCTTTAAGTGACCCAAGAACCTAAGGGGAAATAGGGAGAAAAATGACCTGAGGAAACTGGGTGTAAATCACATTTTCATAAACAGAATCTTGTTTCAAGTGCAGAAAGTGCTACTTCAAGGAATTCTGGAGGGGCCCAAATGGGGCTGAGAAAGGGGGGGGGCATCCTTAGCTAAAACAAGGAATTCTTTGGAAAGTGAGTAAAACTTCTCTCAAGTTGTTGCTGATTGATCACTTTACAGTTGATCTGACTGATTTCAGATCCTGATTCTTTCATTTACACTGACTTAAGAAAGTCACTTTACCTCACTGAGTCTCAATTTCTTTGTCTGCAAAACGGAGATTGTTGAACCAGATGAATTTTAGGGCCCTTCCAGCTCTAAATCAATAGTGCTAATAGTGGAATTTTAATCTATTAAATTTGCTCAGAATATAGTATCTCTAATAATAGCAGTAAACAAAAATATGCAACAATTTAAGGTTTACAAATCATATTTCGAGCTTAACCCCATTTGAGCTTCACAATGACCTTATGGAGCAGTTGTTATATCCCTATTTGACAGATGAGGAATCTGAAGGTAACTAATCTCATAGCCAGAAGGTCACTTGTCAGAGGCAAAATTCAAACTCAAAATTTGCTTATCAAAAAATGGAATTCAAACTCTAAACTTGCTGGGGATGGTGGGGTTCTGGAATTCAAACTCAGATTGTCCACTCCAGTCCCAGATTCTATTCATTAACTCCACAGTGCGGACACACACACACACACACACACACACACACACACACACACACACACACACACACACAAACATACACCCCTCCTTCCCTCTCTACCACCTTTTTCTTCCTCCTTTTTCCCTTTTCCTCTGCTTTTTCTCCTTACCTCCTCCACTCATCTTCCTTCTCCTTCCTTCCCTTCTTTTTTACTCCCTCCTTTCTTTTCTCCCTCACCCCTCTCTCTTTCTTATTCCCCTTCTCCTTTTTTCCTTCTTTCTTTCCTTTTTTCTTTCCTTTGTTCTTTATTTTTTCTGTCTCTTCCTTCCTGATCCCCTTTTTTCAAGACCATTGTCTTCAGCTCTTATTCAAATACAATTAAAATTAGGTTGGGACTTGACCAGCAAATTAACCAGCCCTTGAAAAGGGTCCATGCTTCTTGAGCTGTGTTGGTTGCTTGGGTGAACTACAAACCCCAGCTATGAACTGTGGGGGTTAAATGACTTCTGGCTGAGTTACTGGCCCTGGAGTCAGAGCCTGATACTGAGGCAACGGCGGGGGCAGACATGGAGACAGGGAGACGTCTTCTTCACCCCAGGCTGTCTGCAGTGTTTGTCTCCCTTGTTTTTCTTCTGCTGCCCACAGATATGCACTGAGTAGGCCTGAATATTTTTGCAGTTATGAAGAAATTTTCTCCCTGGGTCAGAGGGAATTGAGGGAGTTTAATGGGGGATGGAATAGGAAACAGAAAATGAAAGAATGAGGCCACCTTTGAGGTAAAACAAAAGAAAACCAAGGGGAGTGAAAAAATTGAGGGCAAACAAAATGGATCTAAATTGGTCCTCTGAGAATTTTGTAACAATGGACTGGGAATATAACCTTTCTCTACACACACACACACACACACACACACACACACACACACACACACAGCTGAAAGAGACCTCAGACCCCATCATTTTATAGGGAAAGAAATTGAAGCTAAGAGTCATTAAGTGGCTTATCCAAGATCACACAGGTAATATCAAAGGTAGGATTTAAAGACCATGACATTATAGCTGTAGCTTTATCTATTGGGAGTTATTGCTATAGTCGAGCTGATCTTCCTATTGTTCTCTCCTTGGCACTACTCATTTTTTCTCTGTCATCCTACTTTTGTTCATTATCATTCCCCCCCCCAACCCTTTTACTCCTTCACCTCTACAAAACCTATCCTTTCTTCTAGGTCCAGCTCAAGTCTTGCATTCTTAGGAAAGCCCTGCAAGGAGATGATTACAAATAGCTCTTGCTGTAGTTGTCTAACATGTTAAGATTTACAAAGTACAAGGCAGTTAGGTGGGGCAGTGGATAGAGCATAGGCCCTGGAGTCCTGAGGACCTGAGTTCAAAACCAGCCTCAGACACTTAATTATTGCCTAGCTGTGTGACTTTGGGCAAGTCACAACCCTATTGTCTTACCAAAAAAACCCCCAAAAATCCCAAACCAAAAAAAGATTTACAAAGCACCTTTCTCCCATGAGCCTTTGAGGTATATGATTCATATGCCATAATCCCCATTTGATAAATTAGGGAACTGATGATCAGAAAGGTGAACTGACTTGCCCATAGTCACACAGTGAAGAACTAGGACTCCTTGCTCCAGTCCCAGGGCCTTTTCCATTATATCATATTGATTGCTTCAGTCCTCATTGAGCCTTCCTGTCTCTGAAATTCTACAGATATCTAAGAAATCCTTAAGTTTGTACCAGACAATTCAGTTCTTTGTCCAATATTCCTCATTGTTGCTCTATATGTCTCTCTCTCTTGTCTCCCCCACTTAGGTAGTCAAATCCCTGAGCCAAGGTACTCCTTCCAAAATTTCAGTATCATACATAGCACCAAACACATGTTGAGTGAGTAGATAGCAGAAGCTCAAGAGTTAGCTACTGACTGATTTGAAAAAAATGTTTTTTGTTAGTTTGTTAGTTTGTTTTTTTTGTTAGATCTCATGATCTCAGAGTACTAGTGAACAGAACTTCTTTAATTCTCAGCTCAGAGAGGAATTGGAGGAGTGGCTAGGTTCTGTTGTCCACCTTGTTGTGTGGCCTGGAGTCCCAGAGAGGTATTGGCCCAGTTTTCTTGTTTATCAATGGAGGGATTGGACACTATGATCCCTAAGGACTCTTTCAGCTCAAATAGTCTATAAATCTGTGAGTTCTTTGAGTAATTGTACCCATTTTATAGAGCATTTGAGGCACTGAGGGGTCAGATGGTTTAGAGGTCCAAAGAGGTCCTGCAATGGTAGAGCTGAGAACTAAGAAAGGAAATAAATTGATGTGGGTGGGTTGAGGAAAAAAGACTCTTTCAAATTACTCCATAGTTCATTTGTGGTTTCTCTGAATCTTTAATTCAGGAAGAGTGGAGTAACCTTTTTGCCTACAGACCCACCTAAGAGTTCTGGGAAAAGATCTGACAAAGAGATGGAGTTCAAGAATAATGTGGCATTATGATCACTGAATCAGAAATCAGGAGAGCTGGGTTCTTGTCCTGAGTTTGCTTTCACTGGCTGGGAGATCTTGAGGAGGTCACTTCTTTGGGTGACTCAGTACTGTCAATTATAAAGTGAGATTAATAACCACTGAATAAAAAAGTAATGTAGAAGAGTGAACAAGAATACCTGCGTTCAAATATCACTTCTGCCCCCCCTCTTAAGAAAGGTGAATTACTGAGGATGAGGATGATTTTAGTAAGACTTGTGACTTCATTGATATGAGGGCTCTTGGAGCAGAATTCTGTGTATCAGTGCAGTTCTGAATCTGTTCTACAGTAAGTGTTCTTAGAAAGTTGCTTGGAAACAGAGAGATTAGGCAACTGGTTCAGGGTCACATAGCCAGTATGTGTCTAAGGTGGGATCCGAACCTAGATTTTTTTTTTCATATTAAGTAAAGAGGTTGAACCAGATGAATATTTTTTAAAAGTTGCAAGATACACTGATGCAGAAGCACAGTTAGCTTTCAAACCAACAATTTTCTGGATCTCTCTGGCAAACTTTGTAGAACTAACTTGGCTCCTTGCCATGCAGTTTGCTTGTGAGCCTCTTCCCCTCCATTTCCACTCAATGGGTGCTCAGGAAAGTCAAACCCATGTGATCGTCAGCCTTAGCAAAACATAAACAGGAAGGGAAATCTGCTGCCAAGAAGATCACATATTGCAAAAGCAATATTTATTTGGCTTTGGAATGTATCAGTCATTTTGGGGGGATTAACTACACCATTGCTGTCTTCCATTCCAGCAGATAACTGAGAGTTGACGAAAGCATAAAATCTTTCCATTATTTTTTAACCAAATCAATCCTATGCCTGGTTCTGAGCTATTGCATGACTCCAGAAGTATTTGGAGACTGATGGCCTTGAAAAATCAGGAAGTAGACAATGTTGGACTTTGGACTCCCTCTTTCTCTCTCTCTTTCCTTTGTTGTCCCTTATTTCCCACCAGGTCCCTTGATCTTCATGTTGATATTTGACTTTTTAATTTTCCATTACTTCAGTGCCTCACTGAACCCAGTTTTCTCTGACTTTGGCCACTAATCTGGGTCTATCCTGCTGCCTGCCTATCAAAATTGACCAGTCCCATGTCATGTTCTCTTAGCACTTTTCTCTTTTGAAGGTGATAAGGTGACAGAAGAGCTAATTTAATGAAGCAATCCATGAGTCAATGGATACTACTATTTTAATGTAGGACCTTCTTCTTTTAATAGGGTCCTTTTGGTGAATACCATATCACCCAATGAAATGAATCTAATCATGAGAATTTTAGTCTATAAATGAAGGTAGATTTAACTAGGGAGTAGTTTGAACTTTCCAAATCATCCCAAATCATTGGAGTAGATGACCTGGCATTGAAACATGGCTGCTTTCCTGATCAAGAAGCTAAACAGCAAAGGCAGAGCCATCGTCATTACAGTGATAAAAGTAGATGGCACTTTGCTTCCTTAATGCCTGTGATTCAGTTACATTCTGCAGAAGCAAAAAAAAAGAAAAATAAAATTCCACTTGGTATCATTTCTCCCATCTCAAGTTCAATTAGCTTAGGTATAAGCTTTTCCAGTCACTTAGCCTTCTTTTCAATTGTTTTTTTAACCTATTATCCATTTTTAAGAAACTTTCCTTCATCTTGGATCTATTTCTTTCACATTCTTTTCATCATTTTTGCTCTAAAGGAAGAAAAATAAAATTAATTCTCTGACCAATTCTTGAATAAGTCAAGATATCACCTGTGACATTTTTCTTTAAAAATGAAGGTAAAACAACTACATCACAACAATGAGCGAATAGCAACAACAACCCCCTCCAAAGAAATATCAATACTACTCAGCTTCATGGACCAGGTAGAATAATAGATCTGTTCCTTAAAATTTGATGCTTCTTTCAGCCCCTCCTCTTGTCATCCCTCGAACTTCTCATTTAAGATTCCCTTCCTCTGTCTATAATACCCATTCTAAATTTTTGTTGTCAACATGTGCTGACAATTTAGGTCAATTTCCCTCATTCCTCAAGGAGTTTAGCACCTGACTTCAAGTCTCTGCTCTAATCCAGTCTCTATCCTACTAACTGAAAGATTTTATTGTTCCTTTAACAGATTGGTCTCCTAGTTCATCAACTTCCTAAACTCCCATGACCTACATTTCCACTACATTTCAGCCACTCCATCTTTGGGGCTCCTCCAAAAAATCCTATCTCTTTGGCTTGTTTTGCCTCCACCCAGAGTTCTCTTTGGGCAATCTCCAAATATAACTCATTTCTGGGTCATCAAAGATGTGGGTAAAAGGGTAAAAAAGCTCCAGTATAAACATTCAAGGTAGAAATGCATTTTGGATACAGAACAGTATTTATTCCAATCCACAGAAAATTCAGAAGACAAATAAAGGACTCACATTAGACCATGATCAATACAATTCTCACACGAGAATGTGTCCATGTTTCCCATTAAGACTACAAAAAAATTTTTCCAGACTCAGTCTTTTTTTTTTGTAAGGCAATGGGGTTAAGTGGCTTGCCCAAGACCACCCAGCTAGGCAATTATTAAGTGTCTGATGGCGGATTTGAACTCAGGTACTCCTGACTCCAGGGCCGGTGCTCTAACCACTGTACAACCTAGCTGCCCCTCAGACTCATAGTCTGCCCCTGGGTTTGGACACTCCTGAGAAGCGAAACCAATTGTGGATTGCTACAAAGGAAATCCCCTGATATTCTGATGAGACTCCTCTAATCTCATGGATGTATTTATGTCTAGGCTATGTGGCAGCTAGGTAGCACTGTAATAGAGCACTGGACCCAGAGTCAGGAAGACCTGAGTTCAGATTCAGTCTTAGACACACACTGGCCGTGAGAGCAAATCCTGCCTCAATTTCCTCAATTGTAAAAAAAAAGATATTATAATCCCTAATTGTCAGGGATGTTGTTGGAAGCAAATGAGATAATAATGGTAAGGTACAGTACCTCTGGAGCTGCTAGGTGTTGCAGTGAATAGAATGCAAGAACTGGAATCAGGAAGATTCATCTTTTCAGTATCTTTGCCAAGAAAACCCTAAATGGGGCCATGAAGAGTCTGACACAGCTGAAGCAAATGAACAAGAAACACAGTACCTGGCATGGAGTAGGTGCTAAATAACTTGCTCTCTAAATGCTGCTCAAGATTTTGTTAGATTTTTTTTTAGCTACTACTCTTCATTGGTAATTCATACTAAACTGGTAGTTTACTAGAACTCTCAAAAAAGCCATTATTTAGCTCATGTGTCCACCATCCTCTATTTATGAAGTTGATTTCTTTGTATGTCATTGCCAGACATTACATTTATCCCTGCTGAATTTCATCTTATTAGATGATACTCTAGTAAGGGGTCAACAAACTAGATTGGGCCTGCAGGTCACATTTGACCTGATACTTTTTTTGAACAATAAAAACCATTCTTTGCTCATGGATACCTCCAAAAATAGGTGGCAGACTGGATTTGGCTCATGGGTGGGCTATAGTTTGCCAATGCATGGTCTAACCTGTCCAAATCTTTTTGGATTCTGATTCTATCAGTCATCCCTCCCTGCTTGAAGATTTGATAAGCAATGTTGTTTCTATATCCAAGTTATTTATAAAAATATGAAACAGTATGGGCCCACACACACACACAGGGTGATCCTTGGGAATACTCTATTGGAGTATTGCTATCATATTAAGCCATTATTGTCTTAAACTACAGTTATTCAATCAGTTCTCAATCTATGTCATTATATTATTATCTGGTTCCCATCTCTCCATCTTCATCACAACAATAGTCTGAGATACTATGAAAGCTTTGCTACATGAACTGATGCTGAACGAGATGAGCAGAACCAGAAGAACACTGAACACCCTAACAGCAACATGGGGGTGATGATCAACCTTGATGGACTTCCTCATTCCATCAGTGCAACAACCAGGGACAATTTTGGGCTGTCTGCAATGGAAAATACCATCTGTATCCAGAGAAAGAATTGTAGAATGTGAACAAAGACCAAAGACTATTACCTTCAAATTAGAAAAAAAAAACTCATTATCTTATTATGTAATTTTGCTATCTCATACTTTATTTTTCTTCCTTAAGAATAAGATTTCTCTCTCATCACATTCAACTGAGATCAATGTATACTATGGAAACAATGTAAAGACTAACAGAATGCCTTCTGTGGAGGATGGGGAGAGAAGCAAGAATGGGGGAAAATTGTAAAACTCAAAATAAATAAAATCTTTCTAAAAAAAAAAGCTTTGCTACAACCACAGCATCCTTTTCAACTACCTGTTTAGTAATGAATTTTAAGAATGAAAAGATTACTTCCCTTTCCAGAGGTGAATCAGCTATCTCTTTAATATTTAGTTCCAGAATTTTCCTAGGAATTGAAGTAAAGTTCCCTGATTTGTAGTGTGCAGGCTCTGTTCCGTTAGCTCTTAAAAATGCGACATTTGCTCTTCTGTAACTTTGGAGCATTCTCCTGTGTTTCAGGATCTTTCAAATAATACTGAGTTGGCTCATCAATCACAGTTAACAATTTATTCTGGAACTGAGAATGTAGTTTATCTAGGCCAGGTGATTCCAATTCATCAGGGATGACTACGTACTCCCTTACTATTTCCCTTTTTATCATAGATGGACAACTGCTTAGCCCTTTCTATTTTGTCTGTTCAGAGGCAAAAGTCATTTTCCCTGTCATAGGAAGTAGGAAAAAAAAAACGGTTCTTTCTTATCAGTTGTCCATTATCATTGTCCCACCTGCCTCAAACAAAGGTCCCATCTCTTCCTTGAGAATTCCTTTCCTACCAATTTAAAATTAATTTTTGTTGTACTTAGTTTCTCTTTTGACTCTTCTGACATTTTTCTTTACAGGATTATGCTATGCTGTTCTATTCATTCTCAGGACCTAGGTTTGCCTGCATATTCTGACTATTGTAATTCATCGACTAATTCAGATTTTTAAAAGAAATGTACAGAAGATGAAGCAGGATCAGTTAATAAAGGTTGAAAAGAAGAGCATGGCATTTTCATATAAAAATAGTATTAGGAGTGAAGAAGCTCTGCCAAATAGCATTTTTCTTCCTATTGGAATTATTTTCCCTAGTGTCTTCAAAATTTCATTCTTGAGCATCTCCCATCCCTCTTGGGCTAACTTCCCATGTAGTATGGCATTGTCCATCCTCTGACCTTTTTGAAATCTATTTACCCCAAATTTAGCTAAGCTTATACTAGATTCCCTCTCCATTCTTTAGCATAAAATTTAGGAAGGAGCAATCATTGCCACCCCCCCCCCAAGCATTCCTATCATTTCAGCACCAACATTAGTTACTACCTGGTAGTGAGCATCAGATACAAAGTAGAATTTTCCTGTTGGTTTTTCTGACTTTTGAATGATGATTTAAATAATCAGTAATGCAAGTCAAAAATGTATTAGCTACTCTGCTTTTGGGAAAAAAGAGAGAAAGATAAAGAGACAGAAGGAAGAAGGGAGGGAGGGAGGGGGGAGAGAGAGAGAGAGAGAGAGAGAGAGAGAGAGAGAGAGAGAGAGAGAGAGAGAGAGAGAGAGAGAGAGAGATTTGGATAACTGAGGTCCTTTATGACTTTTATATTATACATTTGTGCCAGACTTGCAATATGTTTTCCCAAACTCATTTGATTCTTCTTTTGGTCTAGTTGGTCTATAGTATATTCTAAAAATAAATTAATTTCTCTTGCTCCTTCCATTGACTTAAATACTCTCCTGTATCTTGTTTCTTTTTTTCCTTGCTTCTTTTGAATAAAGTGTATTCACCTAATTATATTTCATCAGAGATCAGACTATATTATCAAGTAATGTGTTATTTTTCTTTTTGATTATATAACTGCTGGATTTGGAGTCAGGATTCAAATGGTGACTTGGCCTCTTCCTTGGATCAGTGATTAGACTTCATCCTATATATACTGATATCATATATTTCAGTGTTAACTACAAGGTAAAATTTGCTTTCTTCTGTTAGAATCTCTAATTCTTCAGGCTTATTGTCACAACTTTGAATATTTATGTTATGACATTTAATTACAAGTGGGTTTTTTTTTGTTATTGGCTCCAGTCTTGGATTTTGTTTCCTGTGAATTCCTGGATATCTGAATGACTATTTTTCTTTCTTTCTTTTTTTTAATTATAGCTCTTCTCTATGGTAGCTAGATTGGGGGATATACATGGACATTATTCTCCATTTCCTCCCTCCTCCCCCATCATTTTTTTTTAGCTTTTTGCAAGGCAAATGGGGTTAAGTGGCTTACCCAAGGCCACACAGCCAGGTAATTATTAAGTGTCTGAGACCGGATTTGAACCCAGGTACTCTTGATTCCAGGGCCAGTCCTTTATCCACTACGCCACCTAGCCGCCCCTTCCCCATTAATTAAATTCCCCCAATTAATTAAAACTTTTTTTTTTAGTTTTTGCCAGGCAAAGGGGTTAAGTGGCTTGCCCAAGGCCACACAGCTAGGTAATTATTAAGTGTCTGAGGCTGGATTTGAACCCAGGTACTCCTGACTCCGGGGCCAGTGCTCTATCCAATACGCCACCTAGCCGCCCCAATTAAAACCCTTTTGATTGCTTTTGCAAGGCACCTGCAAATATATTCTTCTTAGTCTTTGGTAGATGTGCTCCATCTCTGGACAGGAACCTGTCATACCCATGTCATTCCAGTCATGGTCTAAAAATCCAAATCCCATTCTTAGACACTGACATCTTATCCAGCTGTTACTTCCTTAATAATTTTTTTTTCTGAATCTTGTGCTTTCATTGGGCAACAGAGAGGAAGACACAACATTTTCCCCTAGGGTTTTCAGTTCCTCACCCAAGACTTGGGCAACATTTTAGCTTCCTTCTGGAAATATAACTTATGCCCATATAAATTACCAGAAGTGGAGAGTTGTCATCTGTTTTGATATGTCTCAGAAGGTTCTTTGGTAAGTCTTGAATATGTGCCCTGGGAAGACAATAGACATCTTTTTTACTGTAATCAGGTGGGGAAATAACTGCCTCAGTTTCCCTTAAGAGAATCACCAGTTATGATTACTAACTTTCTCCAAAAGCAGATACTACCTCTGTATCTTTCGTGGATTCAGTTATCACCTCTATGCAGATGATTCCCAGATCTACATGTTCCTCTCTAATTTCTTTTGAACTCTAGTCCCACAGCACCATATACCTGCAGGATATTTCCACCTGGATGTCCTGTAGGCATCTCAATTCAATATATGTCAAAAATCTTAATGATTACCTCCCTTCCTTTCCTTTAAATCTACCCCTCCTCCAAATTTCTGTATTTATGTTGAGGGAACCACTGTTTATAACCTTGGAGTCAATGACTCTTCTCATTCTTTCATCTTCCCAAATTCACTCAGTTGCCAAATCTTTTTAATTCTACAACCCAAGCACTTCTAATTCTGTAGTTATTATCCTTATCACCTGAACCAATGTTTACAGCCTTATAATGGATTTCTCTGATTTTGCTCTCTTACCTATTTAATCCATGTTCCAGATAGCTGCCAAAAAAGTCATCCAATGGACTGGTCATGTCACTCTTCTGCTCAAAAACTTTCAATGGCTTCCCATTGCTTCTTAGGAAAAAAAAATGTAAACTCATTTAAAACTTCTACATTGGTGATGCCTACCTACTTTTCCTGCTTTATTTAACATTTCTATCCCCACAGTTCCACATTGCAGCCAAACTGAACTAACTTTCTCCTGGATTTGACATTTCATATAATTCTTTCATGAATTCTCACAAGCATGACAACCCTCCTGGATATTGATTTTCTCTTTTGTAAACTGTGTATTTCTTAAGGTCTTTCCTTCATTTCTAGCATTCCATTA
The DNA here is from genome assembly GCF_037893015.1 of Macrotis lagotis. NCBI lineage: Eukaryota > Metazoa > Chordata > Mammalia > Peramelemorphia > Peramelidae > Macrotis > Macrotis lagotis. The sequence goes on from NC_133661.1 coordinate 155,183,929, forward strand.
TATTTGGTGAAGGCTGAGCTTCTGGGTGAGTGGGAGAAAATGTCTCATTTGGTATGACCTGAAGAATTACCCTTCCCTCAGAATAGATTTGTGCTTTATTATATCTAAGAACCTACAGAACAAGTTCAAAGTCCTCTTAGAAAGTTCCAGATCATTATGGTAGGCAGAAATGCAATGAAATCACGCACCACTGTCAGATAATTACTAAAAATCCTTTAATAACCAACATTATTATAAATTATATACGCATTATGACAAGGACAATTGAGCCCTCTGTTTTTTCTTGTCCTCTGTGGGAGCTCCAAACAATGGCCTCTTGTTAGGAAAAGAGAAAGAAGAGGAAGAAAAGAAAGGGAGTCACTGAGTCAAACTGGATTTTTACATCGAACACCTCTGCATACTGGGAGGGCAGGCCAAAGCTCTTCTGATGACGCCACTGTTCTGGGTCCCAGGATGAAGGCACTTCATGTTTATTCCAGGCCCATCTGGGAAATGTTGTGGCTTGTTTGCCAAAGAAGAGGAGGAATCTATGTCTTTTCTTTGAGTCATTTTCCCTTTAGATAACTTCTGTACTTTATAGAAGGCTTGGAGAGCAAGATGTGTAAGCAATGAGGGAAGGGAAGGAGTTGAGGTGAGGTTTGTGAGGAGTTAGGTTTGTAAGTAGGAGATTGGGCATACAAGGAAAAGAAGGGAGGAAATGGGAACTTGGATCAAAGAAGGAAACGTATTAAGATTGTGGAGAGGGGATGAGAGTAAAATGTCAAGGACAGGAAGAGTCATAGATGTATAGACTTAGAACTAGGGAGAGAATTCTATAAGGTTACCTTGTCCAATCCCTTCATTTTATAGTTGAGGAAACTGAAACCAGAGAAGTTTAATAAGATCACACAGTTTATTATATATATATATATATATATATATATATATATATATATATATATATATGAAATATGACAAAGTTATATAATATAAAACAAAGTTAAATTCTATCCCAGATTCTCTGAGTACACATACCATACTTCATCATATGACTAAGGACCAATTTCTAGCAATACAATTATTTTCTTTTCTTAAGGGAAAGGTAGATATAATTAGTAAGAAAAGGGAGAGCATTGAGGTAGACTTTCTCAGTTTAATCTACATTTTTCCCTTTGTTGCCCAATAGTTAACTCTGACCCTGAAAACACCTCCTCCACTAGATGCATTCTATATTCTAAGACTGTCCTTAGAGATAGTCATAAATCATCCTGACTAGATCCACTAGAAATTCATGTTCCTTAATCTCAATTATGCCTACTAATGTACTGAATTATATTATTCAGCCCTAGTTGATTCTCCAGTGTTAGGAAAAATGTTCCAAACATCTTTTTTTTTAAATCCTTAAATCACCAAGTCTACTTCTATCCCAATCCTTCTAGGTAGATGATTTCTCTTCCTACTCTGGTGAGAAGATTGAAACCTTTTCTCCTTCAACTTCATAATCATCTTCCTCTCCAAACTTCAAAATCCCACTATGGGTTTATTCATCTTCTTTTCTTATATTCTCAAGACCATCCCCAGTTATCCTGACCTATGTCTTGTCACTAGACTCTGATCACCTTGGAGGAGTGAGGTTGATGACTTTGCACAGCTCTGACTCACTTAAATCAAACTCATTTATAAGTCAAGACATTACCCTCCTGATGTCACTTGTCCTCTTTGAGAATAAAGGACTGACAACAAGAATCTTTTCTTCTCAGTTCAGAAACTGAGAAGACTTCTTGCCAAAACCATATCCCCACTAGTAACTTTGATTTCTTCCCTTTCTATCCCCTCTGGGATCTTGCTCTATAATCACTCCAATTTTCTTTTTCAATCGTTCCTTCTAATTCCTTTCACATATCTTTCAAACATGCTTAATCACTCATATCCTTAAACCCATTCTCTTGACCGTGTCACTCTCAAATTAATCTTCTATATCTCCACTTTTACTTCCAAACTTCAAGGGGAAAAGTAGCCTAGATTGTGGTCTCCACTTGCTTTCCATAGGAAAGCATGGCAAAGCCCTCCAGTTAGATTCCTTTGACAAGGTTAGCTTCCTTGTTAACAAGGTTAATAGGGATGAGGCCTTTATTCTGGCATTGATAAAATCTCATTAATAAATGTAGATTCATGCTTTTGGGTTTTTTGGCCCACTGATGTCTTACTAAGGTTGATCAATTGAATCTTGGCTGGGCTATGCCCTTGGACTTGGTTTTTAAAATGAGATAACTGACAAATACCCAGAGAGCTGATTCAGTTCCTTGGAGGGAAGCCTATACATCTCCAAGGCCTCTCCAGGGAACTGTCCTAACCTCAGGAAGGGAGCTGGGGTGGGGAGGGAAGAGAAGAGGAGGGGGAAGAAGAAGAATGTAAAAGGCAGAGGTTTGGACTTGGCTCCCTGGAGGCAAAGCCAGTACATCTCCTGGGCCTCTCTAGGGAACCACACAGCTCTAGATTTGGCAATGGTTCGAGGCAGCATTATAGTAACAAGAAGTCCTTGAGCCAAGCCAGGAGCTTCTGGAATGAGAACTGGCAGCAGTGCAAGGATAGAAGGTTTCTTGGATATGTTGGGGAATTTCAGGACCAAGCCTCCTAGATTCAGAGGAAGATCAATCAGGAGCCAGTGCAAAGGCAGCAAGGAATAGGTCCATGAAGTGGAAGGGCAAACATCTACTTTGCTCATGTTACCTTCTTTGTATTTACATCCCCAATAACTAGCCTGATCTATAACTGACCTTAAATGCTTGATGATTAATTACTTGGGAATCTATATGATCCTAGGCAAGTCACTTAACCACTTTGAGACTCATCTGTAAAATAGGGATAATAATAAAACCTACCTCTCAAACTTATTTAAGGTAATACATGTAAAATACTTTGCAATTTTTTTTTAGGTTTTTGCAAGGCAATGGGATTAAGTGACTTGCCCAAGGCCACACAGCTAGGTAATTATTAAGTATCTGAGGTCAGATTTGAACTCAGGTACTTCTGACTGCAGGGTCAATGCTCTATCCACTGCACCACCTAGCCACACCAATACTTTGCAACTTTAAAGAACTATATAGATCTTAGCATTTATAAAGATAGTGATGATGGTAATAATAATGATGGGTCCTTGTATATTAACTGGAATCTAGTCTTTAGCAACTGTAGAGCCTTTTCCCTTGTCAAAGACATTCAACTCAAGGATAGTATTTTAAGTCTACAGGATCACATGAATTAATCAGGAAGTTGGGGTTCACCATAAAAAGGAATTGCTTTATTTTCTAGTAACCTTTCATATTTTCCTCTTTAAAAATGCCCTTTGAAGGAGACTTTTAAAATATTAATACCCTCATTTTATAGATAAGGAAATGGAGGCTCAGAGAGATGATTATTTCCCCTTTAAACCTATCATCTATCCACATCTCTCTTTTTTGTTGATTTTAATGCAATTCTCATTCTCTAGCCATATGCTACCCTACTCTTGAATGAGGCTAAAGGAGGGGAAAGCACTAAGGATAACAAACTTAGAAGAAAAATCAGATAAATCTCCTCTCTTTCTCCCTGGCATCCCTTTATGGGTTTCTGAAGAACCTATATAATACTCCAGACTGATAGTGTTAACCACCTTGGTAGGGGTTTCCATTCCTTTAAAGGAAAGGAATTTATAATTACTTGAAAGTTAAGCATTCATCCTCTCTTGGAAAGCTTCACTTTCCTCAGGAACCTATATAATTCTTCAGTTTTCTATTATTACCTCAGTGACTTTGGAACATTATTTTAAGACCCTACTCCCATGAAGAATGGACTAGTTATGCCTGAAAAGGTATTGAAACTGTCATTTAGACTTAATTGACCCAAGAGACGAAGGTTCAAATCATAGAGAACCATTGGCACATACTCTTGGGGGACCTAAGTTCAAAAACCAGTGCAAAAGAAGTCAAGAGTTCCTCTCTAAGTTTTCTGACTGGTGGACCAGCTTGGCTACCTCAGAGACAGGGAATTCGTATCCATCTAAATAAATGTTGTACCTTGCTGAATATCTTTTCCCTAATTTGGCTATATAAAACTTCTTTGGTTAACTGTTAGATGCCCTATGATTGTCTCATTTCATTCTGATTCCAAACCTGAAGCATTTTTAAAATGACCTTTCCCTTACCACATAGAGAAACGATTCTGACCTGTCTTCCTTATATGGACACAGTCCATATAAGTCACAGAACTAGTAGAAGACAAAGACTTCTGTTGCTCTGCCAACGACACTCAGCTGTTACTAAATTTCATTCTTTCAGTTTCTAACTTGACCTGGGGGCCTTCTCAACTGATCCCCTTTGGCGTTTTACCTGTTGCCATTTTGGTTCACATGGCTTTCTGGAGGGGTACTTGGTTTTATAAACTTCTTCCATGGAAAGTTCTCATGAAATTATTTTCTTTTGTCTAAACTCTTGGTCTAGCTCTCCTGCCTCCTTTTAAAGACCAGATCCCAAGGGTGGAGCTCAGGTGTATGATTTAGGTATGAATCATTTTTAATCAATCTTCAAGCTACATCATTCTTATTGTAGTGTTAACTGAGTAATAAGTACTCAAGGTCAGGCAGTTTTACACATGAAACCAGTGGTTAAACTTGTTAAGAAAATCCCATACTTCATAGTCAATGTCAGAATAAAGTCTTCATCAGTGAGCAACAAGGGCTCTGGATAAAACTCAGATATCTCCCATATCTGTATATGCATTTCTAATTGCTCCTTAACTTCAGTCTATTAGGAAGCTCCTGGATATAATTCATTGATGCAACATCTTAAATGTAACATGTCCAAAACAGAACTATTTTTTCCCCAAATTTCCCTCTTTTTGTTAAGGGCATCATCGTGCTCAGAGACAGTACAGTCTAGAGCTTTCTAAAGTGGAGGCTACAGGATTGTGGAATGACTTCAAGGGTTGTATGATCAATCAGCTGGAAGGTGGGAAATGGGTTGCATCCTACCCTCAATCCCCCATAGTAAATAGCTTATCTTCGACACAACTCCACCATACCCTTTAGTAAGACCTCACTCTACCCCCTTTCATTTCTGTGGCTGCTCCAGATCTGAGTGTCTTGGGGGATAAATTTAGCTAACTCATACATCTTCAGCCTTTAAATAGGAAAAATTCCTTGCTCCTTAACCTATTTTAAGTCACTTCCCTCTTTCCCATGTATCTCTTTGTGTTGACTGCAGGTACCCCTAAATAAGCTAGCTTTATATTTTTTAAAAATATTTTTATTGGGGCAGCTAGGTGGCATAGTGGATAAAGCACCGGCCCTGGAGTCAGGAGTACCTGGTTTCAAATCTGGTCTCAGACACTTAATAATTACCTAGCTATGTGGCCTTGGGCAAGCCATTTAACCCCGTTTTCCTCACAAAAACCTAAAAAGAATATATATTTTTATTTTTCCCCTAATTGCATATTTAAAACAATTTTTAACATTTTAAAAAGTTTTGAATTTCAAATTCTGTTCCTCATTTCCTTCCTCCCTGAGATGGCAAGCAATCTGATATAGATTATACATTAACAATATGTAAAATATTTCCATATTTGTCATTTTATGGATGAAAACAAGAAAAAGGAAGGAAGGAAAGGAGAGAGAGAGAGAGAGAGAGAGAGAGAGAGAGAGAGAGAGAGAGACAGAGACAGAGACAGAGACACAGAGATAGAGAGACAGAGACAGTGAAAAAATAGTATGCTTTTCTGGAGGTGGACAGCATTCTTCATCCTCAGTCCTTTGGGATTGTCTTAGATCACTTTATTTCTGAGAATAGCTAAGTCATTCACAGCAGCTGTTCATTGTACAATACTGCTGTTATTGTGTGCAATGTTCTCCTGGTTCTGCTCATTTCCCTTTGCATCATGTAAGCCTTTTCAAGTTTTTCTGAAATCATTCTGCTTGTAATTTCTTTTTGTTCTTAAGACAATGACTGGTAAATATGGCATTTTACAGTAGGATAGAATGAGAAGTATAGAAATAGCAAGCACAGCTAAGTTGCAGTTGCATTCTTTCCTCTTTCCCCAAACTTCTCCCTCTTTTGAACTTCCCTATTACTCCCAGGGAAACTATTATCTTCCCAGTGACCCAGAGTTGTAATCTGGGTATCATCCTAGAATCATCCTTTTCCTAATTCCACTTATCCAATCAGTTGCTAAATCCTGTCATTTCTACCTTCATGGCTCAAATTTGTGTTCTTCCCTCCTCATTGTTACACACCTTCCCCTCTTCCTCTATTTCAGGCTCTAATCACAACTCAACTTTACACTATTGCAATAATCTCATCTCTCTAACCCACAAGCTGAAGTAATTTTCCTAAAGTGAATCCCCTACTCAGTAAAGTCTAGTAACTCTCTATTGAATCTATGGTCAAATATAATTTCATCTTTATCTCATCCTTTTTTATTTCTATTTTTTCTATGAGCTTTATATAACATGCATAAACTAGTAGCAAAGTAGTATATATGTGTGTGTATATGTTATTTTAAGTCCATAAGTAAATAGTCTATATTGGGGATGCATGCTTAAGGTTTTTTTGTTTGTTTTTGTTTTTGATGATTGGAATGCTCAATCAAAAAGTTTTTGAGATCTCTGATGTGGAGGGAAGATAGACTGGGAGATGAGTGATTTAATTTTAATTTCAACTTTGACAATTTCCAATGATACCATATTAGCTTCTCCAAGCCTCAGTTCTCTCACCTGTAAAATAAGAATAGAACCTCTTTCACAGACTTCTTGTGTTTATCAAATGAAATAATGGATGTCAAAGTATTTTACATCATAAAGCAGTATGCCATATGTATGTACATCTTTGGTAATTATAAGAGTTTATATTTGTACAATTTTGAGATTTGCAAAGTGCTTTACATTTATTATCAAATTTAATCCTTAAAACAACTCTCTGAGACGGGTTCTACAATTTTTACAGATGAGGAAACTGAGTTACAGAAAAATTCTTAGAATAGATTTTCTCAGAGTCACACATAAGTATTTAGAGCAAAATTGGAATCTTGGCATACTTCATCCATTGCAATAGGCTGCTCACCATTTTATTATTGTCATTTTATATTATTGTTTATATGAATTTAATAAGTTTTGTGATTATTATTTCTTTAGGGAAAGTTTCTGAAAGGACAGAAATTGACACTTAAGAAAGCTAAGAACTTCAATCATATTCCTACCTGCAGCTTACAACTTTAGAGACTTCAGGGAATTTTTCTTTAGGTGAGGTTTGGGATTCTCTTTTGATTGAACTGAGATATTTCACTCCCAATGCAAATTTTTGTATTGTCTGATACATTCTCGTCTGTGTGCCCTCTCTGATTTCTATTTGCTATCAGATGAAATAAATTTTTGTTTCTTTGCTAATTATTACTTGGGATCTTGATGGAATTGGGAATTTTGTGGGAAGGGTATCAAGTCTTGGATACATGGCTTTTGGGGCATTCCTTCCCCATTAAGGGATAATGATCAGGGATACAGTTTGAACTCCCAAATTATTTCCCCTAGACTAACAATATTTTTTGGGGGGGATGTAGAAAGTTATAACTCTAGCCCTGTACCCTTTCCAAGAGGAGATCAAAGTGGACAGCTTTTGGAGACAATCTCCAATTTCACCTCCTGGCAGGAATCAGGGTTTCCCTTGGAGAAGGGTGGGAAGGGGAGACTCTAAAGATATCTTTTCATTTGATCAGCAATACCACTACTGGGTCTATACCCCGAAGAGAGATTATGAAAAAGGATAAAAACATAACTTGTACAAAAATATTCATAGCAGCCCCGTTTGTGGTGGCAAAGAATTGGAAATTAAGTAAATGTCTTTCAATTGGGAAATGGCTTAACAAACTGTGGTATATGTATGTCATGGAACATTATTGTTCTATTAGAAACCAGGAGGGATGGGAATTCAGGGAAGCCTGGATGGATTTTCATGAACTGATGCTGAGCGAGATGAGCAGAACCAGAAAAACATTGTATACCCTAACAGCAACATGGGGGTGATGCTCAACCTTGATGGACTTGCTCATCTCATCAGTGTAACCATCAGGGACAATTTGGGGCTATTTGTGATGGAGAATACCATCTGTATCCAGAGAAAGAATTGTGGAGTTTGAACAAAGACCAAAGACTATTACCTTTAATTAAAAAAAAACCCTTAATATGTAAATTTGCTATCTTATACTTTATTTTTATTCCTTAAGGATATAATTTCTCTCACATAATATTCAACTTAGATCAATGTATACCATGGAAACAATGTAAAGGCTAATAGACTGCCTTCTGTGGGGGATGGGGGCAGGAAAACAAGATTAGGTGAAAAAATTGTAAAACTCAAAATAAATAAAATCTTTCTAAGGAAAAAAAGATATCTTTTCATGCCTCCCACATTTAGATAAACCCATGTAGATACATATAAGCTCCATGGGCAACACAAAACACATACCTCCTACCCATCTATAAAAAGCTATCTACTGTCCCTGAGATATTCTTGATTGGATTCTTTTTTCTTCCTTCTTCACCTTGAGGGAATCTCAGTGTGGATGTTGAATGAAGTTCCCTGATATGAGGGAAAGAGTTGAAGAGTAAAGAAGATTATGATCCAAACATTGAACTTGTTGAAGAAATAAGGTGAGTGTCCTTGAAGTCAGTAAGTAACACTGAATTTTAATTGGGTGATAGATATGGATTGAGTGAACCTCAAAGAAAGGAAAGATTATTGTAATTACTTGAATAAAAAAACCTAAAAACTAGGACTTCTGGCCAAGATGGCTGAGAGAAGACAGACACAGTTCTAAAGTCTCCTGATCTCTTCCCCATCTATCACATGAAACAAACTTCTTAAAAGAAATCCAAACCACAAGACCCAGAAAGAAAAGCCAGGAGAAAGAAAATCTACCTCAGGATTTGTCTCCCACAGCAGCTTTGGCCAAATTCGGGTGGGTGAGTCTGGGCTCATAGGGAGGATCAGCCCTGGATCAGCCAGATTAACAGCTGAATTGGAACTGGGAGTCTGAGGGCCCAAGAGCCGGACCTGCTGGATCAGCGGTGGGGCTGGACAGAAGGGGCTTGGGTCTGTGGGGAAGCAGAGGCACTGGTGTTGGGGCTGTCCCCCTGGAGCTTGGGGAAGGGGCTACGGGGAGAGGGCTGGTGCAGGAGAGCTGCGGACACCATTGCTGGGCTCCTTGGGTCTGAGAAACTCTGAGTTCACCCCTCCATTGCACTGAGGCCTCCTCCAAACAAACAGTTGCAAACTACTTCTGCCTCAGGCCCAGGTGTGTGAGCAAAAGAACCAGCCCAGCTGAGGAATGACCTCAGGCTAGGGTAAAGCTCACCACTGATCGAAGGCAAAAGAATTCAATAGCTCCAATTCCTTCCCTCAAGAAAAGGGAGAAGGCCTCTCAACCAAGGTCACAGACACTTCAGAGAAAGCAACCAGCATCTCCTACTGGCCAGCCAGAGAAACTGCACTCAGTAAAGCCTTTAGCGATCCCAAGCCCAGGTGAACCAGCCCCCCCCCCCCAACTCAAGGTCTTAGCATAATGAAGACGGGTCAACGGAAAGGTGGATCCATAGAAAAATTCCTGGAAGGGAAAGACCCCAACTCAGAGAGACCTGGAACCTCTGAGGAGAATACAATCTGGTCTCCATCACAGAAAGACTTCCTTGAAGAAATAAGGAAGGAGCTTAAAAATTTGGGAGAGACAATTAATACCTTGCAACAAGAAAACAAAACCTTAGAAAGTACAATTGGACAAACACAAAAGGAGAATAAATCTCTCAGATCCTCAAATGAGCAAATACAAAAAGAAATTAATTCTCTCAAAACCTCAATTGGTCAAATGGAAAGCTCTTTCAAAAGTAGAATTGACCAATTGGAAAAGGAGTTGCAAAAGGTTAATGAAGAAAACTCCTCCCCCCAAAAAAGAATGGAGTCTACAGAAACTAATGACTCCATGAGACAGCAAGAGTCAATTAAACAAAATCAAAAAATAGAAAAAATAGAAGCAAATGTAACATACCTCATCAACAAAACCACTGACCTCAAGAACAGGTCGAGGAGGGGCAACCTGAAAATTATAGCACTTCCTGAAAACACTGAAGAGAAAAAAAAAGCCTGGACTTAATATTACAGGATCTAGTGATGGAAAACTGCCCTGGTATCATGGAATCGGAGGGCAAAGTAGTTATTGAAAGAGTACATTGGTCCCCACCAGAAAAAGATCCTAAAATGAAAACACCAAGGAATGTTGTGGCCAAACTCCAGAACTATCAGATAAAAACGAAAATCCTACAAGCAGCCAGAAAGAAACAATTTAAATATCAAGGAGCCACAGTAAGGATCCCACAGGACCTGGCTGCATCAACTTTAAGGGATTGAAGAGCCTGGAACGAGATATTTCGAAGAGCATGGGAGCTTGGAACGCAGCCAAGAATCTACTTTCCTGCAAAGCTGAGCCTTCTCTTCCAGGGAAAAAGATGGGCATTTAATGAAATGGAAGAATTCCAAAAATTTCTGATTAAAAGACCAGAGCTAAACAGAAAATTTGGACATCAAACAGGAGCTTCAAGAGACACATGAAAAGGTTAAAAAAAAAAAGGGAGGGCGGTAAAAGGAAAAAAAAATGCAATCCAGTAAGTTGAAACTGGCTATATCCCAGCATGGGGGGGGGGGGAAGACTCTCATAAATCCTGAGAAATGTAACTCTAACAGAGAGAATACACCTAGCCAGAAATGATGGGACATCCATGACCTATCCATGAGACTGCTATCTAATGAGATGTAACTGGCTTTAACCCCACTTGGGAGAAAGACTCTAATAATTCTCAGGAATTTTAACTCTATTCAATAGAATATACTGAACTAGAAGGGACAGACACTCAGAATTTTCTATGACTTAGAATGATCTAAAAAAATACATTACCTCCCTAAAAAGGGGGACAGGAAAGAGACGGGAGGAGGGAGGGGATTGAATGGGACAAATCTCATTACACTAAGAGGTACAAAAAACCTATGGTAATAAAGGGGAAGAAGGGAGCGGAGGAGAAATACCTGAATCTTCTTTTCATCAGACTTGGCTTAAAGTCAACCTACACATACTCAGTTAACTTATAAAACATCTAACCCTTCAAGTATTAAAAGGGGAAAAGGGGAGGGGGGACAGAGAAAGGGAAGGGGAGTGGGGGAAATAAGGGGAAATAACAAAAGGAAGGGAAGGGAAAAGGGAAAAAGGGAAAAGGGAAAGAAAGGGGAGGGTGTGATATAGGAGGGCAAACACACTGAAGGGGGTGGTATTCAGAAACAAAATACTGGGGAATATGGATAAAAGGGGGAAAGGGGGAAAAATACAAACAGAGGTAAGATAGCACAGAGGGCAATAAGGAATTAGTAATCATAACCTTGAATGTGAATGGGATGAACTCTCCCTTAAAACATAAGCAAATAGCAGAGTGGATTAAAAACCAGAATCCTACAATATACTGCTTACAAGAAACTCATTTGAAGCAGAGAGATACATATAGAGTAAAGTAAAAGATTGGAGCAAAATATATTTTGCTTCAGCTGAAGTAAAAAAAGCAGGGGTAGCAATCCTTATCTCAGACAAAGCAGCAGCAAAAATAGATAGCGTTAAAAGAGATAAGGAAGGAAAATTTATCCTCCTAAAAGGTACCATAGACAATAAAGTGATTTCAATATTGAATATATATACACCCAGTGGGACAGCACCCAAATTCTTAGAGGAGAAGCTGAAAGAACTACAGGAAGACATAGACGGCAAAACTCTACTAGTGGGAGACCTCAACCTCCCGATATCAGATCTAGATAAATTGAATCATAAAACAAACAAGAAAGAAATTAGGGAGGTAAATAGATTGTTAGAAAAATTAGATATGGTAGACTTATGGAGGAAACTGAATGGGGATAGAAAGGAATATACTTTTTTCTCTTCAGTACATGGAACTTATACAAAAATTGACCATAGGACATAAAAACCTAATGATCAACTGCAGAAAGGCAGAAATAGTGAATACATCTTTCTCAGATCACAATGCAATAAAAGTCATATGCAATACTGGGCCAAGGAGATATAGACCCAGAACAAATTGGAAACTGAATAACCTCATTTTAAAAAATGAGTGGACCAAAAAACAAATTATAGAAAGAATTAACCATTTTATCCTAGATAACGATAATAATGAAACAACATACCAAAACCTATGGGATTCATTCAAAGCGACTCTCAGGGGATATATTATAGCTCTAAATACTTATATGAATAAATTGAAGAAAGAGGAAATCAATGAACTAAACATGCAACTAAAAAAATTAGAGAAAGAACAAATCAAAAATCCCCAATCAAATACCAAATTAGAAATTCTAAAAATTAAAGGAGAAATTAATAAAATTGAAAGCAAAAAAACCTATTGAATTAATAAATAAAACCAAAAGTTGGTATTATGAAAAAACCAATAAAATTGATAAATCTCTGATCAATTTGATTTAAAAAAAGAAAGAAGAAAATCAAATTGCTAGTATTATAAATGAAAAAGGTGAACTCACCACCAATGAGGAGGAAATTAAAGTAATAATTCGAAATTATTTTGCCCAACTCTACACCAATAAATTTGATAATCTAAGTGAAATGGATGAATATTTACAAAAATATAAGTTGCCCAGGTTAAATGAAGAAGAGATTAAATACCTAAACAACCCTATCTCAGAAAAAGAAATTCAACAAGCCATTATTGAACTCCCTAAAAAAAAATCTCCAGGGCCTGATGGATTCACAAGTGAATTCTACCAAACATTTAAGGAACAATTGGTTCCAATTCCATATAAACTCTTTGGAAAAATAGGGAAAGATGGAACTCTTCCTAACTGTTTCTATGAAACCAATATGGTACTGTTACCTAAACCAGGAAGAGTTAAAACAGAGAAAGAAAATTATAGACCTATTTCCCTGATGAATATAGATGCAAAAATCCTAAATAAAATCTTAGCAAAACGACAACAACAAGTCATCACTAGGATAATACATTATGATCAAGTAGGATTTATTCCAGGAATGCAGCGTTGGTTCAATATTAGGAAAACTGTTAGTATATTCAATTATATCAACAACAAACCTATCAGAAATCATATGATCATATCAATAGATGCTGAAAAAGCTTTTGATAAAATATAGCATCCATTCCTATTAAAAACACTAGAGAGTGTAGGAATAAATGGACTGTTCCTTAGAATAATTAGCAGTATCTATCTGAAACCATCAACAAGCATTATATTCAATGGGGAGAGGCTAGAGGCATTCCCAATAAGATCAGGGGTGAAACAAGGGTGCCGATTATCACCACTACCATTCAATATTGTATTAGAAATGTTAGCATCAGCAATTAGAGAAGAAAAAGAAATTGAAGGAATTAGAATTGGGAAGGAAGAGACAAAACTCTCACTCTTCACAGATGACATGATGGTCTACCTAGAAAATCCCAAGAAATCATCTAAAAAAACTACTGGAAACAATTAGCAATTTTAGCAAAGTTGCAGGTTATAAAATAAACCCTCATAAATCCTCAACTTTTCTATATATGTCTAGCAAGAAACAGCAGGAAGAGCTAGAAAGAGAAATCCCATTCAAAGTAACCTCAGACAGTGTAAAATATTTGGGAGTCTATTTGCTAAGACAGACTCAGAATCTTTTTGAAAACAATTATAAAACACTTCTCACACAAATTAAATCAGATTTAAATAACGGGGCAAATATCAACTGCTCGTGGATAGGTAGAGCTAATATAATAAAAATGACAATTCTACCAAAACTAAACTATCCGTTTAGTGCCCTACCAATCAAAATTCCAAAAAATTACTTTAATGAGTTAGAAAAAATTGAAAGTAAATTCATATGGAGAAATAAAAAGTCAAGAATTTCCAGAAGCTTAATGAAGAAAAGTGCAAACAAAGGTGGCTTAGCACTACCCGATCTAAAATTATATTATAAAGCATCAGTCATCAAAACTGTTTGGTATTGGGTAAGAAATAGAGTGGTGGACAAGTGGAATAGACTAGGTGTAAAAGCAGGAGAGGACTATAGTCATCTGCTGTTTGATAAACCCAAAGAGTCCAACCATTGGGATAAAAACTCCCTCTTTGATAAAAACTGCTGGGATAATTGTAAGTTAGTATGGAAGAAACTTAGATTAGACCAACACCTCACACCCTTTACCAAGATAAAATCCAAATGGTTACAGGACATAGACATAAAAAACAATACTATAAGCAAATTAGAAGCTCAAGGACTAGTCTACCTGTCAGATCCATGGAAAGGGGAACAGTTTATGACTAAGGAAGAATTGGAGAACATCACCAAAAACCAATTAGATGATTTTGATTACATTAAATTAAAAAGATTTTGCACAGATAAAAGCAATGTAATCAAGATCAAAAGAAATGTAGTAAATTGGGAAACAATCTTTACAACTAATGATTCTGACAAAGGACTCATTTCCAAAATATACAGAGAACTGAGTCATATTTTTAAAACAAAAAGGCATTCCCCAATTGACAAATGGTCAAAGGATATGCAAAGGCAATTTACAGATGAGATCAAAGCAATCCATAGCTATATGAAAAGATGCTCTAAATCATTAATTATTAGAGAAATGCAAATTAAAGCTTCTCTGAGGTACCACCTCACATCTCTCAGATTGGCCAGTATGACCAGGAAAGATAATGATCATTGTTGGAAGGGATGTGGGAAATCTGGGACACTATTATATTGGTGGAGCTGTGAATTCATCCAACCCTTCTGGAGAGCTATTTGGAACTATGGCCAAAGGTCAACAAAAATGTGCATACCCTTTGACCCAGCTCTACCACTACTGGGTCTATACCCTGAAGAGATGAGGAAAAAGGGTAAAAACATTACTTGTACAAAAATATTTATAGCAGCCCTGTTTGTGGTGGCAAAGAATTGGAAATCCAGTAAATGTACTTCAATTGGGGAATGGCTTAGCAAACTGTGGTATATGTATGTCATGGAACACTATTGTTCTATTAGAAACCAGGAGGGATGGGATTTCAGGGAAACCTGGAGGGATTTGCATGAACTGATGCTGAGTGAGATGAGCAGAACCAGAAAAACACTGTACACCCTAACAGCAACATGGGAGTGATGTTCAACCTTGAAGGACTTGCTCATTCCATCAGTGCAACAATCGGGAACAATTTTGGGCTGTCTGCAAAGGAGAGTACCATCTGTATCCAGATAAGGAGCTGTGGAGTCTGAACAAAGTACAAGGACTATTCCCTTTAATTTAGAAAAAAAAACAGTTATCTTATTGTCTGATCTTGTTACCTCTAAGAATTCTGTTCTCTTTAAGGATATGATTTCTCTCTCATCACACCCAGTTTGGATCAAGGTACAACATGGAAACAAAGTAAAGACTGACAGAGTGCTATCTGTGGGGTGGGGGTGGGGGGGGAGGGAAGCAAGATTGGGGGAAAATTGTAAAACTCAAATAATATCTTTAATAAAAATAAATTTTAAAAAGTATATACAAAAAACCTTAAAACTTTCTTTACTAGAAGATTTTATTGGGTTTTGATCACTTGCTAAATTTTTTCCATCCACATCATCTTTTGCATTTGTTTTCTTCTCAGTACTCATAATGCCACTGGACTTAATTTAAACATTTATTACATCTCAGCAGTGCTCCAAGTAGGGCAGTAAGTTATGGGAATTTTCTTCAAAACACAAAATTTAGAGTGCTACATTTTGATCCCACTGGCAATTTTTCAGCACACTAGAAATACCGTCTTAGTATGTAGTTAGCAGGATAATTAGTTAAGAGCAAAATCTATTAAATTCTATTCTGAAATGAGCTCCTCTTCACACCTTTCCTGCCTCCATGCATTGTGTGGTACTTATCCTGGAGGTAAACTTGCTAGTGTGGAAGAAAAACTTTGCATATTAAACATTGTGTAAGTTTTAACCAAAATCTATCAGAGACAATTTATTAATCTACAAACATTTCTTCTTAGAGATAGATCCAAAGGACAGAGTTTCTCCTGCTAATTGGAATTCTCTATTTTCCTAATCAGTTTTTAATCTTTACAAGAGTGAAAAAAGTGATCCCATTCTTAATTGGATCCATCCAAACTTTCCTACTCTGATTTTGGGTATCTTCAAACAAAACAAATTCACTAACAGTTTTAGTTTCAGGGAACTGAGATCTATACCTAAAATTAAAAAAAAAAATCTTCTAATGAAGAAATACTTTTTACATTTTTTTCAAGTAATAATAAAAAGATTTCCCCTCCTTTGAGGTTCACTCAAACCATATTTGCTGCCCAATTAAAACTCTGGTAATTTATCTCCTGACCACTCACCTTATTTCTTTAATGATTTCAGTGTCTGGACCACAGTTTCTCTCTAAATAACTTCTGCCCTCATATTAGTGAACTTTAACATACATTCTTTCAAGCACCCCATATCTTAATCTCCCAGTTCTTCAACTTACGTGTTTTATATGATCCATTTCTTGACCCCATCTTTGCTATACACAGAGATGGTCATGCTCTTGATCACCCACAAATTTACCACTTTCTTTGTTCTTGAATTCTGAAGTTCTTTTAGTCATACTCTGTTGTCATTCCACCTTTCCATGGACCTTACAATACTTTTGTCTTCAATGTGACCTTCAGTTCTTCTGCCCCCAATCCTTTCCCAGACCATCACTTCTGCACAAACTATGCTATCTTCTCTTCCCTTATCTTGACACCTTGGTGAACCGGTTCAGGTCTTGTAACCAGACCCAAGGTTGGCGAAGCTTCATTCCTCTCTAGGAGGAGGAATGCCTTTCCTCAGTGATTAGGGTCTTCTTTTCCTGGAACTCCTGCCATTCTGGCCTTCATCTCCCAATGGGGGAGTTACTTCTAAGGTCTACATTTTGGGGACAGGTCAAAGCTAGAGTTGCTTCATTTCCTTCCTGGCTGTCTTTCTGACTTTGACATATGAAACCAAGGACTTCAAACTACAATAGTTTAGAAAAATATATTTCTTAACTCTTCCTAAACAACTGAGGGATTAGTGCTGTAGGTGTCTATACTGGTTAGAGCTCTGCCTTTCACTTAGACTATTGCAATTTCTTTGCTTCCAGTTTTTTTTTTTTTTGCCCCAGATCATCTCTGAAATAGTAGCCAAAATTTGACCATTTCACTTTGCTTTCAAATATTCAGTGAGTTCCTATTTTTTCTAGGGAAAAAATAAGTGCATACTTCTCTGCCTGATATTTTAAGTCATCTACAATCCAGGCTCCCCAACTACTTTTCCAGTCTTAGTTCACAATTCTTTTCTTTACATAGTTTATGGAACAGACTTTCCTCTAAGTTATCCTTTTATTTTATCTTGTATTCATTCTCCTACTTCTCCATATCAGAAAGCTAGTCCCCATATTTGGAATATACTCCTTATATCTTTATGGTGTCAAAATAATTCTAATCCTACAAGGTCCAGTTTGTGTACCACTTTTTCCTTGAAATTTCCCTTGGTCTCCTCAATCCTCCAAGTTCCCTGGAGCATTTTTTGCTTATATTACATTCTACCTTGTATCATTCTTATTTTTATATGTTATTGGTGCCCAAGACATGTCCTCTGCTCATACCACACTTTTGGTCCATGTCATAACATCTATTTCTCTCACATTATAATTTACTCCAGAGTCCATGGTAATGTTAAGTTGGGGATCACAGAAAGGAATGGCAGAGCCATTTCTTTAAAAAAAAATATTTTACTTTTAATTTATGAAATAAAACTGCATTTCCATAATATAATTTTAAAAAGATGATTGCACATAAAACTGCAAATCTAGTTTGTACAACTTGATGTTTCTTTTAAATATATAATAAAGTTATGTATATTTCTTTTTTTTCTCTTTTTTCCTTTCCTTCCCATCTTCTCCCCTGCCCTAGAGATAGTTATCATTAGAAACAGATATGTGTGTGTGTAAATTATTCTGTACATACTTCTTTTTATCAGTTCTTTCTCTGGGATGCTGATAGCATCTTCCTTCAAATGTCCTTTGAAGTTAATTTGGGTATTTATAATAGTCTTAATATAAATGACAGTTTTATTATAGTCTTATTAAAAAATGACTTATTTGCCCAAAGTTGTTCTTAAAACAACATTGCTGCTACTGTATATAGTGTTCTCTTGGTTCTGCTCATTTCATTCTTCATTATTTCATGCAAGTCTACTCACATTTTTCTAAAATCATCAAGATCATCATTTTTATAGCACAGTAGCATTCTAAGAGTTATTCCTTTTCATAAAATTTTATTTTTAAATTATAAATTTAACAGTTAACAACAAACAGAAATATTGCAATATACAAAGAACAAGAAAATATTTCACAAGAAATTAAACTTCAGGGTGGCTAGGTGGCTCAGTGAATAAAGCACCCGCCCTGGAGTCAGGAGTACCTGGGTTCAAATCTGGCCTCAGACACTTAATAATTACCTAGCTGTGTGGCCTTGGGCAAGCCACTTAACCCCATTGCCTTGCAAAAACTGGAAAAAAAAAGAAATTAAACTTCAGTTATGTACAGTTTTTTTTAAAAAGAAACAGCAAAATATGCAAAGATTAATAAGGTAGTAGGAAAATTGTTCTATTTGTGTCCTTTCCTGTACTGCATTCTTTTTTATGCAGTACACCCTTTCTGAATTACTTCCAAACTTAAACTCACAGATTGGATCCCCTGGGGAAAGATTGTTCTTAGTTCAAAGTACTCTGTGTGTCTGTCTGTACTCCTAAACTTTAACAGTAAACCAGAAGGGCACAACACAAAACAAAGATTTTTACTGAGATGGCATTATCAGGACATCTACAAAAACTCTCCCTTACCCCTCACCACAATAGATATGACATGCCCTCTTCCACAAATGTACAAAATAAGAATAGTTGGCAGAAGTATGAAACCCACTTATGAGGAGGCACACACTTAGGAAATATATATTGCTAAAGTGACATGATTTTTAGATTGTAGGGCTCTGATATCCTTTCTCCTATCACTGTGCTCCCCCTGGTCATGGTATCTCCTATTAAGCAGCTCTGCTACAAAACAGTATGGTCCAGGGAGAGTTAGGGGTCAGAGGAAGAGATCTGCTGCTTCTCTTTTTCCTCTAACCAAGCAAGGAGTGATCTAACCCTCTCAAGAATTCAAAAATTCTCAACAGTTGATGCTCTTCTTGACCACCAGTGCTCATGTCCATCAGAACAATCTGTTGCCTCAACCAACTCCCCATAAAGTATCATGTATTTTAGTCATACAATAGAGGCTTAGTTGAGCCTTTAGCCAACTAAAGACTAGCTACCCTCTAATTCCATTAAATTTGACCAGAGAATTCCTGTTTATACTTTATGACCTTAACATGTCATTGTCTTTCTTACCCGCCCCTTTTGTATTTTATCAATTGGGCTGGATTGGGGGTGGGGGTTGTGGAAGAGGAAATAATTCTGCTGAGGAATTCGATCATCCCCTATGGTTTGACTGAGGCTCTTTTTTTTTTTTAAAGGTTTTTGCAAGGCAAATGGGGGTTAAGTGGCTTGCCCAAGGCCACACAGCTGGGTAATTATTAAGTGTCTGAGGCCGAATTTGAACCCAGGGACTCCTGATTCCAGGGCCAGTGCTCTATCCACTGTGCCACCTAGCTCTTTTTAAAAGCAAAACAAATGGACACATTGTCCATATCTAAGAACACACATATTCTGAACAGATAGCCTCACATTCACTTATTTATCCAGTTTTTGAAGTCATGATTAGTCACTACTTTTGTTAGAGTTAATAAGATTTTAAAAACTGCTTTCTCTCATTACTATTATGATCATTCTCTAAATTATTCTTTCAACATGTGAGCTAGATGGTCCAATAGTTTGGAACTTGTAGTCAGAAGACCTGAAATAGAATCCTGCCTCTACACCTACTAATTGAATTACCCTGGGTAAGTCATTTAATCCCTCAGCCT
Organism: Macrotis lagotis; assembly: GCF_037893015.1. Lineage (NCBI taxonomy): Eukaryota > Metazoa > Chordata > Mammalia > Peramelemorphia > Peramelidae > Macrotis > Macrotis lagotis. The sequence continues at coordinate 155,203,974 of NC_133661.1, forward strand.
CAGTTTCCTCACTAGAAAAATGGGAATAAATAGCAGCTACTTCATAGGCTGTTATTATGTTATTAATCTTGAAAACATTAAAATGCTATATAAATGCTAGCTATTATTATCATTTCACTTTTTATCTGTTCATATAAGTCTTCCTATGTTTCTCCAAATTCATTATATTCTTCATTTCTTATTCCAATGCATTCATCTACCACAATCTGTGCAACAATGTTTTAATTGGCGGGTAGTCATAATGCTTCTGAAGATCTCCTTCAACTTTCCACTGAAGTTTAAGGATTTTCCCAATAGTGTTTCAATGGAAAATCTCAGAATTGAACAAAGATCTGCCCACCAGATCTGATTTTCTTCCTTGCTGAACTGGACACTGAACACAGCAGTTAAGGTCTTAGCTGGAGATAAATGGGTCTAGGGCTCTCTATGCTAGCAATGAAAACTGCCTGAGGCTAGCACTAGATCCTTAGATTATTCACACTGATTTTTAAAACCAGAGATTACCACAGCACCTGGGATCAGAGTAGGCCAGATAGCTACTGTGACTCTTAATGAGGTGAAGGGACCCATTCTCATTTCACCATTTAGGAGTCATAATCACCTTGGTTCCTTTTGTCTTCAGTCCCAGCCCTGAGGCAGAGTCCCAGACTTGCAATCCCACTTCATGAGAGTGGGTTTGGATTTTAGTGTCAGGGGGCTGTCCCTCCAGGACCCTTTATAGAAAAGTTGGGACGGCAAGTAGGAGGAGGCTTGGAGATTGGAGGCAAACTTCCTATTTTCACTTTATTAAGTCAACTTTGCATCCCTAGTCAACTGATCACTTGCATCCCTTGATAGTGAGAATATTATTAAGATTGAAACCTAAATTTTCAGGGTAAGGAGAGAACCATAGTTAAAAAAAAATTCTGAATGAAAATATTTCAGTATCTTTTAGTCTTTCTTCAGGATCTGGCTAATGTGAATTTAAACAGTACAGAATCATAAGATCATAGATTTAAAGCTGGAAGAGAGCCTTTTAGAGATCATCAAGTCCAACCTCCTCACTTTACAGGTGAGTAAACTGAGGCACAAAGTGGTGGGCCATATAGTTTGTAAATATCTGAAGCAGTATGTGCCTGTGACAAAGTGATTTTCTATAGGTTCAAGGAAGGCAAAACACAAACTTATGTGGAATATTCCATTACTACAGTTCCAGGACATGTCTTGAAACATATGTGTTATAGCTAGTCTACTAGTTCCAGATGTCCATCCTCTATCACCTCAGGTGTCTGATACTGTCCTTTAGAGCAAGAATTGGATAGCTTTCCCTTTCTGTAGCTCCAGCACCAGGCACATATCCTTGTAGTTAGTAGACATCTAATAACTCGAAATGAATTTAATTTGCTGAAGAATTGGGTCTACTGGACTGCAAGTATTTGGCTGCTGGACAACAAGGTCATCCTCAGAGCTCCCAATATCCCCTTAGCAACAAGGTATAATTTGTTATGCAGCTAAACTCTGACTTGGCTCTTTGAGGAAGTCTGGGCCATGTACTTCGATCCTTATTTATCTTTATCAGACAATTGGGTAGAGGAGGCCAGGTGACATTCACCTTCCTCAACCCAGGGAACAGGGCCCAGGGCATAAGAAACCTGAGAAACTGAGTCGCCTGGAAGGCGCCAGACATGAACCTGGAGCTGAGTATTTCCCATGATCATTACTGATATAATTATTACTTAACACTGATCAAGTACTGCCAGTATCCTGGCCTTGTCTTCTAAGCTGGCCATAAAGGATGGATTTTCTCTAAATATAAGGAACACTACCCAGTTTTGATTGCCCCATCTAGTTGCCCATTTCCCTTTTTCCCCTACACTGATAAAATATATTTATCAAGGTCTCAGCATTTTATTGAGAACCTACTATGTGTAAGGCAGTGGAAGACATCTAACAGGGGTCATTAATCTTCTTTTGTATCAGGGACCCCTTTGGTAGTCTGGTGAAGATTATGAGACCCTTTTAAAAATAATTTATTAAATGTATAAAATAAAATACATAGGATTACAAAGAAAACTAATAATATTGAAATAAGTCTATCAATATATTAAAAAAAAACAAGTTCACAAAACCCAGATTAAGAAGATGTTCCAGGGGATGGGGAACTTTTCATAGGATTATAGGGAAACTGAATTTTTATTAAGCATCTTGAGGTTGTGCTGGGTACTTTGCAGATGATCCAAATGGGTGTAAGTCCCAGTCTATGAGCTATAAGAAAGCTGTGTGTGTGTGTGTGTGTGTGTGTGTGTGTGTGTGTGTGTGTGTGTGTGTCTGTAAAGGCAAGAAATATTATTAGAATAGGAATTCCTAGTTAAAATTCTATAAGAAACAGATTGAGATAAAATAAGATATAATATATTTTTAAACTATTATTCAAATCTTTTGTAGTTATTAAATTTATAATTTAATTCCATACTACTTAGTCCCTTGCAAAGTAATTACAGTAATTTGAATTGTTTCTTTAGTCATCTTATGGATTCAACCCAGCTGCTAGGAGAAAACCTCATATATCTAAGTTTTGTAACTATGATCTGATTAACTCTGTTATGTTCATGGTAGGGTTGTGTCAATATACTCCCTAATGGACATATTTACCATCCCTGAAACATTTCTAACCAAAGTATTTTTAACTAGTCACCTTTCCTTTTTGAGTATTATATTAGAAAATGGATTCCTTATATTTGTATTTATAGCCTTGATACTTGGCATTTAGTAAATGTTATTGCATCCATTCATCAAGTGAAATCAAAAAGCAATTTATAAAAAGCCTCCTGTGTGTCAGGCCATTTATATGCAATAAGTCTATAGACTGCAAGGAGAAGGGAGAAAGATAGTATCTGACCTCAAGGAGCTTAAATTAAAATGGGATAAATAACTGAAAGGGGGCCTGGGAGAAGTTACCTGGAAAGGGGTATGATGTAAAAGTAGTAGAAGGGAGGAGTGAAGAAGTAAACACAATGACTCTCAGCCTTCCTGGGAATGGAAATTCTGAGATAAACTTACCAGTCAGAGGATGAGCCTATTTGGAGTGAAGAAATCTTCCCAAGGTTAGAGAACCATATAAGGCTAAAGGATCTTGTTTCTCCTAAAGTATAATTATGACTTAAAAATTATAATATATAACTAGATGATAAGATCTGTTAGACACAGGAACTGTGTCTAACATTCCCTTGAATCCCCCATTATACCCTGCTAATCTGGACTCATGGTAGGTTTTTAATAAACATTTGTAGATTTGATTTCATCAGATGTCAAAATGACAGTATGTTCCAAGGTATGGTACTATTTCATAAGCATCAGACTTTTTTTAAGAAAGATTTTATTTGTTTTGAGTTTTACAATTCCCCCCACACACAGAAGGCAGTCTGTTAGTTTTTACATTGTTTCCATGTTATACATTGATCTCAGTTGAATGTGATGACAGAAATTATATCCTTAAGGAAGAAAAATAAAGTATAAAATAGTAAAATTACATAATAAGATAACTTTTTTTTTCTAATTTGAAGGTAATAGTAAGCATCAGATTCTTAAATCAAATCCAACCTCTTCCTACTGATCTTCAAAGCCTTTTTAACTGATCCCAATGTCTCTTCTCATGAAACTCATTCATCCGTTCTTGAAAAAAAAATCTAATGTGTATTATGGGCAATGTATTAGGCTAGACACTGTGAAGATTCAAATTGATATAACTATAATTCTCTCTCCTTAGGGAGGTTACAGGTAGGTAAGGTAAGAAGATGAAATACTCATAATATTATGATTTGTTATTTGGGGAAGTAAATTAGTGGAATACTCTCGCAAGCTACAGGATAATAGATTGAAAGCTAGAAGAAATTTTAGGGACTATTGAGTCCAAATTCCTTATTTTACAGAAGAATGAGCTCCTCAAAGGCAGATGTTGTCTTTCTCTGTATCTCCAGTGCTTGACACAATGTCTGGGCACTTAAAAGTTTACCGAGTGAATGAGGTAGTAAGTTAGGAGTCTTTTCCAGGGTTACAAAGTTACTATCTGGGGGCAGCTAGGTGGCGTAGTGGATAAAGCACCGGACTTGGAGTCAGGAGTACCTGGGTTCAAATCCTGTCTCAGACACTTAATAATTACCTAGTTGTGTGGCCTTGGACAAGCCACTTAATCCCATTTGTTTTGCAAAAACCCAAAGTTACTATCTGAGTTGTGATTTGAACCTAAATCTTCCTGACTCCAATTTCAGTGCCCTATCCACCATGTCTGGTGTTCTTAACCTTAATTGCATCATGTTCCTTTTTGATAGTACAGCTAAGTGGCACAGTGGATATTTCAATAAGATTTCTTCCTGTGTTCAAATCTGTCCTATGACACTTAGCAGCAGTGTGATCCTAAACAAGTCACTTAATCCTTTTTGCCCCAGTTTCCCTATCTATAAAATAAGCTGAAGAAGGACATGGCAAATCACTAGTATCTTTGCCCAAAAAACCCTGAATAGGGTCCTGAATGGTCTGAAATGACTCAGCAACAAATACCCCTTCTCAGATGAGTGTTTTTGAATGCATAAAATAAAATATGTAGGGTTAGAAAAGAAATAATTTACACTTACGTATACTTAGTTTTTTTTTTTTTTTAAGTTTACAGATCCCGGATTAAGAGGTCCTACAGACTACTCCAACCTGGGATCTTGGATAAACACTCCACCTCTCTGTGACTCATCTTTCTCATATGTAAAACCAGGAGGTGAAACAGGATCTTGAAGGTCCTTTTCCAACTCTAAAATTTTATGATACACATAGGAAAAGTTAGAGCTATGAGAAGATTTATGTGAAGTAAAGCAAACAGACCCAAAGGAGGGAGGAACTGGTACAGAAAGATCTGTATTGTATGTTGAGATTCCTTTTTAGAAATTTAATTCATTGTGAATGTAACTTTAATTGGTTTTGTCATTCAAAAAACTACTTGGAAAAGCAAGAATCATAGACTTTTAGATCTTGAAATAAGTCTTAAGAGATGTGACTATACACAATACAAATAAGTGATGGTACAAAATAGTTAATAGCAAAGGAAAAAAGGGAAATGGAAGGGAACAAGAATTTATTATAGGCTAAGCATTGAATGTACAAATAGTATATCTCACTTGATCCTCACAATAACCCTATGAAGTAAGTGAAGTCATTATCCCCATTTTACAGATGGGGATAAAGACAAAGAAGCAGTCCATTATTATATGTATTTATTATTATTTTCCATGAGCAATTATTCCAATTTCAGTCCCAATTCAATTCATTTCAACAATCATTAAGCAGCTAGAGTGTGTGGAAGGGCTATTGGGTGGCACAGTGGAGAGAGAGAGAGAGAGAGAGAGTCAGGAGGACCTTTGATCCAGCCTCAAATATAAATTCAACTGTGGAACACTGGGACAAGTCACTTCTCTCTGTTTGTTTCAGTTTCCTCATTTGTCAAATGAAGTTGGACATAGCTGGAAAATAACTGAACAACAACAGTAAGCAGAAGCATGTGCTAGGTATGTCTTGAAGATGTACCTTCAGATAAGGCTGCATCCTAAACCTGTGGGAGCTTATGATCCAATAAAGAGGACATGAACCCAGACAATGGTTGTAATGGGAAGAGCACTGGTTAGAGTTCTACTTTACTACTTAACCACCAGTGTAAATGAATGAGTAATGATTGAATGAAAAAGCATTTAATTAGTGCCAAGCACCTAGATCAATTAATCAGCAAACATTATTAAACATAAATTATGTGCCAGATCTATGTTAAACTTGAGGATACAAATACCATGAATGAACCAATCCCTACTTCTTTTTGTTGTTATTGTTGAATCCTGTACAATTCTACTTGACTGTGTATTTATCACAAGAAATTTGCTTTTCTGGGGTGGTTAGGTGGCACAGTGGATAGAGCACCAGCCTTGGAGTCAGGAGTACCTGGGTTCAAATCCGACCTCAGACATTTAATGATTACCTAGCCGTGTGAAGCCACTTAACCCCATTGCCTTGAAAAAAAATCTAAAATCTAAAATCTAAAAAAAAAAATCTAAAAAATCCCCTCCCCGTTATGGTGGGGGAGAAAGAAAATAGAGTTCTGTTAATTTAAAAAAAAAACTACAGATGAGAATGTTGATTGTCTTGGCAAAGATATTTGAGTGACTTGCCACCTCCTTTTTCAGTGTATCCCTGTTCTGCAAATAAGGAACTGAGACAAATAGGGGTTAGATGACTTGCCCAGGGTAACATAGCTGGTAAGTATCTGAAGCCAGATTTGTAATCTGATCTTCTTAACTCCAGGCCTGGTGCTCTATCCACTGTACCACCTAGCTGCCCTCTTTCTAGGATCTTATAAAAGTGAAGACCTTGTCCTGAAAGAGCTCTTACAATTCCAACAGAGGGAGAAAACTTTTGGGAGAATGGTGAGCTGGGAGAGGGCATTTTGATTAGGTAAGTAACAGAAGTACTGAGTAGAGTTTAAGGGAGTAGACTGCCACATCTCTTTCAATAGCCAGGGCAATATTGATTTGATTATGGTTCTGGAATTGGAAAGAATATGAGAAGGGTAAGTACTAGGCAAGTGAAAAGATGGCCAGGAATGGGTGAAGTGAAGTGAAGCATGACCAAAAACTTCATCTGATCCAGTGGCCACAAGAGATTTTCACCAATCAGTTTGGGGATGAGAATTACAGAGTTAAAAAGATTAAATCCTCTAGGGTTTGGTCTCTGGTTTTTGAAGCTTGGTCTTGGTAGCTGTTGACCTTGAGCAAGATATTTTTTTTTCTGTTAAGCATTTTTGCTTATTTATTTTATATTATTTCAATAATTTTATTGTGAGAGTACTCATAAACCCCCCTCCCCCCAAAAAAAAGATGAGAAACCTCCAGAATAGAGAGAAAAAAAAAGTTCAGTCTGTGTTCAGATTCCAATGGCTATATCTCTGGGATGAGTTGCCATCCCTATCATAGCCACCAGAGACGTCGCTTCATTATTTTACTCACAGTTGCTATCACTAGTTGTATTTTCCTTTATTTTATTCCTCCCTTCTCTCATTGATTCCATTCTCTCTCTCTCTCCTTTCATCCTGTCCATTCAGAAGTGTATTGTAACTGAGTATCCTCTCCCACGATCTTCCTTTCCTTCTCTTCTATCAAACACTCCCCTTTTCCCTTTCCCCCCTTACCCTTTATCACATTCCTTTTTTCTCATTTTTCTCTAGGGTGAGATAGATTTCTATACCCTTTTAAGTGTGTATGTTATTTCCTCTCTGAGCCATTTGTTTTAAGTTTTTGCAAGGCAAATGGGGTTAAGTGGCTTGCCCAAAACCACACAGCAAGGTAATTGTTAAATGTCTGAGACTGGATTTGAACTCAGGTACTCCTGACTCCAGGGCCCATGCTCTATTTACTGCACCACCCAGCCGCCCCTCTCTGAGCCATTTCTAATGAGACTGAAGATTGAGCAAGATATTTTACCTAGAATTTCATATCCTTTATTTGTAAATCAAGAAACCTGGTCTAGATCTGAGGTGACAAATATGCTTGTCCTGTCAGAGGGCCACATTTGGCCCACAACACTTCCAAGTATAGTAGGAACCAGATGAAAATTAAATTGAGAAATATTTCTTTTTTTTTCAAATAACATTTCCCCACATTTGCATGTGAAGATAATTTTTTTTTGGTTTTTGCAAGGCAATGGGGTTAAGTGACTTGCCCCAGATCACACAGCTAAGTAATTCTTAAGTGTCTGAGGCTAGATCTGAACTCAGGTCCTCCTGACTCCAGGCATCATTGCTCTATCCACTGCACTGGCTAGCTGCCCCAAGATAATTTTTTAACATTCAATTTTTTTAACATTTTGAATTCCAAATTTCCCCCTCCCTTCTTCACTTCCCTATTCCCTAACACAATAATCATTTTGATATCGGCTATATTTGTGTAATAATAAAAATACATTTCCATATTACTCATGTTATGAAAAAAGAAACAGACCAAAAGGAAAAAAAAAACCTGAAAAAATAAAGTGAAAAAGAGTATGCTTTGATCTGCATTCAGACTCCATCAGTTCTTTCTCAGAATGTAGATAGTTTTTTTCATCATGGATCCTTTGGAATTGTCTTGGATCATAATACTGATGAGAATTGCTTAGTTCACAGTTGATCATCTCACAATGTTGCTGTTACTATATGCAATGCTCTCCTTGTTCTGTTCACTACACTTTGCATGAGTTCATATGTCTTTCTCCATTTTGATAAAATTAACTCATCATTTCTTATAGCACAATAGTATTCATTGCTATCATATACCACAGCTTGTTTAGCCATTCTGCCATTGAAGGACATTCTCCCAATTTAACTGGGAAATAATTCTCAAAAAAATACAAATGTAGCATAACATAGATAATATTACATTTTATTTTATCTAAGTTAATACAGAGAAATTGAGATCTTTAGCACACTGGGTGGACATCCTGCAATAGGATCTGAACAAGTTGTCACCTAGGGTGGGCAGGCATGAATGGGTTGCTATCTAGTTTTGCAGGGAATTTCAATGAGAATTCATAGATTTATTTGTGCATTAAGCATGTGTAAAGAAGTCATTAAGGGCAACTGGGTATCATAGTGGATAGATCTGCCTGTTCTGGAGTCAGGAAGATAAGTCTAGTTTCAGACACTTCCTAGCTGTATGACTCTGGGCAAGGCTCTTATCCTTAGCTTCAGTTTCCTCATCTGTAAAATAAACTAAAGAAGGAAATGTCAATCCATGCTAGTATCTTTGTCAAGAAAACCCCAAATGGTGTCACAGAGTCAGACATAACTGAAACTATTGAATTAAAAAAAAAGTCATTTATGCTAGTGCTGAGGATGCAAAGATTGATGGATTCCAGTTGCTGTTTAAGGCTCTTACATAAAGAAAGGAAAAATAATAATTGACCTTTAAGAGAAAACACTTTGAAGTTTGTCAGACACTTTGCTGTTGTGTTGTTGGATTGTTGTTTAGGGGAGAAGTTCAACAATTACACCAGTGATTCTATCCAGTTTAGGATGTCAATTTCTTGGGAAGAAGATGGATGATTGAGAAAGGAGGCTGAGACGTACTGAAGGATACTGACTTATTATGATTTGGGGGAGGCAGGATTCTGATATTGCTCAATGAATTGTGGGCTTCCTGATTTTTCACAAAATGTTTATTGAGAGCATGTTTAGGGCAGAAAAGTGGCTGTCAGTGTTAACACTGTTCCCACCCCAACTAACTCTCCCATTATATAGTCCCCCCATCTGGAAGATCTAGATTCAAATCCTGCCTGATGTTTATCAGCAACTATGGTCATGGAAAAGTTAGCTCATCTCCTACTCAGTCACCCAGTTGGCACTTATTAAAAACCTACTATGTGTCATAAGCAGTAATAGAGCACTGGACCTGAAGTCAGGAAGCCTCATCCTCCTGAATTCAAATCTTACCTCAGACAATTACTGGTTATGTGACTCTGGGCAAGTTACTTAATTTCATTCACTTTAGTTTCCTCATTTGCAAAATGGGGAAAATGGCAAAGCACTCCAGTATCTTTGCCAAGGAAAACCCAAATGGGGTCTCAAAGAGTTGGACACAAAATGAATACAATAAACAACAATGCCATGTATCAGGAACTTTGTTAAGTGCTGGAGATACAAGGAAAGGCAAAAGTGCCTGCTCTCAATGAGCTTACCATATAAAAATGGGAGAGCAAATAACTATGAATATGCAAAACATATACTTACTAAACTGTGGATAGTCTTGGAAGCCACAAAAATGAAAAGGCATCAGGAAAGGCTTCATGAAACAAGTTTGGATACTAACTGAAACTTGAAGGAAGCCTGGGAAACAGAGATGGGGAGGGGGAACAGCAAATGACAGTACCCAGAGCTGGGAGACGAATATGTAAGGAAAGATAGAAAGAGACAAGTTTGGGAAGGGCTTTAAAAGCCAAAGAGAGGCCTTTATGTTCGATCTGGGAAGCAATAAGGAGCCATTGGAGGTGATTGGAAGCAATGGGTGGTGGGTTAAGTGTGCTTTAAGAAGATCAGTTTGACAGCTAAGTGGAGGATGGATGGGGGGGGTGGTGGAGGGGAGACTTGAAGCTGGCAGACCAACCATAAGACTACTTGTAGTAGTCCAAACATGAGGGGATGAGGGCCGGCACCAGTGCAAGTTTCAGAGGAGAAAAGGGAGAATACACAAGAGATGCTATGAAGATAGAATGCTTAGGGGTTGGTAACTGAAAAACTATGAAACAGGCACTGAAATCACTGAAGAGGGAAGGAGAGCATCCTGGATGTTAGTAGATAATAGCTACCAGAATATTGATTGGGTGATAAATATGGATTGATTGAACTTCAAGGGAAGAGAAGTTGCTGAACAATGGTAGTAGAGAGTCTGAAAGTGGCAATGTGGAGCAAGGAGTACTAGGACCAATGACTCAGGAAATTTGAGGGACAACCAACATTGGACAGGGTAACCAGGGAAACTGAATCAGCAGGAGAGAGTCATTTCTTAGTGGAAGATGGGAAAAGGAAATAAAAAGTTTTAAGATGGAAGCTAATTTGTTAGCAATGGAGCAGGAGTTCCTGACAGCACAATGGAAGAGTTGGGTAGCTTTGGGATGGGACATTGAGGGGTATGGAAATGAAGGAGTAAGTCCGTGTGGGGCAAAGAAAGGATCTGAACAATGGCATCAGAGAGGTTCAAAATCCCTAGGATGGCAAGGGAATGATGGGTGGGAGTTCTGTTAGTTGTTGAAATAAGTTCAGGTAATTTGTCATTGTTCATAGAGGTTCAGAGGCTCTCTAAGCTTCTTTTTCTTCACCTATATTCCTGAGCCCTTACCTCAAGAAAGTCAGTGTGGAATAGAAGAAAGAGGCCAGACTCAGAGGCAGGAAAACTTGGATTCATGTCCTATCTCCCATACTATCTGATAGAAAAGTCACTTAAGGTCAGGGCCCCAGGCAACTGTAAGATGATAAGTTAGGGTAGTTGCTGATTTAAACTTGCAACAGTGTATTGATAAAATTTCAAAAAACCAAAATCAAATCAAATAACCTTTCCCTCTCCCAAAAGTCACAGCACTATTGTAGTAAGTGAGGTAGTCTAAGTTCAATTGAAAACCTATATAAATATGAACTCTGATTATTTTTTACTTTAGTAACTGTAAGCTGCTTGACAACAGCACCTACTTTTTATATTTCTTCTGTACAGTGTCAAAGGAATGAAAGTTCATTGACTGGTTTCTGGAAACACTATTAGCTCAGGGTCCCGATGGCTAGTGATCTGGGATGTGGAGTTAGGAAAGAATTGAAGTAAGATAGGAAGGGAATGGTGTCAAGGACATCAGGACTCGAATGTCCTCTTTCTTTTCTAAACCACCCACCCTCACTTAATGCTCATTTCCCTCTGGAAGACTCTAGAGTTACTGAAAAAAAATATATAAAAATTCACTTTAGAAATTGCTATGACGATGTGTTAATCAAGATATATTCCAATCATTTTTTCCTAAAGGTTCTTGCCTATGTTTCTCCCCCTCCCTCCCCAAAGAAAATCCACTGGGAAGAAACTGAATTTTGTTGTCTACTGCCTGTGAGAAAACTTATTTAACTCTCATGGTGGACTGCTCTAGACACCCTCTAGTGGCCAGAATACTCCTTGCAAGCTCTCCAAATTTCTTACAGATCGTAGAGGAGGATCTACCAACAGTCCTTTGCCTGCCTTCTTAGCTTACAGAATTAGAACTACAAGGGTTCTTTAAGCTAAGCCTCTCATTTTGCAGATGAGGAAACTGAGACCCAGAGAAGGGAAGTGATTTGCCCCAAATCACAGAGATAGTAAGTGGTAGAGCTGGGATTTGAATCCAGGTCCTCTGGCTTTAAACTTAACACCTAAAAAAATTGGAGGTCACGCTTTCAAACAGGGAAGGAGCTCTTCCAGAACATTACTGAGTAGGTGGCAAGCTCCCTTACACTTAAATGAGCTTTCTTTGTGATGGAAGCTGGAGGGGAAAGACTGGGGATTTCATCAGTATTTGGGAATTTCTCCATCTGTGCAGGTAGTAACAAGACTGTAAAACCTAGAATACCAAGAGATTGAAGAGGTGGAAGTGAATACTCATGATCACACAGTTAGGAAGAAGTCTTCTTGTTAAAGGCCAGTTCTCTACTAACAGCACAAAAGAGCACCTTGGTCATAGATTTGAAGACAATGATGACCTCTCCTCTAAGTCTTCTCTTTCCTCCAGTTTTCTTAACAATTTCTCATATATTTTGATTATATCTCATTCTCTTATTTTAACTGGTTGTTCTCCTCTCTGACATGCTTTAATAAGCCAGTATCTTTTTTTTGCAAGGCAAATGGGGTTAAGTGACTTGCCCAAGGCCACACAGCTAGGTAATTATTAAGTGTCTGAGGCCGAATTTGAACTCAGGTCCTCCTGATTCCAGGGTGGATGCTCTATCCATTGAGCCACCTAGCCTCCATCAGTATCTTTCTTAAAAGTAGTTTTTCAGAGCAGTCATTAGACGATGAGTTCCTTGAGAGCCATAACTTATTCTATTGCTTTTCTTTATATTCCCAGTAATTGGCACACAGTAGGCACTTAATAAATGTTTATTGACAGACTGAATGATCCAGATGTGATCACTTTCCTTGATCTGAACATTAGATATCTTTATTAATATAGTTGGAGAGTGCTTTAATTTCAAACTTTTTCTGTCTCCTAGAAGACCATTCAAACTTTGCTTGCTGGGTACCAGCTTGAGGCTCCAAACCTCCAATCTACAATCCTTTTAGGCAGAGTGAAAGGGCAGTTTGCATAACAACTAAACATGGGAGAATAGTAACAGTTTAATAAAAATTTGTTGATTGATTTAAGGCTATTTTCTTCCAACTTTCTCCCAATTATTTGAATAATGAAGCAATTCTTGCTTCCTTCCTGTCCAAGCAAATGCTCAAAATTTTGACTTTGCATAGAGACAAGATTCCTTTCTGCTCGGGGAGATTTATATAGATAATGGATGCAACAAAGGGGATCAACAGGGATTAAACCATGAACCATTTCCATTCAATTCTGGATTGATGAAACCTTGGAGATCCCTGTACTCCATACAATATGACGATGGCTATGATGTAAAATGCACGGGCATACCCCTTCGACTTCTCCAAAATTCTTTGGTGCCACGTACATGTTACACAAACATTTGGTCAAACATAGATATACATATACCCGGTCACAAGTATTCAGTTCAGATGCACAATCTGGCATATTAATCAAACGATGGTTATTGGTTTTGCAGACTTATCTTTGATATAACCTTATACTCAAATTCCTAGTCTACCCAGATGTGCCCAATACGGAAATACAGATGTTGGATCTCTAACAAGACGCTGCTCAGGAAAGATAAAGTGGGGTTTAAGCCGCTGGCTTTCTTATTTTGATTTGCAAAGCAGCGGAGGTCGAGAAGCTTATCCTTCCTTTAAGTTATACTTCCCTCATCCCCCCGGGGCACCTTCTCCCGAGACCTGGAAGCTAAGATGGGCCCTAAGGAGGGAGAGATGTACACAATACAACAAAACACACGTGCAGACACCGAGAAACGCGCCGCGATGGGCTACACCCCTCAGCACCTTCCTCCCCGCCCCCCTTTAGGCTGTGAATGGCGCTCAGCCCCGGGCCAATGAGAGTAGCGGAATGTCTTTCATTCAGAGTCGGGCCGGGTTCCTAGCCGGAAAGCCGAGGGGAGGACGTGGAGGGGGAGGGGGCGGCACTCTCTCGGCAGCCTGGCCAATCAGAGTGGAGGGGAGGGGGGGAGGGGGACCAGGCCTTTTTTTCTCCGCCCCGGACCAATCCCGACTTTACAAGCTTGAACTTTTGCCACCCTAGGACGAGTGAATGCGCCCGGGGAGGTGCCCCCGCCGCGCCGGCTCCAGGGGCAGGAGCGGGCTTAACCCTTGCCGCGCCGGCCCGGGGGCCGCCTCCCCGGTAACCCCGAGGACGCTTCTTGCAACGCCGAGTCCCCGAAAGAACCTCATTCATTCTGGGGGCGAGTGAAAACAGAAAAGCAAATTGTAAACCACCCCAGACCCGTCCTAATACCCCCCTCCATTGCCCACCTAATGGATCCGGGGGGGGCGCGGAGTTGGGGGCACTAAAGGAATATTCATTTTAATAAGTCGGGGGGCTCAGCCGCCTCCTGAGGCGCGGAGGGGGCCTAGCCCCCGGGGATGCTCAGGGAGGGAGAGGCTGGGGTGCTCTCTCCGCCCCTCTGGAGCACGCGGGCGCCGCTGCCTCGGGGGGGGGGCGGCGGGAGAAGAGGGCCTTGCTCTCCAGTCGTGCACCCCCAAAGGTGAGAGCGCGGCGGCGGCCCTCTGGCGGCTTTGGCGCCCGCTCCCCGGGGGGCCCGGGGTCTCTCACCTGAGCCCCGCCACGCCGGCCCCACGGACAGGACACTTGTCAGGCACTGCGCAGCCTTGGGGCTGGCGTGTCCGCCGGGAGGGCGCCGCTTCTCCGGGCTGTCCGGGGGCGGGGGGCGATCGGGGGGCTTCCCCAGGGCCCGGGACCGCGGAGCCGGAGGGCGGGCGCGCGCCGCCTCGGCCAAGGGCGCGAGCGTGTGGACACGGGGGACAAGCGTCCGTGTGGCCGCGCGTCCGCAGCGCCAGCCCTCCGCCGGTGCCCGCGCCGGGCCGGGCCGGGGGCGGGGGCGCGGGGGCGGGGGCGCGGGCCGGGCCCGCCCCGGGAGCCGGCCCCTCGGTGCCTGGCTCTCGGCAATGGGACGCGTTCTCCTTTAAGAGTTCAGAAACTTGAAACCTTGTTTGCGCAACAATCGGCGGCGCAGCAGAGAGCCGCCAAAGTGTCTAGACTGGCATATGATGGGAGGCGGCCAATGACTCCGCGGCTCGGCTCCGGGGGCCCCGACCGTGTGTGCGAGAAGAACAAAAAAGCGAGCGGGCGGCCGGGCGCGGGCAGAGGCCGGCGGAGCGGAGCGGGCAGCGCCGGGCGCCGCGGGAGCGGACCTCGCGGGGCCCCGGGCGGCGCGCAGCCTCTGGCGGGGGGCGGCGGCGGCCTCCGCCTCGGCGGCCGCGGGCTTCGCCCGGGACTGCCGGCGCCTCTCCGGGAGACTGACAGTGTCCACTCATGGGTCGGGACCCGCGTTAGAGGGAGCCTCCTCCGAGTGCGCCCGGCGCCGGGGACCCGTGCGGGGCTCGCCTCTTCCCGCAGAAGAGCCCCGGGCTTGCGGGTTTGTTGGCGTGCGTGACTCGTCTTTTCACTCTTTATTTCTTTTTTTTCCTCCCCCCCCCCCGGGGAAGGCGGTGAGTGATTCCTAATTTGCCTTTTTTTTTTGGATCTGGCAAATCTCTTGCTTAAAAAAACCAGCATTTTGCTTTCTTTAAAGAGAGCGCCGGGAGACTCGGCGGCGTGTGTGCGGGCGAGCGCGCGTGAGTGGAGGTGGGTGTGCGTTTTTCCGCTCTCGGACCCTCCACACAACTTTTAAAGGACCGGCGGCCCATGCAGCGGGCCCTTCCCGCAGCCCCCTGGAAGCGCGGGGGCCGCAGCTTCACCGCGGGAGCCACTCTCTAGCCGGGGTCCATGTAGCCCCCCCCTTGGCCACTCGCTGTTGCTCGCTCTCCTCCGGGTTTCCCTCCCCTCCCCCTCCCCCGCCCCCCCATCACCCCGCGCCCGCAGAGCTCCCCCATGTTGCAGCCCCGCGGCGATTTATCGGTGACCGGCTGTGCGGGGCTTGCACGGCGCCGCGCGGCGGAGCTTCATGCGGGACTGCGACCCGCGCAGTCCCCGCCGCGCTGAGGTTACGGACCCTCGGTAACCGGAGACCTCCTCCCCCCCCCACCCCCGGCGCCAAAGGACGTCGTATGTTCAGGTCCAAACGCTCGGGGCTGGTGCGGCGACTTTGGAGAAGTCGAGTGGTCCCCGACCTGGAGGAAGGAGGCGGCGGCGGCGGAGGAGGAGGAGGAGGACGCGAGGATGGCAGCTCCGGGAGGCGCGCCGAGCCGGCCCCGACGGGAGGAGACTGGGGAGGCTGCGACCGCTCCGAAGTCCGCCCGCTAACCGCGCGGTGGCCCCGGGAGGCGGCCGGGCAGCGAGGCGCCCAGGGCGCGGGGAGGCGCTGGCGCGCGGGGGGCCCCCCGAGGCCCATGGCGGAGCCGGGGGCCTCCCCTCCGGAGGTGGCCGAGCACGGAGGCCCGGGCTGGCTGCCGGAGAGCGACTGCGAGACCGTGACCTGCTGCCTCTTCTCCGAACGGGACGCGGCCGGCGCGCCGCGAGAGGCCGGAGACCCCCCGGCCCGGCCGCCCCCGGAGCCCGGGGCCGGCGGCGGCAGGAGTAGGGACGCCCGGTCTCGGCTGCTGCTGCTGGAGCAGGAGCTCAAGACGGTCACCTACTCGCTGCTGAAGCGGCTGAAGGAGCGCGCCCTGGACACGCTGCTGGAGGCGGTGGAGTCCCGCGGCGGGGTGCCCGGAGGCTGCGTCCTGGTCCCGCGCACAGACCTGCGGCTGGGCGGCCAGCCCGCCCCGCCCCAGCTGCTCCTGGGCAGGCTCTTCCGCTGGCCCGACCTGCAGCACGCCATCGAGCTCAAGCCCCTCTGCGGCTGCCACAGCTTCCACGCCGTCGACGGCCCCACCGTCTGCTGCAACCCGTACCACTTCAGCAGGCTCTGCGGGCCAGGTGAGGATGGGGATGGAGAGGAGGGCGACCCGGGCTTGTCCCTTAGAGGCCGAGCCTGGGGGCCGGCAGGGGAAGATGCTAGAGGAGGCAGCACCTGGGGGGGGGGCTTGTTGGGAGGACTGGGAAGACTGGGGGCCATCAGGGCAATCTTTTTCTCCCGCTTAAGTAACTAGATGTAGAGTCGACCATGAAAAAATAGATCCTTTTAATGAAATGGCCTTTTCATCGGTGTATGTCTGCGTACCTGTGCCTAGCACACCTGAACTTGGACTGAGGAGGAGGTGTTTATCTGCGGATCATTCTTGGTCTTTATGGCCTTGAGAGAGCCAGAGTCGAGATGCACTTTGAGATCATTTTAGGCCAGGTCATTCAGCCTTACTTTGCAGGAGAATTTCTCCCGGGGAAGTATGGACCTCCTTTAGGAAAGGGAACTGTTTGTCGTCTTAATCTTCTCTCCTTTACCCTCATCTTGATGACAGCGATGATGAATGTGAATGTGAATG
The DNA here is from genome assembly GCF_037893015.1 of Macrotis lagotis. Classification (NCBI taxonomy): domain Eukaryota; kingdom Metazoa; phylum Chordata; class Mammalia; order Peramelemorphia; family Peramelidae; genus Macrotis; species Macrotis lagotis. The sequence continues at coordinate 155,221,190 of NC_133661.1, forward strand.
TGGAAATAGGCAGTGGAAAAACAGGCTAAGAGAGGGAGAAGACTATAATGAATGACCAAACTGGAGAATCAGCCGTGTAATAATAGTTTACTTTTATGTAGAATGACTCTGCTTTCCTCACGCCTACTTTATGAGGTAGGGAGGATTCTTCCCATTTTACAGATAAGGACACTGAGGCTCAGGTGTATTATTTGTCTAAGATCATATATAGCACTATAATAAGCTTGGGAGCTAGGTCTCTTAAGTCTGGTTTTATGAGCAAATCCATTGCTCTTTCCACTGTTTAGAATGATCGCTAGTGTGGTTCTACATTTGAACCTATCCATTTGTTCACACACAGGAGAATGGCACATAATGGCCCTGGGTCTCCACACTTACATTGAGTGGGAGCTATGCTAGTGTGTGCCTCCCTTGGGTGCTGTATATATTCACTATTTTTATGTATACATCTGTATTGTATAAGATTCTTCCACAATTATCAAAAATAAGTACTCCAGTATGTCTCTTTATACATATCTTGACCCAGTATGCTTACTTTGAAAACTTTTACTTTAAAATGAAAGGCTATTTTTCCCCCCAACTCTGACCCTCTGGGCATATATGGTCTCTGGCTGGGGAAACCTGTTTGCATCTGGGAGATGGAGAGCTGGGTATTTTGTTGTTAAACTCTTAACTCTTTCTCCTTTCTCTTCTTTTCCCCTCCCCTTCTTGCCCCTGCATTACTCCCTTCATTCTCACTCCTTTTCTTTATCTTCTTCAAGCTGACTTGCTTGAAAGAATTGGAATAATTCAACCCCAATTTTTTCTCTTCTTTCCTGTCACTGACTAGAGTAGCCTGTGTTTGTCATTCCCCCCCCCCCACACACACACAAATTTACCTTCTGCTTCAAGTAATCATTAGATCATACTGGCCCACAACTGAGTTATTTGGTGGGGTCTGAGGTAGGAAACAGAAAAGAAATCCAGAAAACCAAACTTATTATGTGCTTATCATTCTCCCCTTCTATTCTCTCCTGTCCTTCCCTTGATTGAGTAATTCACAGAGTTTTTAAGAGTTAAGGTTTTCCCCCCTCCCTTTTCTTTGGTGGTGGTCAGCTGAGCAGACCTTTTCATGGTCTTCGGTTTAGAACTGGAGAAAATGGGAATCCTATCATTGCATCCCCCACTTTTTAAAAAAATCCTTTCCAGCTTTCAAAATCAGTGAGTAGGATAATTTAGTTTGATAACTTCATATTTCTAATGAACAAACTGGGGACCCAAGAGCTTCAGTGATTTGTTTAGAATCTCAAGGCTAGAGCTGCTCATCCAAAACCTGAATCTGGGTCTCTTGTGTCCCAGTCCAGGGATCTGGCCCAACATCATTTGTGGAATGATTGAGGGAAGACTTTGGCTTTTTAAACTTTATATTCCAGGATGCAGGTTTCATTTCAGTATTTGAGGAAGATGGGGGGAGTCGGGGAGAGGAAAGTTATTTCTGCAACACCTTCATATATATCTCATTGATGGGCAGTATGGGAAGTGGTTAGCTCAGCCTTGGCCTGTGTGGAGATTGATCCTTCTGGGCGAGGAAAGGGGAAGAGAGAATGTGGGTAAGAAATAGTGAGTTGACTTAGAACATCCTGCTTAAAATGCTGCTTTTCTTATTGTTTGCGACAATCACCCAAGCTTTACTCCTCTGGATTCTCTGAAACACACACTTTGTTCTTTCTTTATTGTTGGATTCCAGTGCCCCTGGAAGTGAGATTTCCCTCCATCTCTACACCCTTTGATTCTTGGTTACTTCCTTCCAAGTCTTTGGAGGGGAGTGATCCCATCTTTGACTCCCTGATTAATGTCCTGTCCCTGACAGATTTTCTAGGAGAAGCACAGAATTTTTGAGTCAGAAGGAACCTTAGAGACCATCTAGTCCAAGTCACTTTTTTTTTAGCACTTCTTTTTATATCTAAAGGAACAGGTCTAGAGAAGGGAAAGGAGTTGCCCAGAGCCACACAGCTTCTTAGTCCTGACCTAGACTCCTAGGAAGCTACTCTTTTCCAGTCACTTAGGTCCAGGAAAGCTCTGAATTTGCTCTCATCCAGGGCTGTCCTTAGCAGAATTTTACCTTTCTTCATGTTCAGCAGCAGTAGTAAAACCCTATTCATTTAACACCGCTTATATGTAAAACACTGTTGTTTGAGGGGGGGATATAAAGAAGTATAAGCCAAAGTTCCTGTTCTCAAGGACCTTCAGTGAAGAGTTTGGGGAGACAGAATATATTTGAAAGGTATAAATGAAAATGAATTTTAATAAGGTCAGACTTTATGTGCTAAGTGGCAAAGTGAGGAATACAAACTTTTAGGATTCTAGTATAGAAGTTGAGAAGTAGGTTGGGGTAGTCTGGGAAGACTTCATGGAGGAGGCAGCACTTAAGCCTGGCTTCCAAGGAGGAGGTATTCCAAATGAAGCTTGTAATCTAGTGAAGGTAGAGTGGTCAGAGTATTTAGAGTTAGTACTAATAGTATAAATGTGAATAACAGCTGTTAGTATTTAGGTAGCCTTTTTTAAGGAGACAAGAAATCTCAAATCTGCTCGCATCCAGGGCTGACTCCTTAGCAGGCTTTTCCTTATTTAAGGTCTGTGAAACACTTTTCTAATAGCTTTTGGTCTTGGAGGTATGGATACTATTTTTCCCCCATCTTACAGATGAGGAAACTAGAGCAGAGATGAGGTGACTTGTCTGGACGCACCTAGTCAATGTCTATGGTTGAATTTGAACTCGGGTGTTCCTGACTCCCAAATCCTCTGTTCTACCCACTGGAACACCTAGCTCCTCACGTGGAGGGATTATGAAGTCTGGTTGGTATGGAATATTATTGCCATAGTGGATGCTAGTTCCCCTTCTTCTAAAAATGGCCCGATCTTGGGTAGTTTGGTCTTGATGGTATTTTTGGAGTGGGGAGGATGGGGAAAGGGTGGAGAGAGGAGGGAAGGAAATAGGTCTTGGACTGAGAATGGAGTGTTAGAAGTCGATTTTATGGGCATTGGCTCTTGTTTGCCTGAAGGAGGTGCTGTTTCAGGTTACTAGAGTATTCCCTACAATCCTGCCACTCTTAGACCAGCATGGTGATCCTGAGCCCCCCCATTCCAGTAGCCTTCAAGAAATCTTGGTGATGACTAAGATTCACATTAATTTAGTGCTTTATGGCTTAAAGAATAAAGCCCTGAGGGATGGATAGGTGGACAGATCACCCAGAGTCCTCTCTCCCCAGTGACATAGAGGAATAGAAATTTATGGATGAGGCCTGGGGTCTGTTTCGCCTCCCTGCCCTTACTGATGGTTTTTGAGCCAGAGGGTAAAAGGTGGATGACCACTCCCTCTCACCCCCCACCCCCATCTCCCACCACATTCCAGTAATATTGCCAGCCTAGTTTCCACAGCTGGACCAGGCACATGACTGACATTCAGAACCCCTCCTTATTCCATGTCACTGAGGGAAGAACATGAAGCAATGACATAGGGGGAGGCCTCTGCCCATGTTGGATTAATGATAAGAGGAGGTAAAGGGGTATTTACTCTTTGCCATGGGCAGTCAGAAAATTGTGCATATTGATACACAGTATGTTGTCTCCAAACATGAAGCTACAAATAGATACTGATACATGGCAGTATATACATTGTGACACTGAGAATGTGTGATAGGGACAAGTACAGTGTCAAAGGACAGCCTTCCCGGAGTTGCAAGTATAACCAGTGCCATATAGATCCACAAAGTTATATTTGTTTGAATAGCTGGGGGGAGCGGGGAATGTAACCCAGATAGGCGGGTACCACCATACTATAAAGACACACACACACACACACACACACATATTTATATGTACACTCGAGTACAGAATAATATGCACACTCATACAGGAGCAAGGAAACAGAATCACAGGCAAATGACTGAAAACCCCCAGATAACACAGACATATGATAGTGACCCAGATAGTCTATCTATTAAAGCCTAGAATACATTGATAGCTTCAAACACACGCACTTGCACATACCTAAGAACATTGAACATGAAGTCTGTGCTACTAGACTTGCTTATATTTCTAGCACATCATCGTTGAACACATATTTGGGATAGACCTGCGTTCAAATTTGGCCTCTTATACTGGCCAGCTGTGTGACCCTGGGCAAGTCACTTAACTGCCTCAGTTTCCTCATCTGTAAAACGAACCGGAAAAAGAAATGGCAATCCACTCCAATGTCTTTGCCAAATGAGGTCACTAAGAGTTGGACCGGACTAACAACAACAAAAGCAATAAAAATCCCCCCCCCCCCACACTTCCCACCCGAATTGCTAGCCTCTTCCTTACCTAGGCATGGGATCCCTCTATATCTGTCTCTGTTTCTCTGTCCCCAGGGAACTACTTGGTGCCTATGTGGACGGAAATTTGAAGGAATACTTTAATCACGGTTCTAACCTGTGTTTAAAACTCCTTTCTACTGAAAGTATCCATTAACTTTGGAATAAATCTCGGGCTCTTTGCTTCACCACTTTTTTTTTCTGTAATTATATTCAGTAAATGACTATTATCTAAATTATGCTGGAGAGAGAGAAAGAGACAGACAGAGAGAGAGAACTTTTAAATGACTTTAGAAGACAGCCTAGAAAAACACAGGTTTCCCAGGCAAAGAATATAGGAATTAAAACAGACTAAAAAGTTTTTTTTCTTTTATTTGGCCTGGCATTATCCCTTTGAAATGAGATCAATTTCAAGTTGTGCTTAAAAAGCCCTTTTTTCCCCCCTTTCCCCCTTTCCTAAGGAGGTCCCCTCTGCTATTTAGGTGAAGAAGTGGTGATAATATGCAGTTTGCATATTGCTGGCGCCAGCCGGACTAGCTGTTTATCTGACTGACGGGGGAATCTAGGCAATTAAACTCCTGCCTTTCTTAAAGCTGCAGCGTCTCTTTTCCAACTTGTCTTCCTTTGTTGCCGAGGCACTGGCTTCTCTGGGATAGTGGGGGAAGGTACACTAGCTGGAGGGCTGCAAACCGGCCCCAGGATGGGGTGGGAGTGGAAAAGCCCTGGGCTAGGGGCATGGATCATTTCCTGTGAAAGATGCCGGGGAGGAAAGGCAGAATAAGACGGAAAGGCCCGAAAACACAGACCACACCAGTAAGTTGAAGGAGTTTTAACTATCTCCTGGCTTCCTTGAGGTCCAGATCCTGAAAGGCGAAAATTCCACCGGGAGCTAACAAAAGTCACATCTGTGATGAATGCTTTCCTTCGAGCTGACTGTAGCCCTGGCTTATTACTGTAGAGTCCTGGAGCTGGAAGAGATTCCTGGATTTTATGCAGATGGATAGCTGTCTGAGTATGCAGCAGGATTGCCTAATTACACTGCTGCTTGCATTTAGAGAGGCCCTGAGGACGCTGGGAGTTCCCCCTTAAGGTTAAAAGCTTGTGCATTTTTATTCTCCTATAAAATAAGCCCACAGCAATAGCTACAACAGTCAGACTTTTTTAGAAATGTAATAATGGCTGTCCCTCCAGTTCCTAGGCTCAATGCCTCACCCACCTAGGGCCCTGCCTTACTCCTTTAACTTGCGTCACTGTTTAGCCATCTGAATGTCATCATGGAAAGTCAGGTATCCAGTACACCAGAGGGTGGTTTGACAAAATTCTCTTGTTAGTGACCCCTGCAGAGGAGGTGAAAATTATCATATGGTTTTAGCATACAACTCCTGGGCCAGATCTCTCTCTCTTTCTTGTTCGGTTAAGGAAGGATAATTATGGCTTGAATAGGCTGAAAGGATGTTTGGTTCTTTTTAATGTGACCTGGGAGTCAGAAGATGTAGGTTCCTGACTCTGGCACTCCCTGTCTTGCTTTTTTTGTTTTTAACTTGTACAGACCCTATTCCCCAATTGTGGCACATAGTAGGTGCTTAATGGTGGAACAATAAGCTGAGTGACATTGATTTTTCTGGGCCTCAGTTTTCTGATCTTGAAAATGTTAGAGTTGAAATAGGTCTTCTGGCCTCTCCAGACTTTTATTAGTCTAAGCCTGTGTCTAGGTCACTGCAATGCAATCTGTTCCACTCCCTGCCTTTTTATGTACCCCTAAGAGAACTTACTGGTTACCCCACCTCTGCACTTATTAAATGGTTCATTGAGCACCATCTTGGTAAGGTAGATGTGGGACAGAAGTTCCTTCTGGAGTTTTATTGCAAGGGCCTCAGTTACCCATTCACACTTCAAGTTACATAACTTTTCTCTCTCTCTTCACCACCACATCAGAACCACTGTCTGGCATGTATTTAACTGGGTTTTAATATCTTAGGCCAAGCCCAGCTCTAAGGAGCTTGTGTGGTCAGAGCACTGGTGATTTAACTCCAGGCAAGAGGGACTCTGAGGACTCCCATCTTGGCTCTGAGTGTTTAGTTCCCCAAGGACTTAGTCAAGCCTTTGGAAGGGATGTCTGACCTTGGGCAATGGAGGAAAGTATGATTTAAAAAGAAGTTATAGGAACTTTTGACTCTACGTCTCACCCATTATTGCCAAGTTTTCTATTTCTAGTTGTGTGCCATAGGCATCTAGGGGAAGGTTCATACCTTTTTCTGTTCCATGAAATAGGATAGTTTCAATCCATCGAGTGGGGGGGAGTAGGGTTAATGTCCAAAAACATGAATAAATTTTGAAATTACAAGATCTGACTGCAGTGACTCTGCTCCCATTCTATTTGATATTTCCTTTGGATCTAAGTACAGCTGTTTTTATTATCAATCCTCTCTTATTCCCAATGTCTTCTACCTTTTCCAGCAATCAGTATTTAGAGATTGAATCTTTGGAATGGACAGAAGAACTTGAATGTATTACCAGATAAGAGTTGTCTTTTTTTTTATTTTTTAAGAGGTTTTCTTGCCTGATGCCCAAACTTAATATAGATTAATCAGTTTTCCAGCCTTTTCTCTTAAAGAATCTCCTTTAAGGACTTTTTAGTCTCAAAAGTATATTTTAGGTCCTCCTCCCCTTTGCCTTTGTTGACAAACAGCCATTTGTCAGTATCAACCATAAGCAAATCTGCTCAGACTAGGGTGTTCTGCTTTTTTGCTTGGTTCTGGGTATACACCTCCTGAATTTCAAGCCCTTTGTGTACAGAGATATCAGATCTTAGCTGGTTTGTAGCCCTCCGCTTTCCCCAACCCCTCTTAGCTTATCAATACAATACCTTGCTTATTTATAATAGGCATTCAATAAATGTCTATTGAATGAATGAATTTAGCTAAGGTGGGGTGGGGCTCAGTGTTTCCCTTCTTAGTATACTACCTGTGGAAGGCAAGCAGTGGGGGGATAACCTGAAGTGGATTAGGAGTCAGAAAATCCTAGGGTCTGCTATTTATTTCTTACATGTGACCTTGGAAAAATCATTTCATCTTTGTGGGTGATGGTTTTTCTTCGATTAAAGCAGGCATTGGACTAGATGATTTTCTATTACTTTGATCAACCTTCCTCAGTGCTTTGTTGAAACAGAATCCTGGAGACCCCACTAGAGAAAACTCCTGTTGACCTTCAGAGTCAAGGTTATAAAGAGGGGAAACTTCATTTAATGTAGGGAGCAAAACAACTGCTACTACTACTACTACTACTACTACTAATTGTACCTATTATAATTATGAAAAATACTTATTACCCCTTGGGTCATTACTGATACTCAGACTAATAATAGTTATTACTGGGTTATTACCACTGAGGTTTTGTTTGAGTTAGGGAGTTGATGGCATTTAGTTTCATTTACCCCAAATGAAGGGTCATTTCATTCATGCAAATTGTTACTTACTTTAGCAAATTGTTACTTCCCGTAAAACAAGAGCCCAAGGAATTCTTCTGAAAGCAAAGTATATGTTTTTAAAGGGGAGTATTTTAAGCAAATGAATGGAAACAAAAAAGCTCAAAAAACAAAAACCCATAGAAAATAAAGAAATATAGATGTTTTTTAAGAGCAGGAAGAAAATCTTAGAAGACCTACTACTCCACTCCCCCCCCTTTTTTTTCCCAAATGGGAAAACAATAGAAGGATTTCACTTGTCTGAAGACACACTTCTTGATAATGGAAAAGCTAGAACTAAGATCGGCCAGTTTTGGTTTTGGACTTTTGCCATTCTTCTATGATGAAGAAGAAACAAGCCAGTTAAGAATAAATTTATCTTTTTTTTTTCAATACTTCTCCCAATTGTCTTCAATCATAGTTGGGTTTACGGCTCTATTGTATCTCATAATGTATAACCTTTGCCAAAAGAATAATTCAGCTTTGATAGTATAGACAGCAAAGTACAATAAGGACTTCCTGGCGTCCCAGAGTAAGTTGCTGATCCTGTGTAGATCTGGATCTGATTGTTATGACAAAACTAGAAACCAGTCTGCAGCATCCCATTCCACTAGACTATTTTTGTATTTCCTACCTAAAGTCAAAGAAACATGAAATTCAAGAGATTGGACTTCCACTCTGCTCAGCCCTAACAGTGACCTGTCTTGTTTTCCAGAATCTCCACCACCCCCTTATTCTCGACTGTCTCCTCCCTATGATGAGCGAAAGCCCCTGGGTAAGTCTGCTTTCTCTGTGAACTTTTATGGAAAACATTTGTTTCAGGATTCTAATTAGAGATTCTATCTTTGACCTAGAGGAGTGGGGCACATGCAGAGAAACAACCAATTCAAAAATAGAGCGTTAGGGACGGGCAAAACTAGAACCCAGGTGTCTGAACTAGTCCAGTGTTGCCCATTGCTTCCTTGACACTCTAATATCAAGGAAATTTAAGTCATATTTGCCTTATTCCACTCCCTGTCCCCCATGTATGCCAAACTACCTGACTAACAGGGTGATCTTACTGAAATTCTCACATGATTTAAACTTGTGAAAACTCTACTGCCCCAGTCTGAATTGTGGATGTACCTCAAAGCTGTCCATGGAAATTCCAAAATGTATTACTAAGAAATGGAGAGTCATTAGGATAGGACCTTATTGGAAATGAAAGTCTGTATCTACCATATCCTCTATTTATAGGGACCTTTATAACTATCCCGGGGCAGCTTGTAGCATGTAATTTAGGCACATTGATAGAGTTGGGGCTTGGACCATGAAGACTCCAGTTCTGAGTCCTGCCTCAGAAACTTACAACCTTTACAGCCTCTGTTTACCAATGGATCACTCGCTGCCTTATGCCTTATCAAAAGAATGCTGAGCCACTAGAGAAGGAAATGGCAAACCACTTCCATATCTTTGCTATGGTCAGAGATCCACAGGTTCACAAAGAGTTGGATGTGATTAAAATAATAACAAATAAAATCTGATGGGGGGGCGGATTGACAGATATACTGATTATTATTTGAATATGAAGTTGTCAGTTGAGTCTCCATGCTGTTCAGTATTTGAATCTTAGTCTTTGTCTATATTTCTCTCCCCCACCTTGATTCTCATGTAAATAAAGTTTTAACTATAAACAAATAGCTTCCCTGCCCTCCAAAAAAGAAGGGAGGAAATACCACATTCCTAGTTTTTGTACTTTTGAAGAAGTCCTGGAGGGGGAAATAAATAAAATGACTAATGAATCTTACTACCTTATAACCTCTAAAGTGGGATATTTCCCTTATCCTGGAATTCCTTTGCTCATCATTGACCTTTGTGTGACCTTAAATATTGAACTGTCATAGATGAATGTATTTCAACTTTTTCATCCATGTGGGGGTAGGCTTATTTCTGTCTTTTCTTCTCAACTTGTATACTTGCACTTCTGCTCCTGAGTTCATATTTATACTAAATATGTAGGTCATTAAATCTTTGTTGAAAGAGTTGTTTATTCCCTTTGATTTATGCCAAGAATTTTACCTGAGAGGAAACAGCTTTGAAACATCTGGAAAATAATGCTGATTGGTAAATAAAATTACTGACAAACTCCATGAATACATACATAAGTTGATCTACACATCACATATTTGTTATGAGAGAGAAAAATAGATGGTGAAAAACTTTGTATGAGATGTCCAGCAAGTAAAGATTTTGAGGGTTCAATTTACAAAGCATTGTGGATTTGATCTCTTGCTTAATAAAGTGAGGCTTATTAATTAGCAATGGAGTAGGGAACCTTAGGAGAGAATAAGGGAACTCTGGATATTCTGGTGTAGAGATTGGTGCTTTGGTACCCTGAATTGAGTTACTTCATCTTCCTGAGTATTTACAGAACAACTTTGTTGGTTCCTCAAGGGACCAGAATTTATCATATCAGATATGATTTAAAAAACCCTCACTAATGACATAATTCTAATGAGCAATTGAAAATTGCACTTTTTTCTTTTTAAACTCCTTCCTGTTTCAGTGGTATGTTACAAAGTTGGACCTCTCCAGACAGCATAGTCTAGCAAAAAGGACAATATATAAATGTATTAAAGTTTGGGGTGCCTAGGTGGCACAGTGGATGGAGCACTGGCCCTGGAGTCAGGAGTACCTGAGTTCAAATCCAGCCTCAGACACTTTAATAATTAGCTAGCTGTGTGGCCTTGGGCAAGCCACTTAACTCCATTGCCTTGCAAAAACTTTAAAAAAATGTTTTAGAGTTAATTTAAAAATAGAGCTTATTCCAAAAAGATAAATATGCACACAGTTGTGAAATGTACTTAGAAACCATCCAGGCTCCTCATTTGACAGAAGAAGAGACTAGGAAAGTAGTTTGCCTAAAATCACAGAGTTCACTCTGGTATTTTAGAAGCAGAACATTTAGAGATTTAATTTTATATCTCCTCGTGATCACTTTTCTTTGATGGAGGGTCTCATGAGCACGAATTAGGCTGTGAAAGCCAGAAAGATCTGACTCTTAACTTAGGTCTCACAGAAAGGATAGGCAAATATGGGCATTTCCTCCTCCAAGAGCCTAACTGTAAAGTGGGGCCTAGTGTTGAGGTCTCCTGACTCCCTGTTCTTCCTCTTCCTCTCATCCTGTGCTCAATATAATTATTTTCTAACTTAATACAGTGGTTCTAATGACTCACAGGAGAACACAAAACTGATATAGTAGAGTGAGTGCTGGATTTGGGACCAGAAAATCTTTACCAGGCCTCATAGCCTATTTCTAACTTAATGGCAAGTGATTTGACTTCTGAGTTTTAGTTTTCTCATTTATAATCAATGGGAGTTGGGTCAGATCATTTCTAAAGTCCTTTCTAGCTCTTGATCCTAGGATATGCTCTGATTCTATAAAAGAAAAAAAATAGACTTATGTTATATATTGAATGTCTCTATTGTCCCCACATTGAAAGCTTCTTTCTCTTGTCCCATAGTATATACAGATTTAAGTAGTTAAAAAAAATAAAACAAAGCAAAAAAAAAAATGTGGTCCTTTAAAGGATGCTATGCTGAGAAATCCAGCCCTCATCAAATATATACAACCCAAAGTCATGAAGCACATTTTGCAGTCTTGTTGGATGACTGTTGAAAATATTGGTATATGGAGAAAGGATCCTAGAACTGCTGCATATTTAGACACATAGTAATGAGAGCAATTGAGTAGTTAGTTCATGACCATAAGATAATGGATGCCTCTGAAAAATGGGCAAACCATTGTCATTATTGATCCTTGGTATAGTTCAAGTGTTTTGTATGTACTCAGAAATAAGGAAATAAGAAAACTCCCCCCCCCCAAGTGACAGTATCCTTTTGATGCTGTCTTATCACCAGGGTTAAGTGACTTGCCCAGGGTCACTAGTAAGTATCAAGCATCTAGGGCAAGATTTGTACTCAGTCCCTCCTGATTCCAGGGCTGGTGCTCTTATGTACTGCATCCACCTACGTTGCCCCAAGGGGCCTTTTTGATAAACCCTTTGGCCTTAAGAAACTACCATATAAGCCACTGAATTTGGGATTGTAAGACCTGAATTCAAATTTTGGTTTTTGCCACTTTACTTTTATGACCTTGGGTGAGTCACTTCCCTTAGGTTTTACTTTCATCTCTGTAAAATGACAGATTAGGCTAGTGTGGTACTTCTAGCTCTGTATCTATGAACATAATTAAGCTTCATTCCCATGTTCTCAAAAGACAACATCCTGTTGAAGACTGGTTTTGGAGGATGAAAGGTCCTAAAGCAGCTCTTACTTCTTTATAATCAGTATGACCCTGGAGAAGTCACTTTATTTATATGGGTCTCAATTCCTCATCTGTAAAATGAGACAACTGCATTTCATGATCTTAAGATCTTTTCCATGTCTGGCTTTTATGATACCATTTTTCTTTTACGATCTTCTGTGTTCCCCTAGTTTTAATTTTCCACCCCTTCCAAGTCAAGATGTTTTTAACAGCTAGAAAGTTTTTAGTCCTTTGGTAAACATCTTAAAAGGTTTTTTTTCTTTTTAAACCACATTATTATTTTTTGTAAACCAAAGGGAGCCTGTTTATTTCTGAGCCACTGTGATCACATGCAGACAAAGAGATAAAACATGTAACTAAACATTGTCAGCATCTGGCAAATGGGGCTGGGAGAGGACAAATTGGTTAATATTTCATCTTCTTGTTCACCCCTATTCCCACCCCCACCTCCAGGGTATTTGGTAAAAGGAAAAAATTCAAAGAATACCAAAGGAATTCCAACTAGCTCATGCCTATACTAGGCCACTCTGTTGCAAGACTAGGCAATGTGGCCTAAAACCATAATAATGTCTTTTTTGAGAAGGGTGAGGTTTGCCATCTGAGCAAGGCACCCTTTGACTGAGTACAAAAGACAGCAATTATGCCAGTAGTAATACTGAAGGAAATCCTTGCAGATAAGACTTTCCCAACAGGCACTGGTACTCTGCATTAGGTAAAGGGGATAACATCCCTGTTGGTAGCAAAGGCCATCAGGATCCAGGAAAATTTTTCCAAGTGAGCTTACCCTGAAATGAATCTATTTGTTAAGTAAACAGAGACTGTCCAAGAAGCAGACACTCAAAGCAGAGAATTTCCCTTCCAAGTCTAATTATGTTGCAGATAGGGGGAAAAAAAGAATGAACAGCACATGAACTTGTTAAAACAACAGGACTGAGGTTGAAATCTGCTCTGTGGGTCGGTTTGATTGAAAAAAAAGTTAATCTGGGAGCAAACACTTGAGCACTTAATTAGAGGGGTGTAAGCAGGACAGAGTAAGGATGACTGTTAACTTGTTAAAACAAAGTTTCCTCAGCCTCGGTGGGGAGGAAGGAAGGAAGGAAGGAAACAAGAAGAAACAGCTTCAAGAATTTTAATGGTTGTAATTAAGTATAGCAACTATGAATTGTTTAGGGGCTTAATTTAACCTTACTCAAGTAAGCACCAAGTTTCTACTTGTTCGATCCCCTGAACTTCATATATTTCTGTGGTCAAAGCAATTGAAACTTTTTCAGCTCGTAGGGCAGTGAAATACAAAGTCAGCATTTTTCCAAAGAGTTAGGGGACAGGCTGGAAGCTTCATCTGGCTCTGTCATGGAATGGGGCTTTAGTGTCCCTAGGAAATTACCTGAGACACCCTGCCCTTTTTGAGGAGAGACAGAAGGAAGGGAAAAGAGGAGGGGGGGGGACAATGTGAGTGCTTAGGAGAAAGAAATATAAATCAATGAATTTTTTTCCCCTTTTCCTCTTACAGATTTATCTGATTACACGTTGTCTTACACTGAAGCAGAGACCATCAATTCTCCAAACGTCATGCCTGGTGAATTCTCAGGTTGGAAATTTTCATCATTAACTATTACTTTTGTGTTGAACTATATAGGAGAGGGGGCAAGGGTGATGGTAGGTTGTATAGTTTAAAATTCTTTCTTCTTACTTTGTTTCCTCAATATCCCCCACCCTCTCAAGTGGCAGAATTGACAAACTTTTGAAATTAAATACAACTCTTAATTGCTGTAGGTTCTGGGGATGAAGGGAATCTATAGTGAAATCTATAGATAATTTCAAAAGGGAAAAACAGCTGAAAAATCTTACCTGCACCCCCACATTCTGTGTGTGTGTGTGTGTATGTGTGTTTGTTTGTGTGTGTGTGTGTGTGTGTGTGTGTGTGTGTGTGTGTGTGTGTGTATATGGTGTGATGTCAGTTTTCTATTCATGATGGAAACTCCTAAGATTGCTAATTTAGACCTGCAGTAATGAGTGTCATGACTACATAATTATACTAGTACGGATATGGTAGGTTTTATATTTATATTGTATTTTTATATTGGTGTGTGTGTATATATATATATGTATATATATATATCCAATTTAACCCTTGCTATTCACACACACACACATTTAGTCATTTTAGCTATTACTCTTTTCACCTACCATCTTAGAAGAAGCAAAAGGAATATAGAAACTTTTTTTGTATTCCCCAGTGATCACCTCTGTGGTGTACATTAGGCCCCTAAAAGCCAGAAGGAATGGGCTTGACACAGCCCTTCCAGAAGGAATCGCAAGTGTAAAAGACCAAAGTAGTACTGGAAAATGGATGCTGGCTTGAGAAGCATAGGAATAACCCAGATCATGAGTGAGAAACTCTGAAAATGGCAAGTTAGCTCTGTGAATTTCATTGTATTCCATCACAGTGGTATTGAAGGTTTTGTTAAAATTTATGTCAAGAAAAGTTAGGCCTTGAGGTAAAATGCTGTGGGAGTAGGATTTCTCATGCTAGGGGATTCTTAAATCTGCTGGGGCAAAAAAAAAAAAAGATGTGGAGCTGGGAAAATGACTCCCAATTGAAATTTTGTTTTCAGTGGCAAGGAATCTGCTGATAGGTTCAAAGCCTTGGACTAACAAATCCAAGTAGAGAAAGGACAGCAAAGATATTAACCCTCTACATGCTTTTGTGCTCTGTAGCTTGCTTGGAAGAGATCCCCATCTCCTTCTGTCTGTTGATGCTCCACTTCTCTCCCCTCCTCATCTTTTACCTCTTTAAAGGTCAGGTACTCTCAAAAAAATCAGGCTACAAAGTTCATTTTTGTTACTTTGTAGACCCTCAGCAGTTTAAGAGGATTCTCTTGCCCATTAATTCTTTCCCCTAGGAAAAGGGCAGGACATTTAAAAGGAGATAAACAGGCAAGCCATCTATTATATTTGCATTTCAGCAGGGATGGTGAAAGGCACTTCTGGTTTATTTGTGAATGTTAATTTATATACTATCCAAACCTAAAATAAGTATTTAATTACAAGAATTTTGTTTTTGTTTTTAGGTTTTTTGGCAAGGCAGATGGGGTTAAGTGGCTTGCCCAAGGCCACACAGCTAGGTAATTATTAAGTGTCTGAGGCCGGATTTGAACCCAGGTACTCCTGACTCCAAGGCCGGTGCTTTATCCACTACGCCACCTAGCTGCCCCTAATTACAAGAATTTTATTCTCTCTCTCTCTCTCTCTCTCTCTCTCACTCTCTCTCTCTCTCTCTCTCTGATGTCATGGTCTTTTTTAAGAATGAAGGATAAACAACAATAACACACACACACACACACACACACACACACACACACAGAATAATCCTAAAATAGTCTCTGATTGTCATAAGGGCAACAGAGGTTATAGGATCTTAATCCTATACCTGGAAGGCAAACTTTGAGATCATTTCGTCCACTCTCATTTTACTGATCTGTCAAATAATGTCCAGAGAGATTGTCACATAGCCCACAAGGGAGCACTGAGTATATGGCCTCTCACTTAAACCATCCTGTATGGATTGGACAACAAGGGTCATTGTTCCCATGTCTGGTTGAGCTGAGGTTGGACTGGTACTCTTGGAGAAGTAGATCTTTCTCCAGGTGACCTTGGAGGCTCATGGAATGCCAATCTTGGAAGGAGCAGTTGGAGGGCTTGTTGAGTTGGATATTCATTGTTGTGTTATGTTGCTTACTTTCTGCCATCTATAAATGACCTCATCATCTTTATTGCAAAGCCTTTAGCTAATTGTATGTGACAAGTGTACAAAGGGAACTATCTTGATACCTGATTCAGACATATAGTTTTTCTCTGTCTCAGAAGTGAACCTGAGTGTCTGGCACTGCCATTCATGATCCTCAGGGGAAAAGGATATAATAACAAATAGCTAGCATTTATATAGTACCTACTGACACTGTGTTAAGCACTTTACAAATAATCTCATTTGATGTTTACAACAACTCTGGGAAATAGGTGTTGTTCCCATTTGGCAGTTGAAAAAACTGAAGCAGACAAAGGTTAAGCAACTTATTAAACTCAGATCTTCCTGACTCCAGGTTCAGAATTCTATCCCGTGCCACCAGTGTTTTGAGGGTTTTGCTGATGGAATTGTCACCTTATCACAAGAGTAGGCCCTCTTCTAGGCATTGTGTCCTAGCTCTGATGGTGAATTAACTGGTATCTTCCCAGGATTCCTACTGAATAAAACAACTTGCTTCATTGGTCTATTGATGTCATGAGTTAAGGTTCATCCACTGGGTATTAGGATTGGCCTCTCTGCTGCAACAGGGTCCTTCACTTTGAGGTTAGTTAGCCACCATCGGTGTTGTACAGTGAAAAGACCAGCACCAGTTACAGAGCTTTCTATTTTTAGCCAGGCTCTGATGTCTGAGCTCAGTTTTCCTGTTGCTGTGGCTCAGGCCCATTTTGAGATGAAGGGAGTATTTAGACACCTCCACAGGTCAAAGGCAGGCAACACTGACATCCTGTAGGCAAAAGCAAGAGAGAGATGTCCTGTAGTGATATCCAGTGTGGGGGGCTGCTGCTTCTGAGACCTAAGGAAAATCATAGTATAAGGAAGTTTCTCTTTGATGTCTTCCTGATTTCTCCCTCTGCTCCTCTTTTACCTCCATGCTTCTCTTGGTCTATGACCCAAAGTTACATTAGACCATGGAAGTCCCCTCTTTGCTAATGGTCTATGGTGCTACTCTTCCAACTTCCAGTTTACTTCATCCAGGTCTCCTTTCCAACCTCTATCCTCCAAAATGTCCTATACCAAAATTATCCCTCTTTTTCCCAAATTCTGACTTTTTTAGTTTATTAGTTAAACATAGTGGAAAATCCTTCTGACAATCAGCTGATTAGACTAATTTTTTCAAAGGTGTGAATGATATTTGTTAGGGATATTTATTCAACTCTCAAAGCCCTAATAAATTAGATAGTGCCCCATATTTAAAGGAGTTTGGTCTTTAACAGAGGAATTTAATTTGGTACATAAATAGCTAAGCTAGGATACTGGGGAGAAAGTGATAAGTGAATAAAGGACATGGAATAAGGTTCTTGACAAGATTCATAGGAAGGTAGGCTTGCTTCTGAGAGATGGAGATATGTCCAGTGAAGGTTTTGTGGAGGAGGAGAAATTTGAATTGCACTTTGAAGGAATGGATGGGCAGGATTTCTTCAATGAGGGACATTCCAGGCAAAGGGAATGATGTTTGGGGTGTAGAGTATTAATTTTTAGGGAGTAATAGTGTGGGGGTAAGACTGGAAAGATAGAAAGGAGAAATTTATTAACTCAAAATATTATTTAGTTAGTGGAATTTAGGAGTGGGAGAAAGACATTTCTGACAGGGTTGGGAGAAGCTTCACAAATTGTGCCTTGCTGGTATGTATTGAGGTTCTGGTAGAATAAGGGTCATTAGCATGGAAGCCTCTTGTCAGAAGTTGCTAATCCCCTCTGGGTCCCTTCATTATCAGCCCTCTGTGAGACTGATTGACAGGTTTAATCATTACTCAGGGTCTCCCTCTCCAGGGTGTGATTCATCTAGATTTTACTGAGGCCTTTAATATTATTTAATGACCCTAGACAGAGGAAATACATCATACAGATCCACGGTGGAAATCAACACTTTTCTATATGGGGGGGAGGTCTAGGAGAAAGAAATCAAAGACTAAGAACACTTAATCCATTTTGGTTTGATGTGTGAGTGTGTGCATTCATACCCAGATTTACTTGCACCTAACTACTTTGTGTTTATACACTTTATATTTATCTCATTACCGAACTGTGTTCTCAGTGAGGGCAAGAGTGTCATCACTGGCATACATTTCATATTTATTCTGTATATACTTAAATCTACTGATTATTTTCTGTGTTAGAAAGTAAGCTTCTTGAGGACAGGGCATGTTCAGGTCTTTATATTTAAAATCCCATCATCTAGCATAGTGTCTAGGCACAAAGTGAACTCTTTATAAATAATTATTGACTCTTTAACCCTCATTCTGATCAAGATTAGGGGCAGTTTTAGAGATATTTTTGAAGGTGCTTTGTAAACCTATTTTATAATTCAAGTCTCAACAAACATTTATTTAGCACTTGGACTTTAAAACTTCCCTTAGGTTGTCTTGTTTTCTAAGCTCTAGTCTTTAATGAAAAAGTGTCTTTTGTGTTTACCAGACCCATCCTGTGCTTTTGAGCCCCAAAAATAACTATACCAACTGCCTAAAGTCTGTCTCCCCTCAATCATTCTTTCTCAGTCTCTGATCTTCAATTTTTATCCTTGCCTACTGATCCATCCCTATTATCTGTAAATATGCCCAAGGAAAAAAAAGACAAAATCCTTTAATTGGTCCTCTCCTTCTCCTCTTGATTATCATTCTGTATTCCTGCCCTTCCCCCAGCCACTTTACAGAAACTCCTAAAAACGCATTTGTATATGATCTCTCCATTTCCCCACTCCCTCTCATGTCAACACCACTAGCAATCTAGTGGAGGCTGAAGCTATTATGTCCAAGGTCACCAGTAATTGGGGAGACAGAAGAACTTGGATTCAAATCTCATTTCTGTCATGTGGTACCCTTGTGATACTTAGAGAGATCCTTCCTCCATGTTTGACCATTCCTTCTCAGATTGTTGGTTTATCATCTCCCCTGCCTATGAAGTGAGGGCATCACCCCAATTTTAGCTATCAGAATTTCTTTGGAGACTAATATTGTATTTCCAATAACTTGCTTGCTTATCACCATCCAGTATCCTGTCAATATCTCAATCCAAATCATCTGAAAGAGAACTGTCTTCTTAAACCCATCCAGTCTTCAAACTTCCTGATATTTCTTGATGATACTTAGAATCCATCTAAATACACAGATTCACAACCCTGGAGGTCCTCTTTGATTCTTTTCTCTTCCTCACCCCTTTGTTACAAGTAGTTGCTAAGTCTGATTGAACCTATTTCCACAACACTTCTTTTTTCCTTCCCTGTATTTTTACTCCTATAATCTAGTTTAAATCATCACTTTTTTGCCTGAACTATGACAATAACCCTTCTAGTTGGTCTCTGTTTCTAGAATTTCCCTTCTCTACTCCATCTTCCAAACAGCTGCCTAAATGGTACTTGTAAAGTACAGATCTGAACACATCATTTGCTATTTAGAAGCCTTCACTGGTTTACGATGGTGGGATTTTAGGTAGACAAAATCCTTAGTTTAGCATTGAAGACCCACTATAATCTGGCTCCCTTTTTTCTTTTTAGTTTTATTTCACATTTCTTCCTTTCAACTACTCTCCTTTCATTAATATCTTCCCATTAGCCATTCCCTGTATATGACATTAGATCTCCCATCTTCACACCTTTGCATAAGGCACAAGTTATCTGTCATGGATGTAGTACTCTTCTTCCTCATCTTCCTTTTGGAAATCTTGTTTCTTTCAAAGAATAGTTCAGGGGCAGCTAGGTGGTGCAGTGGATAAAGCACCCACCTTGGAGTCAGGAGTACCTGGGTTCAAATCTGGTCTCAAACACAATAATTACCTAGCTGTGTGGCCTTGGGCAAGCCACTTAACCCCATCTGCCTTGCAAAAAACCTTAAAAAAAAAAAAGAATAGTTCAGGAGTTACTTTATTTTTTTTTTAAAGTATTTAATTTTTTATACATATGGAATAAAAGTAGCAAATCATAATATAATTTAAAAATGACTGTAGATGAAACTGTAAATCCATTTTGTACAACTTGCTATTCCTTTTAAATATAAAGTTATGTAAATTTCTTTTTTTCTTCCCTCTTCCCCTTCCCCTTCCCCCTTCCCCTTCCCCTTCCCCCTTCCCTTTCCCCTTCCCCCTTCCCTTTCCCCTTCCCCCTAAAGATTGCTACCATTAGATACAAATATACAAAAATATGCAAAATCATCCTAAAGATTTTCTTTTTTATCAGTTCTTTCTCTAGATACAAATAGCATCTTCCTATTAGTTCAGGACTTACTTTCTATACCTTTACCACTTGTTAATACTGTCTTCCTCTTGGCATTATTTTGCAATACTTTGCATGTGCCTTATATTTACATATTTTTTCCTCTTAGTATAATGTAAGCTCTTCAAGTAGAGAGGAACTTTTTTTTACCTTTGTTTCCCTAACATAATACCTTGCTCAATAGAAATCCAACAAATGTTAAATTGTCTTTCAATGTCTCTATAAGAAGATAAGTCAATATTTAGTGTGAAGGATAGGTTGGAGTTGGGAAGATTTAGGAGATGATCAGGCCCATGCTAGGGTAGCAGTAGGAATAGAAGGGGCAGGTTGTGAGAGACAGTGTGCTTGTTGAATTGTAGACTTGTAGGAATGGAGAGTTGAATTCTATTTACCTGATAAATCATTTTCAGATTCCTTTTATGGAAGAGTGATCAATGGAACTTGGTAACTGATTGGTTTAAGAGGAAAGAAAAGAGTGAAAAATAATTCCAAAGCTTCAAACACGAGATGAACAGTTGTGTCAGCCAGAGAATCGAACTTGTGAATTTAGAAGTTGAAGACAAGTTCTTGAAGGAAGATATTAAAATTGAATTTGAGGTGCTTGTGGGAAATCTAAATATAGTTGATTTTTTCAGAGGTAGAGATTTAGGTCTGGAAAGGACCTGAGATGTCATCTAGTCCAGGCCTCCTCACTGTAGAGTTGAGGAAACTGAAACCTAAAGAGACTAAGGATGCAGGTAAAAAGTGGCAGAGCTGAGACTGCACTGTACTACTCTCAGTCTACAGTTTAGGGGAGACATTTGTGGCCAGAGTTATCAATTTAGGCATCCACATACAGTTGAAACCATGCTGAAAGAAAAATGAAGAGGAATGAGAGTGTTGAGGGAATATCCCACTTGAAGGGGTTGGGAAAAGGTTGAGGCACGGGAGAAGCAATGAGAAGGGTAGGATCCTATCGAGTATGTGTGTTAGAAGCCACAAGAGGGAAGAGCATCCAGAAGATGTGGGTGGATAGTGATGTCAGATGTTTCAGGGAGGCCTAGGAGGATGAGATTTTTTTAAAAAGGGCACTGAGTTAGGCAACTAGGAGGTCATCTATGACCTTTGAAAGAACAGACAGAAGCCAGATGGCAAGTGGGTGCTGAAGAAGCAGAGGTTTTAGGGTAAAAATTCTTTAAAGTGAGTGAGTGAAGGAAAGATATGGGATCAATAGTAAGATAAAGTAAAAAGGTCTAAAGAAATCTTTAAAAAGTATTATAAGTATTTTTAAGTATAATCAGCTTGTGATTATAGACAGAAGGGAGAAAAGAGAAAAATAAAAAAGAAAGAAAATATTCAGGTAAGGAGTGGCAGAGCTATGATTTGAGCTTTTAGCAAGGAGTGGGGAATGCTTCTGAAAAAGAGATAGAGGAGAAAATGAGTTATTCTCTTTATAAGTTTTGAGGAATCAGGATGCCAGATCATCTCAATCATTCAGTGGGAATGCTATTGGGCCTTTAAGGAGAGAAAGCATGATAATGATCATACTAGCATAATGAAAATCTGGTCTCAAACATGCAATTGTGTGCCTCAGTTTCCTCAATTCTAAAATGAGGATAAAATTAATACCTCTGAGGATTGTGAAGATAAAATGAGATAATATTTGTAAATTACTCTGTTAACAAATATTTGATCTCTTACCTACCCCTCCACTTCATAGATGAGGGGACAGGGAAGCCTTTCCACCACCCACCCCCCCCCAGATTGCCTTAACCTTTCTGCCACTAAATCTGCAATGTTCTATCATATATATGTTGCCGCATTTAGCAATTCAGGCCTTACCTTCAGAATATGGAGAGTTTGTGGTCTTCAAATTTTTCAGGGCTCTTGCTGGGAGTTGCAGGCTTGCTTAGAAGAAAATACAGTTGTAGTCCTTGGACGTCTCACCTTTGGGTGCAGGGTTAGGGGACTAGAGAAAGGAGAGTTTATATAATGGTGAGGATCTTCCTGATGACTATTCAGTAAGTAGAGGTGCCTCCCCGCCTCCCCAGATTACATAGACTTAAGCATACTTGATCAACAAGCTTCCACAAAGTTGAGGTATTAGATTTTGGGATGATAATTGAAACCTTGTGAGACCTACTGAGCCCAATTTTTTTCTGAAGGGGAGTGCAACTCTGGTTGGGGTACCCTCTGGTGCCTGATCAATTTGTCCATTGTCTCTGACTGTCAAAGGAAGGGAGGGCAGTGGTAGGAGCCAAGTTGGTCACAGACATTAAGGGGTTACTGTCAGTTGGCAGTTGCTAATAAAGTTTCTGGGGCATAGTGGCTCAAATATTTTCCCTGAGGTGTGTGCAACTTTATTGACACTTGTTAATTCTCATTAGGGGAAGGGGTGGGCAAATATCCACTGATGGAAGAGTGGGGGAGGGGAGGGTGAGAAAGACACTTTTCTCTGGCAGGCCCAGTTGGAGTGTTTGACTCCTCATAGTGGCCTTAGGATGAAAGGGGGTGTTATGACTGAGCCTCCAGAGGCTGATTTAAAGAGAGAAAGAGAGAGATAGACAGACAGACAGAGAGTGAATGGGAGAGAGAGAGAGAGAGAGAGAGACAGAGAGAGTGTGTGTGTGTGTGTGTGTGTGTGTGTGTAATGTAGACTGAAGAAAGCTGCTCTTTTCTTGTAGCTCTCATATTCTCAATGCTCAGAAACCCCACTCGGAAACAGAGTGGGTTCTTTAAATTAATTTCTCCAATATTCAGAGTTAAAGATCTAGAGTACCCACTGGAGTTACCCTGATAAGGGGTGGGCCCTGAGTTCCTGGGCCAAGTTAGAATTCTTTGATGAGCTCTGTGCTGGCTTTCTTATTTCTTGTTTTGATCTGGGGCCTAATCTCCATTGATAGTATGGTAGCTCAGGACATAAAACCTGGGCCTCACTGTCTCCTCTTCTCTGTGTATCTAAGAAATTGTCTCCTGCTCCAAAAATAAGACGAATTTTGGACATTGCAGCAAACCTTGGCTATTTTTTACTTTTGCTTTGATCAAGGGGGAAAAACTTTCCCTTCTTAAAACCACAAAATTGCAATTCCTGGCTAACAAAGAGATCCATTCTTCACACATTGCTAGTTTAGTTGGTGTTTCTGTAGCTAGGAAGTTAGAAAGACCAGGAACGGAGGGGTGGGGGGGGGGGGTGAGGGGAGAGGGAGAGGCAAAGGTTATCTCCATGATCTTGGAATGCAGACTTTGCTGGGCTCACTGGGGGAAAGGCTTCTAATGAACCAGCTAGCAGACACTGCAAATGGGTAGAAATAGGACTTCATGTAATTGGTGCCTTTGTTTTTGGTCAGCCTTCTTTGTTCAGGGTTTCATTAGACTCTTTTCACAGAGCAAATATCCAATAAAGTAGAACCGTATTCATTCAGATTTCACGACCTAGAAAAAGACAATTTGAATTAAGCGTATAATGGGGCCATCCAAACAGCCCCCAAACATTCTTTCCTTCTCTGATCCCACAAACAGGGGGTTCCTCTTGAAAACACAGTGTGCTGAAGACAAGAGATGGTGATGGGCTTTGCCCTTTGAAAAAGTTTTCCTTAGAGATTGAGAATGTAGATTCTGAGTACTGGTTAGAGCAGCTTTTAGTAACTTTTCAAATGAAGGGTCTCAGCAGAAAAATAATGACCTCAGTAATGAGGTAGCAAATAAGTTGACCATTTAAAATCAGTGCTTCATTCATTCTTTACTTTACTGCAGTATAAAGAATTTGTGACACCCAGAAACTTCCATGTTAACAATCTATGATTAAATAGAGCATATTTTTAAAGTAGAAAATATTTTTAAGTAGAGGAAAAATAAGGAATGGAAAAATTTGGCTAGGTGACTGCTAATTTACTCCTTGTATTTTGTTGTTTGATGGTGTTGGATTCATCTTTTGGGTCTGGTTTAAGTTAGATGAGCAATGCCATCCATTCAGAATTCTTGGAACCTATGATTTTATAATTCCAAGATTTTAGGCTTCAAATTCATAGAATTATAGAAACTAGCTCACTCCCAGGGGGTGAATTCTCTCCATGATGTCCTTGAACTGTGGTCAGCTGGCCTTTGCATGAATACTTCTAGTGATGATTGATGGGGATTTTGCTATTTCAAGAAACATCCCATTTCATTTTGGAGCTCTTCCATTTGATGGAGTTTCATCGTGGAGGTGAATATCTCAAATTTGGTAGCCCTTGTTCTTCTGATGTCAGGAATGAGCATTTTCTCCTAATCTTGTGAAGTAGAGTGAGTGATAGTCATAAGCAATGTGGAGGAGGGATGGAACAAGTGTCTGGCAGCCTTCATGCCCCTTTGAGGATATGCGTGCCATAGACTGCCAACTGCCTTTAATTGGAGAGAGATTTTTTTTTTAATAATCAGGTTAGATAAACCTCTCAAAAGAAATATTTGTACCTGTCTTTGAAGGGAACAAGGTGAATGATGCAAAATAGAAAAATTATAAAAAAAATGTATTTTTCTATTTATGAGGACCATTTCTTAGACATTTATTCAATCATCCCTTCTAATTTGAGATATTTGGTTCTAATGATGTCAGTTCTTGCTGCCTCCTGGGTAGGATAATAGAAATAGAACTGGAATTGGAGTCCGAAGATCTGTTTTCTATTCCCACCTCTTCCATTTGCTGTTTGTGTCACTTTGGACAAATCATTCAATCTTAACCTTTTTTGTGCCTCAACTTTCTCATTTGTAAAATAGGGAGTTGGATTAGATTGTCTTCAAGATGCCCCGTGGCCAGTAGTTTAATGGTTGTATGAACTTCATCTCTTGGGAAGTTTCCACATTGAGACAATTCCATGGGGCTCATTTTCTCTAGGTCTTCTTCCTTAGACTTCTAGGAATGGAAAGATCATGACTTTAGTACAGTGCCTATCTCACTATATTGTTGTGAGGATCCAATGAGTTAACGTGTATAAAGGGCTTTATAAAGCTCAAAACACTTATTGTAGTTGATTTTATTAGCTGCTTAACTCAATCAATGACCTTAGTTAAGTAATTTCTCCCCTTGAAAATTTCAGTTTCCAGATTTGTAAAATGAAAGGATTAGGTTATATGGGTTTTCTTTGTCTCTAAGTCTACCACTAAGCCACTAATATATAAAGTTTTATCATATTAAAAATGTAAAAACTATGCTTAACTTGGACAGTTTCGGGCTGGAGTTTGCAGACCTCTGCTCTAATGGCCCAGAACTCTTGTGGTTTTCCTCTTGTGGCACAGCCTCTTAACCATTGTTCTTCTGTTCACCTAGAGGGTTGAGGCTTGAAGCAACATGGGATGCAGAGGTACAGGGAGGGTTAGGGAGGTGGGGCATATCCTGAATGGCCAGCAGCCATCAGGGTTCCAGCTGGGCTTTCCCAATGTCAGCAGACAAGCCTTCCCTGAGAGTAAGCTAAGGCAGAAGTCCCCAGATGTTGCCAACAGCAGTGAGTCTGACCTCAGACCTTCTGGTATTTTAATCCCAGACCTAACAAATAGTATTCAGGAACTCAAGGTTTGAAAAACTTCTGTTATCATTCCTTCTTCTCCCTCATTCCCCTTCCTGGTACCCTCAAGACAGTGAATCTTGCTCTTGAAAGAGAAGCTGTCTGTGTCATAGGGCAGGTTTTTCATTTTATTCAATTTTGCATTTGTTTGTAGTATGATTTCTTTGAACTGTGGACTGGTTTTCCTGGCTGAGATGAGTTTGGGCTTTCTTGGGGTCAGGAGTGTTTGAAACACGGGGGCCTAAGCTGTGGACACTTAAGTAGCCCTCATAAAAATACTTGGCAGGACTACCTATGGGTACATGTGAGGGCAGGGCTGAATGTCATAGCTTTGCATTTTAGACCCAGAATGTCAGTGCTAGAAGTGTGTTCAGAAGTCATTTAGTCCAAAACCCCTCTTCCTCTCCCATTTTAGAAATGAAGAACATGAGACTTGGTTATGGCAGTTTTCTTAGTGACAGAGATAGTATTAGAACCCAGTTCTCTAGACACTAAGCCTAATATTCTCTTAGTTTTTTTAGTAGGTAGAACAGTCTTGGGGACCAAAAGACCTTCTTGGATTCTTGTGCATCTCTGTTCCTGGGGAGCTATGGTGGTGTCAATGCTGGATGGAACAGGTTGTGAGCTGGAGTGGGGGGACTGTGGTCAGCAAGGAGCAATGAAACATATCTTGTGTCCCATTTTATGTCCGCCACTGTAAACCACAGGCAGGAGATAGATTATTTGGTAGAAAATGAAGGATGTAGGGGGAAGGGACAGAGAAGTTCACAGACAACATATCTGATTGGTGGACATTGGTTTTTTGTTCCCTCATTCAAAAAAGTATTTATTAAGTGCCCATTATTTTTAAGCCACAATGTTAGGCCTTGGGAATTCTCAAGTATGCAGTGTTTAACATTTCTTAGTTGATGTTGTGATAAACTCTGTGCACATGAGAGAGGTGGATGCATATCCAGTTCTAGAGAGAGATAGAGGGAGAGTCAGGGATAGATCTACAGAAATACAGCTTAGAGATAATTTTCATCTATAATGGGATTTTTGAAATACTTTAAAGGATCCATGTGAATGTTCTCTTTATTAACCCCCTCCCCCATGATGGTTTCTAGGAAGTAGTCCCTTCCACCATCTCTCTATTTAAAAGATTTTATTTTTTTTGTTTTACAATTTTTCCCCTCCCCCCCACCCCCACAGAAGGCAATTTGCCAGTCTTTACATTGTTTCCATGGTATACATTGATCCAAATTGAATGTGATGAGAGAAAAATAATATCCTTAAGGAAGAAATGTTAAGTATAAGAGATAGCAAGATCAGACAATAGGATATAAGTTTTTTTCCCTAAATTAAGGGTAATAGTCCTTGGTATTTGTTCAAACTCCACAGTTTTTCTCTGGATACAGATGGTATTCTCCATCAAAGACAGCCCCAAATTGTCCCTGATTGTTGCACTGGTGGAATGAGCCAGTCCATCAAGGTTGAACATCACCCCCATGTTGCTGTTAGGGTGTACAGTATTTTTCTGGTTCTGCTCATCTCACTCGGCACCAGTTCATGCAAGTCCCTCCAGGCTTCCCTGAACTCCCATCTCTCCTAGTTTCTAATAGAACAATAATGTTCTGTGACATACATATACCACAGTTTGTTAAGCCATTCCCCTAATTAAAGGGCATTTACTCGATTCAAATTCTTTGCCACAATCAGGTCTGCTATGAATATTTTTGTACAAGTGATGTTTTTACCTTTTTTCATAATCATTCTCTTTGAGCTTGCTGGACCAAAGGGTATGCACATTTTTGTTGCCCTTTGGGCATAGTTCCAAATTTCTCTCTAGAAAGGTTGGATGAGTTCACAGCTCCACCAACAATGTATTAGTGTCCCAGGTTTCCCACAACCCTTCCAACACTATCTCTCTCTTTTAAGGATGCTGTGACTGTAAGAGACTTGTCCATGTCCTCCCATCAGTTCACTAGAAATACTTCACCCAGTGTGCAGGGAAGTCTTCCTTAATTTCTTTTGACATTTTGAAGATATCCAGTGAAACACATGGACTGTATGTTGTCTACCGGTTATCCCTCTCTATGTGATGAGCCCCTATGTTTTTATTAGACATTTCTTTGTTCCTAATTCCTAATTTGTTCTGTATGGTAGTCTGCTCAA
Organism: Macrotis lagotis; assembly: GCF_037893015.1. Taxonomy (NCBI): domain Eukaryota; kingdom Metazoa; phylum Chordata; class Mammalia; order Peramelemorphia; family Peramelidae; genus Macrotis; species Macrotis lagotis. The sequence goes on from NC_133661.1 coordinate 155,248,972, forward strand.
GACCACCATCCATCCTGCATTGATTACCCTTTGAGTGTTACTTTACAAACTGTCATCTTTCCATGTTATGTATAACAAGTCACAGACCCCACTGGTTTCTTTAACTTGACTGTGTTAGTTTCAAGGTTTCTTTTAGGTCTAATGATTTCTGATTCTATATGAAGTCTGTACAGATTTAGGATCATACACTATTAGGTCTGGAAAGGACCTATGAGATCATCTGGGTTTAATTCTTCCTCCACTTTTCACTAAGGCCCAGAATATAAGAGTTGGCACAATATAATTTGATCCATTGACAAATGAATAATTTAGTAATTCTTAGCAGATAGTAGCTACATAGTAAATGTTAATTGTTGTTAGTGATGGTGCTGATACTGCTGTTCAATGCTTTGATTTCAGAGAGGGGGAGATGACTGACTTAGAGCAGGATAGAAAAGCTTCATGGGTGGTTTCCGCCTGAGAGGATGCAGTGGACTCACTTTCTCTTTCTTTGAAAGGGTCTTGTAAGAACCAGACCCTTTTAAAAAAAATCAAGTATAAACTTGACTCTCAGGTTTCCATTTCAAATACTTGAGCAAAGTCCACAATTTCCAAAGGAATGACTTCTGGAGTCATTCCTGACCTCCCCAAGTCTCTGTCTCTGTCTCTGTCTCTGTCTCTGTCTCTGTCTCTGTCTCTCTCTCTCTCTGCCTCTCTCTCTCTCTCTCTCTCTCTCTCTCTCCCTCTCCCTCCTGGTCCCTCCAGGATAAAGCGCACAGTTTTGAGAATATGATTGATGGCAGACCTCCTCTAAGACAGGCAAATATACGTGTGTGTGTGTGTGTGTGTGTGTGTGTGTGTGTGTGTGTGTGTGTGTATTTATATATATGAGAAATGAAGGGATAAAAACTGAGGAATAGGAGACTAGTGTCCATGCTGATCTGAGAAGTGAAGGCTGTTTTGGTAATGATCAAAAGAAAACTGAAGATGAAGATCAGAGCCCCTTTCAGTGTACAAGGTTGGAGATTCTTGACCCATTTGTAGCCCTGAAAGAGCTGTCTGGCTCTTTTTTCATGTTGACATTTATTTCACTCTGTGTTGGGAGAAAACTAGCAACTCACCTATCTGGATCCCCATCATTCCTCAGTAACTTGCTGCGTGAGTAGTCAAGGGGAACCCAACAGGTTTTTTTTTTTTTTAAGTAGACCTGAAATTCCAGAAAAATGCATTTGGTTGCATCCAACTTAATCATAACCATCTGTCCCTCCGGACTTGCTTTGCTCTCTTTCTTCTCTCCCATTCTGACTTCAGGTTTTCTGGCATGCTTTGCTCTGAGCAGTCTATAACAATCAGGGCTTCACTAGAAAGTTTTCTTGTCAAGTTGGAGAGTCTGTTGCCAAGAGCTACTTCCTTGATGCAGAAAATACATCCTGAAGGTACTTTGTCAGATGTTTTTATATTAAACATTTTCTCTCTATAGCCTTCGCCTGCCAAAGGGAAGCAAGCACACATCTATTTTCCAGTTTACTTTTTTGAAAATAATTCTAGATATTCGTGGGACGTTCCCCCAGCCTCCCCTTCCCCAGAGACCCACAGCACTCCAGTAAACCTTTAAATTAGACCTGGTGAGCCAGACAGAGCAAAACCACGAGGCCAGAGAATGCAGAACAACAGAGGCTGTGGCAGCAGCAGCTAGGGCCCCCCTCGGCCCATCTAAAAAGTTTCTGTGTTAATAAAAACAAAGTAACCGTGTCTGGAGCAGACATCAAAGCCACCCTCCCAGACTACAAGGTGAATCATTGCTCAAACAACTAATTAATCTTTAAAAGGAGAGTTAGAGAAGCTCCATGATGGGATTCTAACTAATTTTGATCTCTCAGGATATTCTGGAGGATGGGTCAATGCCAACCTTGGGGCAAGGGGGTCATGCTGAAGAGCCTCAGGAAAAAATTGGGGCCCTGGAGGAGTATATGCCAGAAAAGCATGATGAAGGTAGTGCATGTGCCAGAGCTGGAGGTCTCGGCATCTCTCCCTAGCAAAAGCCATTTCCCTAGTTGATAATTTAAGACTGTACAGTTGACACATCATGATGAACTTTAAGCCATGAGGTGAGGCATGTGGGTTGTAGAAAAGGGCCAAGCATTTCTTTAGACATGATCAGAAGGTGATGTGGACAGCTCAAAGTTGGGACAATTACCGATCAGTGATCAGAGCACAACACTTATTGCCCTATTATTAGTGCAGGAAATGGTAGTTAAGAGTCTTTGGTTGTTACATATTCAGGATACTTAGAATGCTAGTATTGGCGCCAGTAGTAGAGGCAGCCAATGGTTAATATTTGGAGGAAAAAAGGACTTGTTTGGGGGAGGAGGAGCTGTGTGTGTGGGGGTGTTGGTAAAAAAACATGGTTTTAGAGGACTAAAAACTGCCATCAACTTAGTGTTTTTACACTTGCCTTATTATTTATTTATTTACTATTTATTAAGACTTTTGGGACAACCTAAATATTATCTTATTTGTGCCTTAGAACATACTGGTGACTGGAGTCTTAACAGACTGGTGACTGTCATTACTATTTCTTTTCTCTCTATCTCTTCTTTTTTCAGAATGCTAATGATATTGCTTAGCTCTCTCAGGTTATTGAAGAAAACTGAAAAATACTTTCCAAAGTATAGAGACAGGGGATAGTGATGATTAAAATGCTGGATTGTTAGGCCAGTTGGACACTAGCTCTATGGTAGTTTTCTCTTCAAAGGCACAAGTGCAACCTTTTTTTTTTTAAGATTTTGAATGTTACCTCTGTTATTATACCCTTGGGGGAAACCACTTCAATGATCTGGGCCTCAGTATCCTCATCTGTAAAATGAGGTCAAAGTGATTTCTGCGATTCCTTCTGGCCCCTTAATTCTACATAACTCTGTAGTTTAATTAGACAAAACCCACTCTCAAGCTCATGTCACCTACATAATTACCTGCAAACTCCCAGAAGGAAATGAGAGAAAGAAGGACATATCTGATGTTTTAAATAGTGGTGTTAAGCCTAAATAGAAATGGTGCCCATTAAAAAGTGTAGGGACACTCAAAGGTTGATATTTATTGAGTTATTTATTAACATTATCTATGTTCTCCTGGATTTTTATTTATTTTGTTCAGTATTTTCTAATATGTACTCTGGAGTGGTCCAGTTGCTCATATTTGATGATTCAGGATTAATACAATTAATGGAAACCACCCATGACGTCCATAAAATCTCTTTTTGTCTCCAATCATTCCATCTTGCACACAGCTATCTTCAGTTTGTCCTGTATATAACTTGTTTGTATGAAGTTATTTGCATACTGTCTGCCCCTTGAACTGAACATTCTTTGAGATCAGAGACTTCCTGTTATCCTTCTTAGCACCTATTAGACTCTTAATAAATGCTAATTGACTGATCCACAAACCTTGGAGGAAAGGCTTCTTTATTATATATGGAAGAATTTGGATTCAAGCTAACAGGGAGGAGGAGGAGGACAAAGTTAGAAAGAATAGATAGAGCCAACCCTCACTCTGCCCCTTTTTTTATGTGTATGAAAGATAGAAAGGAGCAGCAGATCTGGAAAGTCTTGTGATCCACTGGCTCACCTCATTCATATCCCCTTGCTTATCAGTATCTGTCTGTCTGTCTGCCTCCCCACCTGCCTACCTGCTGGACATACTGGCTGCTTCGATAGAGGAAGAGCTCTAGAGCTGCTTAGGTTCTTCCAGTGGCTTGATCTTGCTCATCCGCAGCAAGGCTTTGCAGAAGTGTAGGCCAAGAGGGTTATCTTTGTTGCTTAGTAAGTCCTAGACATAGAAATGGACATCTAATAGAATAGCCATAGTTTAACAGTTTCTCCCAAGTAAAATTAGTTTTCTTCCCTTTTCCATGCACCTGGATATTTCCACAATTTTTTTCCATACTCTCCTTATAATTTGTACCTAATATCCTTTTTAGGTTCTTGCAAGGCAAATGGGGTTAAGTGGCTTGACCAAGGCCACACAGCTAGGAAATTATTAAGTGTCTGAGGCCAGATTTGAGCTGAGGTACTCCTGACTCCAGGGTCGGTGCTCTATCCACTGTGCCACCTACCTGCCCCACCTAATATCCTTTTAACTACTATCTACCTGGCTTAATACCTAGGAACCTCGTGCAGTGAATGGAATAGCATTATAAATTCCATTTTGGATGGGTGGTATGCTAAGCTGGTTTGAGTTAGGCTAGAGTAATTGAATAGGCAAGCAGTCATTAATAGATAAAATATTAGGTTTGGAGACAAGGTGATCTGGGCTTGAATGTCAACTCGGACACTATTAGATTTATTCACCCTTTGGGTAAATCAGTGAACTTTTTTGAGACTCAGTTTTCTCATCTGTAAAATGGGAGTGATGATAGCAAGTACCTCAAAAGATTAATGAATCTTAAAACTGAATAATTATATTGCTTTTTAATCTCGGTTTCATCTTTGTTTTTGGTAGCATTTACAGAAAAAGTGGTCCTTGGTCAATTTGCTAGCTTATTATTCTTTTATTTTTAATATTCTATGGGCTTTTACATGCCATAACTGCTTTTCAAAATAAAAGAAATGGGGATATAAATTCATCTTTTTGTAGGTTCATTGGGAGTATCTTTTAGAATGGTCCATTAGCAAACAGGCTAGTAGGGATAATATGTGGCCCATCCTGTCCCCATATAATTTCTTCTATAAGGTCTCTGTATTTCAAAATCTTGTAGTTTTCATAACTTGGAGATTTGGGAGTATTTGGTATGGTGACATCTATTTAAAAAATTTTTTCTGAAAATTTTTGGATTAGTATTGTATCTAGGTAGTTGTGGGCAATGGTTTTAGACTATGATGATGCTGTGGCTCCAGTATGGCTTTATTTGGAAAATTTTCAGGGATATTTTGAGGTCTGTATTTGTAGGCTTTGTCATCTGTTAGCTTATGAAATTTTGGGAACTTCTGAAATATAATTCTAGCCACTAATTGTGCCTTGCCAGCTGTTTGGTTGATGGGACATTTTTGCAACTTCAACATGCTAGGTTGGCATTGATCCCTCTATGTGCTCACATACTCTGCACTGATCAATAATTGAAAATTCCTGAAGAATGTCATCATTATCATCATATTTTTTTTTTTTTTTTAGTTTTTGCAAGGCAATAGGGCTAAGTGGCTTGCCCAAGTCTATACAGCTAGGAAATTAAGTGTCTGAGGTTGGATTTGAACTCGGATCCTCCCAACTCCAGGTCCAGTGCTTTATCCACTGCGCCACCTAGCTGCCCCTATCATCATTATTCTTAGCAAAGCTAAAGATACTGAAGTAATTCCTGCTTTCATGGAACTTATGTTCCAGAAGACATTGTTTCTATACACAAAAATGTAATTGTGCAAGACCATGTAGGCAATGTGCCAAGAGAGAATTAGACAGCCAAAAGTATCCAGAGCAGTGAGTTATCATGAAGAGCTGAATGGTCAGGAAAGGCCTCATGGAATGTGAAGGGCCTTGAAAGATGGATAGGATTTGAAAATATGGGAAAGGAGAGGAAGAATCATTCCTATTCAGGGCAAACAGTATTAGCAAAGATATAGGAGCAGGAAAGCATGTTCAAAGAGTTGTGAGCAGACCAGCCTAACCAGAACAGAACATTCATATGAGGGATAGTCGTCATTGGGGCACAGCCTGGTGATGTAGTGGATATTGTTGGACTTGAAGTCAGGAAGACCTGAGTTCAAATGTAGCCTTTATTTATTAGCTATTTGTGAAACCTTGTACATGTTGCTTAATCATTTTTCTGCCTCAGTTCTCTCATTTATGAAATGAAGATAGTAATTACATCTACTTCCCACAGTGGTTGTGAGGATCAAATAAGATACTTGTAAAGTGCTTATTAGCATAATGGCTGGCACACAGTAGGGTGATATATATATGTATATATGTATTATATTTTAGGTTTTCACGAGGCAAATGGGGTTAAGTGTCTTGCCCAAGGCCACACGGCTAGGCAATTATTGAGTGTCTGAGGCCAGATTTGAACTCAGTTCTTCCTGAATCCAGGGCCTGTGCTCTATCTACTGCACCACATAGTAGGGATTTAATAAATGCCTGTTTTAAATTACCACTACATAAATGCTAGCAATGATTATGACAGTGGCAAGTTTGGAATAGATTGTGGAGGACTGTGAACACCAGTCAAAAAAATTCAGTAGGAAACAGACTATTATGTTTAGGATTGCAACTGAAGTTTCTCCTTTTAGGTGGAGTTCACCTACCCTTCAACAGTCAGCTTTTTGGGGGCGGTACTCACCTCATCATTGAGTCTTGTTTCTTGGTGTCTAAGAGTCAAGAGAGGAAGGTTCTCAGATTTCAGACAGGGTCTGAGAGAAACCAGATATTTTCACAAATAATGTACATCCCTTTATATACTTTGCCTTACCAGTTTCTTCTCTAAACTAATCCAGCCTTTGCTTTAAAGATTAATATTCTATTTTAGCAAAATGTGAGCTTTTTGAGAGCAAGAACAACAACAAAAAACCTTTTTTTTACTTGATTCCTTACCATATGTATAATAGGTGTCTGCATAATAGGTATCTGATTAATTTCTTTTAGATTGAATGGGGTCACAAAGAGTTGGACACAAGTGAAATGATTGAACAACAATAATAATAAGTTAAGGGGACTAGACCATCTGACCTCAAAAGGACACTTCCAATTTTAAATCTATAATCCTATTGGGGTAAATGTGTTTAGGGACAAGCACATAGGAATAAATTAGATTTAGGCATTTAGGAAGAGTAGTGGAATTCTTTTAGACTGAATCATCAGTAATGTGTTAGTTAGTGTCTTTCTCCCCAATTTGACTGTGATCCTTTATCCTCCTGGATAGGAGGCAGGGTCTGCATCGGCCATTTCTTTTGTGTCCTCCTTAGCACCACGCACAAATTTGATACTCTATTAGTCCAAAGGCATACCTCGAATGAGATATCTTTGAAAGGAAAATTTATGTCAAGGTGTACGATGACAAATAATTTAAAAAGTGCCAGATTAAAATATTTTTACTGTATTTGTTATATAATTCTTTTAACTTTTTATGCTTTTCATTCAACTAAAGATGTTTTATTCATTGTCAACTTTATATTTTTCCTCATATTTGTTATTTTTTTCATTTTATTATTAAGGCCTTGGACAAACCAGATTTGGTAAAAGAATATTCAGAACACTATGGCAATTGTGAGTTAATTTTTGGATTGTTGTTAACATAAGACAGAGCTGTGCATTTGTCAGAGTCATAAGATTATAATCCCCAGCACTGGAAGTGAGGTTGGAGATTATGACGCCTGACTCCCTTATTTTAGAATTGAGGAAACTGAGGCTTAATTTCCTTTGAGGCATATAGGTAGTAATTAGTGGAGTTGGGATTAGAATCCAAGTCTTCCAAATTCCCAATCCACTGCCTCTTCCCATCACACCACACCCACTCCTTGAGCTCTAAATATTTCCTGTGTTGATTTAGCTAGTTTCCATTCCATCTCCCAGGGAAAGTCGGGTTCTGGCCCACAGTGGCAGGGTATACTTTTGGTTCTCCTTTCTTCCTTCTCTAAGGCGCCAGGCTTGTGTGCTCTGAACAAAAGAGAAGAGTGAGAGGAAAACAAACATTGGAAAAAGAGTGGTACTTTTCCAATAACCTGGGTTCATCTCAGTAGCCAAAATGTGACATGCTTGTCAACTGGGAGCCGCAGGATTGGACTCCACAGGTAGTAAAAGGTGACTGGGGTTTATTTGGGTCTCTTTAGTGTCCTACTAGGGGAGACACAGGATAGGCTATGTTTCTCATCTCTTTAAGTCTACCTACAGTCTCTGGGGCAATTAATTTTTTTTGGTGGATTTGCTAAGCACTGGACAGAGCTGACACCAGGCCTTTGAAAAGCTCAAATGTTTCTGCAGCCAGAATTTGGGCTGTTTGGGGGAACCTGTTGAGAGATGTTAGTATTCTGAGTTACAGTAATAGATTTTCTTTCTTTTTTTGGGTGCTTTGATGACTGAGAGGTGTTTATAGGCTTGATTCATAACTGAGTTACTAAGGTTTTCCACGGAAATAACTTATTAAAGGTGTCGTGCACACCAGCGGGATTGAAGTCTGCAGGCTTTGGTATTCATCAAAGGCAGCTCCTTTGCAGGATGCCCAGAGCTAACTCAGCATTTTATCCTGGTATATTGCACAAGAGTAAATGTGGGGAAGGAGGCAGGGATGGAGGAAAAGAGGAAGAAGGAGGGGTGGAACAGGATTGGAAAAAAATATTTTATTAAGAAAACATTCTTCAAACGAATTTAAATTTGTTTTTAAAAGTCCTTTTAAAAAAAAAGAGGGGGGTGGCTAGGTGGCACAGTGGATAGAGCACTGTGTTAGAAAGACACTAACACTTAATAATTTCCTAGCTGTGTGGCCTTGGGCAAGCCACTTAACCCCATTTGCCTTGCAGAGAGAGAGAGAGAGAGAGAGAGAGAGAGAGAGAGAGAGAGAGAGAGAGAAGGAGCTATTTTTGTTTGAATAACTCTTTTTAAGCCCATCTGCCCAGATGTGTAAAGTTATATGCATGTAGTTCATAATCATGTGGCTCTTGTATGACCTTGTCATGGCATCCTTAAATCTTTGTTTGCCTTCTTGAATGGAAATTGCTAAGATGTTGAACCCACATTTTTTTAACTATAAAGAGCCCTGGGGTAAATTAGAAGATGGAGGGGAGGAGAGCAGAATTATTGGCTATACATTGATGACAAAGAAAATTTCTGATTCTCTGAATTAGGGATAAGGGTCTGGATCTATGATTTCGTGAACAAACTCTCTGCCAGTGCAGGTCTGTATCTTCTCGGCAACATATGATCTTAGAGAATTGCTGAGCACTAAAAGGGTTCATTCCCTTGCTCAGTTTATGTCATGTTTCAAGGGGAAAAAACCCCAAATATTTAAACCCAGGTCTTTTTGTCTTTGAGACCAATTAATTATTCACTTTATTTCACTACTCTTCCTAAATGCCTAAATCTAATTTACTCCTATGTGCTTGTCCCTGAACACGTTTACCCCAGTAAGATTATAGATTTAAAATTGGAAGTGTCCTTTTGAGGTCAGATGGTCTAGTCCCCTTAATTTATTATTGTTGTTCAATCGTTTCAGTTGTGTCCAACTCTTTGTGACCCCATTTGGGATTTTCTTAGCAAAGATACTGGAATAAACATTCATTTTTAGATGAAAACTGAGTAAAATAGGGTTTTAAGTGACTTAGGGTGGGTCACACAACTAGTAAGTATATGAGACCAGATTTGAACTCAGGAAGATGAGTTCTGACACTTTGCCACTTTGCTGGAAGGGTCCTTGAAGGCCAAATAATTGAATTCCCTTAGTTTTCTGATTAGGAAATTACAATGTAAAAGAAGTTAGTGATTTGCTAAGAATTAGATAGCTAGTGAGTGCCTGAGTCAGGATTAGAACTCAGTTTTAACTGTCTTCAAGTACAGTCCTTTATCTCCTACCTATCTTTCTGAACACCTCTGAGAGTTATTGTCCATTCCATATTGGCACCCAGGATACAATGTGTCCTATTATTGGTTATTTTAAAAAATAATAATTATATTTTGTTTTGATATCACATGCACCTTTTAAATAAGCATCTGTATGGATTCCTGAACAAAGTGTGTCTCCTGAAAACAGTGAAAATACTGGTCTCTTTTTGATTTTTTTTTATTTCTTGTTATCAAAAAAGAAAGACTGTGCTTTTAACTCTGATAGTGTTTTACTGAGGGTATCTGATGTATCTGACCTTAATTTTCTATTCTCTAAGACTTGTCTTAATTCTATGCAACAACTTTTGGCTCGTCTTCCTTCACTCTGCTTGATTTCATCCAAGTCTTTTCATGGCTCTCTGAATTCCTTATTTATCATTCCCAATAATGTAGTAATATTCCATCAGTTCATATACCATTGTTCAGTTTTTTCCCCCAGTTCTTTGGCACATACATGTTTTTTGTCATCACATGTAGTGTTATGAACTTTTTTATACAGATTGGTTTTTAATTACTTTTTCCTTTATGTTAATATTTTCTTACCACCTTAACTGAACATCTAAGCCCTGATTAGTATGAACACTGAACTCCCAAAGTGGTTGCATATATTTGAATTTGCACTATTTGAAGTTATAATCATGTAAAATATTGTAATTGGTTCTGGTCCAGTGGAAATATCAGTGCTGATCCAGGGGGATTCATTTTATTTGCCCTAATGGTGACCTTTCTGTATATTCCTTGAAAGTCTCATATTTGTTCTACATTCCCTTTCAGCATCTATAGTCCCTCATCATTATCAAAAGGCTTGGCATGTGAGAGCAGCTGCTTAGAAAATACTTGGTGAAGGATTGATTGATAACATTTCCTTTTTAAGATTTATGAATAACAGTTACCAGTCATGTTCAGTTTAGATCCTGCATCTTCATATATGTATAGTTGGTTTGTCCTTTGGACAGAATCACCCTATTTTCCATTTTCTCAGTCAGTCAACAAATATTTGTTGGCTATCTACCATAGACCTCTCTTGATGCTTGGTTTTGTGGGAGGAATGAAAAAGGACTGAACCAGTAATTGAGAATATAATTTAATTGAGGAGACAAGATTAACTCAGGTGAGACTGTAACTGTGGTTTACCAATGTGGATATTGGTTCTTGAGTTTGATGTCTGGTTTCATGTGGATAAAGAAAAGAAGTGGGAAGTTGTAGCTGTCTCTGCTCTCTGATACTTCATCAGAATGACCTGAATCACTGATTGTTTCTCATAATGACTAAACATCCTATCTAACTATGCTTTTTTTTTTTGCGAGGAAATGGGGTTAAGTGGCTTGCCCAGGGCCACATAGCTAGGTAATTATTAAGTGTCTGAGGCCGGATTTGAACTCAGGTACCCCCGACTCCAGGGCCAGTGCTCTATCCACCGTGCCACCTAGCCACCCCCTAGCTAAGAAATGTTGGGCAAGTCCCTTAATTGCTGGACCTCTCTCTTTATCTCTAACATCAATGGGTAGACCACATAATCTCAAATGTCCCTTCCAAATCTAACTTTATTAGAATCTTGTGATTCCTTAACATAATATCAGACTTCTAGCTGGGCAACTCTTAAGAAATAGTCTAAGCCAGGGGTGAGGCACCTTTTTTCTACCAGGGACTATTTGAATATTTATAGCATCATTTGAAGGCCACATATCAAACAGTTAATTCTCCCCTAAAAATCTACTAGATTTATTGAATTTTGAGTTCAGTCTGTGGTTGCCTTGGCAATACCGGACTAATACACAAACTGGCTTTTTACAGATGAGGAAACCACAGGCCCAAGGGTAAAATATTTCCCCAAGTTTCCACTGCAAGTAGCAGTTGGGAATTGAAACCTGGACCTCTCCATTGTTCATCAACTTTTCTGGTGTACCACAGTGTTTTACCCATGGTCATACAGTGAAGGTAGAAAGGATGACCAGGATAACATATTATTGCAGTTCATTTGTGCTGACTGGGTGGTTCATTGGATAGAGTGCCAGACCTGTAGTCAGGAAGATCTGAGTTCAAATTTGACCTTAGATACTTAATAGCTGTGTGAACAGGACAGGTCACTTAACCATTGTTTGCATCAATTTCCTTATATCAGTAAAATAATAATCCCTCCCTGAATTTTTGAGGATCAAATGAAATATAGTATGTGTAAAGTATATATGAATGCATGTGCAGATATTTCTATCTATATCTCTATATAAAACATATCAATCTCTAAAACACATGTTATTTGCTGAACATAATGTACTTAAGACCATGAATCAAGGTCAGATTTATCATGTGCCCCATGGTTTTATAAATATAAAAACTGTGTGCATGTATGTATGGTTTGTGAATATATATTTGCATATATACAAACATATATACAAATGTATATATATATATTTGGACATATAAATACACACACATAAAAATGTTTAGTGCTGACTTGCCCTTTGATTTGAAATGGGGATTTGGGTATGAAAAAACCCCAATATGTCAGCTTCCTGTTCTGCTTACTTCTTTCCCCACCAAGTGTTTTGGTTTACATCCTTCAACATTGAAATAGAACCCCCTTTCTGCCAGTCCTAGTGGGATCTCTGTGAGTTCTCTAGTGGTGTCAAGAATAGAAAACTGTAAATCTGGGAGAGGGGGAGGGCGGAAGGAGGGGATGAGAGACTGAGAGGAAGGCCTGAGCACGGCTGTCACAGAATCAATTAGGGAATATCCTTTTTCCAGTAGAATATCCTTGCTAGGGGCGGCTAGGTGGCGCAGTGGATAGAGCACCAGCCTTGGAGTCAGGAGTACCTGAGTTCAAATCCGGCCTCAGACACTTAATAATTACCTAGCTGTGTGGCCTTGGGAAAGCCACTTAACCCCATTTGCCTTGCAAAAAAAAACAACACAACCCTAAAAAAATATCCTTGCTTGCTGTTTTAAAGAGCTTCTGTACTTGAGGAAGTCTCTGGGAATGGACATCATCATCATCATTATTATGGCTCTACTGCCTGGCTGCCCAAGAGCCAGGTAGAGCTGGGATTGAACTCCAAGACCCAATACCTCAGGAGATAGGGTGCTGGTGGAAGCTGTACCCCCTGAACCTCCACTCTCCATGGATGTTGTGAAACCAAGGTCCTTGGTGGCATCTGGGGAGGAAGTCAGAGCATATCCTAGGGCTCTCTTCATACACACAATGAAACACAACGGTAACCCTGGTAAGTTGGCCACCAAATCTGTGCCACCATCCAGGACTGGGCAAGAGCCAGGGCAAACAGCCCAGGGCCCGCTGAGTTAGCCTCAGCTCATCAACCCCTCCACCAGTGGGTCACTTAACTCTTTGCCTCAATATCCTCCCATTTTGGAGGAAAACTGTGAGGAGGATTTCTAAACCAGACTGACACAGGGCTAGAAGGTGTGAAGTTTGGGTCATGACTTCCATCGTTCTTGCTACTTTTGGACAGTGGACTCTGGTGTTCCCTTGATACAAGAGCCAGAGCCAAGGAAGTAAGGAAAATAAGTTCTAATGAAAAGGAAACTGGACTGAGAATCATATTCAGAAGGGTTTTTTTGGTCTGAGCTCTGCAAATTACTTGTGTGTGACCTTAGATAAGTCTATTGACCTTGAACCTAGAAAACGAGAGGGTTGGTCCAAATGGACTCTTTTTAAGACCCCTTCTTGCTCCAAATCAAGGGTTTGGTTGATCTCCAAAATTCTTTCTGTCTAAAATTCATTATACATTGAGTGGAAGAAATTGGGTGTTGTGTCAGCACCCAGAAAAATGTCCAAACACCTAATCCAGTTCTCTGGTACCCATAATGTTAGCAAAGTTCTGCTTTGTCTTACCACCAGGTCCCACACAAATTTCCCTGCAGGTTCCCCATGAGTAAACCAAATAAATGCAGAATTAAGGGTTGGATTAGATTAACTCAGAGGTCCCTTTCCTGTTGGTAGGAAACAATGAGAGTGAAAGATTCATTGAGGAGTTAATCCCTGCTCCCACTCCTCTCCTTTGTCCTTTCTTTTTGCTGTCTTTCTGAACCCACCTCAAAACTGGCACCTGATGGGTGTTCCCCCTGAGATCATATCCATTTAGCTTAAAGATAAACATTGTTATAATGACTTGAGGAAAACACACACACACACACACACACACACACACACACACACACACACACACACGAAACAAGTCAGGAAGTAGCTGTGTGCCAGCTCTGGGATGGTGTAGATGGAAAACAGCCACTATGGCAAACTTAGGGGCCTCAAAGCCAAATTGCATCTAGTGGTTAACTTACAGTCCCGTTTCCCAGAACTCTGCTCAGGCACAAACAAGGAAGTTAGCAAAAAACATCCCTAATTTGGGTTCCAGTTGAAATGGATTTTGGGCTAAATGATGGAGTTTGGTAGTGGTGGAAGAGGGGGGAAGGTTGGAGGCAGGGAGTGATTGGAGAGGAAGCAGAAAGGGAATAGATGAGTCTGTTGGGACCAGATTTGGAAACTTTTGGACACTTTTCTTCTGGAAATAGCTTTCCTTTTTAATATTCAGAGAAGGTATTTATTATTATTGTTCTCATTAATTAAAGTCAGGAAACACTTGGATTTTTTTTTCCCCATGTGAATCACAGTATGTGCTTGTGGATGGAATAAAGGGAGATAATAATAGTGGGTTTTTAAAGAAGATTGGGATTACTCTTAAAAAACAAAGGGGGGAAAAAGTCCTTGAGGAAAAGAAACAGACATTCTGAACAAATTGTGTTCTTTACCCACTGAGCTGGCAGGTTTTTTTTTTCTGGTTTACCCCATTGTAATGCAAACCAGCCTGGAACAACTCATCTGTGGATTGTCCACGTCCTTTTTTTTTTTTTTTTTTTGAGTCATCTTTTTCCCAGTTTAGCCCACATCCTCCTTCTCTCCAGCAATTTTCATTCAAATGTCCTACCTTTTGTTTCTCATGGACTTCTCTCAAGGGTAGAGATTATATTTTATTTATCCTCATATATCTGCCTTAGAATTTGGTGCAACATGCTGCCCCATAGTAGTTACTAAAAATGTCTTCATTGTGCAAACAATCCTTATTAACAATCCTTATTAACATTCTCATCTCTAGCGGTCCCAAATTCTTCTGCCCTCCAGACTTTCACCACCTCTTGCCACCTAGCTCTCCTTAAATCCTGGGAATGGTAGTAATGTGTGGAAGGGATATACTATATCTCATTTGAGAAGTCTCACAGTAGGGATTTCCTTTACTTTTCAGATACTATCCCTTAAATCAGCAATGTTTTGTAATATTTCAGTACTTGAGGCTCCTATGATTTCATTAGCATGGATGCCACCAACAAGGGTTGCAACCTTGTAGTGACTTGGTAGTCCATCTTTGAGAGTTGCCATGGCTAAGGAATGAGCCTCTCCAAACTGAGCCAGGCTACTGCTCAGAAGGCAGACACACATTCTGGGTCCATACTCAGAGCCTGGCACCCAAAATCCTTTGGCCCACACAAATTGAACTACCTCTGGGAAACACTGGGTCAAAGAGTTCTTGGCTGGGGAGTCAGGAATCTTTGGTCTTAGTCCCAGCCCTACACAACTATCCAAATGTCTTTGAGTAAGTCCTTTCCTTTTCCATCTTTGAACCTCTGTTTCTTCATTTATAAAATGTGGGGATTAGATTGTGGTGAAATGGACTACCTCAAAAGGGAGTGGGTTCTGCCTCATTGAAGATCTTCAACCAGAAACTTGACCTTCCTGTGTTAGGGACTATTCTAAATATAAGGGGGTATGCGTCTCAAATTTGATGTTCAGACAGTCTCAGTCTCCTCCTAGCTATGTCTTAGCTTTCAGTGATTCTGTGATTTACCTGCCCAGAACAAAAACAATATTCTCTCATTCCTTAAAATCAAGGAATAGTAGGAAGGAGAGGAATGGAATAGAAAAGAACCCTGAGACTGTGTTTTCATTCATCTTGTTGTCCATTAATTTTTGTTTTTGTCCACTAATTCTGGCTTTTATTTTTTAGTTTTTTTTTTTTTGCAAGGCAAATTGGTTTAAGTGGCTTGCCCAAGGCCACACAACTAGGCAATTATTAAGTGTCTGAGGCCGGATTTGAACTCAGATACTCCTGACTCCAGGGCCGGTCCTCTATCCACTGTGCCACCTAGCTGCCCATCCATTAATTCTTTAAGCACCATTGCTACTATTTAAGTTGTATAATTTCTGTCTGAAATCCCACCCACTGACTCTTCCCATACCTGGACTGGTTTAGTCCTACACAACTGGATGTTGATTTCTTGGGAGAGCTGTCAAGCAACAAAAAGGACCAGGGGGATTGGGTTTGGTGTCAGGGAGCCAGGGGAAGCTCTGTCAATGCCTTTGTACATGACCTTGCTGACTACTTTCACTCTTACCTCCACCTGTGTTTCTAATGACTCATCTATAAAATGGGACTGAACTAGGTGACCTTTCAGGTTTCTTTTGGTTTTAAATCCTCGATCCCATGATCTTATAGATTCCTTTGAAAGCAAAGTCCTTTAAATTTTATATGCATGCACCATATTCCATTCTTGGGCTAGGCACCCTAAAGAGATAGAGGGTTCCTTTTAGGTATATAGGTTCACAGACTTAGAACTAGAAGGGACATTACTTTGTCTTTGGGAAAATGTGACAAGACATGGGATGAATTAGAAAATAATCTCAAGTGATTTGGAATAGGTTTTGAATTCTGTAGAATACGTGATTCTTAATTTTTAATCATAGTATTTCTATTAACAAATCATTAGAGGGCAACTCGGTGGCTCAGTGGATAGAGTACCAGTCTGGTCAGGAGGACCTCAGATCTGGCCTCAGATACTTAATACTTATTTAGCTGTGTGACCTTGGGCAAGTCACTTAATCCCACTGATTTGCAAAAACAAAACAAAGCAAAAAAAAACCCAAAATAAAATATATCATTAGAAAAGAAATCACAATAAGAGAATTTGGTTCATTATTCTAATATACTGGTTCATCTGATCTTCCCTTTTACCAGTATCTCCACCTTGCACAAAATGGGTAATAGTCTTTTTTTTCCTGCTGTACCCCAGGAGAATCACAGGAAGTTATTGACAACTTTAAAACACATGTCAGCAGAGCAGATCTCATGTATCAAGTATTCCATGTGGATGATTCCATATTTACCAAGAGATTTTGTAATAAGAACATTATCAGTCAGTAAATTCTGATTCTTATTCTTGCCCATTAATCATGTTTGTAAATCATATCATTCACTGACTTTAGATTTGGGGGGCCTCATGTAATGTATGGAGGGCAGTCCACAGTCCTCCACATGTTAATTGAAGCCTTATTGAGGTCAACAAAAGTGTCACTGACCATTCAGTGAAGATATAGAGGCTAGTTTACTTTTTTACAGACCTTTCAGCTGATGCTATTGCTACCTCTAGTTAGATCATGGAAGCTAATTTGAGTTTAGTTAGGGATATACTAGTTGCCAGATTTCATGATTTTCTAGCCTGTCAAATTTTAACTCTTTGTATCTCCTTATATTCCTTAATGGTAGTCTTTTTCATTATAACCTTTCTCTGGATCTCATGAAAGCCTTTTTTATAGCCAACTTCTTTATTTGGCCTTCAGCATTGCAAAGACCTTTTGCTTTTTCAGTGGGGATTCTGGGACAGATGGTAGCTTATTTTCTTTCACAACCACCATGATTCCATCTGGAAAAAGAGGTTATAGTTGATAAAGTACCCCTGGGAGTTCTTAGGAGGGCAGGTTAATGGACACTGGAGTGGTCTGGAGTTTTCAAGTTGGACTTGGGACCTGAAGGAAGCAAGAAACATAGGCGAAGAAGTATATCTATAGGGAGAACATGAGCCCAGGTAATTTGGCATGCATGGGTTGGACTTCAGAGGATTATAGGTTTAGGATTGAAAGGGATGTTCAAAATTATCTAGCTTAACTTCATGTTAGGAAAATCAGGTCTAGCAAGAAGTTAAAAGTAGAACTAGGATTTGAATCCAGGTCTTCTCTGACCTCAGAATCCATCATTCTTTCTCCTGGTCCACATTGTTGTGTTGCTTGTTTTTAAACACTTGGCTTATTGGGAATAGAGGGTGGGTGCAGGTGAGTGGTGGGATATATTGATTGGGGAGGTGAGGTGAGGTGGAGCTATGTCATGATGAAGACAAGTAAAGAAACTTTAATTTGATATGGGAAAGATTAACCCTTGAGGATCTGGGAGCAGGGGAACAATATGATGAAAGTACTGATTTATTTCGGAAGATTTATCTATCAGTTAGTACCATGCAGAAAGATTCTTGAAGCAGGGAGACCAACTTGGAAATATAAGCATTAGATCTGGAAGTAACCTTAGAAACTGCCTAGTTGTGGGGCGGCTAGGTGGTGCAGTGAATAAAGCATCAGCCCTAGAGTCAGGAGTACCTGGGTTCAAATCTGGTCTCAGACACTTAATCATGATCTAGCTGTGTGGCCTTGGGCAAGCCACTTAACCCCATTTGCCGTGGAAAAAACCTAAAAAAAAATATTAAGAAATTACCTAGTTGAGTGGTTCTCAAAATATGCTGGGTCCCCTGAGGCCCTTTCAGAGGGTCTGTGAGATAAAATTATTTTCATAATAATACGGTGTTTTAATTTCTAATACAGTAAATATAGATAAAACCCACATTAAAAACTGTTGGGGGGGGCACACCATAACTTGAAGAGTGTAGAAGGGATCCTAAGACCAAAAAGCTTTAGAACCTTAAACAGTTTAGACTGCTCTCTTAGTAGTCAGCACAATTCTTTGCATGTAGTCAATGGTCAAAATAGTTTGTTCATTAAATGTGTGAAATTTCAACTAAGTTTGAAGGAAAAACTCATTAACTAATCACTAAGCATTTATGAAAAGCCACTTGGATGCTCTTCTAAATGATGAGGATACAAGACAAAAGTGAAATGATACCGCCCACAAGATGCTAGTGTTCTATCAGGTGAAACAATGTATTCAGTTCGATACTTTTGAAATACATATGCGTTGATTTGGGGATTGAGACACTAGTTGAGAAATCAGGCTAGATGGAGCTCATGTAAATAAAAGGTGGCCTTTGAGCTTAATCTGGATGGAGCTCTATTCCAGAAAGGAGGGCAATTCAGATATTGAGGAGGGTCAGTGAAAATGTTAGGTGACCCCAGAGCCTAAAGTCAGATTTATCTTCCTGAATTCAATCTGACCTTAGATGCTGACACTCGCTGTGTGACCCTGGGCAAGTCATTTAATCCTGTTTGCCTTAGTTTCCTCATCTGTAAAAATGAGTTAGAGAAAGAACTGGCAAATTACTTCAGTGTCTTTGCCAGGAAAACCCCAAATAGGGTCTTGAAGAGTCCTACACGACTAAAAAAAATGACTTAATAGCAGCAAATGTTTAGAGCTACCCTTAAGGAAAATCATTTTTGCACTTCTTTTTTGTAAAGATTGAAATTGGACAGGCTTTGTGATAGGGAAGCTATTGAAGTATCTCAGGAGATAATGATTAGGCTAGTAGCAAAGTGGAATGGTTTACTTTTACAGATAGTGAGTTCCCCATAGATGATTATGAAACAAAAGGTGGATGTACATATGTTAAGAAAATTTTGTATGGATTTCTGATATAGGTAAGGTTTGGGGGGAATTAGATGCCTTCTGGGGTCCCTTATAGCTCTGAAATTCTATAAATGCTTAGTCTGTTTTCAAGTGTGAATGTCTTATTCCTTCAGGAAATTATTAACACTCCAAAGACAGAAATGAACTCTTCATTTCTTTTCTCCACAAGGTTAACTATTTTTCATATTGGTTGATATGAAATAAAGTTCTTATTCTCTCTCTCTCTCCCTCCCACCAATCTATTGGGGAAACTGAGGCAGCCACAAAAATGTTGGCTTTCTGGTGAATCTAGCTGGGTTTTTGTGGTGACACAGGAAGCATCTTTAGAGATGCTGGAAAACACTTTATAAATCAGTTGGGAAGCCAGTGAAATTAGTGGTAACGAGCTCATTTCAATAGCAATGGGCTGACTTGCCTGCCAGCTGCCAGACATTTACGAGACTGGCTGGGTGCCGGCCGGCGGGGTCCAATGGCTTGCATCCTCCTGCCTTCCGGCTGGAAATAATTCGTATTTTAAAAATAACAATTAAAAAAAAGCTAACTCTACCAACTCTTGGGTTTTACTGGTGCTGAGTGGAGAGATTAGTGAGGGCCCTCATTGACTCCTTCCCCTCCCCTCCTATTTCTTTTTCTTCCCTGGAAATAGCTTAATTCACCCCTTCCGCCCCTGCTATAAACAAACAAACAAATAAATAAATAACTTAAAAAAGCTTTGGGGTAGTCTCTTGCACTCTTTGCTACTAGCCAGCCTGAGTATTGTTGCAATTTCACAGGCCTTATGGGTTGTGGGAAAGACATCAAATGGCCTTAGTTTTCTGTATGCTATATTTGGACTTCACCCTCCTTTTCACAGAAGTTATTCTTCTTTAAGATGAGGCCACAATCTCCATTTCTCCATCCTCCCAACCCTTTCTTTAAACACTCCTCTCAAGTCACCAGCTTACTTCCCTTGGATAAAACTATTGCCCTGACTACATTTTGATCTCACTAGAACTGTGTTTTGGTTTGGCTAACCCTACTAACTTGGTAAACCTAAACTTGTTAAAAGGTGATTTTTGAGTTTCAGAATGGTTCTTCATTTTTAGACGAGTGACTCAGATGCAGGGTATGAGTTCAAATCCAGCCTTAGATACTTACTGGAAGTGAACTTGAATAGTTCACTTTATCCTGTTTGTCTCAGTGTCCTCATCTGTAAAATAAACTGGAGAAGGAAGTGACAAAACATTCTAGTATCTTCGCCAAGAAGACCCCAAATAGGTTCAACAGAGAGTCAGGAATGACTGAAAAAATAGTCTCAACAATTAACTCTGTGTTGTCATTTATACTTATTTGTTTTATCAGACTGATGATAGAGGAAATGAGACCTAAAAAGACAAAGGTTTTTAGGAACCCATATTGATTTGAAATTAAAAAAAAAAGTCACTGAAATAAAATCTGAGAAAATAGGATTCAACTGAACATGAACTTCTGGGGAACTAATCTGTCTTAGTAAATGTTTGTTTTCTTGTTAGAATACACTTTTCCTAAATTCTCATTCTCCCTAGAAAGAGTATGAACCCCCTTCAGGTTACCAATCCTTTTCTTTGATGCCTCCCTCCCTCCAAAAAAAAAAAATCTACAAAAATCTAGTATAGAAATGGAAATAAACTGAGTAGGCACTCAGTTGATGTTAAATACTGTAGAATGTTAACCCAAGTTTCAGGTATCCACATCAGATTCCTAATTGAATTTCTCTGAATATAGTATGCATGTTCTAAATAGGCTGCTACATTGGGTTATAAAACTTCCTTCTCCTATATTTCCCCAGGATATCTTGACCAATAGTGTGAAAAAAGAAGGAAGGTGAACCATACTCTCACATTAATGGATGTAATAGTGGTTGATTCAGTGACCTGTGATCAACTGAATTTTCCCTCAAATCAAACCTCGACACCTTATTATCTTAGTTAGCTTTCTCTTCCATTAATCTCACCAAATGGGTTGAGAGGCTGCAAGACTATTCAGGAAGACTTAGGTTTCCCATTCCATCTCAAACACTGTATTGCTTAAGGGAAGTCACTTAACTCTCCCAGTGACTCAGTTTCCTCATCTGTAAAACAAGTAGCTGGATTTAATAATGTTCCTTGATGTTGTATGAGGTCCCTTTCTACATCTAAAATGTTTGCTTCTGGGATTCCCCTGAATAATCCACACTCCATAAAATATCAGCTTTGGACATAATCTTCTGAATCTAATGCTATTTCTTCCTTTTTCTCATGAGGAAGCTGAGATTTTGCAAAGTGAAACTCCTGTCCCTGTAAGGTTTTATTCAATCTCCCAGTCTACTTCTGCTCACCCCCTGAAGGCTTTGCGATTCTCTGGTGGCTTTTTCTAAGTGAATTATCCACCTTGGCAACCTGAATTCATGGAAACTTCCACTCCCTAATGGTATGAGAATTCCTTTGTGAGAACTATTAGGATATTCTTCCCTGAAAGTTATTTTCAGGGCCTTGCCCCTGAACATATCATGAAAGAGACATTTTTTCGGAAGTGTGTGGATTACTAAGTATTTTTTTTAAGCTATTCTTCTGTGTTTTGCATGTGTGTATGTGTGTCTAATTTTAATATTTTTAAACAAAAGGGGGTGTTTCTTTTCTTCATACTCTGTGGCAGCCTCATTTCCTTGCTCCTTCCCCTTAGCCAACCTATGTTAAGTAATTGTGGATAGTAAAATCTTCTGTTAGACTAGGGTTCTTCATCCTCATGCTCCAAATCTGAAGCCTAAACAATTAGATTCAGCTGTGTGCGAAAAGGCCTAGCCATTTGAAATTTTTCCCATTAGAGAACTCTGCTTCATAAATACACTGTGCCCTCACCATGCTGAATTGGTTTGTGTTGAGTCGTCCTGGGCCATTGGCATGCCCCTTCTTTGAAGGAAGGGCTTGGCTTCAAAGGCCTCCTGACACTTGGAATTTTTCATACATTGTCCATGTGTGTTGCCCCTTAAGCCTCTGCCATGTGGGGCTGCTGAAGTTGACAAGGGGAACAGATTCTTCAAATAGAAGTAAGCTTAGAGTTTTTTGTTTTGGATTTTTTTTCCTTCTACCAGGGTGGATTCCCTTGGCCTGGCTTTATTTTTAGGTTTGATGTTTTTATTGATTCTCATCTGAAGTCTTCACTCTCACTCCCAAATTTCCTCCCTGCCACTCCCCCTAATCTAAGAGCACATCCCTGTCCTGCCCCCCCCCCCCCATTCAGCATTATTGCGTGTATGCAATAATGTCTTTTGTGGACTGAAAGAGTTAGTTTTTTTAAAATCCTAACTCAGCAAACATCAAACAAATCATATATACTCCACAGATTAGAAAAATCTTACCTGAAACTATAGATGTCTACCATGAACTGTTTACTTTTTTTAAAGTAAATAGTAGATTCAGCCTGTAGTTTTTTAAAAGCTGTCCTGCTTTTCTGTGCATCTGAAAGAGTTAATTTTTAAATTTGTCTCTTTCTCCACTAAAACTCACAAAAAATGTCTAAAACCTACATCTTAGGAGGGGAATGACAGTAGTAACATAAATTTAGAGCAGGAAGAGACTTCTCTGGAGCATCTCTGACAAATATTCATTCAGCCCCTGCAACTCCCATGACAAGAGACCTCAGTGTGTCCAAAGACCAATCTATTCTACTTTGAGGCCATACCAATATTTATTAAAATTTTTCTGCACATTGAGTATAATTTTCATTTAGTCATAGAATAATTACTTGAGCATACATCCATCAGTCTATCTATCTATCTATCTATCTATCATCTATCTATCTATCTATCTATCTATCTATCTATCTATCTATCTATCTTTATCTATCTATCTATCTATCTATCTTTCTATCTATCTATCTATCTATCTATCTATCTATCTCCCTATCTCCCTCCATCATGTTTGGGTCATTGCTAGGATAACCAGATTTGGACTTGATCTTGTTTACTTCAGAAACAGATTGAAATATAATTGGGAAATATTTAATGAAACAAAAACACCATAGAACATAGATATTGTTAATATGTGGTTTTCTACGTCACTATTGGTTTGCCAGAACTCTTAGGTATTCCCTCTTTGAGTTTAAAAAATTGGTTTACTCTAACAGCATTATGGTTGGGGAATCATGCCATCTACCCCAATAATTGGGATATAAATGCTCTAAACAAAAATGGATTGATAAGTAGTATGAACCCAGTATGCCAAAAAAAAGTTTGGAGAAGAGAGAGAACCATCCTAGTGCCTCCGTGGAGACAACTTCCAGAGAAGAGGGAATAAATATGTGATGAATTGTCTTTTGGTACAGATATTAAATAATAAAATTTTAGACAAGAGAACAGTTTGAAAACCTTCATTATTGAAGAAGAATTTCTTGCAGATGGGGGGAGGCTTTGGACTTGAAAGCCAAACAGGCTAGCCCCTCTCTTATTGTCCCCTGAATCTCTTGATCCTTATGCAGTTATACCTGTCTTGAATGCCTATTCTCTCTTCTCTACCCAATTAAACCTCACCTGTCCCCTGCTCTACTAGTCCCAGCTCCTCCCAGCTCCTCCACTTACTTTGTGGAGCTTTCCTTGGGACAGTCAATTGTTTTCCCTTCCCCCTCCCCCAACTCTCTTCCAAGGAAACCCAATTACATTTATAATTTCTGCTTTCCCATTTATTTACTTTTTCCCTAGGTTTATTCTCACCATGAGCAAACAGTAGGCCCTTAATAAATGCTCCTCGTTCCATAGTCTCAATCCTTGGAGTAGGCAATCACAATTGCCTAGGATTCAATAGAGATCACCAAAGTAAACACAGATGTCCAAACCTTAAGAACATATACTTGGTTGTGTGTATGAGACTGGATTGAGTGTCTGACATTCAGAATGATATTGGGTCAGGTGATCTTCCTAGCCACTAGATTTCAGGGATTTGGGTATGTTGCTCTAGCATGATATGGATTGATAATTTTGGACAAGACTTCCTTGGGAGTAATATTTTAGGCCTGGATTCTGACTTTTTCTTGATCTGCAAGGAAGGAAAGGAAGGAAATAATAGAAGGTACAAAAAGGCAACAGGAGGGCGGCTAGGTGGCACAGTGGATAGAGCACTGGCCCTGGAATCAGGAGTCCCTGAGTTCAAGTGCCGCCTCAAACACTTAATAATTACCTAGCTGTGTGGCCTTGGGCAAGACACTTAAGCCCACTGCTTTGCAAAAAAACAAACAAACTAGGAAAAAAAAGCAACAGGCATCCAAAGTGGAAGACCCTGAATATTCATTTTCTCAGGAACCCCATTGCCCCCCCCCCCCATTCCCAAATAATGCTGTGCTCTTGGTCAGAAGCCTGTCAGAAAATTCCTTTAGAATGTGAAGATTGATCTGGTTCATACCCTTCAAGGCTCATTTCTCTTCTTTCAGACTATACTGACCTTCCTTTTCCTGAGCTACAGAGCATTGTAGCTCTGTCCTTGCCATATAAGCTTTGCCTTTTCTAGTCAAATAGTACATTTCTGGTGAATTATATACTTGATGGAAATGTCTCCTTGGGTTTCACTGCACAAGTTCTTTGAGAGCAAGGACTACTTACATAGTAACTGGTACACAGTTGGTATCTAATAAATGTTGTAATTGATCGATGAGCACAGTAGATGCTTCTTGATTGACTTATTTCCCCCATTAACTAGTCAGATGGTGGGAAGACTGATGAATCAGTGTTGGTTTTCTACTAACACTGTTTCTAACTACATGGGGAAAGATGGTGGCCATCCAAAGGGACTGGTTACAAAGGATCTTTTTTTTGGAGGTGTTGCCTAATATGTCAGGTACATTCTTGATCTTTCTTTCCTGTTCTGAATAATCCAGGGAAGAGGCTAGATAATTGAGCTAGATGAGCCAGTTGTCTAACCTACTGTAGCCATTTTCATTAAACCTTGTCTGGAAACTTGACTTTTGGAATGTGTGATTTCCTTAATCTTCATTACATTAAATCTGTGTGTCCAAGTCATCTTGCCACTTCAATTGGTATAGCCAACAAAAGTTTGTAATCCTATTCCTTGCTTTCACATTCTAAAGGGTTTCTAGCATCCTTTCCAAAGTGCTGTCAAAGTCAATGTCAGGTAGGTGATGGATCTTACATCCTCTGAGTTCACTCCCAAGTAGGAGAGTTCCATAGAGATAGTTACATGGACCACCATGCTTTTTTAATCATTAGGGCTCAAGGACATTAAATATTGGAAGATTTAATTCCCTAAACCTATCACTACTACTTCTCCTCTTCTTCCTCCTCCTCCTCCTCCTTCTGCTTTTACAGAAAAGGTTTTATCTTATATATAACAGAAGGGTTACACAGCTAAGCAGAATGTAAGTGAGATTTTTTTTAGAAAGATTTTATTTATTTTGAGTTTTATAATTCCCTCCTAATTCTTGCTTCTCTCCCCATCCCCCACAGAAGGCATTCTATTAGTCTTTACATTGTTTCCTTGGTATACACTGGTCTCAATTGAATGTGATAAGAGAGAAATCATTATCCTTAAGGAAGAAAAATAAAGTACGAGATAGCAAAATTACATAATAAGATAACGGTTTTTTTTTCCCCCCTAATGAAGGTAATAGCCTTTGGTCTTTGTTCAGACTCCACAATTCTTTCTCTGGATACAGATGGTATTCTCCATTGCAGATAGCCCCAAATTGTCTCTGGTTGTTGCACTGATGGAATGAGCAAGTCCATCAAGGTTGTTCATCACCCCCCATGTTGCTGTTAGGGTGTACAATGTACTTCTGGTTCTGCTTATCTCACTCAGCATCAGTTCATACAACTCCTTTCAGGCTTCCCTGAATCCCCATCACTCCTCGTTTCTAATAGAACAATAGTATTCCATGACACAACATGCCACAGTTTGTTAAGCCATTCCCCAGTTGAAGGACATTTACTAAATTTCCAATTCTTTGCCACCACAAACAGGGTTGTTATGAATATTTTTGTACAAGTGATGTTTTTACCTTTTTCATCATCTCTTCAGGGTATAGACCCAGTAGTGGTATTGCTGTATCAAAGGGTATGCACATTTTGTTGCTCTTTGAGCATAATTCCAAATTGCCCTCCAGAAAGGCTAATGAGTTCACAGCTCCACCAACAAAGTATTAGTGTCCCAGAGTTCCCAAATCTCTTCCACCATTGATCATTGTCCTTTCTGGTCACATTGGCCAGTCTGAGCGGTATGAGGTGGTATCTTAGAGATGCTTTAATTTGCATTTCTATTTTAAGTAATGATTTGGAGCAGGTTTTTTTAATTTTTTTTTCTTTGGAGCAGTTTTTCATATGACTATGGATTGCTTTGATTTCCTCATCTGTAAATTGCCTTTGGGTATCCTTTGACCAAATGGCCCTGTTTTTTTGAAAATTTGACTCAGTACTCTGTATAGTTTAGAAATGAGTCCTTTGTCAGAAATACTAGTTGCAAAAATTTTCCCAATTTACTGTATTTCTTTTGATCTTGGTTACAGTGGTTTTGTGTGTGCAAAAACGTTTTGATTTAATGTAATCAAACTTATCTAGTTTGTTTCTAATGATGTTCTCTATTTCTTCCTTGGTCATAAACTGCTTCCCTTTCCATAGATCTGACATGTAAATTACTTGTTCTTCTAGTTTGCTTATAATTTTGTTTTTTATGTCTAAATCCTGTATCCATTTTGATCTTATCTTGGTATAGGGTGTGAGAACTGGTCTAGTCTAAGTTTCTTCCATACTAACTTCCGATTTTCCCAACAATTTTTATCAGAGGGAGAGTTTTTATCCCAATAGCTGGACTCTTGGGTTTATCACACAGCAGATTACTATAACCATTTCCTGCTATTTCACCCAGTCTATTCTACTGATCCACCACTCTATTTTTTTTAGCCAATACCAGACAGTTTTTGATTACTGATGCTCTATAATATAACTTTAGATCTGGTAAGGCTAAGCCACCTTTTGCACTTTCATCAAATCCCTGGAAATTGTTGATTTTTTATTTCTCCATATAAATTTACTTACAACTTTTTCTAACTCATTAAAGTAATTTTTTTTTGAATTATGATTGGTAGGGTACTAAACGAGTGGTTTAGTTTTGCTAGAATTGTCATTTTTATTATATTATTAGCTTGACCTATCCATGAACAGTTGATGTTTGCCCAGGTATTTAAATCTGATTTTATTTGTGTGAGAAGTGTTTTGTAATTGTTTTCAAAAAGTTTTTGAGTCTGCCTTGGCAGATAGACTCCTGGGTACTTTATAGTGTCTGAGGTTACTTTGTATAGGATTTCTCTTTCTGCTGTATCTTGCTGGTCATATATAGAAATGTTGAGAATTTATGAGGGTTTATTTTATATCCTGCTACTTTGCTAAAGTTGCTCATTATTTCTAGTAGTTTTTTAGATGATTTTTTGGGATTATCTAGGTATACCATCATGTCTTCTGCAACAAGTGAGAGTTTTGTCTCTTCCCAATTCTAATTCTTTCAATTTCTTTTTCTTCTCTTATTGCTGAAGCTAACATCTCTAATACAATATTGAATAGCAGTGGTGATAATGGGCATCCTTGTTTCACTCCTGATCTTATTGGGAATGCCTCTAGGCTATCCCTGTTGCGTATAATGTTTGTTGATGGTTTCAGATAGATACTTTTTATTATTCTGAGGAACAATCCATTTATTCCTACACTCTAGTGTTTTTAGTAGGAATGGGTGCTGTATTTTATCAAAAGCTTTTTCAGCATTTATTGATGTGATCATATGATTTCTGATAGGTCTGTGATTGATATAATTCATTATACTTACAGTTTTCCTAATAACCTATTGCTACTTCTCCTGTTGTTGTTGGGGCTTCAGGAAGAAAGACTATTATTTTAAAGCTAATACTCCTCCCCCAAATTGTTCCCCAACACACTTTACCCCCCCCCCCCAAAATTAGTTAAGCCAGCTGTGAAAAAATACACAATCAGAAACAGCTGGCTCTGAAAATGAATTTTTCCCTTGAAGGCAGATACGGGCAGTGTTGTAGGGGCCTGGCAAGGTTGGACTTGGCATCGTGCAATGCCAGTGTGTGTTCATTACTTGTTTCTTAGTGCTGTCTGGCTCCCTTTCAGTGTGCAGAGCCTTTAAAATGCTTTGCTCCCAGGTCTTTTGCTTTTGAAATGCACTGTATTTCCACATTGGGTGTGTGTCGTTTCTTTTTTTTTTCTTTTCTTTATTTTGTTCCTTGGCTCTAGGATGAAGCCATGTAAACATATGTTGCTTTCAGCCCTGTAGAAGTGGAAAACATAACATGACCCCGGGCACTCTGTCTCTATAATCCCTTTAGGCTCTTGCTTTATCTATTTCTCTTTCTTCCTTTTCCTCTTCCCTCTCTCTTTCCCATAATAGAAATAATTAAACTTTTAATAAAGTAAGATGCCCTCCTAAGATCTCATTTATCTACAAAACCTTTGACCAGTTGGACAGTACAATATGATTGATTTTCTAATGTATCTATCCTGAAGATTTGGGATTTTCTTCCCTAAACTATCTAGTGATTGGAAACATGGAATCTCTGCATGCACACAAAATATATTCTTTCCTCATTAATGTTCCTTAAATACGTCTTGAGTTTTCTTGTCCTGGCACCTTTCATTGACATAGAATGAAAATGCTTCTTTCCTCTCCTTCTGTCTCTTTTTTAACAAAGCCTTCCCTGATTCTTTTAACTGGACATTCCCAGGGAACTTCAATCCCTGACACATTAATACTCAAGAAAGTAGTGAATAGCCTACCATTTGTTATTAAGGACCCGGATGTGGATAACCTTGTGGCCTAATCTGTCATTGACAGAACCATTTGGTTTTATTTGTGCTTAAGACCTCGAACCACTCACAGGATAGTCTGATAACCAAGACTTATTCAGGGACATCCAAAACAAGAGGAATCACTGAGATTCAGCGGAAAAGCCCTTATGGACACCAGACCACCAAAGCTGCAGGCCTCCACTGAGAAGAGTTCCCTCTTGGCCTGTGAACATGCTCATGATCTCCTTCCCTCAAGAATAATTAGCTCAAAGTGATTAAGTGGGCCAGTTTAGAATTCTCTCCTCTTTTTGTCTGTTGGCGTAATGGGACAGTGAAGCTGGTATACTTTAGTTAGGGCTGTCAGCAATTGCTAGTGCCTTCCTACCTCTATAGGCCAACTGCCCTACCCTCCTTATTGTGGTAACAGCAGTAATCTCTTACTCTTTTGAATTTTCTTATGATAAGGACCGCATGAGTCATTTAAACATTACATTATGGTCTTGCTTCCTTAAGTAGATTATAGGTTCCTTGGTAGCATGAGCTAATATTAATTAGATGACTTCTTATTTTCTTCAGGAACATAAACTACCTAAAATTCTCCATCTCATTTTTCTCATTTGTATGATGAGGAAGTTGGACAGCATATTCCTTAAGAACACTTCTATCCTGGCAAGTTAGGTGGTGCAGTGAATAAAGCACTGGCCCTGGAATCAGGAGGACTGGAGTTCAAATCTAGCACCAGACATTTAATACTTACTTAGCTATATGACCTTGGGAAAGTCACTTAACCCTTGCAAAATTAAAAAAAAACACTTCTATCCTAAAATGTCTTTGATTTCATGATTTAACCTCCCACAAGACCTAATTCAATACCTTGCACTTCTCAGACATTCAATAAATACTTGATAATTGAAGGATATGGATTTACTTCTTCTAAACTGGTACTTGATTCTGGAATTAATAGTACTTTAGAACAATGTTTCTGCAAATTTTGTGAACTCAAATCCCTTGGCGTTTCTGAAAAAAATCCTAATCTTTTAATCACCATCATTCATATGACATTATTTGGTTTATAGAGCAATTTGTGAATGTTATTTTCTCATTGGATCCTCACTAACAAGCCATGGGTAGCATCCTTTTATCATTTAGAAACCTGAGGGAGTTCAGGTTAGTCACCCAACTGATAAGCATCAAAGACAGAATTCACACCCATGTCTGCCTGGACTCCCAAGCTAGCAGTCTTTCCTTCTACTACACTGTGCCCCCTCTCCAACTGTACAGGCTTTGCTCCAATACCACACCCATGTTTAGGTTCCCAGGGGCATGGAATAAAGCCCAGAAAGAGTGTGCAAACCACTTCTCTGAGTGATAACTTTCTGTAAGCTCCAGGGAACCAAGAAAGGAGGTTTTTAGTAAGTGTCTGCTCAGTAATAGCATTTATTGGGCTCCCACTCTTTGAACCACACTGTCCTAGACTCTTTAGTCAATCAGTAAATAGAGTGCCTACTATTATGTGTGTCAGACTAAGCACTGGGGATGCAGAAAGAGACTAGAGTCAGTCTCTGCCCTCTTAGTGCTTATAGCCTAATAAGAGAGACAACCTGCAACAAATATATATATATGATGAAAGATGAATTAAAAATAAAGAGAAAATAATGTAGGGAAGGCATTAGAATTAAGAGGGAGTTGGGAAAAGCTTCTTGTAGAAGGTAGAATTTTAGTTGAGAACTAAAGGAAACTAGAGAGGTCAGTAGGCAGAGTGGATGAGGAGAGCGTTCCCAGGCATGAGGGACAGTCAGAGACATGCCCAGAGCTGAGAGATGAGTGTCTCATTCCTGGAATATCCAAGAGGTCAGTGTCATTGAATCAAGAGTACGTGTCAGGGAATAAAGTGTAAGAAGACTAGAAAATATTTAAATTTTGAAAAAAAATTTTTTAAAAGACTGAAAAGGTAGGAGGGGGTTAAATTAAGGATTAGGGATTCCAAAAAGATCATTTTGTATTTGTTTCTGGAGGTAACAGGAGTTTATTGAGTAGGGAATGACCTGTAGGACTTGTGCTTTAGGAAATATATTTGATTTGTTGAATGGAGAATGCACTGGAGTAGAGAGACAAGGCAATAAATAGTCCAGGTGGGTGGTGAGGAGTGCCAAAGTGCTAGAAATGTCAGAGGAGAGAAGGGAATGTATTGGAGAGATGTTACAAAGGTGAAATAGGCGGGCTTTGGTGACAGATTGGCTACAGAAAGTGAGAGATAGTGAAGAATCCAGGACGACACTTAGTTTGTGACTCTGAGAGATGGAGGATGTTATTGCTCTCTACAATAATATGGAAAGTTGGAGGTGCAGGAGAGGGTATGTATGTGTGTAGGGAGGGGAAATTGGGAGGAAAGATAATATATTTTGTTTTGAACATGTTGATTTTAAGAAGTCTACTGGGGGATGACATTTAGGAGTTGTAGTGGATAGAGTACCAGCCCTGGAGTCAGGAGAACCTGAGTTCAAATTCAGACTCAAACACTTAATACTTATTTAGTTGTGTGACCTTGGACAAGTCCCTTAACCCCATTGCTTTGCAGAAAAGAAAAAAAGATGTCTATTGGACATCCCGTTAAAGATAACTGAAAGGCAAAAGTTGGAGGTGAGAGATTGGAGCAGGATAGGTAGATTTGAGAATTACAAGTTTAGAAAAGACATTTAAATCCACGGGAGCTGAAGAGATTGCTAATTGAAGTAGTTCAGAGGGAGAAGAGGAAAGGACTAAGGACAGAATCCTGAGGGACACTCATGGTGTGATATATGATTAGGATATTAAAAAGGAGACTGAGGAAAGGAGAACCAGGAGTCCAGGTCTCAAAAACTAAGCAAGATGAGAGCATCAAGAAGGAAAGGGTGATAACTTCGTTAAAAACTATTGAGAAGTCAAAGAAAATGAGAACTGAAAAAAGGCCATTGGATTTGGCATTTAAGAGAGTATTAGTATATTTGAATCAGTAGGATGATTAGATAGAAAGCTAGATTTTTAAGGAGTGAGGGCAGAGAAAGTGGAGTTATCTATTACTACAAACAGCAGAAGAGATAAGATGATAATGGGGATGGAAAGAATATATGAGGATATTTTGAAGATGGAGAGACATGAACATGTTTGTAGACATTAGGGAATAAGTCAGCCATCCCAATTACTCAAAAAAGAGCCCCCCCCCCCCAAAAGCTCACACAAGTTTTAAGACCTGCGAATTTCTTTCTCACAAAAACCTGTGGGAATTATTCTTTCCATTTCACAGACAAAGAAAGTGAGGCTCTGAGACCCTCCTACAGCCAAACATATATGCACCCTCCTACAGCCAAACATATATACACATTCTAGGATCCAACTCTTAAGTCTTTTTGATTTCTAGTCCCATGTTCTTTCCAATATACTACATCACCTCAAGAATTTCATCTGGGCTATAGTCAATATGCATGTATTAAAGTATTTACTGTGTATGAGACATTGTGTGAAATCCAAAGCCCTTATAAAGACAATTGAGGTCACTGGGGGTCCTTCTCCATGTTCCCTTCGTTGTCAGATCTGTAATCAAGGTCAGATGAGAGGACCCAGGCTATCCAAACCATCCTGAAACCTATGGGAGTCTGTGCCCTTTTCATGCTGCTATAGCCATCTAAATAGAAAACTTGCCTTTTTTGATTCTTCCCCCAGCCCATCCACAACAGCCGGGGCAGTATGCAGGAGTTGGTCAGGTCCCCATCTGGGCCTTGCCTTGGACCTGCCTCTCCTACCCTGGTGTTCCGATGTCTTGGCCCAGTTTCAGTTTCCAAGGTACTTTGTAGCCCAGTGGCACTTCCCCAGGGAGGAGAATAAATCAGGACTTGGGATATGGAAATAAAGTGACTTGAGTACTTCCCCAGCGGTGCCTCTCTGTTTTGAATAAGGTTGTGGATTGTTTATTTGAGAGAAGAGAGGCCCCAGCCAAACATCCTGCTTTTTAAAATCCCAGCTTTGCTAGCTCCAGCTAAGGCGGGCCCCCAGGAGCTGGGCTCTTCTCTCTTCCACTAGGGAGGGCTGAGTAGGCTTCTGCCTGCGAGAGAATGAAACTGCCTGGGAACAGCCCCTCCACAATCCCCACCCTTTCTGAGCTGGAGCAATAAAAGGGGGAGACAGTTTCTCTATTTTTTATTTCTCCAGATCTGCCCTCTGAAAACCTCAGAGATAAGACTCTCCTCTTTATTTCTCAGGCACTTTGTACCTTTGCTAATGTTCTTCCTCATCCTCACTGATCCCATTTGTCAGATGCAGAAACTGAGGCCCAGTTCAGAATATGCCTGAAGCCACCCAGGATGCTGGGACCAGACCCCAAATCTCCTGATTCTTACTTCAGTTCCTCCCCTTAGGCTGCTTTCCTAGGAAACATCTGTGAAAATGGGTTATTATTTTTAGAGCAAGTAGATTGTTTTCTTCTCCCACTTCCCAGACACAACCCCCAAAAGCTCATCTCCATGATTCTACTGTGCCCCAATTGATCCCTGCAGCAAATCCATATGTCAGTGATCTCAGGAGAGAGGCATCTTTATAATCAAGCTCTTGAGGCAAGAAGCAAGGTCTCCGGAGTTTATTAATAGTGAGAGCTAACACCTTGGGCCAGATTATATGATTTCTAAGGTTTAGCTAGATAATATAGCCCTGACTGACTCAAAACCTTTTGTGGAGAGGGGTTGTCTGTAGCTCTCTCTCTCTCTCTCTCTGTCTCTCGCCCCCCATCCATTCCCTAGGTTCCTTTTTTCCTTGGCCAAGAAGAAGGTGAAAAACAAATGAACCTACTAGGGCGAGGACCCTAGTGGTGCCACAGTGACTGGCACAGATAAGAGTCTGTCCATCCACCAGTTAAGTCATGAATCAGCTCGGGAGGGGCTCAGTCTAGGGATGGGGTAGGCAACCCAGCCCAACCCAACATCACCTCTTTGAATATTTCTAAAAGTACACTTTATGGATGTCATTTTTTTTTATTACAAATGTGGGATGTGGGTGGGGAGGCTTAGTTGACCCCCAGGGCTTTTGAAACTCATGTCATAATGTCTTGAAGCTTATGGCTTTTTGGGACTGGACAAAACCAGAGACCTTCAAACGCCCACGTGACCAATTAAGACTGTTGGACTCTGGCCTTTTTCTTTAAATGCCTCCTGGATAGGACATGTGGGATTCTTGAAAGTTAAAGGTCTGCCATGTGAACCCAGTTATTTGTTCCATATCCTCAAGGACACCTGACCTCAATCCATTGTTTGCTCTGTTGACACAGTCTGCAGATGGAGGCCCCAGTTCCTCTTAGCTTTTTAATTGGGGGAGGGGGAAAGAAGGGGTTCATGATAATGGCTGGATGATTCATATGTTTTAAGAAACAATTCATATGTTTGGGATAACATGCCATTCCAGGTCACCTCCTTTCATAAAGTGAGGTGTGAGCCCTTTTGCAAAACGAATAAACACTCCCACATTACATCTGTTTTGTAGGGTCATAATTTTGTATGTCTCATTTTTTTAGTCCAGATTGAGGCACACCTGTTTGTGGTTGTATCTAGGAGGAGGGTGCAGGACTTTTTTTTTTTTGACTACATAAAGCTATCGACATGGTTGACATGATAATTAAAATACTACATGGAGCCAGTCAAGAGAATGATCCAATTTGTGGGTAGCTAACAGAGTTAATGAAGTGAGGTTTCGCTAACGAATTTAAAATGATGTGATTACCAGTTGGGAAATCCTTATCCACTAATCCTAAGGATGGCAAGTACAGCCAAAGCTTGTTAATTTGGACTCCACTAATTTGGATTTTGTGGTAATTCAGACAGAAGCTGGTCTGAGGTTTACCTTTGCACTCATTGTGAAGAAGGGATTTATCTAAGCAAACAAAGAATGTTCAAAGAATGGGCATGTTTTTGCAATTTATGAGAATACTCCAGGTTTTTTTTTTTTAACTAAGCTCTCTACCCACTAGTGGCAGATAGGTGTCGCCATTGGGCATAGAGTTTGGGACTTGGAGTCAGGAACGACCCCAGGCAAGACATTTCACCCCTCAACCTGAGTTTCCTCATCTACAAAATGGTGCTTTTGCTTTCCAGGCTTGTTGTAAGAAGTTAATGAAGGAATACCATACAAAACACTTTGCAAACTTAAAGCACTATACTAGATGTTCTTATTCTTACACATTGAGAAGCAACATGGAATAGAGGAGGAAAAAAACTGTTTTTAAGATAGGAAGAAATGGTGTCAGATTCATTTGTGGTGTGGCTTTGTGACCTGGGCGACATCACTTAAACCCTTAGTATGTGTCCCCCAGCCAACTCTTTTAAGACAATTCAAAGAAGGTACCTGTTTGCATTGGAAGAACAATATATAAAGCTTATTCAGAAGTTCCCTGAGGCAGTAGAATAACTGATCCATTCCCATACCAACATGGGTTGTCCTTCTGTCCATAGTTATCCAATGAATGAGACTAATTATGAGTATGGGTAGGAAGATGCTAAATTACTAGGATCCATGTCTTTTACTGAAGTAGCCAGGGCTTTTATTTGGGAGCATTCTCTTAAGTTGGTCTGTTACTTTATAATTCTGATTTTTCAACAGATTACTCTCGTGTATGAATGAACCAATTTTGACTCTTAACTGCCTGACTTGGGTTTTGGAGGGACTCCATTTTTGGGCCCCCTAGTGGCTAGCGTTAACAGATTCCACTCTGCCCTTTGGCATCACTTTGGGGGAACTCTGTGGAAGGATTCTGGCTAACCTTTCTCCCTGGAGATCTCTGGAGTTGGGAGTAGAATCTACCTAATCCAATGCCACCGCATCAGACAGATACATTGACCTTGGACTTGTGAATAATCCAAAAAGAGGATAATCGAGTCCTGCCTGAATGTGGTTTAGGTTAACCAAGCAGTTTTTAACCTCAGCCTGGCTTTTCCTTACACTGTCCCTGGGAACCTCCCCTCGCGCACACGTGTGTGTGTGTGTGTGTGTGTGTGTGTGTGTGTGTGTGTGTATGTGTGTGCAGGAAATGCAACCTCATTTGAACATGCATCTGAGCAGATTATTAGGCAAGGTGTAAACCAGCTAGGAAGACCACAAAACCAAGAAGATTTTTTAATTGTCAGGGTTCAATGACCCATGACTGTCAGAAATCCCATTGTCCTTCACCTTGACACAAACTGACTCAGAAAGTATTGACACTGAAGGAAATAGTCATCAGTAACCCTGAGTCCCCACAAGTTAATTACCAGTTAATCTATGTGTCCAAAAACTTGGACAGCTCAACACAATAGCACAGTTTGGCCTATCAAGGCCCCTGGAGAAATATAGAATGGAGGGTGGTGGCAAGTACATCCACAGATGTAAAAGATAAGATAGCCAGGGAAGAGGTAGTCCCATAATAGTGGAAGACACACTAGCTCTAAAGCCCAAAGATTTGAGTTAAATTCTATTTCCAGTTGTATCTGTATGATCTTAGGTAAATCACCTCTTCTTTTCCATATCTCAATTAATATAAAATATGGGGATTAGGCTAGATAATCTTTTTAAAGTTATAAAGTTCTACAATGTGTGACACATAATAGCGAGCAACACTTTTATATATACTATCTCTTAAGATACTTACAAGTTGTACTGTCCCCATTTAGCAGATGAATAAAATTAGTCTTAGAGAAGTTAAATGACTTTATCAGGATACCATAGCTACTGAGTGAGTTAGTATTTGAACTAGTTTTTCTTAACTTCTGATCTGGCAGTGTACATTAGAATTATTTAAACTAGGGATCGGGAGCTTGTTTTTTTTTAATTTTGATCTGCATTTCAGTATAATTGGTTTTATTTGTAATCCTATGTATTTTAAATTACACATTTAAAAACATTCTTTTGAGGAGGGACCTATTGCTTCACTTGCCCTTCTATTAAAGCGGTATCTATTACATATAGAAGGATTCAGAACACCTGCTATAGATGACTCATGATATCCCCATCACCACTCCTGTACAAAAATAGTATATTTCAAGTCAACCTCATGAGCAATCAGCAATGAAAGCCCTTTTTTCCTCTCTGTATACTGTTCAGTCCAAATAGTATTAAAATTGAAATTAGGACATGTGAATGGGGGTAAGTGGGAAGGCATTTGGGGTTGTGACTCAGCCAGTAAGTGGCTGAGGTCATGTTTGAACTCAGATCTTCTTAACTCCAAGGTTGGTGCTCTATCTGTTGCCCCACTTAGCTGCACCTGAGTTCAAATTTTGCCTCTGCCAATTCTTCTGTGCCTTTGTGGAGGGAATGAAGGGGCCTGGCCTTAGAACCAGAGGGCTTAAATAGGGATAAAAGTTCCAGAGGTCAAGATGTGGCCATGTGCTCTACATCACTCAGAAGCCAATTGTCATGAACTGTTCATTGGATGGCATTGGAGCCTTATTTTGAAGAGAAGAAAGCAGGATTCCCAAATCTGACTCCCTAGAGACTGAAGTTTCCTAGTCTGGGAAATTGTACTGTGTTTCCAGTTAAGAGTAGATTCAGTGATGACTTTTGGATCGACCATTGTTTATGGATTATATCAAGTTTAAAAATTAATCTTCATATGACTACCACAGTTACCACAGGAGGGGGAAGCTCCAAATAGCCATTTTTGAAACCTCAGCTATTAGATATTATTTTATGTTTCTAGGTACTTATGGGAAATACCAAGATAAATATGACACTCCCTGCCTTCAGGAAAGTTACAGACTAATTGGGGGAGGAATCTGTTAAATGTGCAGAGTTAAAGTGGTTGGAAATTTAAATATATCTGGTCTACATATTTAATATCATGGGATCAGGTAAAGGAGAAATTTCTCCCTCGAGATAGAGACTGTTGTTTAATGGAGGACCTAAAGACTGGGTGTAGGATATTAGCAAATGGAGGTCATTCCAAGCATCCAGAGTAGTGTGAGCACTAAAAATAGATCAATTCTTTTGTTGTAATTGTTTTGTCCAACTCTTCGTAATCCCATTTAGGGTTTACTTGGTAGAGATACTAGAGTGGTTTGCCATTTCCCTCTTCAGTTCATTTTACAGATGAGGAAATTGAGGCAAATGGTGTTAAATAACTTGATAGTATCACGAAGCTAGTAAGCATCTGAGGCTGAATTTGAACTCATGAAGATTCCTGACTCTAGAGTCCAAGGCTCTATCCATTATGCCACCTAGCTGCCCCAGTTCTTTTGTACCTTTAATCGTGTAGTCATTTTAGATTGATATAGTGTTGAACTTGGAGTCTATTGAGCTTTGGGTTTAAGAGTTGGGAAGACATGAACTTGTAATTCTGAACAAATCGTTTAGCTTCTCTGTGCCTCAGTTTCCTCATTTGTAATGTGAGCAGGTTGATCTCAGTGTCTTCTGCCCTACAATCTGTTTATGTTCATTGTTTTTGGATGTCACTGAAACTTTGATTTGGGGAAGATTTTTAGAATTTTAGAAATTTAGAAATTTTTAGAATATTAGAACTTTAGTAGGACCTCAGAGGTGATGGTGATGGCTGACATTCATAGAACCCTTTAAGGTTTGGACAGCACTTTTATATTGTATTAATTGGATAGCACTTTTATCCCATATTATCTTATTTAACTGAGGTCTAGAAAGATTAAGCAATTTCCCCAAGGCAGTAGAGGTAAAAGATATGTCAGATTTTGAACCTGTGTCCTTGGAACCCAACTCTCAATGCTCATGTCTTATAACTTGAATAGTTATTTTGATCCCTTTACCTTTTTATACTCTTAGGGTAGATGTAGCTGATCAATCACCAGTATCCTCTCCAACTTTAAATCCTATGGATCCCCAGACCAATAGGCCCATCCCAAAATGACCCTTTAGCATTCTGACTCATTCTAACCAGGCAGGCCCATCTGTAATCTTTTCCTTTTTCTTTTTTATAATTCTTTTTTTATTATGAATTCAAAAATCATCAGTTTCCCCAAATACTGTAAGCTGTGAAGAAGGACTGTACAAGACTGCATCCACAGTTCTTCTTAGTTCCGGCTTATACATTGTAAATCATCTCTCCAGAGCACATTCCTTGAGGGATTTGTAAAATAATCAAAATATTTAGGGTAAAGACCTTCAGATTACTTATGGCTATTAGTGGGATCCATACATTTTGGCATGAAGCATGGTCTAATTGAAAAAATATGTATGCTTGATGATTTCTTTCTTTCCTTTTTAAAAAGGAGTAGTCCCTAAGAGAAGAGTGATCATAAAAAAAAAAAGGGAAGGGATAGAATATCAAAAGAGTTTGTATGGAAGAACTGTTTACAGAAATTTGGAAAATATAATGCTGAATGGAAAATAAATGGGACTTATAGAGGGTCATATTATTAATAGAGCTGAGTAACCATGTGCATAATGAACCTTTTAAGAGACCTGGGACAGCTTTCCCCTTTGCAAAACAAGTTTCCCTCAAATAGCACCATTCACACTGCTTAGGGAATCAGGTTACAACAATAAATAAAAATGAACAGTGCCCCTAGAAATTCAAGGAATGTAAAAACGTTTCCATGATTTAGTATGAGAAAACATTATTTAAACATTTAATTGAATCACATACTTTCATCTTTAAAACATTAGCTTTTGAACTGCCACCTGAGTCTTCTCTTTCTCATCACTTCATCCTTCAGAATACAAAGCTGTTCTTTAGGGGACTAGAAATTTCCTTCCCCATCCCCTCCCCCAGACCCAAGCTTCTCTCCTAGTCATTCCCAGGTTGGACTAGGCAATTTTGGGTCATAAGAAAGGAACAGTATTAAGAGTAAGCACATTACAAATGGTGGGTAAGGACACTCACCATGAGAG
This sequence comes from Macrotis lagotis, assembly GCF_037893015.1. Classification (NCBI taxonomy): domain Eukaryota; kingdom Metazoa; phylum Chordata; class Mammalia; order Peramelemorphia; family Peramelidae; genus Macrotis; species Macrotis lagotis. The sequence goes on from NC_133661.1 coordinate 155,288,803, forward strand.
CTGAGTGATTTATAACCAGAAGGACATCTGAACAAGGAGGTCCTTATATCAGAGAAATCTGCTGAAACAATGTAAGAGGACCTTTGCATTCTTAGCATCTTGTGCCCTGGTTCTCTCTGCTATTGGACATTTCTATTGAGAAATCACCCCAAATATTTTTCCAGTGTGTGTGTGTGTGTGTGTGGGGGACATGGTGTTATCTGTGGGACTGAGCATGGGCATTTAACCCCTGTGCCTTCCTATCTAAAAAAGAAGAAATTGGAAGAAAAGATCTCTTGAAGAACCTTCCAGCTCTAGGATTCTCTGATTGCCCTTTAAGAAATCAGAATGGGCTTGCCGCCACTTGGGGACCTAGCCTAGATGGAGCAAATTCCTTAAGTCAACTGGAATTTCGCCTGCTTTGGGGTGTTTCTATTTGTGCCTGCACAAAGCTGGAAAAAAGGCACAGGGATTCCCAAGCTCTGGCGAGTGCTTGCTGACAAATTGGTTTGGCTTCTAAAGCAAAAAGGGAAAAGCATGTGTCTGGAGCAGATTTTGGAAGTTTGGACAGGTTCTGTCCATAGAATTTAATATTCACACGTGGGAAGTGTGTGTGTGTGTATGTACACACACACACACACACACACACACACACACACACTCACTCACTCACACTCACACTCACTGTTAAAACTCATTTACTTTTCAGCCTATGTCTAAAAATCATTCTGTCAACAAATACTAAAATCCATCCTTCTTTGTACAAGGCACAATGATTGATGCAGAGATGAACAAAGAGTTCTGTCCCCGAGAAATTTTCAGTTCATCTAGCAAAGAGAATGAAGAGTAGCCCCACGGCTCTTCTGCAGTCTCTTATCTTGAAGCAAAACAATTCACTTGTCTGGGTCTCAGTTTTCTCAACTGAAAAATGGGAAACTTATATCAGATGCTCTCTTGGGTGCCTTCCAACTCTTGAGGTCCTCGGAAAAGCTAAATTACCAAATAATAAAACAACAGGGAAATAATAATAAAACTAAATCACAAAATATAAAACGACAAGGAAATAGATGCTTAGGTGCCAAATGAGGAACACAGGAAATTATTTCCAATTTCCTTGACCTGCTTAGAAAACATTCATTAGGACCAAAAGGCTTTATAACTTCATTCCTGTTGTTTCTATTCCCTGGTATCCTCTCCTTTTCTGGCTCATCCCTCAGGTTGCTGAGGCGGCTGAAGGTGTTAAAGAATGTAGATAACTCACTGGCCTACAAGAAGGGACTGATAACAGTTAGTATGTTTTACTGCTGAGGAAACTGAGGCACATATTTACCAAAAGATTCATTGCTGTTTATGTGGCAGAGGATGATTGTATATTTGTACAATTCTTCCCCATCTCCCCCAAAGAGCTAGATTGTACTCTCCTTTATTCATCTTTCAGAATCCTTGTTCTCCTTTGCTGCCCCATCCTCGAAGCATTTGGGAGCAAGGGAATGTCTCCTTTACACTTACTTTGCATTGATTTTTTATACGCCCATGGTATATCTGTCCAGTAGGATAGAAGTTCTGTAAGCATAGAAATTGTATAATTTTATTATAATAATAATAATTAGCATTCACTTAGCACTTTAAGGTTTTCAAAATTCTTTATAAATACTCTCATTTGATCCTTACAACTACCTTGGGAGGGAGGAACTTTTGTTATCTCATTTGATAGATGGGTAAACCATGGCAAACATGCCCTTGCACAGCTGAAAAGTGTTTGAAGCAAAAGTTGAACTCAGGCCTTCCTGATTCCAGGTCTGTGAATCTTATCCACTGTACCATCTAGCCTTGCTTCTAGCACTTTTTCTTTTGTATTCAAGGTCCTTTACATTCTGCATGTTAATCAGTCATCTGTTTGTGAGGTGGGTGGAATTCTTCATCATTGGTTCTCTGAAATCATGGTTGATCATTACTTTGATAGAGTTGTCTTTAAAAATGGTTTATTTTTACAATAGTATTCATAGTGTAAACTGTTTTCTCGAAGTCTTTGTTTACTCTCCATCAGTTCATAGCATTCTTCTCAAGTTTCTCCAAAACCATCTATTTCATTGCTTATTACAGCATAGTAATATTGCATCCCATTCCTATACCATTGATTTGTTCAGCTCTTACCCAGTTGAAGTATGCCTCTTAGCATTTTATTTCTTTTGGACAGTCAGCCAACCATCACCTACACTCTACCAGGGACTATGCTAAGCAACTAGAGATAAAAAAGCAAAGAATACTCTCTACTCTGAAAGAACTTACAGACTAAGGGAGATGACTATAGATAAATAACTATATTTATAAGTATCTTATTTACAGAATAAATCGTAGATAATGGAGTTAAGGCATGAAGGATGATTGAGAAAGGCTTTCTATAGAAGGTAGGACTTTTCTTGAGACTTGAAGTCAGGGGAATTAAGAGGTAGAGACAAGGAGAGAAAGTTCTAGGCATAGGAGATGATGGCAAGTTGAAATTTCCAAGTCAGGAAATGATGGAGTGTCTGGGGTGAGGAGCAGCAGGGAGAGCATTATCATTGGATTGCAGAACACACGGAGGGAAGGAAGGTGAAAGGAAACAAGGAGACCAGAAAGTTCTTTGGATGTATAAAAAGAACTTGGACAAAATTTGATTTGTCCATGATCTCAATCTTGGATGACTTGATATGCCAAGTACACATGAGAAAAAAAAAAATTGCTACAAATATTTTTGTAATAAAGAATCTTTTCCTCTTTGGATAGAAAGTCTAATAGTGATCATTAAGTATTCCTAATACAGTAGCTTTTGGGATCATAGTTCCAGATTTTTCTGAATGGGCAGTACCAATTCACAGCTCCAACAAGAGTTTGTCAAGGTATCCCTTTCGCTTCTCATATTTGCCATTTTCCATTTCCATTTTTGTCAAAGCTTCCAATGTGATGGGTGGAACCTCAGAGTGACTTTAATTTGCATATTGTAGGAGCCTTTTAACTGGTCCAGCCTATCTCCTTTCAAATCATCCTTTTCAGTAGAGTCAGATTCATATTTTCTTCATTTGCAGATTGGATCCTATCCCTCTTTTTCCCCTGCAAAAACCCTTTAATGACTCTCATTGCCTGAGAAATAAAGTAGGAATTCCTTAATGTGATATCTAAGGACTTGAAAATCAGATTTCTCCTCTCACATTCCTCCTCTCCACAGCCTCCAACTTCCTTTCAAACTAAACTATGGGTCCAGAACTTGACTATCTCCTTGCCAGTTCCACATTTGGGAATCCTTTCCCTAGGTCAAGGTGGTTCCCCCTACTCCCTAACACCTCCCCTTTTCTCTGAATCCTTCCCTAATCTCCTTCCTCACTACTCAATTGGAAGTGATCTCTCCCTGTTATGAATTTAAATCTTATACCTTTTTTAGATTTGTGTTCCATTTTTATTTTTTTATTTTTATTTTTTTTGCAAGGCAATGGGGTTAAGTGGCTTGCCCATACAGCTAGGTAATTATTAAGTGTCTGAGACCGGATTTGAACCCAGGTACTCCTGACTCCAAGGCCAGTGCTTTATCCACTACACTACCTAGCTGCCCTCCATTTTTATTTATTCTGTATTATTCCATTGCATAAGAGCTACCTTTTCTAAATTATTTTTCTAATCTTTATTACCTAACTTTTGTGGTTATTGTTTGGTCCTGTCTGACTCTGCATGACACCCTTTAGAATTTTCTTGGAAATGGTCCTGGTGTGGTTTGCCATGTCCTTCTCCAGAAAACCCATTTTACAGTTGTGGAAATGGAGCCAAACAGGGTTAAATGGCTTGCCAGGGTCACATAACAAATAAATATCAGGCTGGATTCCACCTTGGGTATTCCTGAGTCCAGGTTCAGAGTTCTATACACTATAGAGGCACCTAGCTGGTTGCATTGGATAGAGCAGCAGCCTGGAGTCAGGAAGATTTGTATCATCTTGGACAATTCACTTAACCTTGATTACCTTGCATTCAGGGCCATCTCCAGTCATCCTGATTCATATCTGGCTGCTGAACCCAGATGACTCTAGAGTAGAAAGGGAAGCTGGTGACTTTGCACAGCACCCCCTCACCCAAATCCAATTCATGTGCTTATCATGGCATCATCTTCTTGAAGTCATGGTCTTTGAGAACAAAGGACAAGTACCATGCTCATATAATAGAGTGTTCTAAAAATCTTGGTACAGTTTTATGTTTTAATTAGTTAAGATACTCTGTACTAAGACTTTTGAGACAACCTCTCTCGTAGGCATTTAAAAACCAGTTTTTGAATGAAGAAATAAGACATTTAGAGAAATACCACTCTGGAATCAGAAGATCTGGGTTCAAATATACTGCCACTAATACTTACCATATAATTTTGGGCAAATCACTTAATTTCCCTTGGTCTCGGGGATACCAATTGTAGAAATTACTTGACTGTGAGACTCCCTATTCCACATTGAGGGCAACTCCTAACTCTAAAACCTTAACTTAACTATGTTTGGGATAATAACTTCAATGGTCTAGGACATAGTTACTAATTCACAGTTCTCTCTCATCTCCACATAGAACTCCCTTTTTATTGGGGAGCCAGAGTGGGTGGGGAATATTGTGATGGTGGTGGCAGACAGTGAAGTGTTTTTTTATGTAAGACTATTAGAATATTCCCTACCCTCTCATTGGGTCTGACTTCTTTTTCTCCTAGGCACGATTGTTGACTTTCAGGACATATGACATTGTTTAGGAAGAAGGAATACTTTTTTCACTCTGTTTGACATACAAAGTGATTCCTTTGTTCTCTCACCCCATCTAACTTGAAAGGCCTTCCGATACATCAAGTGGTAGAAAGGGGGCTAAATTCCACCATGATCCTCCCCTTCTCCCATTTGATACTCCCTTGTCTTGTTTTGAGAGAAAGAGACTGAGACAGATAGACAGATAAGCAAAGCTGACAAATATAAACAAATTTGAACTTTTCCTTATATGAGGATCAAAAAAAGAAGACTGTATATGAAATTGAATCTATATATAACTTGCTTTTTTAAAATACAAATCAAACACAGTAATTCTATTTGTTTATTCCTTTGTCCTCTTTTAATCTTCTATTATATTTTTAAATGTTTTCTTAACACTTTTCTTTCTTTTCTTTGATATCACAGTCATTCACTTTCTTTCCCTCAAGTACTTACTTCCCCAACAAAACTTTCCTAAAAGTTCTTCCTGCCATACCAGATCTCATACTGTATTATAAAGCAGTAATGATCAAAACAATCTTGTATTGGATAATAAAGTGATGGATCAATGGAATAGATTAGGTACAAATTACATTATGATAAATGACCGTAATAATCTAGTATATGACAAACCCAAAGATCCAAGCTTTTGGAATAAAAACACATTACTTCACAAAACTGCTGGGGAAACTAGAAAAGGTATGGTAAAACTAGACCAACATTTCACACTGTAAATCAAGGTAAGATTAAAATGAGTTACAGGATTTACACCTAAAGGGTGATACTATAAACAAATTAGGAGAGCATGGAAAAGTATATCTGTCAGATTTGTGGATAAGGAGTGATGTGGAAGATATGGAAGAATTTATGTCCATAAGAGATAGAGAGCATTACAAAATGTATAATAATTTTGATTATAGAAAATTTAAAAGTTTTTGCACAAACAAAAGAAATTCAGCCAAGATTAGAAGGAAAGCAGAAAACAGGAGAAAATTTTTTTGTATCTCTCAGATTTGTAGAAAATTGAATCAAATTTATAGGAACAAAAGCTAATCCCTAATTGATAAATGGGCAAAGGTTATGAACAAGCAGTTTTCATACAAAAAATCAAAGCTATCTATGATCTTATGAAAAAGTACTCTAAATCACTATTGATCAGAGAAATGCAAATTAAATGACTTGAGGGATCACCTCACACTTCTCAGATAACAGACAGAAAAAGAAAATGTTGGAGAGAATATGGGAAAATTGGGACATAAATGTGCTGTTGGTAGAGTTGTCATTCTGGAGAACAGTTTGCCCAAAGAACTATAAAACTGTACATATTCTTTGATTCAGTAGTACCAGTGCTTGTTCTGCATCCCAAAGACATCAAAAAAAGGAATGATCCATTTGAATAAAAATGTTTATAGCAGCTCTTTTTGTGGTTGCTAAGAATTGGAAATTAAAGGAACGACCATGAATTGAAGAATGGTTAAACAAGATGCAAGTACATGATTGTAATGGATTATTATTGTACTATAAGAAGTGATAAGCAGGATAATTTCAGAAACAATTGACTTACATGAACTGATAGAAAGTGAAGTGAGAGTTCAGAACCAGGAGAACACCATACACAATAACAGCAGTATTGTGCGATGAAGAATTATGAATGACTTAGATATTCTCAGCAATATAATGATCTAAGAAAATCCAAAAGGACCAATGTTAAAGATAAAAAACTTTATTTGAATAGACTGAAGCATGCTATTTTTCATTTTCATTTTTTGTCTTTTATTTGAGTCTTTTTGTACAAAATGACTATTGAAATGTTTTACATGATTGTATTTATGTAACCTCTATATCTGATTGTCTTAGAGAGGGGAGGGAGAGATAGATTTTGGAACTCAAAACTTAAAAAATGCTTACATACCTTTCCATATGTAATTGGAAGGAAAAAAATATTTTTAGAAAATTATATATATATATATATATATATATATATATATATATATTATACACACACACACACACTTCTCTCTTATTACAGATAAACATAGTCACGAAAACAGCCATACATTAACAATGTTTGAAAATGCTTTTCTCATTCTGCATCTTTACAGTCTACTATGTTTCTGTCAAGAAGCAGAAGACAAGATCAATCTTCTGGTATCATGATTGTGGTCTTTGAGTTGATCAGAATTCTTAAGACTTTCACAATTGTTTTCTTTTACAATATTGTTGTAGTCAAAATTTTTTCTCCTGCTTCTGTTCACATTATTCTGGACACTTAATTTCATACAGTTGTTACTAAATTTCCTTGAATTGTCATTTCTTAGAGCTCTTAATTTCTTTTTGAGCTCACTAACCTTGCTAGGTTTCCTAATTTCCTGTGGGTTTTTTTTTAATTTTTTTATTTATTTAAGGAAGTGACTTGCCCAAGGCCACACAGCTAGGCAATTATTAAGTGTCCGAGGTGGCTGGATTTGAACTCAGATACTCCTGACTCCAGGGCCAGTGCTCTATCTACTGTACCACCTATCTGCCCCTATAGGTTTCCTAATCTCAAGGCTTATTATTCCTTTTCTGCTACAGAAAGATCCCTTTTATCACTAAGAAAGTCTATTTTGAAACCATTTATTTATCCAACTGTTTTTTTTTTCCCCCAAGGCAATAGGGTTAAGCAGCTTGCCCAAAGCCACACTGCTAGGTAATTATTAAGTGTCTGAGGTCAGATTTGAACCCAGGTACTCCAGACTCCAAGGCTGGTGCTCTATCCACTGCACCACCTAGCCGCCCCTATTTATCCAACTGTTAATCAACTCACCTCCTCCAGGAAGTTTTCCGTGATGATTATGATGTCTCTCTCCACTACATAATAAAAATAGTTTACATTTCCAAAGAGCTTTTACCTAGATTATTTTTTTGAATATTAGTGCATCTCCATGGCCCCAGAACCAAGAGGATCATCTTTTGTCAGTTTAGGAAGATTATTTGCCATGTTACTTTATAAGAACTCCCAAGTCCTTTTAGGTGGTGAAAGCCCTGTCTCCCCTAGCTTCAAAGCTTGCTTTTGTAATCTCTTCAGAATGTATTAGTGTGGGGTCCCTATGCAAAGGAGCACTCCTAAAGGAGGAATAGAGTGTTTGACTTTTTTGGAAATGCAGATCCTTTGTAGAAAGCAAAGAGCTGTTTTGTTTATTGGTTTATCATGCTACACTTATCCTTCAAAGAGCCTGCCCCAGGGGTCCTTTGGGGTGTGCTGGGGTCACAGAAGATCTCTCTGAGGGTCACTGCCTGTGTTGAAGATCCCTTGTTTGTTCATGAAAACATGTGGAGTAGGATAGAATGGCATCAAGGTCCTCCATGGCCATGCATTCAAAACTTAACTTCCTTGATCTTTTGCTGTCTTGGCCAATCTAAGAAATATAACCATTATTCGGGGATAGTGAATTCAACTTTACTTCAGGAGTCCAATGGCTTACAGTCTTTTCATTTGCTTATAGACATCAGATAGCACTTAGCTACAAATCAGAAGGTAAGAGAGCTGTATGCTGATGATGGAGCTGTTCTGTTGAGGAAAGGCATTGACCTTGAACGTCAGGAGATACAATCAGCAAACATTTATTAAACCTCTATGGTGTTTCAGAAAATGCGCTTTCTAAAGATAACAAAAATAACTCCTGCCTTCAAGGAGCTTACATTCTATTAGGAGAGACCATAGGCTCTTAAATAGCATAAAAAACATAGGTGCACTATAAATTCAAGCTATATATTCCACAAGGAAGGAGAGGATATTTAAATTAGGAGCTGGTAGGATTGGGGCAGGCTTCATAGAGAAGGTATAGGGACTGAATTTCAGGCCTGGGCATGGTTTAGAAATTGGAGATAGAATAATATATGAGAGGAGGAGGAGGAGGAGGAGGAGGAGGAGGAGGAGGAGGAGGAAAAAAGACCAGTTTGACTGGATCATTAGGGAGAGGGATGGTTGATTGAGATGATCTCTAAAGTCCCCATCCATTTCCTTGGTTCTGTGATAAGAATATTCTAGGCCCATCTGGAGTTCAGGAAGGTCCAACTCTCTTCTCTTTGAAAGAATTGTTGAACCTTTTTTCATCTGTAAAATGGGGGCAAAGATGTCACAACAAAGTTACCTTTGTGTTCTTAAGTTTAAAAGTGGGATGCTTTAAAGTCAGGAAAGGACTAAGGAAGAATCTTCATTGATTGTAACAAGTCAGGTGTAATCTCAATGAAGATTACATTGAAGCCAGGTCCTGAGCCCTCTGCTGTGGGCAGAGGGCCAGGGGAACCCACAGTTGGGCGAAGTAGTGGGGCCTCCAGGAGGAAGGAAAATATTCCCAGAGTTCTGTGCTTTAAGCCATTTTAGTAAAAGCCTAATTAGAGGTGACAATGGTGACTTTGTCTGAATGTTCACTTTTTCCTCCCCTTTTATTTTTTTGGTGTGTTGTTATATCCATGGGAAAACTCTAGGTAACATTATAATTACTGAAAATATTGTGGGCCTTCCGAAGTTGGGAGAAGGGGGTGTGCCTGGAAGTGTGGAGAGGCAGTTTTTTTAGATTTTATTTTATTTTTTTTCTTTAGTTTGGAAATGCAGCCCTTTGCAGTCAGGCTGTCACAGTTAAAATAAGGTTTAAATTACAGGCCAGCCTGTGGCTTTTTTTCCCTTTCTTTCAGAATTTTTGCCAACTTGCAATTTACTTAATGAAATCCTGCTATTCCATTTAATGGGGATATTTTTTGCAGATGTTGATTTAACTTAGCTTTGCAAAATATGTGGACTGTGCTTTTTCTTCTCCTATTTTTAACAGTCTCCGGATTCTCGTTCAGTAACTGGCAGTTCGGTCATGCCAACAGCATTGTTTACTCCCATCCCATGGAAATATTTGTTTTCAGCTCTCTTCCCGTTCCCCCCCCCCCCCCGTTAAAAAAGAAATGACAAAAATTTTAGAATTTAGACTCATCTTATACATACAAACTGGTGGAGGTTCAGGACAATAGAACTTTATACTTCCAGTCTAATTTTCTTTAAAGAGGACAAACTGAAACTCATCAAACACAAAGTGATGTCAATCAGCTAACTTTATAGTTTGGCAGGGACATGGCCTGAAGGGTTAGCAAAGAGTAGATCTAGGGTCTTCTTGCTTACATCCCTGCAGACATATAACATTTGCAGCAAGTTAGAAGAGTAAAGAGATGATGGACACTTTAGATTTGGGGTTCACCACCCCAATTCCTAGTATTTCTCTGATTTTTTCCTTGGCCTCCTCCATTTTGAGAGAAACTTACAAATAAACTGGATGCTCTGTCTAAAGAGGGGAGCCCTGGAGCTCAATTTATATTCTCCTGTATCCCAACTCGGCTTCCTTCTTCATCTGTCCTTGATTTAAATGGGAAGATCACAGGTTTTAGAACCCAGACCCTGGGGGTTCAAGTGTTATCTCTGCTTTGCCCAGGAATTCCAGGTTTCTCTTTTGTAAAATAAGGGATCGAATTGTATGACCCCTGAGATCCCTTCCAACTATTTCAAGTATTTTGAGAGGAGGGAAGTGATGGGAAAAATATGCAAGAGACCTGGGTCCATATTCTTAACCAGACTTTTCTCCCACTGAGGTGTCTTAGGGTGTGCCCTCTCCTGAAGGTATAGGAAATTCTTCCTTGAAGAGGGAGGGAGAGGAGAGAGTTTGAGCCAGAAAAAGGCCTTTCCTAGTGAGAGTCCCTTTGGTTAAATGCTTGGCCAGAGGTTTCTTGATGACCAGCCTTGCATTCTGTATACACAGCCACCCTCACTGTAGGAATGTTCTCTGAGTGGGGAAGAAGGGACTCTTGGCAGGGCTGCTGAGCTGAATGGAGAAGCATTGCTCAGTCTGGGCAATGGGAGTTAGGCTTTCTTGAAATGAGTTTGTGAACCTGGGGAAGGGCTGGAGGTGTGCAGAGGGCTGGATTGAATTTGAAATGCTTAGTTACTTGGAAGGGTAGTTTTGCTTGCATATTAGGGGCTTTGGATTGGGGAGAGGCAGTGGGAAGGCCCTTGATTAGAGGATATAGGTAGGTGGGCCCTTTGCTTAAAGCAAACCTGATTTTGATATATGTGAGTTCATGTTGTTTAATAAAATGTTTTGAGAAGTTGGGGGTAGTAAGCCTTTGTGTGTGAAAGGCATGGAGACAAATAATTGGAGTGCTGGGCCCTGGCAATCAGGTCACCTGGGCTGAACCAGAGACTGCATCAAGGAGAGTGGCTGTGTTTCCCCATGTTTAAGACACTCCCATGTATAAGATGCACTATAATTCTGGGGTCTGAAATTTGAAAAAAAAATGTAGTTATTGAACTCAAGTTTTTATCATAAAATTCATACAACTGCTCATCACTGTCAAAACTCCCATCCATTAACTCGTCCATCTGTTTGATGATGAATCTCTGTCTTAAGAGACTCTACCTGCTCCTCCTGCCTGTGCTCTGGTCTGTAGTTGACCACAAGCTCTCTCTGGGCAAGTCTGGTGTGTGGACAAATGGTCCATGCCATTTTATGAACTTGAAGCACCAATTTTATCCTCCTTTGAAATCAGGAACTTCTTTTTCATCAGCAATTCTTCTGGCCTTCTGCTGAACCATCTCTGTACACAGGAATTCCAATGGCCCTTTGCCCTTCAATCTATCGCTTCAATCCCCTCTCTAACTCAGGCCATTTGGCATTCTCAGTAGGGTTTCTTCTTCCCATAGCCAGTCTCTGATTGTGTTCTCAGGAGCAGGAAGACCAAACTGATGCTTAGCAGCACAATTTCCATTCACTTTTCAAATTGGATCACTTTGAACTTGAATTTGGCACTGTAAGAAAATCTTTTCTGAGCCTTTCTAGAATGTAGTAAAATGTAACAAAGGTAAAACAATAAGCTCAAAGACAAGCCTGAAAAAGTGGGAAATGCAAGTAAAAAAATCTACAACCACTGTATAAAATACTCAGTTTTTAGACCCCAAATTTTTTCAGAAAAGGGTATGTATTATATACACGGGGAATATGGTAACTCTGTCGATGAGGCCAGAAAGGTAGATACACCTTAGCTAGGAAGGGGGTTTAATGCCTACTGGAATTTTGAATGCACTTGAGTTTAGAGGTAATAGTTGTATGGGTGGGGGTGTGTGTGTGTGTGTGTGTGTGTGTGTGTGTGTGTGTGTTTATAGTTTAGAAATAAAAAGTTGTACATGTATATAGAGGGAGTTCCAAAAGTTTTAATAAATGTGAAACTTATTGCTGAGGGATTAAGTTCTACCACACTGATGAAATCAATGATTATTGACAATGCTGAAGAAATGAAACTATTTCATACAATATTCTTCCTTTCAACTTTCTCTTTCAATTCTGTTGCAACACTAAGCTTAAGACTCACTGCTGCTAAAATCTTCCTCATGTATAAATAGGGAGTTTCAGAAGTCTTATTATATAACTTATTACTGTCTATTCCAACTTTACATCTATAATATTATGAGGGAGCTCACAACCTCTTCTTTCAGAGGGAGATTATGATAAAAAGCAAAAAGCAATGATGAGTCCAGAACTATAATTACTATATAACAGAACTTTAATAAAAGTTTCATAATTATTAAAGCTTAAAACTTCACTCAGACTTTTGAAATACCCCATTTGTATGAATGTGTGTATACACATCATGCATATACATACATACATACATATATGAGTATGATCCTTAATTTCTGCCTTAGTTTTTTCATCTGTAAAATGAGGATAATAATAGTGCCTACTTCCTAAGGTTGTGAACATCAAATGAGACAATATTTGTGAAACTCTTAATTAGTGTCTGGCTCATATATACATAATTTATCCAACAGGAATAAGAGCATGGTGCAAAATGAGGTACACTTGTATTAAAAAGTAAAAATAAACCCCATTGTATGATTATTGTGTATATTGAAGACATGGATTTTTTTTTTTTGAGCAGAGTCTTCTGTTTGAATTCATTTAGAGGTGGATGGTAGGCAGTTCTGGAATGAAGAAAGAACAAAGAGAATTTAGTCACACACACACACACACACACACACACACAGAGAACCCTAAAACTGTCAGGTCTAACTGATTCCTTTAGGACAAGTAAGGAATTCTGGACCCCATTTTATAGATGAGGGAACCCTAGAGGGTTCCTAGAGATGAAAATCATGATCCCAAGTTAACTTGGAAATGGTAAAAAGGAGACTAGAGAACCCCAGGTCTTCTAATCTGTGGAGATCAGTGTTTTTCCTAGTCTAGAAGCTTCTCCCTGCCAACACATAACATACAAGGGAAGGGAAGGAGAAAAGAAACACTCATTTATTAAGCACCCACTGTATGTCTGGTTTTTTTCTTCAGTGTCTCACACTGTCCTGCTGCTAAGCTTTATTGAGTTTACAAAGATGGTATTCTGGCACTCAAAGGTGGCTGTTCTTGGAATCAGGAAGACCCTTCACAGACCTGTGTGACCTGGGCAAATCACATCAGGTCTTGGTGCTTTAGTGTCCTTATGAGGGAATTGAGCTCAGTTATCTCCCAAGTCTCTTCCAAATCTTTGATGTGATGAGGAAGCTCTTGACCTTCTCCTTCAGAGGAGAAGACTAATTTAAAAAAAAAAGATGAGTCCAGAACTATATAAAATTCAGCTTAATTTTGGGATGGGAAACAATTCTTGCTATGGGAATTGAAAGAAGGGATCTATGTTGGAAGGAGTAGCTGAGGAAGATTTTAGACAACAGTGAGACTTAAGCTTGGTTTTGCAGTAGAATTGGAAGAGAAAGTTGAGAGAAGGGAAGAACGTTGTGGGAGAAATAGTTTTGTTTCTTCAGTATTGTCAGTGGTCACTGATTTCATCAGTGTAGTAGAATTAGTTTTCATTATTGCTGGGGCCAGAAACATTTGCTTCTGCTGATGGCACTTTGGTCTAATTATGTATATGGTGTTAGCTAAACTGGTCCTCAGAGGATAGACTTTAGAGCCTTTCTCCAGTCACACACTTTGTCAGGAGCTGCCTGTGAAGAGGTTACCCCACCATGATAAGACTTCATAGAAGGACTTTATTGGAAGAAAGGAAAGCATAAGTAGCTGTATCCTATAATTAGAACCTGACATTATGCAAAAATGCATCCTATTTTCCCCTTGGTGTATCTTCCCTTTTATTCATTCAATTACATTTTTATTGAATGATTACTATTCCAGTGGAGGAATGAGGAAACTGAGGCCTAGAAAGGGAAAATTAACTTGTCAGAAATAAGGAGACTTGTAATCTAATTGCCAGACTTAGAGTCAGAAAAACCTGAGGTCAAATCTGGCCTTAATAATGTTTATCCTTCATTTTGAAGACGACCATGATATCAAGGAGGTAATGCCATGACCAGCACGTGAATTGAATTTGAGGCTGTGCTAAGTCAACCAGCTGCACTTTCTCCTCCAGAGCCATCTGGGTCCAATGGTCAGATATGAATCAGGGTGACTGGAGATGGCTCTGGATGTGAAACACTCAGGTTTAAGTGACTTGCCCAACATTACACAGCTACTAAGGGTCAAGTATCTGAGGCTGGAATCTGACTCCAAGGCCAGTGCTCTATGCTCAGCACCACCTAGCTGCCCTTAAATCTGACCTTAAACACTCACCCTAGGCAAGTCACTTTACTCTGTTTAACTCAGTATCCCCATCTGTAAAATGAGCTGGATAAGGAAATGGCAAGAAAACCCCAAATGGGATATGACTGAACATCAACAGCAGATTTAATTGCTATCTGGAATTCCTGGGTTAGGTGGGTTCCCTCTATTCATACAAGTTTATTCCATTTTAGCAACTTAAAGACTTAGAGATTTACTAGAGCTGTGTTGTCAAACTCAGAAGCAGGGGCTACTGATTTGTAGTTTTAAAATGTAGTACTGTCCTTGTTTTATTGTATTTTTTATCAAATATTTTCCGATTATGTTTTCATCTGATTCAGAAAGGGCTCTGGAGTATTTCAGATTATGCATGACCATGTTTGACACTTCTGACCCATTATACTGAGGGTGACTTGTTCAGGACTCCCCAGGCAATATCTTAGGTGTGTGTGTCAGAGGTACCAAGTGAAGCCATGCATTCCTGGCTCTGAGGTCAGCTCTCTGCCCATCAGATCATGCTGCTTCTCTCTTCTACCAGTCAAGCTTTCAATCCTGTGGTCCTGATAACATGCACATATGGCTCTACACTTGGGTGCATCATATACACTTGAGTACAGTTCACATGGATTTCTGGGGGGGGTAGCATTGATCCCTAGATTCTCTCAAAGCTCCAGTGCTTCTGCCCTTTTCTCAACAGAATATAAATCAAGACTTAAGGTCTGCTATCTGTTACAACTGAGAGAATATTAGTTTCTCTTGCATATACTTGGGGTGTATTAGAAAACTCCTAGTAGGAGGAGCAAGGAAAATCAAACTGCACACCCCATTGTACAGTCTTTTCCATTAAGAATTCAGACTTGTCATTGATACTCATGGAATTCATGTTTCTGAGCTAAGGAGACCTCAGACTTCATTTGGTATCTCCCTGTTCATTTATTCAAGCAATAAATGTTTACTAAAGTCTTACCATCTAGTAGACAGTGCACCAATGGAGGCATGAGGAAACTGAAGCTTGGAGAAGTGAACTTCTTAACCCAGGGTCACAGAAATAGAGCCGGGACTAAATCTCAGATCTTTTGATTCCAGGGCTGTCTCTGCTACACCAATATACTGTGCTCCTCCCCCAAATGATTTCTCTCCCCCCCCAACACAAGCCCCCCTCCCTCCCCTTTTTATTTCCCCTTCTCCATTTTTACATAGGAACATTTGGAGAGTTTGTACAATGGAAGTTGTTACAAATGGGTGTGCAGGGGCCTTCTGGAAACACAGGCTCTCAAACTCTCGGACTTCCTGTGTCTTACAATGTTATCTTCAAAATAGGAAACTTTGCCCCATTTTACAACGCACATCCTTTGCCTGAGAGACAGCAGCAGGAGAGCCTGGGAGGGTCAGTGCTCTTTGTCAGGACTTAGGAGAAGCAGAGTGCTACTTTGGTACTGATTCAAGGAAAACCCCACCACATACTAGTCCGTCTTCCCAAATTTGTCTCTCTCTCTCTCTCTCTCTCTCTCTCTCTATATATATATATATATATATATATATATATAGAAATGGGACATTTTGTTGCAAAATTTAAGTATACACATTCAAAATCCCATTTAAAACCTCCCTCATAGCAAAGAGATTAATTTTTGACTTATTTTTTAAAATACATTCTATTGCATCTTTTGTTTTTACATAATTTAGATTTTTCCATTGAATTCTTCTTCCTTTCAGAGAGCCATGTCTTATAGCAAAAACTAAAAAGGAAGGGGGAAGGCAGTTGAGCAAAATTAAAATAATGCAATGAAAAAGCCTTTTAATACACACTGTTCCACATCCATAGTTCCCCACTTCTGCCAAAAATTGGTTAGGGAGAGGGAGTATGTGGGAAATGTCTTTGACTGTCTCTCTGAGGCCAAACTCGGTCATTATATTTTCATAAAATTCAGTTAACAATGGTTTGCTGTTTCTTTCCATTGCGATTGTTTATAGTCATGTATTTTTTCCTAGTATTGCTTACTTCACTCTGTATCATTTCATACAAGTAGTTCCCATGCTTCTCTGTATCCATCATCCTCATCATTTCTTGCAGCACAGTACTGTCCCTTTATGTTAATGTAGAGTTCAGCCATTCCACCATTGATTATCATCTTTTCCATTTCCCTTTCTAGATCCTTACTACTACAAAGAGTATTGCTTAAAATACTTGCTTATCTATAAGGTCTTCATTTTTTTTTCTCAATTTATTTCCTTTTGATATAGATCTAGCACTGGTCAAAGAAAGAATTGCAAAACATTAACAACTACCTAAAAGAACAATCTAAGTCACTCATACAAGAAATGTACAATTTCATACAAATCTGAGGTTTCACTTCATATTGAGTCAAATAGCAAAAATGATAAAAGGTAGAAAAAGTAATTATTGATTGGAAAATAACTAAAGTTAATTTATTTTAGCAAAAATGGGTTAGATGGTTACTTCTATTTCTTTCCCCTGGAGCCCAGCATGGTGTGGAAGGGAAATCACTGACCTTTGCACTGGAAATGCAGGGCACTAGTTCAGACCTTGCCCCTCTTGGGCAACTATAGAACAGGCAGTTTTAGAATAGATGATCCCTATCATCCTCCCAAATTTGGTGTTTTAATACATCTTTGATTATGCAATAACTGCTAGACAGTGGGCAGATATGAATCAGGATGTCTGGAGATTGCCATGAATGTGAGGCAGTCAGGTCTAAGTGACTTGCCCAAGGTCAGTCACACATCTTGTAAGTATCAAGGGTCTGAAGCCATATTTGAACTCAGATCCTCCTGACTCTAGGACCCCTGTTCTATTCTCTTTGCTATATATCTCACTTTAGCAAATATGTGAGCTTACAAGCTCTCCAATTTTTAAGTACATTATATATAGCATTCTGGCCTCAGACACTTACAAGTTGTATAACCTTGGGCAAGGCATTTTACCCTGTTGCCTCAGTTTCTCCATCTGTACAAGGAACTGGAGAAGGAAATGGCAAGCCACTCCAGTATCTTTCCCCCAAAAAACCTCAGTGGAGTCACAGAGAGTCAGATGTGACTAAAAGGACTGAACAAAAACAAGAATTTCTTAGTTGTAGAATAGTGAGCGAGACTCTATAGGATTGGGCTATCAAGACAGGTTTATTTTGACTTGAGGAAGCTCACATAATTACAGAGATCACAGAGACATTATTATAAAGAGCTACAAGCCTGGAAACTGACCGTCTTATTTAGAATATTGGTGTAATTTTAGTAGACTCCATATAATTCAGATGAAGTATCTTGAGGAAAGCAAACTTGATTTAAGAAAAATGTATATATGTGTGTGGTAACTAACCTGAAATTTAGCAAGGGCAGTTTGCTATATACAAAAGCAAAATCAATAATCCACAGTCCAATTGCCCGTGCCTAGTTTTTTTCCTTCAGACCCTACTATTGTAGATTCAGTTACTGTTTATTTCTTTTGTTTAAAACACATAGAAATGAATGTATAAGTATACTGGGCCCAACTCAGATGGAATAGAGGAAGTGTTGTATTAAAGAAAATTATGGCTCTAAGGATGGAGACCAGGATTTGAGAGTCCTATGCTAGCCACTGTTATTGTTCAGTCTTGTCTGAATTTTCAGACACTTTGTTGGTTTTGAGTTTTTTGGGGCAGATACTAGAGTGATTTGCCATTTCCTTCTCCAGCTCATTTGACAGATGAGGAAACTGAGACAAAAAGGGTGAAGTGACTTTCCCAGTGTCATACAGTATGTGTCTGAAGCCAGATTTGAACTCCAGAAGATGAGTCTTCCTGGTGCTCTATCCACTATGCAACCAAGCTGCCCCACCAGCCAATTTACTGGGAAGTTATTTCCTAATTCTCAGTGGGTTTTATATTTTCTCTCACCCCAATTCCCCAAAAGGAGAAAAAAACTTTTATATTTATTTTATAGTTTTGTATTCATTTGTCTATGTGTATTGTTTTTATTGAAGAAAAAATGTGAGAGATGAATTTTTCTTTTTATCTTAATAGTGAGTATTAATAAATACTTGTTGAAATGAACCTAATTATTCTTAGATCTTCAGTTTCCTTGCCCTTGAATGGGGGAAAATAATATTTGTACTGGATAACTTGTAATTTTTTTGTTTTTTGTTTTTTTTTTTTTTTTTGCAAGGTAAGAGGGTTAAATGACTTGCCCTTAGTAAGTATAAAGTGGCTGAGGCTGAGATATAAACTCAGGTCCTCCTGACTCCAGTGTTCTATCTACTGTGCCACCTAGCTGCCTCTTATAAGTTAATTTGAAGAAAGTTCTCTGTAAACTTTAAAAACCCCTTACAAATGAAGTTATCAATGAGTTATTACAAAATGCCACTTCACTCAGCCCATTAACTATGAAGGAAGCTTAAGTAATTATATAGCTTGTTAGTGGATAACAATTGAATATATTCTACTCATCTGTCATCTCATGGTTCCAGAATTTTCTTATAGGATCAAGGACTGATTAGATAAACTTTCTGCCAACCCTAGTTCCAGTCTACCGAACAAGAAAGAATGGATTTTACTTCTTCATCTCCTCCCTGTCCTGAGAGACATGAGACAATATGGATTCTCCTTTCTTGTTCTCTAAGAATAATAAAGACCTTCTGATAAAATATCTATTAAAGAAACTCT
Organism: Macrotis lagotis; assembly: GCF_037893015.1. Classification (NCBI taxonomy): domain Eukaryota; kingdom Metazoa; phylum Chordata; class Mammalia; order Peramelemorphia; family Peramelidae; genus Macrotis; species Macrotis lagotis. Next base: position 155,307,802 of record NC_133661.1, read on the forward strand.
GCCTAGAGTTGGGGGCAGCTAAATGGCACAGTGGATAGAATACTGGACAGGAGAACTCATCTTACCGAGTTCAAATCTAACTACGCTAGCTGTGTGACCCTGGCCAAGCAATTGTTATCATATTTGCCTCAATTTTCTGATCTGAGAAGGAAATGGCAAACCATTCTAATACCTTTTCCAAGCAAACCCCAGTGAAGGTCATATAGAGTTGGACACAAATGAACAACACCTAGAGAGGAGGGAATGGATTACTCGGCTTGTTGAGACCCCTGGTAGATGGTGCTAAGATGGAAAAAAGTTATATACATACATGCATATGTGTGTATGTGTATATGTGTTTATATCTCCCCAAAAAGAAGTTCAACCAAACATTTATATAATTTAGGGGAATTGCCCCCATGTAAAACTAATTTCCTATTTTGTGTAGGAGTGTTTATTTTTTTCTTTTGTAATCTTGAACTCCCTCCCTATAGTTTTTTTTTGCTCCCCAATTCTAGTGTTTAATTACAGAGGTTCAGGCAATAACAATTGATTACTTAAATGGGGAATAAAAGAGCTTCTGGGATGGAGACACAATTTCCTCCCTTTCTCATTCTCCTCATTCCCGGGAAAAAAGATAAGCCATCTGAGAAAAACAGTTCAAAGCTAAAGGGCAAAGGGTCCTTATTCAGCAGCTTGAATCCCCCTCTAGGGCAATTTCCGTCACCCATCGGGTGCTGTCAGTATCTCTCTCATCCAGAAAATGTCAAACTGTCCATGGGGAAGAAAGAAACAGAACTAGATCAAGGCCTTTATAGGGCAGAACCCCTCTACCAGCATATTGACCTTAGAGGACCTTGCTGACTGGTCTTTCAAGGGTTTATGGGGGGTCCATAGGCTAAGCTCATAGAACCACATAATCCTAAAACTTCTGGCACGTTTTGTGACAAATATCACTTGGAAGCCCAAATTTGAGCCTACAAATCACAGGATGACTCTTCAGCTCCTTGATACTGACTCATACCTCTCCTTCCTTCAAAACAAGCAGCTTTTGGGGGGGCTGGAAAGGCAGAGCTGGAGCTTGTATTAAGGAAACTCTGCCCATGCAGATACTATTCTGTCCTATAACCTCTACGTCTTAAGAGAGTAATCTAGGCCTTGGATTACATTTCCACTTTGTTACTACAGACCTATAAAGTGTGTTAGGTAGATATTTATTCCCCATCTTACAGTAGAGAAAAATGAGGTAAAGGTATGCTCAGGATCACTAGTTAGCCAGAACTGGTATTTGTAACTAGTTTTCCTTATTTCATGACTTACACTCTTGATTGTACATCATCTTGCCTCATCTGTGTTTCTTTAACTTACCTTGGAGAACTCTCCTCCACCCTTTCTGTCTTCAAACCTGAACTTATCTCTTCCACAGAAGCTGGCTTCCTAGCTTGATAGAACTCTTCACCTATTTCTGATTAGTTGGGACTACTGTCTAAGTCTAGTTTTTGCATCCCAGGATCAAAAACTCTCCTATCCTACTTTTATTTTTAGGGTTGGGAGGAATGATTTCTTTTTTGTAAGTAGGGATTAAGTGACTTGCCCAGGATCACACAGCTATTAAGTATCAAATATCTGAGCCTAGATTGGAGCTCAATTCTTCCATCTAGCCGTTCCAAGAGGGCTGATTTTAAAATCCCTTCATGACAGCCTCCTTCACTTGGTCCTTCCATATTCCACAAAGTTAAACACCTTATCTTTCATCTCAGGCATCTTTGCTCTCAAAACATATACACAGCATGGCCCACCTATGCGGCACTGTAGATGGGATGCCAGCCCTGAAATTAGGAAGATTCATCTTTCTGAGTTCAAATTAGACTTCAGACACTCCCTAGCTCTGTGACCCTAGGCAAGTCACTTCATTCTGTTTGCCTCAGTTTCCTCATCAGTCAAATGACTGGAAAAGGAAATGGCAAACTGCTTCAGTATCTTTGCCAAATGGGGTCACAAAGAGTCCAGCAGGATTGAAACAACTGAACAACTATAACATTTACATATGAGCCCCCTCTCAATCCTCCAGGCTGAAAAGTATACATATATCCTCTGCTGGAGAAGATAACATAGAACTGGGTTGATTTTGTAACTGTCAGAGACAGTATTCAGTCCTGTCAGGTCAGCTTACCTCCTGTGGTTGATGTGTAAGGTCTTTTCACACATGGGCAGAGCATCTACTTGGTTTTTTTGTTTTTTTTTTTCCCAAGGAAACACCAGAATTGGCAGCATCAGCTTACACCTGGCTGAATGCCCTGAAGAAGAAACTCATCTGCTTTAAGGCAGATGAAAAGTCATTTGGATGGCATATTAGAGTAATATAGCCATATATACACTGCCTCCCGTGGTTGGGCACTTAAGTTGCTTTTCATTGATCTGGGTGACTGCTTTAATGTTTTCATCAACCCTCCCCCCCCCCACACACACACTCCAACTCCCCCCAATTGCATTTCATCCCTTAGATGTCCCTGTTGGTTAATGTAAAGATTATCTAGCTGATATCAACATTAGCCTGGAGGAGAGGAGATAACATTAAGATTAAGTTGTTTTGCTTTTGTGATATAATAACATTTTAGGGGAGGGAATAACACATCGCAAATTCAAGAATTCTGTTTCTAGTTAGACTGCTAATTAAGTCAAGGTTTCTGCCTTGATTGTAATCCTTAATAAGTAAAAAAGTGTGCTCTGATTTCACAGGTGTGATTAAATTTCCCAGTTCTTTTCATTTCACACCAGGGAACTAGGCTTAGTTGAATTCACTTGCAGAGTTGAGGAGTCAGAAGCCCCTATTTAAACTAAATAGGAACACATTTAATAAGGTTGCTAATCACAATCCCCCTCCATCCCCCAGCAGATAATTAACTGACCTGTAGTCATAGCAATGATATGATACACATTTGTATAACATATGATATGATACACATATGTGTATACACATTCTAAGATGCACAGAGAACTCTTAGTTCAGCTCATGGATAGCTTATTGATTTGCTCACCATAATTTTTTTAGATGCACAGCTTAAATCATGACTCCCTTGATTTTTTTTCCCTCTGACACCTGGATAGATTCCTCATCATTGTTACCTACTGAAGATTTATGGATGACTCCAGCTGAATGATCAGCCCAGTACTGAAATATCTATAGGACTCATTCCTTCTGTACCGTAGTCAGGTTAACAAGTACTCTTTCTTAGTTTCTCCCCAGGCACTGTGAACCTTTCCCCAGAGTCTTACTAAATTTCTTGGGCTCCCTTTTTTGCAAGTATTCTCTTTAAAAAAATAGGCAAGTACTTTCCTCAGGCCCAGTCGCCAGCCCACCAAAGACATCTCAAGGACTTCCTGGCCCTCATTAGTTACATTTAGACATGACATTTTTTTTCCTTCCCATCTCTGATATCCAGGGTGGTCGCTGCACTAATTCACTTAAGTTTTCATGTATCTGAGCTTTATTGTGACACTGGAGGCTGTGGGGATCTTCGAGGTATTTGGATTTTTTGTTGTTATTTTTAACATCTTACTTTAAATGTCCTTTGTGGCTGCAAGATAGGGCCGAGATATTGTAACACGCTTGATGTAACTAAAAAGACTTGGCAGGAGAAGTTCCCAGCCCAAGTAGGAAGTGGTTAGGGTGGCCAGGAATGCAACCTGCGCCTCCCAGATTAATTAATAATTGAGAGCTGGCCCCATGCCAGCCTGAAGCAGTCCAGAGATAAAGTGAACAAAGAATGGTTAACAGTGAGGGGAAGGAAAAGTTTGACTTTGCTGTGGCTAAAAGGGAAATTCACAATGGAAATGATTTATTAGCTTGAATTATCCTGGATCCTCAATGTGTGCTGTCTTGGACTTATGCTCAAAGAATGCGGACATACTGACTTTCGGAGGGCAAGGGCTTTAGTCCCTAGCTGATATGTGCTGGCAAGGCTATGAAGGAGCAGGGAATCCAAGGCGCCAGCCTCAGTGGAGGAGCTGCAAGTTAGTCACACCCTTGGGATCAGTGAGAAAGGAGTTTTCTAACCCTTCGAATGAAGCCTTGGCATTCACCATTTACATTGATCCTTGGCCTCTCCCCTCCCAAGTCCCCCTCCTCACTCCTCCTCCCTACATCCCTGCAGAAGAATTAGAATAGGCTAAGATATCATTAAGTGACAGTTAAGCTCTGGGCTAGGTTCATGCAAAATGAAATAGAGGATGGCAGTTGCCTGATGAACCTATTAATTGAATGCAGCAAATAGATTCTCCAATAAAACTAAACAAAACTTTAATACATATATATATAATTTGCTAGACTCCTCAGCCCAGCTTCTTTTTGACCAACTTCAGGCAACTATTATTATATCTATGGTCCCTAAAAAACTGGGAGCTTAGTAAATGGTTGTTCACTGAGTGATAGTTTGCAGCTATGTAGCACAATCAGAAAAATTCACATTTCCTCCGGTAACATTCTCTCATTGGTCCCATGTAAGATTTGGAATCTATGGCAATAACCAAAGTTTTGGTAAATACTGAACAATGACAAGATTTGGTCCTTTTGTTTTCCAGAATTTGTAAGAGATTGAGAATGGCTTCAACAAATTGATTTTCTTCTGGGCTGATGAGGCCAAGTCTCCTTCCTTAAATAATTAGCCTTGGAAAGAGAGTCTAACTAGAACCTAATTGACAAATCAAACTCTTCTTCCTGCACTATGGACATTAACCAACATTCATCTTTATCCTCTGTGTATATGGAGGGGGTATACTTCTGTGTATAGACTAATTAGTCATTTGCTAAGTAGTTCTTTTAATATGTATAGAACTATTACATAACTCGGTGCTGGACCTCTCTGTGTTTTCTTGTGATTCTCTTGATGCTTGATCTCGAGAGTTTCTTAGAGACCTTTTCCTGACATGTGGGCGAATAAAACTGTGGGAACCAAACCAGGCTTCCTTCCACCTCAGGAGCCAGAATCTCTCAAATAGGGTTGAGGTGTGTCAGCCAGGGTCATTGGTGCATATCCAAGAGTAACTTAGGTCCTTGGCCAGAGACAAGACTAGATGGCCTGCCTGACTTAGGTTAGGAGCCCTATTGATTTAATCCTTTTTCTTATTTTTCTCTGACCTCCCTCCTCCCAGTCAAAATAACTAACATTGCAAAATGGCCTTTAAGGTAGAAGTACCATCTCATAGGATATAGTATGTCTGTCTCCTAGGACAGTCATGAAGCAGCCTACTATGTTTCTAAGATCTGGGTGAAATTCTACTGGTCTCACTATAAATTTTGCAGCATTCTTATAGAGAAGGGTTTAATCTTGCTAATTACAGTGATCTCCTAGCAAACATTAGCTTCTGATCTTGGATTATATTGATTTCTCCAATAAATATTAGCTCTGTACTTATAAGTTAAAAGTGCTTATATCAGAAATATTGCTACTGTATCTGTACAGATAGGCATTGCTTTAAGAAAATGCAGTGTTTGGAAATCCCAGGTTTATAAAGCATTTGTAAGAGAGACTGAATTATTCATGTTTTTTTGTTCAGTCTTTGTGACCCCATTTTGGGGTTTTCTTGACAAAGAGGCTGGAGTGATTTGCCATTTCCTTCATTAGCTCATTTTCCAGATGAGCAAACTGAGGCAAATGGGGTTTAGTAACTTGCCCAGGGTCAAATAGTTACATTTGAACTCAGGCAGATGAGCCTTCCTGATTCCAGACCCAGCACTCTATCCATTGGCAATCTTGGCTGCTCCAGATTAGTCATATTAGAGAAGGATTATTCACTATGTCCTTTATATAACCATGTTTCTCTTCCCCCTTTACAAGACTCTTAATATAAAAACATTCACTAGTGTGTGCAACTACTCCTTCCTGTAAACCAGGCTCATTTATGTGGTTAATAATAGGGAGAAGGGAATCTGCATTTATTAACCTTTTTTGCTCTAGATGCTATATGTTATATACCATGTTATCTCAATTGAACTTCAGAACACCCATGTGAGTAGGTACAATTATGCTCTCCATTTTACAATTGAAGAATAATATCTAGCATTTAATATAGAGCCTTAATATTGGCAAAAGAGCTTTTTATATTTGGTCCTCATAATAGTCCAGATATTACTAATTTCCCCATTTTACAGATGAGGAAACTGAGGTGGCACAAAGACCAGTGATTTGTCCAAGGTTGTATAGATGGTAAGCGCATGTAAGGCAGGATTTGAACTCATCTTAACTAACTTTAAGTTTTGAACTGTCCCACTATATTGCCTAACTAGATGGCACAGTGTCTAGATTGCCAAGGCTGATGTCAGGAAGACTCATCTTCCTGAGTTCAAATCTGCCCTCAGATACTCACTGGTTATGTGACACTGTGCAAGTCACTTAACTTAAAACAAAGACTTTCAGGACAAGTTCCCTTATTGAAAGTAGTAGTAGAGTTTGCTCACTGGCAGTTCTCTAAGCTTTTCTGTTAAAAATAATAATAATGATAATTCTTTAAGGTGTTAATTACTTTCCTCAAGACCACTCTGTGGAGTCAGGAGTATAAGATTTACTATCCCCCTTTTACAGACTTGGACATTGATTCACAGAGAAATGAATTGATGGGCCCCAAGTCACGAGCTAGGGATTTGATAGCAGGCCCATTGACTCCAGGTCCAGCATTCTTTCCATTAAACCAAGCTGCCTCCTGGTAAAAACTTCCCTGAAGTGCCATGAATTATCTTGGCCCCAGGAGTCTGGAGTTTTTCATATGCCCAGAGCTTGTCTGAGTTGAGTTTTCTTTGCAAGATACTGCCATCTGCCACAAATCAGTATCCCTGCACCACCAAAGAAAAAGAAACACACACACACACACACACACACACACACACACACACACACACATACACACGTGTGCGGGCCCACGAAAAAATGACATGTATCAGATCCCTAAAAAGGGACTGATTGTGTTAGGTCTCTGTGTGATGTAGGGTAGGGTAGTGTTGGAGGGGGAGTGGAGGGAGGAAGGGTTGGAGTTACCTAGGAAGTCAGAGCTTTAAAAATTGATATTTTTGATGGTGGGCATACAAACTATGCAAAATCATTTTAAAATTTATACTGGCACTCTTGAGGTCAGCATTGTTAATCTTACCATCCAGTTAGTAAGAACTGTGAAGATTAGTGGTGGGGAGTGTTAAGGGCTTTGCTTTAAAAAGGAATCCTCCTTTCCAAGTTTTAAAAAGATCTGGTTTTGATGAATGAACTTTACTTCCTTCTTTCTCCTCAGAATCATAATTCCCCCATCCCATTATCTTGTTGTGTTCACCTAATGCACTTTTCTTATAATGCTGTGTGTATTGTATATATGTATTGTATATGTGTGTGTATTCTTTCTCCTGGGCTGTAATCTCTTAAAAGGGAAGTGACCCCAAACCAAATTTTATATCTTGGCTAAGGCCAACAATATTCTGCAGCTGTAAGATCTTAATAAATATTTGAATGAATGAAAGAAAAGATGGACAGAGAGAGAGAGAGAGAGAGAGAGAGAGAGAGAGAGAGAGAGTATGTGTGTGTAAGAGAGAGAATGAGAATCCTTTCAAGTCTTGCAAACGGACTATATCACTTGTGTCTGGAAACTTGCACAGATTTTAGTCTCCCTTTAAAACTGCTCGTTTTTACTATGGTAAGTATTACCTTGTAGGAATAATATTATTTTTAAACCTTTGGGGGGTGGGTGTATATAATTAAGGTTATCCCAGGAGGTCATTGTTTAAGAAAACAAAATCCAAAGTTTGACTCAGTGATAAAACAGCACATCGAATGGGAGCAAAGTTCAAAAGCCCTTTGTTTTTACAAACGCGTTCCTTCTCTCCAGTGGGGGCGGGTTTTATAAGCTGCTCAGCATCGCTTGAACCCTCCGCAGATGGCACAGGTTTGATCACCTCCTTTCACTCTGCCTCCCCCTCCATCTCGCCCACACTCCACACTGCACTGATTTCTTTCCAGGATCTGGTTTGAATTCTCTGTCTTGCTTCCTATCTCGTTTTTTAATCTTAAAATTGTTTGAGTTTCCTTTTGGATGTGCCTGCCGAGAGGCAGTTCTGAAAACAGAGGAAATGGGGACTCGCAAGGAACGAGCCACAAGTAAACACGAGCCAGAGTTTCTGGTGGAGAGGCTGATCGATAAAGTTGGCTTTGATGGGGGAGATAGCTCTGACGCCAGGCTAAATGTGGCTGTCAGAAGTTGTAGCTGCCAGGGCAGGGAGAGAGTTGTTAAAAAGGTGGCCCGTACCACCGGGGAGCTAAGGTCTGGGGGGGAGGAGAACAGCCTTCTCTCTGCAAGGGAGAATGGGAGGACCCCGGCTTTGTTGGGGAGGCAGAGCCCGTCCCCTGCCCGTGAGCCGTAACTGGCCGGGCCCGGGAAGTTTCTGGGTTCGGGCTCGTTAGACAAGGGCTGGGGCTCCTCAGTCTCAATGTGTAGACAGGAGTTCTCCCTGCAGGGTCACCCCCGCTGTCTACTGAGTGGTAGAACCTAATAGCTCCAGGCGAAACTAATACTTGGCTTTGGATAAGACACTGAGCAGGCCCTCTGTATTAGGGGCTGGAGAGAGGACTTGTTTTATGTCAGACTTGCAAGATGAGTTCATCTTTTCAGGATTTGTTTGAATACGCTGGGAGATAAAAGAATGGAAACCGAACCCACCTACGTTTCAGGCAGTTACGTTGATTGGCTGGGAGATTGGCAAAAGTGGGGCTGTATTCTGGGAAGCTAGAGGCTCCTTCCTGCATATTCTATTGAGAATTTTTCCAGAGCCCCCACATTAGCTTGGCCCCCATATTAGCTTTTTTAGCTGCCTCCCTTTATTTCCTTTTGGACCACAGACTGGACTGAAATTTTTACTCAGTTTCTTACTCCTCCCCCTAGTCCTGGATTTCCTTCCCCTTGCCATCTCCCCCACCAACTTTCACACACAAATTTTTCCCTGAGTAAGTGGTTACATATTTGAACACATGTATCCTTTGTATCTATTTAATTTACTCACACACATACATGCATATACTTATAAAATTATCTATACCAGCAGTTCTTTTTTTATAGATTTTTGAGTTTTACAATTTTCCCTGCAATTTTACTTCCCTCCCCCACCCCCTCACAGAAAGCAATTTGTTAGTCTTTACATTGTTTCCATGTTTATACCAGCAATTCTTAAATAGGATTTATGACCCAGAAATTTCAAAAGGTATGTGAACTTGAATATTTATTTTAACTAACCTCCAAGTGAAATTTAACCTTCTAAGTGAAATTTCCTTCAATTATATATTGACATCATTCCAATAATGTCCTAAGCTTCACCAGTTTGCTAAAGAATCCATTAAACAAAAAAGGTTAAGCATCTCTGATCTAGAGACATAGATGAGGAAACTGAGTTACTTTATTTGCATAAAGTAATACTGTTACTAAAAAAAGAGCAAAAGTAGCATTTAAGCCCCGACTTTGCCCATAGATAACTCGTCTTATACTTTGAGATCTCCAGTGTCTCTATAGTTTTCTCCAGGCTCCACCCAGTCTGTCTTTTTCAGGGATTTAAATGTTTATTCATTATATGTATTCTATGTGCTAGATAATTTTCAAAGTTCAGGGTGTGGTAGCAAAGATTTTTTAAAATGGCAGCACATCAAATAAAAAATAGAACAGTGGAAGATCTGAGTTAAAAATCCTACTTTAGACCCTTCCTTTGCTGTGTGATCCCGAGCAAATTACATTATTCCTTCTCTGCTTCAGTTTCTTCATCTGTAAAGGGGGATAATAGCTAACCTTCTCAGAGTTGTGGCAGATAATCAAATGAGTTAATGTTTGTAAAGTACTTTGCAAACCAGTAAAACTATAAATTCAAACTGTTACTGTTGTTGTTATTGTAGTAGTAGTAGTAGTAGTAGTAGTAGTAGTAGTAGTAGTAGTAGTAGTAGTAGTAGTAGTAGAGCATTTGGTTACCCAGACAACTGTAGTGCAGTACAGAGTATGATGGATCATTTCTCAAAGGGGATATCTTTGGGGGAAGGGGACTGTGGTGGGAGGGGGATCAGGGAAAAACACTGGTGGAGAACACACTTAAGCTACTTCTAGAAGGATGCTTTCCAGACATCAGAGAGGGATTGAAGAATAAACAAAGTCAGGGAACTGCTAAGTACTTCAGTTTGACAGGTACAAACCTGAAGTATAAGCTTAAATGTTGATTTGAATTGATAATTTTTATACAATTTTATTCAAAGCTTTAGGATCAGAGTTGTGCATTTGGAAAATGAGTTTTGGCAGCTGTGTGAAAGAATGGTTGGAATAAGATGAGGATTTAATCTAGAAAATTAATGGATTATATAAAAGGCAGTTCTAGATATTAGACAGACCTTCTAGTATTAGAAAAAGCACTGAACTGGGGACCCAGTAACTGGGAGTACTAATCCTGACTTTGTAATCGATTAGTATTGTGACCTTGTGTATGTGACTTGACCTCTGTCCCATCAGTTTCCTCTTGGGTTAATGAGTAGGTTTGATGATGATCAGATTTCTAGAATCATCTTCTTCATCCCATGCACATTGATTCCCTGTCTCTCTCCCCTCCCTTCCTCCTTTCTTTTCTTTTTTTTTTTTCTTTTTTTTTTTGCAAGGCAATGGGGTTAAGTGGCTTGTCCAAGGCCACATAGCTAGGTAATTATTAAGTGAAGCTGGATTTGAACTCAGGTACTCCTGACTCCAGGGCCAGTGCTCTATCCACTGTACCACCTAGCCACCCCCTTTTCTTTATTGTACCATTCTGAACCCTGATTTCTTTCTGAATGTACTTGAAAGAAGGAGAACTACTTACAGTGTGGATTTTTTTTAAATAGAGGGGTGGCTTCCAGCCTACTTGCTCCTGAGACCAGTGGCAGAAATGAAATTGAGTTCACCCTGTTGAAAGCAACTAATCTGGTGGCCCCATCTGTGATATAATGACTGATTAGGCACTTCCGCTTGGAATCTGAGCTTCCTCCCTGAGCCAAAAGTGTTGGGGAGAAGGGGTGATGGTGGTCAAGGGGATGTGAAAGCAAAATGGGAAACCTCATCAGGACCCTTTCAGCCTCTAGAAAGAAAGAATTCTGGAGAAGAGAGTTCCTAACTTGTGTCCATTAAAATTTCTTGGGTCTTCTCCCCACCCCTGCACATTCCTTTGGTTTTACTGAGCATAATGAGAAAGGGAGAATAAAGAAGGAAGGGACCTTCCTTCTCTCTTAAAAAAGGGGGTGGAGGTGGAGAATGTAGCCTAGACTGGTGTTCCTGTCACCCGACCCTAATTTTTCTTGCTGCCAGATCTAAAGCTGATTTTCTAGATTATGTATAAAGATAGTATAGGGTTAAATGGTAATTCCTTTCCTGTTTTTTTTCCCCCTTTAAAGAATGATAACAAAAACTACTTATCTAATGGGCATAAAGGGCTTTTAAAGGGGTGTCAGGTTAAACTGATGCAGGACTTCATAATTACTACCAGACTTCAGATGAAAAACTTGCCGAAATCTCCTGGAACTCAAAGCTATAAGCACAAGGGAGAGACTCCTTTGGGTATTAAACAGAGCTTTATATAGGATGGGGAAAGCACAGACCATGGAGCATGGCCTTTGGAGGAGAATGAACTGGAAAGTTGACTCCAGAGGTCGTTTCTTTGCTCAGCCATTAACAAGTCTATGTGACCTTGGACAAGTCATTTAATCTCTTGCCCCCCACTCCCCAATTCATTCACTGGGAAATGGAGTTGATGACTCCTTTCATTTCTAAAGTGGTATGATTTTGTATTTCTTCTTCATATTGACCCCTGTTACAAAGAGGATACCACACACCCCACACTCCCAATTCCTTCTTCACCCTTGCAAAGTATTGGGGCATTTCCCTGTGGCCTGTGTTTGTAAGCAGAAAGCTCAGATGGGTCTCCTTCTGTGAACTGACTGGATGAGCACATGTTGCTTCTGCAGGATTAGCCAGACTCCACAGGTGAATAAAAACTTAACCCTTTCCTTTTTCCCTGGCATCTGGGTTTGTAAGTCAGAAAAGAAAATGTCTCTTATGTGGAACAGAAAGTAAGTCCAACTGGACACCCAGAGACAATAAGAAATTGTGATGTTGCTTCCTCTATATGCTGGAGGAGACTTTTAATTGGAGCAGACTTGTGGTTCATACCATGGGATGCATTAAAGCCAGAACTGTTTGGCTAAAGAGGAGTAGAGGGAGGCCAAGAAATGCTTAGCACTAACTCCTCTGCAGAGCCTGCTTTTAACACTTAGGAGGGGGAACTCATGGGGTGAGAGGGGAGAAGGGAGAGAATCTATTCTTTTCCTTCTTTTTCTTTCTTTGGACTGAAAATTGCTGATTCAGGAAACTTTTTTTTATCGTTTTTTTCTCCCTTATCTTCCCCCCTTAAAAATTAGCTGCCTTTTTATTCCTGGACCCCCCCCCCCAAAAAAAAATTGTATGTTTTCAACCATTTTTCTGGTCACAGAAGATCAAGAGTACCCAGAGAGGAAAGAATTCCAGCAATTAGAAATCGGATTGTTCCTAAGCGTGCAGTCCTATTGTTTGGAATGAGTTTCTTTCCCTTTTGTCCCCAGCCATGCCAGACTGGTTGCTTGGTAAGGGCAAGAGGGGGTCCAGGTTCCTTTGCCTGATGCCCTCTCCTGGAAGGAATGCCGCATGGCCCTGAAATGTTATTCCTCTCCTGGGTCCCAGATACTCAACATGGCCTTTTGGAGGAGGAGCTGCCTGCTTTGTAGTGGGAAGAACTTCACTTTCCTTCTCTCCTAAAATATCACCTATTTGCTTGAATTTTAACCTGGAGTGAGGGCCTTCAGCATCATCTCATTACCAATTTGAAAGGCAGGGAGAGACATGCTAATAAAACCCTGGTAAGGTCAGAAGATTTGTGCTCTTTCCCTTGCTTTTTGACTTTGGGCAAGCCATTCCCTAATTTGTGGTCCAGTATCTTCATCTCTAAAATAAAAGGGGAGAATTTAACCACCCCCAGGGCTCCTTAGAGATTTTGTAGATTTTCTAAGTCATATGGCTCTTATTGTAGTCATGGAGGCTCAGACAAATTGGAGTTGTACAGGACCATACATCTAGAGTCCATTGGGGCCTCAGGATATATATATATATATATATATCTATATCTATATATATATTTATTATTATTATTCACCCCACTCATTGTCCTGTGAGGAAACTGAGACCAGAGAATCACTTACCTAGAACATGAGTATCCAAAGCAGGAATCTGAACCTAGACCCTCTGATATTAGAGTCACTTCTCCCTCTTTCTCCAAAAATTTCTCTGTTACCATTGGGTTCCAGTGAACACTGAATGAATGCGAATACAAAACTTGATGACTGTCCAAGATTCTTCTGTTCTACCTCTTTCTGGTGTTACTCTGCCTACCCACTCATGTCTGTACCCCACCTATGTCATGGCACAGCCATGAAGAATTTTAGTATCTCCCAAATCCTGAACTGACATTCTTTTCTTGTCCTCCTCTGTCCCCCATTTTTTCTCCCCCTCAAACTTACCTGAATAGCAGATAATCTGTTTGTTGTTTCCCTTATCCCCACTTGGCTTCTCTTTGTAGACACCCTCCTAGCAATGATGAAGGTTTTCTTCCCTTAAAATCAGTTGAGTCATAGGGAGATAGAATCTTCATATCTGGTCTCAGAACTCAGCATTCCTTAGTGGGCATTATTTCCATGAAAGGAAGAAAAAGGCCTTGGTATGATGGAAAGAGAGCATGAATGTGAAGTCAAATGACTTGACTCTGCTAATTGTTTGCCTGTGACCTTAGAAAAATCACCTTGCTTCTTACATTCTCAGTTTCATTTCCCATTTGTAAAACCTAGGAGTGGTGATCAGTCAGACAGGAAGGCAATCAAAAATCATTTATTATTAAGAACTTACTATGTGCTTGAGACAATTAGGTGGCTCAGTGGATAGGCCTAGAGTCAATACTGACCCGTCTTTCTGAATTCAAATGTGACCTCAAATTCTTAGTAGTTTTGTGACCCTGGGCCAAGTCACTTCACCCTATTTGCCTTAATTTCTTCCTCTGTCAAATGAACTGGAGAAGGAAATGGTAAACTACTCCAGTTTCTCTGTCAAGAAAATCCCAAGGTGGAACAGTGGATGGAGCACTGGCCCTGGAGTCGGGAGTATCTGAGTTCAAATCCAGCTTCAGACACTTAATAATTACCTAGCTGTGTGGCCTTGGGCAAGCCACTTAACCCCATTTGCCTTGCAAAAACCTAATTAAAAAAAGAAAATCCCAAGAGTTGGGATATGATTGAAATGACTAAAGAACAACAATATTTACAAGCCAGGCTTTGCTTTTGGTGGTGAAATTACTGAGAGAGAGAGAGAGAGAGAGAGAGAGAGAGAGAGAGAGAGAGAGAGATAAAATATACTCTGTTTTTCTGGATATTGTCTGTGAAGACAGCATTAAATCTAAACCTGTACACACATAGTTTGGGCAGCTGGGTAGTTAATGGATAGAGCACAGGCCTGGAATCAGGAAGACATACGTTCAACTCTGTCCTCAGACACTTTCCTGACTCTGTGACCCTGAGTAAGTTACTTAACTCTGTTTGCCTCAGTTTCCTCATCCATAAAATCCATAAAATAAGAAGGAAATGGGAAGTCACTTTAGGATCTTTGCCAAGAATACCCCAAATGGTGATCAGGAAAAGTCAGACATGACTGAACTTCATACCAACAACAAACATATTAACACAATACCTATTCAGAATAAATACATGGATAATTTGGGTTGGGAAAAAAGGAGGAAACAGTTGGAAATATTGAAGAAAACCACATGTAAAAGGTGGTATTTGAGTTAAATTTAGAAGAAGGTTAGGATTCTGAGAGATGAAGGAAAAGAGGACATGCTGGGCAAGGAAGACAGCTGATGCCAGAGAGACACAAGAAAGCAAATGGAATGCTCAGTCTGAAGAACTTTGAGTAGAGTAGACCAGTTCATGTGGAACATAGAGTCTATGAGGGGGAATCGTGTAATAAGCCTGGAAAGGTAGATTGGAGACAGACTGGGAGGACTTTAATTGCCAGACACAGGAGGAATTTGTATTTTATCCTGGAGGCCATGGTGAGCAAGTTAGAAAAACAGTCCACAATGTCACTCTGGCTACTGTAAGGATAATGGATTGGTAAAGGGCTAGGCCTAAGGGAGAGTGACTACTTGGACCTAGGAGAAGGCCTAGGTCTTCTGACCAAATGCTTCTAGAGATATTTGGGGATAGAATCCATAAGACTTGGCATCACTACTTGGGTAGCGGGAGGGTAAAATGAGGGAGAGGGAAGAGTTGAGAAAGACTTTTAAAATTGGAAATGTCAGGAACTAGAAGAATAATTGTTCTCCTAATAAAAATAGGGAAATTAGGAAACTTGACCCAGAATTTAGAACTAGATAAGGAAATGTACCCAAGCTGTGGTCAGTTGCTGGTGACTGGAAATTTTTGTTCAGAATTTGGTTATCTTTGATGTTGCTTACTTGGGTCTGATTCTGCAGGATTTATTTGCTGTTAAGTAGCTGGTTCTTAATTAGGTTGATGACTGTGGGATATGGCTAGTCCCACAAAAAGGGCAACTGGGAAGCCACTTAGGGACAAAGATCTGTGGCAGTCAGCCCTTTCTCAGCATCTAAACACTGGTCTATCTGCAGACAAAAAGCACAGACTTTATGGGTCCCAGATTTGCCACTGTTACTATTGAGCTAGGTGACCCTGGGTAAGTCATTGCATTTCCTTTTGGGGCCTATTTAGGAAGCTTCATTGCTGGGCCACTGCCTCACAGGCATACTCCCTCCAAAGCCTCTTCTGAAACATGAAGCACCACATATTCTGTAGAACTTCAGAGTGGAGGGGATGGAACCAGCTACCGTGTTTTCCTTTGTATCTCCAATAAGTATGCAACAATGTCCAATCCCAGCTGCCTGCAAAGGAAGCGGTGTTGGATTGGAAATAGGGCAGTTCCCACAAATCTTTAACACCAATTCATGATATCTATTTCTCAGCTTATGGTTATTCATTTGTGCCCAGCTGACCCCATTTGGGATTTTCTTGGCAAAGATCCTAGAGGGGTTTGCTGACTCCTTCTCTAGCTCACTTTATAGAGGAGGACATGTGAGACAAACAGGGGCAAGTGACTTGCCCAGGATCACACAGCTTGTAAGTGTCTGAGATCTGAACTGCTGAAATGAATCTTCCTGGCTTCAGGCCTAGTGCCCTATCCACTGCACCACCTAGCTACCCTTGGAAGAGAATGATAAAAGATGATTATGGCTTCAAAACTGTGCCTTTTGTGGTGGAAATGAGGCTAGGGGTTATAGCATCAGAGAAACATAGTGAGGTGAATAAGACTGAACTTGGAATCAGGAAGACCTGTCACAAATATTCCCTGGAAGAGTTGTCTGTGAGAAGGGCTTACTAGTGTTGATCATAAACAGTTTACCTGGACTTTAGCTAGCTTATCTGTAAAAGTATGGAGTTGGAATTGCTGGTCTCTAAATCCCTTCTGACTTTGGATCTATGATGAGCCCTCTGGAGTCTCCATTTTAAGGAAGGTTCCAGCTAGCCATCTTGTGCCTCTCTTCAGACTCTATTCCTAATTCTTCAGACTGCTTTCTCCATTGTGCCCCAACTTGAGTATCCTCTGTCTTCCCATCTCTTCCTCCTTTTACATGTTGTCTTTTTCCCACTACAATGGAAGCTTCTTGAGGGAAGGGACTACCTTGCTTTTTCCAATCTAGATCCTTTTCACCAAAGCATGGTACCTCCTTTAATTCAGCTTGAGGAGAAAGGAGGCTGGGTGGGGAGTCAGGAACCCTGAACTCTAGTTTTGGATATCTTCTGGTGTCACCTCTCTATAAAAATGAAGGAATTGGATCAGATGGCTTCTTAGGTCTCTCCCTGCTCTAGAACTGTGAATATGTGATCCATAGAGTCTTCTTGCACACACATATTGCCAAGGTACCTTTGGGAGCCAATTTGCACTGCCTGTATACTCATATGACACTTATCACTTGCTACTGCCAGCTCTGTGTGGCCAGGGGCTAGTCACTTTAACTTTTATATGCTTCAGTTTGCTCATCTATAAAATGGGAATGCACATACCAACAAAACTAACTTTATAGGATTGTTGTGAGTGAGGCTCAATTAAGATCATATCTGGGAAGCATTTTTTTTGAGGGAGAAATCATTTATTTTAAAGAAATATTTTATATTGATGTCCTTTATTTTTATACAAAAAAAGCTTTAAAATATTAGTTGATACCATCCCTTCCCTTCTAGATTTTTCTTTTTTTAGGTTTTTGCAAGGCAAACGGGGTTAAGTGGCTTGCCCAAGGCCACACAGCTAGGTAACTATTAAGTGTCTGAGACTGGATTTGAACCCAGGTACTCCTGACTCCAGGGCCGGTGCTTTATCCACTACACCACCTAGCTGACCCCCTCCTGGATTTCTAAACACTTATGTAACTGGAGAAACTCTTTCTCACCTTCTAGTCTCTTATTTTTTGTGTACTTCCAAGATCCTTCCATAATACTCGATTATTGAACTAGAAACAGAACCATAGGTGGCTTGCTATGGCATGGGGATCTTTGACTATGCTGATTGCAGGAATGTCTTTCTCTTTCTATCTCCCCAGTCCCTAGTAGATGAATGTAAGAAATGGGTAACACTTTTCCAGTGGTAAGGTTTCTAGTGTGGGTGCCATGTGGTTGGTCCTGACCGGAAACAATAGCAACTTGGCTTTCAGAGTCTGGGGCTTGAGGGTTGGGGTGTTCCCCAGCTGCCCACACATTTGGTCTTGGCATAGTAGTCGCACAGTCTAATTACCCAAACTTTTAACAGGAGCTGCAACTACACAAGCTCTTTTTAAACACTCCCACAGTGTGGCTCGATTCAGATCTTCCATAATGGAGGAGAAGAAGAAAGGGGGGGGGGACTTTTTCCCCTCCATCGCCATTTGAGAAAGAAAGGCTTTGGGACTGTCAGCCGGAGATTTAAATCCGGCAATAGAGTCTCTGAAGCAAAATAATGGCATCACCCGGTGGGTGAGTTAATCAGACTTGATGGCATGAAGGCATGGAGGTCAACAGGACAGAGTCTGGTGATCTGTTGTCAGGGACCTTAATGCCAGGCTCAACACAAGCTTTCCTCAGATGCCAAGCTCCCTTGTGGAGTCTTTGTAACTCTGGGATGCCTGGCCAGAACAAGAATGTGTGGAGGAGGGGAAGGCAGGGTTGGGCCCTCCAGAAGAGAAAAGAGGAACAGTCGCCCTCATTGGAGAATGAATGAAGTCATTGGGAGCCATTTCCCTGTTAGATTTTTGGTTGTTCATTTATTTGTGTTGGTTGTTCATTTAATTACGGTCACCTGTAGAAGCTGACCTCTGGTTTGGTCAACAAATAATTCCATTATGTGTTAAGAGACCCAGACTATAAAAATCACCCTCTGCTTAGATATCCTCTGGCAAATAGGCAGTTTGTGGCATAGTGGGTCTGCTGCCAGGAAGACTTGAGTTCATATCTTCAGATACTTACTAGTTGTATGACTATAGGCTGGTCACTTCTGCTTGCTTCAGTTTCCTCATCTATAAAATGTGGATAATAACATATATCCCTCTCAGGATTATCATGAGGTTCCAATAGAGTACTATTTATAACAGTATTTAGTATAGAACCCAGCAGCACAATAGGTACCATATAAATGGATATTTTCTTCTTCCTCCCCCTTTTCCCCAAGGAGGACTGATATAATATGTTTGTGTATATATTGAGGTTAAGGAGCAGAAAACCACTTTGATGTGGGGTTTAAATATTGGTTTAGAACCCCCTAGGATTCCTTTACATCCTTGGAGAAAGGACTCGCAATCTATACTGGATGATGCTTTGAGCCAAAATGGAGCAGAAATCTCTTTCCATCTCAACTTCAGACTTGGGAGGTGGAGGATTCACATTAAAACGTAACTTCTTAGCAGTCAAGACCTCTGCTATAATCCTCTTTTATACAACAATGTGCACAAATAATGCATTCTTTTTTTATGATGGCTAGGATTGAAGAGTTGTTTAGGGTCAGCCAGTAAGATTCTGAACTTGCCCTAACTTTCTGTTTTTTATGTATTGGAAGGACAGTTAGTACTTTCATTAATGAAAGGCCTATTTCTGTTTCTTTTGTGAAGGATAGTGATTTTGTTAGTTTTGCTTACAAAAGGTCAGTAAATGAAAATATTGACTGAGCCTAGGTCCCTCCTGTTCCCTGAAATTTAAACTTGAATGTGTTTGAATTTCACATGTATCATTTATGACAGGCAATAAAGACTGTTTGAACTAAGCTTACCCGCCTTTATCCAGAGAATAATTAGAGTTGACAATAGAAATGTAATCAATCCCTAGCCAGGCATGGACTTGAAAGCTGGTGGACAGCATATGGACCAGAGAACGCAAGTGATTTAAGGAGTGGATTTTTAACTTTGCAGCATCCATTAATTCTCTTCCTCTCTGTTGTTGACTGTACCAAATTCTCCACTCCACCCCCAACTGCTGTGCCAGGTTCTCTCTACCTCGAACACTCATTCCACATGAAGATAATCATTGACTGTTTTGACAAAAAGCAGCAAACCTAAGAGCACATGTACTTGTTTGAGCCATGACCTGTCTTCAAAGGGAACTCAAAAGCAAAGAAGCTCTTTTGATGGCTGGTTTGGGGTGTCATTCCCAGGGTCACTGTTTTGAGGGATGCTTTTCATCACCCTTTGCTCCTGTCCCTGTGCCTTAGATTGTATTGGGAATATTTTCCCCTGAGACTCTACATATTCAAATTCTTTTCATTCCTTAGGGCACATATCACACCAGGACATCCACTTTGGCACTTCAAACTCATCACATGGAAGTGTGAACACCTGCTGACTGTCTCGTTTAGTATGCTTATTCCAACCTGCTCCTATCCTGATTATTCTCAGAAAAAATACCATGCTGTTATACTGAACTTCTCTTTAGAGTTCTCGATAGGGAATATATATCCTCATATATATATACACACTCATATAAACTAATGACTTTAGCTTTTGAGCCCCTTCTGATTTGATTCCACTTACACACAAACCAGTAACATAAAATAATGATATTTTTAAATTTTAAACATAACCAAAAAATAAGAGCATAAGTATTTACATTAAAGCAAATGCATGAATAATCACAATCCATCTATAAATCTGAGTCATATTTTCTTACCAATGTATTCAGTATCTATCTAGCTAAGGAACAAATAACTATGTTTTCAGTGTAACTCACAACTTTGGACTTTTAAGTTTTTTGGGGTTTTTTTTTTTTTAGGTTTTTGCAAGGCAATGGGGTTAAGTGGCTTGCCCAAGGCCACACAGCTAGGTAATTAATTAAGTGTCTGAGGCCAGATTTGTACTCAGTTACTCCTGACTCCAGGGCTGGTGCTTTATCCACTATGCCACCTAGCTGCCCCCTGGACTTTAAGTTTTGATGCCATAGTGTAGAAGTGTAGATGTGCAAAATTGTTTCCTCTGCTTGTCTTCCAGACCTCACTGTTCTCCAGCTAGGTAAATTTTTCTTCCCTCCCCTCCCCTCCCTAAGGATTTTACAAGCTCTCTTTAATTTCTTTCTTAAAAGGGGTTTTAAGAAAGTGTTAGCTCTTATTTTGGATAACGGTTCTCCTGAAGCCAGAAAACTGCAAAGCTCATCTGGTAGGCCAGCTGTCTTTGGCCAATATAACTCAACTGTCACCAACTATTCACTTACCAGGATGTGGTCTTGTCTAATCAAATTGTAGCAAAGTAGTTCAAATTGGCCGGAGCAAGGCAAACAAGCTTAGCCTTCTCTTTACTTATCAGGTTTGTGTATAGATCTCAGAAATTCTTCCCATGCAATTACAAAAACTTTCCCCCTTTTCCTGTCTGATATGTGTCTGTCTGTCTGTAAACATGTGTGTGTGTGTGTGTGTGTGTGTGTGTGTGTACACACATACATACATTATGTGGAAGGAACATAAAACAGGCAACAGATACATCTTAGAGACTCCTATGGATGCTAAAAACAGTACTTGGAACTGGAGCTTTTGTCCGGTGGGGTGGAATCTTTCCAACCAATCAGTAATCACAATTTTAGCTAACTTCAGAGAGTAGCTTTTCACCACCTGTTTCTCTAGCCATGTTTTTCAATCTCTAAACTCTTACTTCTCAACCTATTTTTTTATATTTTACATTGGCATAAATCAATCTTCTGGCAAATAGTGACTTATCTTTCATTTAAATGATAACTGAACTACTCTAAATTTTCCCAGAAAAACAACAACTTTCAAAAACTATCAACCATCAAATATCTCATTTTCAAATGTTATACCCTCTCAAATTGTAAAACAATTTTTTGCAAATGAGATAAATGACCCATAGTTCTGTGAAACTCTTAGGTCCTCCACATGGTCCAACATTTTATCTTGCAGCATTGAAACTGTTTCTTCATACTTTTTTTTTCCAATTTTCAAGGAATAAAAGGTTCTATTCCTTTAAACCATCAAACTGTTTATATAGAAATGAGACATTTTCCTATATCCTTAACAAGGTGATTTAAGTCTGTGTGTTCATGCACACATGTATATGTACTAGTTGATGAAGTTTTCTTTTCACAAAAATACTTTTTCTGCCTCTTTTAGCACTTAAAGAGAATTAAAGAGAATAATGCCTTACACCATCAATTTTTGCTCATTCTTGATGATGCTTTCCATGAACATGCCATCCTAAGCTAACTGATGTTTCTTCCTCTCTATTCTAACATTGAAATTCATCACAGAAACAATGATTTTACTGTCTTATCTATTTTTTGTTTATTTTAACCAATTAGAGTAAAAAAAACTTTGCCTTGTCTTATATTCGTGCCCCATAAAAGATTTGACTAAATTATATTTATTAGTGAATTCATGTTATGTTTAAAGAGCTATGCATTGAGTGTGCAGGAAGGAAAGAAGAGAATTTGCTTAAACTTCCTAGGTCATTTTTTAGGGTGATGACACATTTATAGTTTAATATACTTATTTTAACAATATTCTTTTCCAGTTTAGTGTTAAAGTTATACTTCAGTGCATACTATCAGATATACTGTATTGTGGAATTGATTCTCCCATGTCTCCTGGAGAACAGGAACAAAGTCTTTATTTAAGCTTCTGCCCTCTTCAAAGGCTGCCCACTGTTAACTTACCTGGATTGTCATGACTAATGAGAAAGGACATCAGATCTTTTGGAAGGGCCATTAAATGACCCTTCACTTTTCCCTAGGACTTGTATAGAATGATAAATAGCTCTCTTCAATTGTCAGAATCAAGGAATGCCTCTGTTAGTTAATAATATGCCCAAGTTCCGAACCCATTTTGGGAAAGTGAATTTTACTTTCTCAGTTTAATTCAATTCAAAAAAGCATTTTTATGGAGGACTTAGGCAAAGCACTGGCAACAGTTAAACAATTCCTGCCCTCAGGGAGTTTCCATTCTAATGGGAGGGCCCCTTCACTATAATGCAAAGGAGAGAGAGAGAGAGAAACTTTGCCTTAAGTTGTGTCAAAAAGTCAGATTGGGAAGGGTAGCTCCTTTTTAGAGAATAACCACCATGAAGTTGGTGTCATCCATTAGTAAGTAAACAAAAAATTCTTTTAATTTGGATGTCTAATGCTTTCGTTTTTCTAATGAGCAACCTGAGACCCAGAGAGGGAACATGATAATAAAAGCCTTAGGTAGACTAGACTTCACTTGTCCCTTGGAAAATAGAATGTGACCCTTCCATTGCCAGATATATACCTGAAGACAAGGACTAGTGTCCATGTCAGCAGCAGTATCAGGACCATCTCTTGTGGTCTAGATGATCCTTAGTACTTTTAATATCAGGTCTTCAGAACAATCACAGAGACCGAAAAGAAACTTCTAAAGCTATATTGGAACATTTGTCCTTGTAAACAAGAATCAATTCTTACCAGCCTAGTACGCATGTATTTAGATGAACAGTGAAGCAGATGTTGTCGTATATTTCCTGGTATCCCTGGTAGTTTGTGTTTAGGTGGTGGGGAGACCTTATAATGTAGACACACACACACACACACACACACACACACACACACACACACACACACAGACTTGCTGGGTTGATTTCTCTCTAAATATTCCCATTTTATGAATGACTTTATCTCTTCATTTATTTATTGTTTATTAGTATATTTATTTATTGATTGATTGATTTTTATGCTCACAGATGCCAGCATGTCTCCTGACACCATGAAGCAGAGCCATTGGTGTAATGTTGCTTACTGGGAGCATCGAACTCGAGTGGGCCGCCTCTATACGGTGTATGAACAGTCCGTCAGCATTTTCTATGACCTACCTCAAGGAAATGGCTTCTGCCTTGGACAGCTCAACTTGGAACATAGGAGCGAGACAGTCAGGAGGACCCGGAATAAGATTGGCTATGGAATCTTCCTCAGCAAGGAGCCTGATGGTGTGTGGGCTTATAATCGGGGCGAGCACCCCATCTTTGTCAACTCCCCAACACTGGACATTCCCAGGTGTCGGACTCTGATCGTGCGTAAGGTGATGCCAGGCTACTCCATCAAAATTTTTGATTTTGAGAAATCTTGCCTCCTCCAGCAGCACGCCACAGAACTGGATTATACTGACGGTCCCTATGATCCCAATAGTGTGCGGATCAGTTTTGCCAAGGGCTGGGGTCCTTGCTATTCCAGACAGTTCATCACCTCTTGTCCTTGTTGGCTTGAGATTTTACTCAGCCACAACAGATAACAATTGGCCTCCAGCAGGAAAAGCTAAGACAAGGAAGAGCCCTGGGAGGGAGACAGAAAAAAAAGACAAAAATCCCACAGACTACCCCAAATATCATCTACCTAGATTTAATATAAAGTTTTATATATTATATGGAAATATATATTATACTTGTAATGATGGAGTCATTTTACAATGTAATTATTTATGTATGGTGCAATGTGTATATGGACAAAGAAATGAAAACGCACTTTGGCTTATATATAATTCTTTCAATACAGATTTTTTTTAAAAAAAATGATACAGCAGAACTAGGTAAAAAAACAACCTGGGTTTGATGTATGGTTTTTGAAATATTATTAATACCCAGACAAAAAGCTAATACCAGTCACTCATTGATAATAAAGTATTCGCATTATAAATTTTCTCCACAGACTTTTTTTTCTTAAGAAGAGGTAACAGGATGTTATGGAAAGAGCAAAGCATTTAAGAGAGAAGAACCTATGGATATATATCCCAGTTCTAATATTTATTAGCTGAATAAGTCACAGAATCTCTTTGAATCTCTGTTTTCCTCTACTATAAAATGAAGTAGCACTAGATAATTTCTTAGGTTCCCCATCAACCCTAAATCTTACGATAAAATATTTTATGATATCTGTAGGGTTCTGATCAGTTAAATGAAACCTTAACACTAAATGTGTTAATTTTTAATTGCAAAGCAATTAAAAAATTTGTCATCTGATTCTTGAAACAACCCTGGAAGACATTATTATCCCCATTTTACAATTGAGAAAACAGACAGTTCAACGACTTACCTGCGGTTACCCAAATAGTTTCTGAAGCCAAATTTGAACTCAGCTCTTACTGAGTTTAGATCTAGCACTCTATCCACTAGTCTACCTGGTACATTCACTTCTCTGAGGAGAGGAAAACTTAAATTCCAGCCCAAGGTGGAGGAAAAAAAACATGGTTTCTGTCCTCAGATTGCACATCCATTGAATCCATAAATATTCATAAAGTTTACATAAAACATGGAATTCAAGATACATAAACTAATCATAGTTAAATGGTCCCCTTTTTAAAACTTTTTATACAAACTTTTCCATTCATCTCTAAAAAAGGCTCTTGAGAGTAATGAATAAGCTGATAGGTTACATTGATTTAATATGTAGACAGAAGTTGGGGCACCTGATTTCCCTGCAAGTATTTTTGACATCTATAGCAAAAAGCCTGAAGGCCAACTCTTAAAATCAGATTGCAGCTCCTTTTCATCCATTGTAATTTCTTAGAAACCAGATTACATCAGCTCCTCTCTATATCACCCTTGGTTCCTTTAGAAGGGAATATCACAGGGATGGTTTGAGGAGGAATATCCTAATTCCCCCCCCCCCCAAAATAAAAGAAAGTAAACCTCTCTGGATCAGGTCCAAGAATAGTTGTTAGTTAGAGGTGCTGGTTGCCTGTTGTTTCCTATGTTAAGTAATATTGTCATCAGCAGGATAGTTCAAGGGTCTAATCTGGGATCCAAGGTAGTCTGTGCCTGAGTTTCCTTGGCTATGAAATGAATGAATACTGAATCACACTTTCTTCCTTGCCCCATTATCTCTCAGGACTTCTGGGATTCAAAGCAAGGTCAGAATGTGTAATGATGTAAGTTGGTCTTGGGTCCTGGAGGTGTATTGAGGCTGCTGGTTCCAGCACTCTTACTCTGTTCTCTACATCTAATTTCTTTTATATTCTCAACTAGGAGAAAACATAGACCCCAAGGAATAACAGGCAAGTGATAAACCCTAGATCACCCAGCTCACTTAAAATGATAAGACATATATAAATTTGGTGACCCACACTGGTACTAAGACTGTAGTTATCACGCTCAAGTAAGAAGCTTTAAAACTTGGATGTGACACTAGAAGAGATTTCAGCAATGATCTTGTCTGATCTGCCAGTCATTCTGATTATTGCTTTCCATTTCTTATAAATGTAGTTTAAAGGGGTAGCATCTGGTTATGTCTTGGAGTATTTTTTACCATCTTAAAGTCTATTCATGTGGATTTTGGGGTTTCTCAAAATGCCTTCAAAAAAGCAAATTGAGATCAGTATGAATGTCATCATCACGTCTGGTTCATGTTTAGTCAACCAGAACTTTGGCCAAATGAAGGGAGACCTTAGGCAATAGCCACAACAACCATACCTAACTCGCTTTCTGAGGACACCACAACTTCCTCTGAGTAGCTTATTGGAATTGGAATCAAGCCCACATGACTGGCACCCAGTCTTGTCTTTGCTTCCAAGGAAGAGGCTGCTGTAAAGATGAGGGTAAGAGCGGGAAGTACTTGGTTTGGAATTTGCAGCTTGAATTGGAAGACAGCTGCATTTTGTTTTGGGACAGCTAGGTGGCACAGTGGATGAGAATGGATAGAAGCAATTGGTTGGAAGTTGGAGAGAAGTAGAACTTATCTTCCTAAGTTCATATCTGGCCTGAGGCACTTACTAGCTGTGTGACCCTGAGTAAGTCACTTAACCCTTTTTGCCTCAGTTTCTTCATCTG
Organism: Macrotis lagotis; assembly: GCF_037893015.1. Taxonomy (NCBI): domain Eukaryota; kingdom Metazoa; phylum Chordata; class Mammalia; order Peramelemorphia; family Peramelidae; genus Macrotis; species Macrotis lagotis. The sequence continues at coordinate 155,334,185 of NC_133661.1, forward strand.
TCAAATGAGATGAAGGAGACCAGTATCTTTGCCAAGAAAACCTCAAACAGGGTCACAAAGGGTTGGGTACGACTGTAAAACAACTAAATAATAATCTTGTTTGGAATGAAAAAAAGGCGAGATCAAAGCTCAAAGAAGGGAAAGTTTTTTTGTGAATATTGAAAATTAATCAGTGACTCCACAGTCTGTGTAATAAAGTAGCATGTCATTTTTTGTTCAGTCATTTTGTAATCATGTCTGATTCCATTTGGGGTTTTCTTGGAACAGATAGTGAGTGGTTTACCTTTCCCTCTCTAGCTCATCATCATTACTGGAAGTATTAAAGCAAAGAATCAAAACTTAAATTGTGTGGAAAGTGCTGACCTGCATTGCCCTGTACCAGATAAAATCACTGCTCCAAACCCTGTTGTAGTAAACTAGAGATCAGTTGACCATTCCCCAGTGATGGTGTCAAGAGAATTCCTGCGGCAGTTGGAAAGTTGATTCAAATGACCATAAAGCATTTTGAAAGTTTGAAGAGTGAATCTAGATCTGGAGATAATGGAGATACTGATATCAAGAGCTTGTGAATCTTAACAATTGCTCTCTGGTCCAGTTTCCTCATTTGTAAAATGAATGAATTGCAATGATTGTTGCCTGCAGACTTCCTGCTCCAAAAATTGAGCCGTACTTTTTTTGATTAGAGGAAGTCACATTAGGAGGGAAATCAGAGGTCCTTCAACCCCAACCAGGAATTCTCCATAATTGACAAGTCAGCATTTAGATTTTGACTGAAGACCTCTACTGGGTTTGGTAATGAATTAACTTTCTTTCCAAGACAATCCATTCCACTTAAGGACAGTGCTGATTATTAGGAAGATTTCTCTTTATATCAGCCCAAAATCTACTTCTCTCCAACTTCCAACCAATGGCTTCTAACTGCCCTTTGTGGTCAAAGAGAATATGACTAATCCCTCTTTCACATGACAGCTATCATTTTTTCATAAAAGTCTTTTCACTCTAAATACTTTCAGCTGAGCTTTTGGTAGTCCATCATCCGGGCTACTGTCTTCTGGATACTCCTGTTTGTCAGTGCTCTTCCTAAAATGAGATGACCACAAACTAACACTCTTGTGTGCTTATATTTTAGATGTAACCAGTCTGACTAGGGAAGAAGACAATCATACCCTTGTTCCAGTTAGTATTTTCCTTAAATAACCCAAGATGGTATTATCTTTTTTTGGTCACCATGTCACACAGTTTAATTCATACTGAACTTGTAATCTATTAAAATTTTCAATTATTTTTCATTATGCCCTCTTAGCCATATGGCCCCTAACCCATACACTTGATATTTTTAACCCAACTGGGGCACTTTACAGTTATCAATATTAAATTACATTTAAAATAATACTGTGGCTATTGTTCTAGGATGAGGCATGATCAAATTGGCCTGTAGACTAAGAATGATTTTTGTATTCTAAAATAAAAATTTTATTGTTCTTCTCTTAGCTCTCTCAAAAATAGGTAGCAGGCTGAATTTGGCTTATAATATCTAAGTCAGCAGGATCTTTTTGAATCCTTATTTAATTGATTAATGAGTTTGCTATTCCTCTTAACTTTTTAATATTTATAGTTTATACATTTATCCACTTCATTGATAAAAATATTTAATTTAATAAATAGATGCCTGGGGCACTCCATTAAAGATAGCCTTCAGAGTTAATCTTTACCCCTTAATGACTAACTACTCTTGGCAAGAAGGTGGCAGAGTAGATAAGAGGACCAGACCAGGTCTAGCTAGAATCTGGAAGACCTGAGTTCAAATGCGGTCTCAGATACTAGTCACTTAACCCTTAATTCTTCATCTGTGAAATGAACTGGAGAATGAAATGCAAACCCCTCCAGTGCCCTTGCTAAGTGGTCATGAAGAGTCAGACATGACTGAAAAGGTCTGAACAACAGATACTCTGAGCCTAGTCTTTCAATCTGTTCCAAACTTTATGTACTATCACCCATCAATCAACTCAGGATTTGTTAAGCACTTAGTCTATATTAGACACTGCTGGGTGTTGATGCTTTACTGAAATTCAGGTATTTGGTGGCTATAAATTACCATGATTTGCAAGTCTAGTACCTTATCAAAAAAAGGAAGCAAAAAAAATTTTGTTGTATAAAATCTACTTCTGTGTCTACCTTTTTTCATTTTAATAAAAAAAAAAACTGCCAGAAATCATCAACAAATATGATCAATTCCATACATGTAGGGTCAGAAAGAGGTAATTATATAAGAAATTTTCCTGGTGTTTCGTACAACTTGTTCATAAATCCATTCAATTAAATATGGTGATACCTATATTGCCCTGCCTGTTCCCTCCTGTGAAACTCTGATCTCCTTAGGATAGATTTTAAAGGTTTCATTGATGTTCATTGCTTTTCTCTCTTTTCTTTTTTTCCCTCATCACAATCACTAACTTCTACTCCCCCAAACAGATTTGTATTATATTCTTATGTTGCGTTCTTGACAAAGTCATGTTAGCTGGTTCTTTGTGCTGGTTGTTTTTCTTTCTAGATGGACAAATCATCTCTTTTGGGGGGAGGGAGTGGGGAATAGGCAAGGTTAAGTTACTTGCCCAGGGACTCACAATTAATAATCTGTGAGTCAGAATTTAAACTCAGATCCTCCTAACTCTAGGGACTGGTGCTCTATCCATTCTACCACCTAGCTGCCTCGACAAATCAGTTTTAAAAGCTCATTGAGTTCATGCACCAAAGTTTTTGGGTCCCCTAAAACTATATTTCCTATGAGGTTTTTGACATCATGTTGTGTTATCAGAAGATTCAGTAGGAAAATTTACAACTGAGTCAGCTGTTATTGTAGTCTAACGATAGAAAAAGTTCATACATTTAATGTTGGAAGGGAACTTAGAAGTTATCAATTTTGCAATTGAGAAAGCCAAGGTCCATGGGACTAAGTGACTTACCTAACATCATTTGATTAGTAAGGAAATTAGAATTTGAACTTGGGTCTTGTGATACCAAGTTCAACAGTCTTTCTACTATATACCTCTTACTTAGATCATACTCGAGATGAATTGTCTTTATATGGAGTCAATAATTTGAACTTTTAATTTGCTCACTCAGGGGTGGCTAGGTGGCATAGTGGATAAAGCACCGGCCTTGGAGTCAGGAGTACCTGGGTTCAAATCTGGCCTCAGACACTTAATAATTACCTAGATGTGTGGCCTTGGGCAAGCCACTTAACCCCATTTGCTTTGCAAAAAAAAAAAATTGCTCACTCAGCCTAGGAGCATATCTGCTTAGAAACAGGTTCCATTTTCCATCCTTGGGAAAACCAGTCCCATTTGTTTTTTGTTTCATTTGTCTGATTTTAGTAGTATTTTATTTTTGTCCAGTAGTAAAGACTGTATTTTACATTTAGTTTATATAGAATTTTGTGTTCCCAATTTTCTCCCTCCTCCCTGAGATAATAAGCAATTTAATATATTTATGCAATATTCTAAAACCTATTTCCATATTATTCAAGTTGTGAAAGAAGAAACAATTTTCAAAAAAAACCTAGCTCTAAGGAAAAAGATCCACAAAAAAATAGAAAGTGAAAATTGTATGCTTTGATCTGCATTCAGATTCCATCAGTTCTTTCTCTGGAGATGGACAGCATTTCCCATCAGAATTTTGGAATTGTCTTGGATCATGGTGTTGCTGAGAAGAGCTAAGCCAATCATAGTTGTTCATTGCATAATACTGAAAAGCATAGATTCTTAGAAGTTTGGAACATAAGAGGCCGTCCCCCATGTCTTCTTGGTCCAAACCTCTCATGTTGTTGACGAAGTACCGGAGGTGAGCATGGAAATGACTTGATTGCAAGTTGTCAGTGGGAACGTCAGAACTCATCTTCATTTTTCCTGGCTCCCCCCACATTCTTCTCTCCTTGCCCTCTCCCCATTTCACCCCCCCCTTAATGGTGCCCTAGTTGTAAAACTACCCTCGTGGTTTCCCTCAGACCACCCAGAGCTCCCTATGACTCAGACACAGGAAGCTGGAGAAACAATGTAAATAAGTTAGAGTGATTTCCAGAAGTGGGACCTGGAGAGAAGTTACTGAGAGAGAAAGAGCTCTGATTCCCTCTTGGCCCTTGAGGAAAAGGGGAAAGAGGAGTGGGGAGAAGGGACAGTTGTGGGTGGTACAGGGAGGCTGGTCTCCTTGGCTGCCCAGTCTGATGATGGGATGTTGTTCAAACTCCTGAGGAAGCCTCTTTAGTATTGACTAAAACCTAGCCTCTGCATGACTAGCTCTAGCAACCAACAAGCATTTATTAAGCACTTACTATATACAAGATGATACAAGACAGTGTTTGCTCTTCCACAAAGCTCACAGACTCACCTTCCTAACTCAGAGAGAAAAGGCATACCAAAGGCACTGAAAAAAAAAAGGATCCATTATAAAGGGATATAAGAGTGGGGGAGAGAGTTCCCCTGCTCATTCCAGCTGAGTTGTAGATGGTCTAGTTTGGTAATAATCATTATAACAACAACAACAATAATGGCAGTATTTTCACATCTCTATATATAGATTATATATATATGTGTATGTGTATATATGGATGATATGTATGTATTAGTGTACAAATGTGTATATTATGTCATTCATAATGATATACATAGAATATGCAATACATTGTAATGGATAATATATTGTATATATTATATATGTAAATCTGTGAGTATTATATTTGTATATATATACATATAGATATCTATAAGTATATAGATATCTATATCTTATCCATATCATCTATATCTATATATAACTTTAAGGTTTGGGAAATGATTTTTGCAGATGTCATTTTTTAAAGGTGCCCTGTACCTGTAAGGTACCCAGATGCCAAAAATTGATAGTGTCTAAGAAATCAGGACCTGAGACTGTCTATGATGCATAGAACATGGGTGAAGACTCAAACTTTCAGAAATAACTTCTATAAAGTTCTTTGCAAATCTTAAAATGCTGTAGAAATGGTAACTAATTTATTATTATTCTCAGTCCCACCTCTAAGAGCATGATCCTGACCATGGTATTTCTTGTGCCTCAGTTTCCCCTTCATGAAATGAGGTTGAACCAGACAAATTTTTTTTTTTTGCAGACTGTATTCTGTAATCTACTGGTGTTGAGTGAGATAGAAATAGTGACACTGCAGGAGAAGTGTTAGTAAGTGATGTTTCCTTATCCATACCGTCTGACCCTTGGGCAAAATATTTAAGCTCCCTGCCTCAATTCTTTTATCTATAAAATAAGGGATTTGGACTGAGGTCCTTTTTGGTTCTAAGTCCTCTGTTCTATGAAATATGAAATATTGTATTGTCAAAAGCACTTGTTACATGTAGCCATTTAATTTAGAACAGCTAGGTGGCCAGTGGATAGAGTACTAGACCTGGAATCAAGGAAACTGGAGTTCAAATTCAGCCTCAGATACGTAATAACTGTGGTACCCTGGGCAAGTCACTTAACTGTATTTGCCTCAGTTTCCACATCTAGCAGGAGAAGAAAATGGCAAACTACTAGTGTCTTTGTCAACAAAATCCCAAATGGGGTCAAAAAGAGGCTGACGCAACTGAAATGAGTAAACAACAGCAAAGATCTCTTTAGACTGCATATTGACTTAGTTTTAAAATGTAATATTATCTATATTTTATTGTATTTTTATTTATTTTGTTAGATTTTTTCCTATTTGCATTTTAATCTGGTTTAGGCCAAACACTGGAGTTTTATAGCACTTGACTGGAGTTGCATATTTGACATTTCTGCTTTACACAACTCTTTTAAAACTATAAGTTGAGGCATCCAGAGAAAGAACTATGGCATTTAAATGCAGAACAAGTATACTATTTTCACTTTTTAAAATTGGTTTTGTGTTTTTCCTTCTCTTATTTTTTTCCTTTTGTTCTGATTATCCTTTCACAAAATGACTAATATGGAAATATATTTGACATTGTTGTACATCAGATTACTCACTGTCAAGTGGAAAGAGTAGGGGAAGGAAGGGAAGAAGGAAAAATGTGGAACTCAAAGTCTTACAAAAAATTAATGTTTAAAACAATCTAATTGGAAAAATTTTTTTTTTTAAAGAAAACACTATAAGTTGAGGGAAATTGAAGACTTACATTGGAAAAGGAATTTTCCCCCACTGGGAATTCCCTTGCCAATAAAATCTTAGGTCCTATTACATTATCTATAATCTTCCCTAAAAGGATTGTTGTGAAGCTAATGTGGTTAAATTTAAATGTTATAAAAATGTCAATTATTGTTTCTAAGTACATGTTCATAATAGCTAATATTTATCCAGTCTTTCAGGATTTGCAAAGCATTTTAGGTAGGTTTGGTAGTACAGTGGATAGAGCATCAGACCTGGAATCAGGACAACATGATGTCAAAACTGCCCTCAGATTCTTCTAGCTTTGTGATCTTGGGCAAGTCACTTAATCTCATTTGCCTCAGTTCCTCATAGGTAAAATGAGTTGGAAAAGGAAATAGTGAACTACTGCTCTAGTATTTTTGCAGAGAAAACCCCAGGGGTCCTGGAGATGAACACGACCAAACAACAACAAATTAAGTATATTATGTCATTTGCTCCTTAAAACAACCCTGTGAAGTAGGTGCTATTATTATTCCTGTTTTACAGGAAAGGAAACAAAAGTTGAGAGAGTTTAGGTGACTTGCTCAGCAGCACACATTTATGGACTGGAGCAGGATAAAACTCTGATCTTCTGACTGCAAATCCAACACTAGCTATTATATAAGCATTCCCAAACTTTTTGGTCTCAGGACCCCTTTACTAAAAAATTATTGAGGACCCCAAATTGTTTTTGTTTGGGTGACTGCCAATCTTTACTATATTAGAAATTAAAATAGCTTAATATTATTATAAAAATAATTTTTGCCCTCAGACTCCCCCCAAAAGAATTTTAGGGTCTCCCTGGGGTCTCGATCTGCACACACACACACACACATTTGCATATACATGCTGATTCACATTTCCATTAATATGTTTTAAAGAAATCAAACATTTCTAATCATGAGAGTTGAAATGGGGATTTAAAAAAAATTACCCCAAATTCTTAAACTTTAGTCAACTTGAGTTGACTAAAATGCATTATTTTGATGTTTTCTAAATCTGTTTATTAGAAACAGACAATTATGAAATAACAATCTCTCGCTCTCTTTGACTGAGAGAAAATTGATGCCTGCCATTTCTATTTCTGATGGATGACTATTTTGATTTTTTAATAATCCTTCCTTTTGTGGAAGAAAATATAAAGTAAACGAACATCGAAAACCACATCAGATCCCATAAAACCAGAGTGGCGCCATTGGTGCCCCAGTGGTGAAGGGTCTGTCAGATTTCTCCTTGTTGTAATCCTCATTTTCAGGGGGTTATAAGTCTTATACCCTTAGGGAATTCCAACTTCTTAGCTCTAATACCAAGTCCCAACCCTGTAGCAGAGAATTTTTCTTGCAGAACGTGAAAAAAAAAACCCACCCAACAAGTAAATGACAAACCCTCTCTGTCGTTCTTTGACTACTTGTATTAGACTGCCAGGACAAGGCAGGAACTGGGAACAGAGGGTGTGTGTGTGTGTGTGTGTGTGTGTGTGTGTGTGTGTGTGTGTGTGTAGGGAAGAGCAGAGAAGGATGTTGGCATTTGTCCATGATACATTTTTTTTAAAGTTAAAAATCGTCAGACCATTCATTTATAATGCTTGTTTTATTTTAAAAGCCAAAACTGCTAAATAACTTGGTAATTTCCACTGTCAATTTATAACTGCCTTGGTTTTTGCCAGATGCACTCAGTCAGATACCCACCTACCCTAAAGGGACAGAATTGTGTTTTTTCCCCACTGACATCTTTAGCTTTCAGTCTCAGTTTCTAGACTATGTGTCTGTGTGTGTGTGTGTGTGTGTGTGTGTGTGTGTGTGTGTGTGTGTGTGCACATTTCAGGGGGAGGGATGGGGGATAAAAGTGGGGAATCCAGGTTGGGAATCCAGGTTAGAGGCTAGACAGCACCTTCAAGCAAGAAATGAAGGACTAAGAGAGGAGTCTGTTCTTAGAATTTTCCATGGTCAAGGACACAGGGAGAGTATGGAAAATTGACATCTACAGAGAATCCAAAAACCTCATTTGAACCAATAGATTCCACCTCCTTTCCCATCAAACCTCTTCTCCCAACTGCTGGCACAAAACAAAATTGAATACAAGTAATCCGTTATTCAGGACAGCTGGTTGTAGAACCCTGGGTATGTTACATCACTCCTTTGGGTATCAGTTTCCTCATCTGTAAAATAAGAAGGAATGTTCGGAGGGTTATCATTTCAGAGACCAATATGGGGGAAAACCAATGAAGGTCAACAATTGTTTGAGTTGCATTAAACACTGAAAAGAAAGATGACTTACAGGGACATAGAATCTTAGATTTAGAGCTGGAAAGAACCTTAGAGGCTGTTGAACATCACTGTATTTTATAGTTGACAAAACAAAGGCACAAAGCGATCCAGTGACTTGCCCAGAGTTACAAAGCTAATCAATGTTTGAAGTAGGAGACTTGAACCCAGGTCTTCCTGAATCCAAGTCCAAAACTTTACTCACTATGCTAAACTACCATCATCAACTTAATAGTATTAACTATCAAAATATTCTGATTAGTTGTTATCCTAACTTGATCATTAGTTTTCAAAGACTGAAGAAAACAATGAAATAGAAGAAATTCTTCTGATTTGTGAATTCAAAAATTCTTGCCTTCAACTGACTAATGGAGCCACACCCCTACCTTTCTGGCTGCTGGTGTCTCTGTCTGGAGACTTCTCTAGGTTGGGCACAATTTGGCTTGTTAAAAAGAGGGCGAGTTACAGATGTGAAAGAGGTGTTCAAGTCTTATTAGCACCTCATTGAGCCCATTCTCACAAATGAAATCAGGAAAATTGGAAGAGTATTGGAAAGTGGAGAACTCTGGAGAGAAACTAAGTAGCTTCTGTCTGAAGCATTTTCTTTCTTTGAAAGAATTTGTCTATTATGATAAATAAGAATAAGTCACATTTATTTAGTATTTTATGTGTCAAAAATCCCTATTCCAATGTTCCCTCACTGTGGGAGGGAAACCTGGGTTCCTATAGGTTGAGCTTGCAGAATAAAAATTCCAGTTGATCCTTCTAAGAAAGGTTTCATGTATGAGTTTGAAGACAGATTGCATGTCCCAGAATTAATCAAGGAGGGAAGGAAGGAAGGAAGGACGGACGAAGAGAAACCTCTATGTGCCAGGCACTAAGTGACTTACAAATTCAGCTCATTTGATCCTTATAACACTGGGAGGGAGGTGCTATTGTTTTTCTTATTTTACAACTTGAGGCATATGGAGCAGATGTAATGTGCCCAGGTTCACACAGCTAGTAAGTATATGAATTGGTTTCAAGGAGATAAGTTTTTCCTTTTTCCTTTATTTAGTTAAAATTTCTTTTTTCAGTGAAGTTAGAAAATACCAGCATTTCACTATCTGAAGAACAAAAAAAGGACTGTTTATGAAACCAATTTCAATTCTTAATCATTTATTAAGCACAGACTGCTGGTCAGGAACTGTGTTAAGAACTAGAAATATAAAAAAAAAAAAAGACAAAAGATAACCTTGCCCCTAAGGAGCTCACAATTTCCCCATACAAATCTATTTTCTGTTACATATAGTTTTTTTTTTTTAAAGAATATTATGACAGCAGGGTAGCTAGGTAGCAGAGTAGATAGAAGACCAGACTTGAAGTCAGGAAGACTCATCTTTAAATCTGATCTCAGATAGCTCTGTGACCCTGGACAAATCACTTCACCTTGCTTGTTCCAGTTTCCTCATCTGTTAAATGAGCTGGAGAAGGAAATGGCAAACCATTCCAATATCTGCCAAGAAAATTCCAAATGCAGTCATGAAGAGTTGGACATGACTGAAAAGGATCAAACAACAATTACTGTCACTAATCACCATCTACCCCTCCTTTGTAACAAACAAGTATAGTCAAGCCAACAAAATGTCCATGTCCAAAAGTGTGTGTCATTCTGTGCTTCTGGTTCACGTTTGCCAATCAATCAATAAACATTTATTAAGTGCCTACTATGTGCAGGACAGTGGGCTGCCCTTAAGTAGCTTACAAACTAATATAAAGAAGTGGAAAGGAGACATGATGAATGTTTCTGCCAAAAAAGTCATCAAGATCAACTATCAAAAGATGGAAGGTAGAAGGTAGTTATCAGCTCTGGAGGAAGTACTCAAACAGATGAAATCTGTATCTTTGAAAGATTGAATTTAATCCCATCCTGTGAGATAGGTTATGCTGTCATTATTATTATCACTATTTTAAAGATAAGGAGATGAATGCTTGGAGAGGTTCTAGGGAAGTCTAGAACTCAAGCTAGAAAAGGTATCCTATACAATTACTATAGAAGGTATAATAAACATTGAATCAGAGGAGCAGAGAATCATTGATATAGATATGGAAAAGAGCTTTGAGGTCACTGAGTCCATTTCTCCCCCTCCTCTTTTTAATCAGAAGGTGTTTCAAGATGGTCCAGGAAACAGAGGGTCTTGATCAAGGCATGCTCATTGTAGTGTTGAAATATGTTACTGACAATCAATAAGACACAGATGAAAGTGATGATAAATTCTCTTTTATTTCCCTTTGCTTTCTTGGTCAAACCAACATCAAGTCATAAAGGCAAGGAGCAGAGGAAAGGATCACCTTGTCTCCCTCTGTAGTTAGCACAGTCTCTATCCATAATGGATAGAGAACTGAAGACAATTTTCATTGGATCATGTAAAGAGTAAATGTCTAATTCTAATGGACTTGTGATGGAAACTTTCATCCACACCCAGGGAATAAACTATGTTGTCTGGGTACTATTTTCAGTTTTTAAAATTTGTTTATACTTTATGGTTTTCCCCTTTTGTTATTATTCTTCTTTCACAAAATGACTAATATGGAAATATGTCTAACCTATATCAGATTACTTGCTGTTAAGAGGAGGGGGGAAGGGAGGGAGGAAGAAAAATGTGGAACTCAAAACTTTACAGAAAAATGAATGTTGGAAACTTTCAAAAGAAAAAAAGAGTGATTGTTTAGGACCCAGGTTTCAGAACAGTGATCCAAGATAGGGGTAAAGAAGAAGGTGACTTTGGATAGTTACTAATGACAACAATAATAAAAATCTGAGTCTCTTAAACATATAAAAAATCAGGAATAATTCCTTCACCTCTACTCTCCTTATTTTGACCTAAGAGAGTTATGTAGGTAGGTTGCATATAGTGGAAAACATGTTAGACTTGGCATCAGGATTAACTGGTTTAGAAGTCTGTCTGTGACACTTACTAGCCATGTGGCCTTGGGCAAGTAACCCAATCTCTCTGAGCCTCAGGTTCCTCATTTGTAAAAAAGGGATAGGAAGGCAGAAATAAGATAGCAGAGTAAGGCAGGAATTCCCTGAGCTCTTTCAATTTCCCCTCCAAACTACTTTAAAATAATGCCTCAGAACCAACAATATGATGGGGTAAAACAATTTTAGAAAGTCAAAAGGAAAAATTGTCTCACTGAGGTGAGAGTGGAGAATTGGCATGAGTAGGGCAGATAACAGCAGGACTTGGGGACAACTGAGCCAGCAGTAGTGACTTTCTGGAGCTCTCAGCCCACAGGTGTTAAGGAACTGGTCAATTTATCAGCAACAGATTATAAGAGACACTTTGTTGGCCCCTAGGAGCAAGACTCTATTGCATTGCCCAACAAGGATCTGGTTCAAAGATCCAGGTCATAGCCCCAGGGTGAGGAGGTCATATTCCCTAGTGAGTAGAAAACTTCAAGGGAACAGGAATCCTAGTCATAGGTCCAGAGAAGAAAAGAGTATTTGTGGTTGATCACAAACCAGTGCACAGGCTAGGAGAGCAATGACCTTCTTAGGTCATTTCCATCACAAGTCCCTTAGGTCAGCTTGAAAGAAGTCCCCAGAATTAGCTCTGAAAACAGCAGTATGAAAAACCAGAAGTTTGGGAGACTGCTCCCTTCATCCTAGGGACAGAGCTTAACTTTAACTTAAAATTAAAAGTCAAAAAAATACTCTGGAAAAATGAGCAAAAAAACAAAAGAATAATCTGACAATATAAAGTTACTATGGTAACACAAACTCAAACTCAAAAGAAGACAAGGTCAAAACAGCTATATGTGAACCTTGTGTCAAGCCCCCAAAGTTCTCCTAGAAGAACTTAAAAAAATTTTTTTTAAATCAAATGAGATAGGTAGAAGAAAAATTGGGAAAAGAAATGTGGGTGAATCTTGAAAAATAATGAACAGCCTGGTAAAGGAAGCAAAAGAAATTTTAAAAAAATGTGCAAAAATTGACTGAAGGAAACAACTTCTTAAAATGTAGAATTGATCAAATGAAAAGAGATACCAAAGCTCATTGAGTAATATAATTCCTTAAAGTTAGAATTGGGTACCTGAAAGCTAATGATTCCACAACATAGCAAGAAACAATAAAACAAAATTTTAAAAATGAATAAATGAAGAAAATATGAACTATTTCATTAGAAAAAAAACAACTGACCAATATAATAGATCCTCTTAAGAATTATTGGACTACTGAAAGTCATAATTTTAAAAAGAGCTTATACATAAATTTATTTCTTTTTTTTTTTAGCAAGGCAATCAGGGTTAAATGACTTGCCCAGGGTCATATAACTGCTAAGTATCAAGTGTTTGAGGCTGGATTTGACTTCAGGTCCTCCTGACTCCAGGTCAATGCCCTATGCATTGTACCATTTAGTTGCCCCTGTCTTTCAAGAAATTATAAAGGAAAACTGCCTGATGTCCTAGAACCAGAGGAAAAAAATAGAAATTGCAATAATCCATTGACCACTTTTTTTCTTTTCATGTGTCTCTTGAGCCTCCTGTTTGATGCCCAAATTTTCTATTAAGCTTTAGTTTTTTCATCAGGAAATGTTGGAAGTCTTCCATTTTGTTAAATGTCCATCTTTTCCCCTGGAAGAAAAGGCTTGGCTTTGCTGGGTAGTGGATTCTTGGCTGCATTCCAAGCTCCCTTGCTCTTCAGAATATGTCATTCCTGACCCCTTAATGTTGATGCAGCCAGGTCCTGTGTAATCCTTGCTGTGGCTCCTTGGTATCTAAATTGTTTCTTTCTGGCTGCTTGCAGGATTTTCTTTTTTATCTGATAGCTCTGGAATTTGGCCACAACATTCCTTGGTGTTTTCATTTTGGGATCTCTTTCCGGAAGGGATTGATGTATTCTTTCAATAATGATTTTGCCCTCTGGTTCTATATCAGGGCAGTTTTCCATCACTAAATCCCACAATCCCAGAGGACAAACCTTGAGGTAGATCTTCTCCTAGTTTCTCTTTTTTGGGTTTTGTAGATCAGCTTTCTGTTAAGAGGTTTGTTTCACATATTTTCTTTTTTACTTCTTGCAAAGGGCTGAGATTGGATGGCCTGTCTGGGACCATAGGGCTGGGTGGATGCTGGGCCTAAGGGGTGGTATGTGGCCTTGGGGCCTCTTGGCCCCAGGGCTGGGGATCTGTCTGCTGCATCACTCAGCTACCCTACAGCACATTTAGGAAGAGGGACAGAGTGAAAGGAGAGAGAAAATATAGTATATGGTAGTGGGGAGGTATGAATGGAGGGAGTCGCGATCAGCAATGGTAACAGTGGAAAAATATGGAAGTAGCTTTTGTGATGGACTTATCATAAAGAATGTGATCCACCTGTGACAGAGATGGAGGTGTTGTAACATAGACTGAAGCACAATAATTATTATTATTATCATCATCATCATTATTATTATTATTATTATTATTATTATTATTATTATTATTTGTGGGGTGGGTTTGCAGGGCAGATGGGGCTGGGTGGCCTTGCCTGGGGCTGCACAGCTAGGTGATTGATGGATGTCTGAGGTCGGATTTGGGTTCGGGTGCTCCTGGCACTGCACCACCTGACTGCACCTATTATTATTATTTTTTATTTTAATTTTAATTTTTTTCTCTTTCCTTTATTGCTCATGCGGATCTATAATTTTTTGGGGGTATTATGTTTACTCTTAAACAAGAATATTTTAGTAATGTATAAAACAAATCATTTGTACAAAGATAAGAATAAATAAGTAAGTAAATAAACAAGTAAACAAACAAATAAATAAATAAAAGAAATAGAAGGGGGGAAAAAGGGGTTTGTTTCATATTATATATGAGGAAAGATTAGGAGAGAAGATCAGGAGACTAGAACTGTGCTTGTCTTCTCTCTGCCATCTTGGCCAGAACTCCCATTGACCACTTAATGAAAGAAATCCCAAAATCAAAACTTCCAGGAATATTATGGCCAAATTTCAGAGCTCTCAGGCCAAGGAGAAAATACTGTAATTGGACAGGAAGAAATAATTCAAATATCTTGGAGTCAGGATTACACAAGATTTAGTAGCTTCTAAATTAAAAGAATGGAGGTCTTGGAATATGATATTTTGGAAGGCAGCGGAATCATGAATACAACTAAGAATCACCTACCCAGTGAAACTAAGTATAATCTTTCAGGGAGAAAAATGGATATTTAACATAAAGAGTATTTTCAAGACTCCTGATGAAAAGATCAGAGTTGAACAGAAAATTTGATTTTCAAATATAAGACTCAAGAGAAGCAAAGAAAGGTAAACAGGAAACAGAAAATGTAAGGGATTCATTAAGGTTAAACTGTTTATATTCCTACATGAGAAAAAGAAATTTGTAACTCTCGAGAATTTTATCAGTTTAAGAGTAGTTAGAAGGAGTATACATAGAAGACATGGATGTGAGTTGAACTTTGATGGAGTAATATCCAAAAAAAAAAATTAAGGGGTGAGAAAGAGGGATGCACTGTGAGAAGGGGGAAGAGAGGTACAAAAGAACTATCACAATACAGAGAAAGATGGAAGTGTGATGGTGACTTGCCCCTGATCTAAATCATCAGTAATTATTATCTGTAATAGGATCAGACCAGAAGCCTTTCCAATAATATCAGGGTGAAGTAAGGATGCCCTTTATCATAACCATTATTCAATACTGTATTAGAAATGTTAGGTATAGCAGTAAGAGAAGAAAAAGAGATCGAAGGAAATAGAATTGGCAAAGAAGAAACAAAACTGTTACACTATGCAGATGACATAGTTTGTGATGGTATCCTTAGAAAATTGTAGAGAATCAACCAAAAAACTAGTTGAAATAATTAATAATTTTAGAAAAGCTGCAGGATATAAAATAAACCTACATAAATCATCAGCATTTCTATATATTATCAACAAAGTTCAGTAGCAAGAGATAGAAAAAGAAATTTTATTTAAAATAATAGTACCCAATATAAAATACTTGAGAGTCTACCTGCTAAAGCAAACCCAGGAACTATATGAACACAATTATAAAATAGTTTTCACATAGTTAGATCTAAAATAAAATATTAATTATTTTGAGTGAGCTGAGCCAATAAAATAAAATGACAAATCTGCTTATATTAATTTATCTTTCCAGTGCCATACAAATCAAACTGTCAAAAACTTACTTTGTGTAACTAGACAGAATAACAGAATAATAAAAGAAATTCATCTGGAAGAAAGGTTAAGAATATCAAAGGGGTAAAAAAGGGAAAGAAGTAGTCTAGTTGTACCCAATCTCTGTATAATAAAGTGGCAATCATCAAAACAATACAGTACTGGCTAAGAAAAAGAGAGGTAATTTGGTAGAATGGATTAGGTACACAATACATGGCAGTAAATAAACATAGTAAGTTAGTGTTTGATAAGTCCAAAGATCTAAGCTTTTGGGACAAGAATTCATATTTGAAAAAAGATTGCTGGGGAAAACTGAAAAAGTTTGGCAAAACCTAGGTATAGATGAATATCTCACACAATATACCCAGATAAGATCAAAATGAGTACATGATTTAAATATCATGGGCAAATTAGGGTAGCATGTGTAACAGTTTGCCTATAAAATATATGTATAAAAGAAGAATTGATAATCAAATAAAAGATAGAGAACATTACAAGATAATTTAATTATTTTAAATTAAAAAGGTTTTTACACAAACAAAACCAATGCAGATAAAATTAAAAGGAAAGCAGAAAGCTGGGGGACAAATTTTACAGAAAGAGTCTGATAGAGTCCTCAGTTCTCAAATAAATAGAGAATGTGGTCAAATTTTTGAGAAAATATATCATTCTCCAATTGATAAATGGTCAAAGGATACCATAAGCAGTTCTTAGTTGAAGCAATAAAAACTGTCCATAAGCATGTGAAAAAATGCTCTAAATAACTATTGATGAGAGAAATGCAAATTAAAAGCACTTTGAGGTATCACTTCATACTTATTAGATTGACCAATATGATAGAAAAGTAAAATAAGTGTTGAAGAGGATGTAGGGAAGTGCATTATTGATGGAGCTATGAACTGAAGCGACTTTTCTGGAGAGCAATTTGGAACTATGCCCAAAGGACTATAAAACTGCATACTTTTTAACCTAATAATACCACTGCTAGGTCTGTATCACAACAAGGTAAAAAATAAAAATAAAAAAGGGAAAAGGTTCAATATATACAAAAATATTTATGGTGGTTCTTTTTGTGATAGCAAAGAATTGGAAATTCAGGGGATGTCTATTAATTGGGGAATGAAAAGGTTGTGGCCTATTATTGTGATGGTGTGCTATTGTGCCATAGAAAATAATGAGCAGGATGTTTTCAGAAAAATCTGGAAAGATTTATATGAACTGATGCAAAGTGAAGTGAGCAGAACTAGAAATATTATATCTTGATCAGCTGCAAATGATTTAGCAATACAATACAAACAGCAATACAATGATCCAAGACAATTGCAAAGGGCTCAGGATAAAAAAATGCCATATCTGCCTCCAGAGAAAGAACTGATGGAGTCTGAATGCAGATCGAAGCAACTTTTTTACTTTTCCTTATTTTTCTGGTTTTTGGTTTTGGTTTTCTGGTCCATGGTTTCTTTTCACAATATGACTATTATGGAAATATGTTTTACCTAAATATATATTAAATTTCTTACTATCTCAGTGGGTAAGGAGGGCAATGAGGGTGAGAGAGAATATGCAACTCAAAATCATCTAAAAAAAGTTAAAAATCATTTTTACATGCAATAGGGAAAAAGAAAACTTTTTAAAAGGGGGTAGCAATGCCACCATTCTCAAAAGCTGGTTCTAAGAGTCATCAGTTTAGACCTGGAAGGACTGTTAAATTTCAGCTTAATTATGTCTTTTTTTTTTTGGCAAGACAATGGGTTAAGTGACTTGCCCAAGGACACACAGCTAGGTAATCATTAAAGTTCAGAGATCGGATTTGAACTCAGGTTCTCTGGACTCCAGGGCCGGTGCTCTATCTACTGTGCCACAAAACTTCCAAGAAAATAAATTATAAGAATAGTAAATAGCAAAGGCAGAATTTAAACCTTGTTTCAAATCTCTAGATCTCTAGATCCAGCACTCCTTCTATACTAACACTAACATTCTGTACTATCATTTTGTACTGGATAGCCTCATGGGATGAGAGAAAATGCTTTGAAAACAATAAGATGCCATATAAATTTTAGCTGTTGTTACTACCTCTGTGACCTTGGCTAGACATTTCAATTCTCTGAGCTTCAGTTTGTCAAATAAAGAACACAGATGATTTTCAAGCCTAAATCCTAGCTCACAATTCTTTTGTACTTTTCATTGCCTCCGAGTTGGAGTTGGTACTCCACTAATTTATCTTGAATTGCATTTAACTGCATCTCTTTCAGAACATGAATTCTTAGCCATCTAGCTAGTCCCTAGACTCAAGAGCATTTCAGGCTGATTCTGCATGGAACAGTGGAAACACACACATACAACATATATCTGACACGTGTGCACTCACACGGCTGGGCCTATATATTTTAATGGGACATCACCATTTTTTATTCCTCCATAAAGTTTCACATTGGCTTGGCTTTGGAGCTCAGGTGGTGGTCTGGCTGGATTGGAGTTTTCCCAGCCCCCATTTTTCCCTCATTTAGAATCTGGAATCATGGAATTAATTTAATTGGTTTCAGTTGATTTTTACTCCTTTCCTAAGAAAAAGAGAGGAGAGGATGGGGAAAAGAAAAATGGGAGCCTAACAGAGAGAGAAGGGGAGGGGGAAAAAGAGAGAAGAAAGAATGAAGGAGAAAAGAGAGGGGATAAGAGGAAAGGAGAAGATATTAGGGAAAGAAAGTGGAGAAGAAAAAAGAGAAAACCAAAGGATGGGTAGGGGAAGGGGAAAGGGGACAATGTAAGGAAGGAGAGAAGGAGGAAGGGGGAAATGAAAGGGAAGGAATGGAAGAAAGGGAGAGCTGAGAAGGGAATAAAGTTGAAAAGGACAATAGAGAGGAGAAGACTGAAGAGAAAGAAAAGGCTAGAAAGAACAGGAGATGAGAGGATAAGGGAGGAGGCAATGAGGAGGAAGCTGTTACTTGGATAATAATATATAACAGAACATAGTAGCATGAGGAAAAGGAGAGGACTGTGGTTTTAGAGGCAGGGCACCTCAGTTCTAATTCTGTCTTTTTTTTTTTTTTTTAGGTTTTTGGCAAGGCAAATGGGGTTAAGTGGCTTGCCCAAGGCCACACAGCTAGGTAATTATTAAGTGTCTGAGACCGGATTTGAACCCAGGTACTCCTGACTCCAAGGCCGGTGCTTTATCCACTATGCCACCTAGCCGCCCCTAATTCTGTGTCTTTGACACTAACCTTGGACAAATCCTTTAACTTTCTGTGCTTCAATTTCTGGATATATAAAAATAGAGAAAATATTATTTCTGCTTATCACTTTTGGTTCTTAGGGAATGTAAAGTATTAATACTGTTCCACAATTATGAGAATTTCATAAGATTAATCAGTTAATAAACAGATATTAATAGATTATTCCATGGCAGCTACTGTGATAACATCTAGGGATACAAAGAAAGGCAAAAACAGTGTTCCTTGACCTCAAGAGGTTTATAAAACAAGGGAAAGATAACATGTGAAGAAAATTAGTACATACTAGATGTATGCAAAGGAAGTAGAAAGTCATTTTAGAGGAGTGGCTTTAGTTCTTGGAAGTTAGAGAAATAAGTTTTGAAAAACAAACAGAAGTTATTCACAACTAGAGGAAGAACTGGTATATAGAATCATGTACAGCATGATTTTACATATATATAAATGTACATATTAATGTTTAATGGTAGCCTTCTCTAGGGCAGAATTGGAAGGGAAGGGGAAAAAATAAAATGCACAGCAGAGAACAAAAGAAGACTTTGAGGGGGTGGAGCCAAGATGGTGGCATGAAGGCAGCATTTCCCAGGAACTCCTTCCCCCCCAAAATCTCCAAAAGCTGTCAAATTATGACTCTAGCCAAAATTTAGAGGGACAGAACTCACAGAAAGACTGAATGATACATTTTCCCAGTCCAAGATAACTTAGAAATTCTGAGGGAAAGGTGTGTTTCACCAGGACTGGGAGATGGAAAAAGTCCCGGTCACAGCACAGCCTGGGAACAGCTTGAAGGGGTGGGGAGAGAATTCTACTATGCCAGAATGAGTGTGGAATGAAGAGCATGGGCCATAGAACCTGCAGTGAGAATCAGGAGAAACCAGCCTGTACCTCCAGAGCACATCCCACAGATGGTAAGGGGGTCAGGCGAGACTGCAGAAATTTCTCTGTTCTCTTTGGGGACAGGACTCTACTGTTTTCCCACACTTAGATCCAGGTTGCAGTTTGGCCTTCTATACTGAGATAGCAGAGCAGGGCTCCTCCTTACAGGTCCAGGGTAGAGGAGAGTGGTGTGGTCATCTACATATCAAAGCACAGGCAAGAGAGATCATAAGACCCTGGAGGAATAAAGGTCCCAGTGGGGTGTCCCCCCCAAAAAAACCCCAAAGCCTTGGAAATGCTGTAAATTAGTCTTGGACTGAGGAAATGAGTAAACAACAGAAAAAGAAGAATCTGACCATAGAGTATTACTTTAGTCCCATGGAAAATCAAAACACATACTCAGATGACAACAAAATCGAAGCTTCTGTATCCAAAACCTCCGAGAGAAAGAAAATGGGCTCCGGCTATGGATGAGCTCAAAAAAAACTTTGAAGAGCAATTAAGGAGGTGGAGGAAAAATTGGGAGAAGAAATGAGAGCAATGCAGATAAATCATGAAAACCAAATCAGCAGCATGGTGAAAGAAATACAAAAAAATACTGAAGAAAATAATGCTAAAAACAAGCTTAGGCCAAATGGAAAAAGCAAAACAAAAGGCAAATGAGAAGAATGCCTTAAAAAAGCAGAATTGGCCAGCTGAAAAAGGAGATAAAAAAGCTCTCTGAAGAAAATAACTCCTTCAAATGCAGAATGGAACTAAAAGAAGCTGATATAAAGAAGAAATAAAACTCTTCTGGAAAAGCCAAAAATTAGAAGAAAATGTGAAATATCTTATTGGAAAAACAACCGACCTCAAAAACAAATCCAGAAGAAATAATTTAAAAATTGTTGGGCTATCTGAAAGTCATGACCAGAAAAGAGCCTAGACTTCATTTTTCAAGAAATAATACAGCAAAATTGCCCTGAGATCCTAGAAGCTAAGGGTAAAATAGAAATTAAGGGAATTCACTGGTCACTTCCTGAAAGAGATCCCAAAAGAAAAACTTTCAGGAATATTATAGCCAAATTCCAAAACTCCCAAATCAAAGAGAAAACTCTAAAAGCTGCCAGAAACAAATAATTCAACTACCAGAACTCTATAGTAAGGATTAAACAGGATCTGGCAGCATCTACATTAAGGGCTCATAGGGATTGGAATATAATATTCCAAAAGGCAAAAGATCTTGGTTTACAACCAAGAATCAACTACCCAGCAAAACTGAATGTCCTTTTTCAGGGGAAAAGATGGACTTTCCATGAAACAGGGGACTTTCAAACTTTCCTATTGAAACAACCAGAGATGAACAGAAAGTTTGATCTCTGAGTACAGGACTCTGGTGAACCATAGAGGGTGGATGAGAAGGACTAGCTATGAGGAACTTAATGATATTGAACTGTTTGTATTCCTGCATGGGAAGAAGATATTGATAACTCATATGAACTTTCTCATTTATAAGAGCTGTTAGTAGGGGCATATATAGACAGGGCACAGGAAGGAGCAGAATATAATGGTATAACATAGTAAAAAGATGGAGTCAATGGGTGATAAAGGAAAGTACCAGGAGGAAGGGAAAGGAGATGAAGAAAAAGCTAAGAAATTTCACATAAGAGTCAAGAAAAAGTTTTTTCAATGAAGTGGAAAGGGGGAAGGCAAGGGGGAATGAGAGAGCCTTCATTCTCATCAGAAATGACTCAGAGAGAAAATAACATACACACTTAATAGGCTATAGAAATCTATCTTACCCTAGAGAAAAATGAGAAGAAAGGGATGGGATAAGTGGGAATGGGTGAGGGAAGGGGGGGGAATAGGTGGTAGAAGAGAGGGAAGATTGAGGGAGAGAGTACTCATCAGATACAACACACTTTTAGACAGGGCCAGGATGAAAGGAGAGAGAGAATAGAATAAATGAGAGTGGGGAGGTATAGAGTGGAGGAAAATACAGCTAGTAATGGCAAGTGTGGGAAAAATATTGAAGCAACTTCTCTGGTGGACTTATGATAAAGAAGGCAACTCACCCCAGAGACAGAGTCATTTTAATCTGAACATAGGCTGAAGTACATTTTTTTTTCTCTGTCTCACCATTCTTGAGGTTTCTCATCTTCTTGGGAGGGATGGGGTTTATGTTTACTCATAACAAAATTATTGTAATAATATAAAATGAATAAATATAGATCCTTCACTGAAAAAAACTGCTAAAAAAGCTTCAAAAGAAAGAAAAGCAGTATAGCTTTGAAAATGATCTTTAATTAATTACATGGGTTTTGAAAAGTAAACAATTTGTAATGGAAATTCAAGATTTTACATTGATTTACAATTGATTTTACATTTACATTTTACATTGATTTACAAGATTTTACAATTGTTCATGAAAATGTTTTTCTTGTCTTTTTGTATTTAAATTCAAAATGGAGAAATAGAAGCAGGAAGAGGAAGAGGAGGAGGAGGAGGAAGAGGAGGAGGAGGAGGAAAAGGAGGAGAAGAAGGAGGAGGAGGAAGAGGAGAAGGAGGAGGAGGAGAAGGAGGAGGAGGAGGAGAAGAAGAAGGAAGAAGAATAAAAATGAAGAATGCCACTAGAGATTCTAAGAGATGGGAGTGAGGAAGGAGAACTTTCCAGGCATGGAGGACAATCATAGAAAAGGAATGAGATTCTGAAGATGGTATACGGTAGTAAGGAACAATGAGAAAGACTGTGTGATTGACTCGTAGTATATTCAAGAAAGTAAGGTAGAAAGGCAGGAAGGGGAACCAAATGCCAGATTACTTATTTATATTTTTCCCAAGAGGTAGAGAGAAGTCACTGGAATTTTGGTGGGTGGTGTGGTTTTTGTTCTGGTGGGGGGGTGAAGGGTGTGACATGATCAGACCTGTCCTTTATGAAAAGCACTTTGACATCCAAGAGAAGGATGGATTGGAGTAGGGAGAGACTTGAAGCAAAGAAGTCAATTAGAAAACTATTGTGATAATCTAGGCAAGGAGTGATGAAATCCCAAACCTGCATTATGGTGATGGGATATAGATGGGATATGGATAGAGAAAAGTATATATATATATATATATATATATATATATATATATATATATATATATATATATATAATATATATGTATAATCTATTTGAATGAGTGTTGTTCATCCTTCATTCTCCAAGAGGACCAATGATATCATGAGGATGATGCCTTGAATTAGATGCGAGTGGGCAGAGATGTGCAAAATCAGCAGCCTCACCTCTCTTGTCTCACTGAAGCCCAATGGTGAGACAAAGGTCAAGGCAAGGTGAGATCAGTGTGAATGAGTAGTCAAGAATGATGAGAAAAAGGAAATATGTATTTATGTATTAGGCGCTATACTAAGTGTTTTTTTTTTATAAATCCTCATAACAACCTTGGAAAGTAGGTGCTATTATGATTACATTTTACAGTTTAGGATACTGAAGCAACCAAAAGTTAAGTGACTTGCCCAGGGTCAGACATCTAATAAATTGGATTTAAATTTAGGTCTTCCTAAAGCTAGATCTAGTGCTCTTATCTACTGTGACACCTAGCAACCCTTGGATAACTCTGTGGATCTAAAACTAAGTTGCAAGGTAGACAGTGGTGTCCCTTAATAGTAACAGAAGGGAAGGAAGTTGGGACTGAAAATAAAATAGAATTGAATATTAAAATTAAGAAATAACAATGAGAAAACTTGGAAGAAGACAGTTTGAGGAAGAGATAATGCTTTATATTTTAGACATGATAATATAGAAGTGTCTATGAAGACATCCAGTTTAAGACATTCAATAGGCAATTGATGATGTATGCCGGGAGTTCAGGAAAAAGACAAAGGATAGATAAATAGAACTGGGAATTATCTACATAGAAATTATCAAACCCATTGGACCCAATGAGCTCACCAAATGAGATAGTGAATAGAGAAAATAGCTCAAAATATCCACAAGTTGGTGGGTGTGATCTTTATGGGGATTCTGCAAAAAAAAAAAAAAAATTGAGAAATTGTAGGTATATAGGTAGGAGAAATGAAAGAATTCAAAATCCCAAAAACCTAGTGAAGAGAGAGTATTTAAAAGAAGAAAGGGATGATGTTTGGTGTCACTGTGAACAAAATTCATCTTGGACATAATGAGATTAAGCTTTCATTTACGTAGTGTTACTTGAAGAACATCAAGAAATTTGCCCCACTGCCAAGAATCTCTCAATTTTAATGATGATACAGTTCACATCTTTGAGCTCAGCCCAGGCCTATCCAGACTCTTTAAACACAAATCTACTCTTCTTCCCCATCCCATCCCATTCAATTCAACAAACATAGATTATGTGCCAAATATATATAAATGAGTTTGTTAGTTTTGTTTCTTCTCAGATAGACCAGAGCATCAAGAGACTCTTGGAACTTACGGGAGAGAAAAAAAGAATGATAAAAAAGGAATTAGGAATTATGGTACCCAAGAAAACTACAACCAAATTTCCACCATTTTATGCTTGAAGAGCATGACCTGGATCACCCCCTTGTCCACTTCAATATTTCAACTAATATGTAATCTCATCCGTTTGTGTACTCCCTCCACTGGCATACAGCCCAACCTATCATGAAATTTGTTTCTGTAACTTTTTCCCTTTTTTAATGTTAGATTATTTTTTCCAACTACATGTAAAGATAGTTTTCAACATGCATCTTTTTTTTTTAGGTTTTTGCAAGGCAAACGGGGTTAAGTGGCTTGCCCAAGGCCACACAGCTAGGTAATTATTAAGTGTCTGAGACCGGATTTGAACCCAGGTACTCCTGACTCCAGGGCCGGTGCTTTATCCACTATGCCACCTAGCTGCCCCTTCAACATGCATCTTTTTGTAAATTTTTGAGATCCACATTTTTCTACAACCTTCCCTCCCCTCCCCTCTCCCCATGACAACAAGTAATCTGATATAGATTGAACATGTACAATCATGTTTAACATATCTCCATATTAGTCATGTTCTGAAAGAAGAATCAGAATTAAAGGGGGGGGGGACTATGAGAAAGAAAGAAAAAATATAAAAGAAATTTTAAAAAGGGAAAATCATGTGCTTTGATCTGCATTCAGACTCCATAATTTTTTTTCCTCTGGATGTTTATGGCATTTTCCATCACAAGTCTTTTTAGAATTGTCCTTGATCAAGTATGGCTAAATGGCACAGTGGAAAGAACCACTGGTCCTGGAGTCAGGAGGACTTGAGTTCAAATTTGACTCAGACATTTGATGCTTACTAGTTATGTGATCTTGGGTAAGTCACTTAACCCATTTGACTTATCAAAAAAAAAAAAGATTGTCCTTGATCACTAAACTGCTGGAAGTAGCTGATCAAAGTTGATTATCTCATTGTTGTCAATGTATACAATGTTCTCCTGGTTTTGCTCACTTGACTCAGCATCAGTTCTCACAAGTTTTTCCAGACTTTTCTGAAGTATACCTGTTCATGATTTCTTACAAAACAATAGTTCTCCATCACATTCATATACCATAATTTGTCCAACATTTCCCAATGATGGCCTTCCCCTCAATTTCCAATTCTTTGCCACTACAAAAAGAGCCACTATAAATTTTTTTTATTTTTTTTTAAAAATTTTTATTAAAGATATTATTTGAGTTTTACAATTTTCCCCAATCTTGCTTCCCTCCCCCCACCCCCACCCCACAGATAGCACTCTGTCAGTCTTTACTTTGTTTCCATGTTGTACCTTGATCCAAATTGGGTGTGATGAGAGAGAAATCATATCCTTAAAGAGAACAGAATTCTCAGAGGTAACCAGATCAAACAATAAGACATCTGGGTTTTTTTTTCCGAATTAAAGGGAATAGTCCTTGTACTTTGATCAAACTCCACAGCTCCTTATCTGGATACAGATGGTACTCTCCTTTGCAGACAGCCAAAAATTGTTCCCAATTGTTGCGCTGATGGAATGAGCAAGTCCTTCAAGGTTGAACATCACTCCCATATTGCTGTTAGGGTGTACAGTGTTTTTCTGGTTCTGCTCATCTCACTCAGCATCAGTTCATGCAAATCCATCCAGGTTTCCTTGAAATCCCGTCCCTCCTGGTTTCTAATAGAACAATAGTGTTCCATGACATACATATACCACAGTTTGCTAAACCATTCCTCAACTGAAGGACATTTACTGGATTTCCAATTCTTTGCCACCACAAACAGGGCTGCTATAAATATTTTTGTACAAGTAATGTTTTTACCCTTTTTCCTCATCTCTTCAGGGTATAGACCCAGTAGTGGTATTGCTGGGTCAAAGGGTATGTACATTTTTGTTGCCCTTTGGGCATAGTTCCAAATAGCTCTCCAGAAGGGTTGGATGAGTTCACAGCTCCACCAACAGTATAATAGTGTCCCAGAACACTATAAATTTTACATGTGTGTTTTGCCCCCCTTTTTATGATCTCTTTGGGATACAGACCTAGTCGTAGTATTGCTGGATCAAAGATTATGCAGAGTTTTATTGTCCTTTGGACATAGTTCCAAATTGCTCTCCAGAATGATTGGATCATTTCACAACTCCACCAAGAGTGCATTAGTGTCCCAATTTTCCACATCCTCTCCAACATTGATCATTTTCCTTTTTTTGTCAATTTAGCCAATCTGGAAAGGTGTTAAGTGATATCTCAGAGTTATTTAAATATGCATTTCTCTAATCAACCATAATGTAGAACATTTTTCAAATGGCTATAGGTAGCTTTAATTTCTTCATCTGAAAACTACCTGTTCATATCCTTTGATCCATTTCAATATTTCAATTTAAATGTGAATTTAAACTAAAATTTCAACTCATCTATTTGGGTACTTCCTCCACCAGGGTAGAGCTCAACATACCTATCATGAAATGTGTGTCCATAACTTTTTTTGCAAATCTGCCCTGGATTCAAATTCTACTTGCTATTTACTTCCTATGAGACCTTGAGACTTAACTTTTCTAGGTCTCAGTTTCTTCATCTATAAAATAATGGTATTAGACTTGATGACCTTAGAATCAAAGATTGATGACTGTGAGGCACCTTGAAGGCCATCTGTTTGACCTCCAATATTTTATAGAAAAGGAAAGTGAGAACCAGAAAAGTGCCCAAGGTAACATAATAAATAAGAACTGGGATTCAGATCCAGGACTAAAATCCAGTCTTATCCCATACTGCCTCATTCTCACTGCATTATCGGTCTACTCCCTCCTTTCAAATATTTCTGATAATTTTTATTATGCTACTTTATACAACTGATATTGATAACAGCTATAATCATCCCACTATGAATCTTCCCATTGTCCTTTAAGGTTCCTTTAATGGCTATGAATTTGGAAAGGGTAGTTATATTTGACAATAAGAAATGCTCCAATCCCTGAAACCTATGTAATGTTTACTTCTATTTTTTTCTTCCCTGACTTTTACATATAATAGTTTTGTGCCAGTAGCTAGATTCTCTGAGTTTATCAAACTGTATTCATCCACTTCTATGTATTGTGGATTTAATCTCTTGAGCTAATTGGCCCATTTGTTGTTGTTCAGTCATTTTGGTTGTATCCAACTCTCTGGGACCCTATTTGGGATTTTATTGTCAAAGTTATTGGAGTAGTTTGCCATTTCCTTCTCCAACATGTTTTTCAGATGAGGAGTCAAGCAGGGTTAAGTGACTTGATCAGGGTCACACAAGCAGTAAATGTCTAAACTCAAATTTAAACTCATGTCTTCCTGACTCCAGATCTGACGCTCTATCCACTGTGCCTTCTAGTAGTCCTATTTTTAAACCAGTACCAAATAGTTTTTTATGATTACTACTTGATTTATGGTTTGCATTTGGACATTGCTTGGCCTCACCTTCACTCTGAAGAGATAGTATTACTGGTCCATGTAACCAGCTCCCAGGGTCTGTCTTGGATTTGTCTAGTACGTTCTCTTGCTCTGATCACAGATTGGAGAGTGAAGACGCCAGTTTATATTGATCTTCCTAAAATTCCACAGGAGCCTTGGTTAAGAAAGGAATATGCAATCATTGTCCTGAAGGCAGAAAAGTAGTCTTAGGCACTTGAGAAAGATTTTGACTAATAAGGATTTTTAAAGTTATTTTTTGTTTTTACATTGCCTATATTTCCCCCGTAATGCTCCTCTTTCCCTTCTTATGGAACCATCCCTAGCAATAAATGATTGATACAAAAAATGTTTAGGAAGTTAACCAGAAAATTCTATTATTCAGACTTCCCCCAAGCATACTAGTTAATTGAGCTTTCCCTGTACTTGCAGATGGAGATAAATTTGCTACAGACTTTTCAGGTTTCCCAAGCAGAACTTCATGACTGAGAAGAGAAGGGTTCTTTGGCCTACCCCTCCTCAAAGCCAATTAAGAGGGTTCCCACACATCCCTCACTAGACCATGGAGAATGGGGCCGATTCTTGTGTCTCATTTCACTTTTACCAAAGGCCTCATGGCTGTGGGAACCGTGTGGTCCCTAGGCTGGAAGGGCTATCCTCCCCACCCATTCCTGACAACCCCTTGCTCTTTTGAGTAGCGCCAGACAGGCTAGCCAACATGTTGGCATTTCCTTGGGCTTCGGAAGAACAAAATAAAAGGAACACATTCCGGAAAAAAAAAAGTCTCAAAATGGGCAATTTTTAAAATTTTATTTAATGTATTAAATTCTAATTTATGGTAAAAGCAATTGTTACCCAGGGGTCCACTAAGTTTAAATTTAGCTTTCTTTATAGAATCATAGTGGAAAGAAAATTGCATTGGGAATCAGAAAAACCTGGGTTTATATCCTGACTGTGTTACTTACTAGCTGTATGCATTTGGACAAGTCACCTAACCTGTTCTGGGTCACATTTTCTTTATCTGTAAAACGAGAAGCTTCATTAGATGACTTCTGAAGTCCAACATGTAGCACAATAGATGACATATTTGTTGTTATTTAGTCATTTTTTGAATAACATCCAACTCCTGATGACTTGTATTTTTTTTTTTAGGTTTTTGCA
Source organism: Macrotis lagotis (assembly GCF_037893015.1). NCBI lineage: Eukaryota > Metazoa > Chordata > Mammalia > Peramelemorphia > Peramelidae > Macrotis > Macrotis lagotis. The sequence continues at coordinate 155,362,918 of NC_133661.1, forward strand.
AGGCAAATGGGGTTAAGTGGCTTGCTCAAGGCCACACAGCTAGGCAATTACTAAGTGTCTGAGACTGGATTTGAACTCAGGTACTCCTGACTCCAGGGTGGGTGCTTTATCCACTGTGCCACCTAGCCGCCCCAACTTGTATTTTCTTGACAAAGATACTGGAAAGATTTGGTCATTTCCTTCTCCATCTCATTTTACACATGAAGAAACTGAGGCAAACTGAGAGAAGTGATTTGCCCAGGGTCACACAGCTAGTAATTGTCTAAGGTTCAGATATGAACTTAGGAAGATGAATCTTCCTGACTCCAGATCCATTGCTCTATACAATGTTACCCTTGTCCAACACATTGATTGAGTATTTAGTAAATGTTTATTGATGTATTAATTGGCTGAAGTTTTTCTTTTTTAGTTCTAAATGCTATGATCTATAAGTGATGAAAGAAAGGAGCATTAAAATCAACCTCTTCATTTCATAGTTTAGGTATTTTTAGTCCAGAAAGATTTCAAGAACCTCTGGTTCATATTACCTAGAAAAGGAAAATGGACTTCTTGAGAAGACCGAAGTCTGTAGAGGCAATCTACTGTCTGATCAGTCATGAATTAGATATTATAGCTTGCACATACCCAGATCACCTAACATGAAGGTGACCTGCTTCCTTGAGTTCCCCTACTTTTTCAGTGTGAATAGCCTCCTTTGATTGACAACATAGCTGAAACAGGCTTTAAAGCTGTCCAATTGAAACAGCTGCCATTTTTTCCCTGAATACTCTTTCTAACTGTGTCCAAAGGTGAAGATTATAGCTTATCCACAGCAAGGGCAACATGAACTCAATTAGGGGTGGGGATGGGGGATTTTTTTTATGCTCTAGCTCAAGAATAGGTCTTGTGTCTCTATCTGTTTAAGTTTTCCTTCTTGGTCTTAGTTGGAGTTTCCTCCAAATCCAAGAGTTTGGGCCATTGTGACCTTGGAGCCAGGATTCCAGACTGGATGTTGCAGACAGTCAGCCTAGCAGGAAAACCTGTAAAATCCAGGATGCCTGAGATTTGAGTCCAAGGAAGATTGGAATTGTGATCTCTAGGAACTAGGCTAAACTATGAATCCAATCCCTTTCCTATCCCCAGAGAAAGAGGTGGTACAAAGTAGAAGGAGAACTAAGTTCCATGAATTGGGCAATACGTTTGTATACTTGTGCTTTTAACATTTGGCTATAAATATTCCTTTGTAAAAACTAATCTGACTGTTAAGTGGCTAAATGGAATTGAAATGCAGGGGCTCACTTTCTACATCTGAGGGAAATAAATTAGCTCTTGTCCTTCTTTATCAAAGAAGATCAAAATGGCATCACTATGTTAAAGATGAGTTACAGTGTCTGTGGCTGAGCAGAACAATATGAGCTCAAGCCAGGAATGCTCTACTACAATATGGAGCACAAATTGTCCATGTGAACACCTGGGGTGGTTCCTTTAAATTACCGTATCACACTTTTCCTTTGAGCTGCTTCAATTCTTGCTTGTTCCTCTCTGATGTGGACATGTCTTGCTGGGTGGTCCTGTGCCAGTGTCTTCCACATTGCATAATCAATTCCAAAGTTCTTATGAGAGATTTTCAGGGTTTCCCTGTATCATTTCTTCTGGACCCCCCCCCCCCGTGAGTTCTTGCCCTGTGTGAGTTCTCTATAAATTAGTCTTTTTGGCAGCATACATTTGACATTCAACAAAGTGGCCTGCCCATTGTTGTTGCACTTTCTGTAGTAATGTTGGAATGTTTGACAATTTAGATCCAAAAAGGACCTTGGTGTCTGGTATCTTCTCCTGCCAGGTGATCTTCAGAATCTTCCCAAGACAATTTAAATAGAAGCAATTCGGTTTCCTGGAATTCTGCTGTCCAGGTTTCACAGACATACAACAGTGAGGTCAGTACAAAGGTTCTGTAGACCTTCAGTTTGGTAGTCAGTCTAATACCTCTTGTCTCCCTCACTTTTTCATAGCCTTCCAAATACTGAGATAGCTCTGGCAATGCCCGTGTCAATCTCATTAGAAATATGTACCTCCCTGGAAAGAACACTGTCAAGATAAGTGAACTTATCCAAGGTATTCAAAATTTCTCCATCTGCTGTAACTGATGGTTCCACATATGGATGTGGGGGGGAGAGACAGAGAGATGATAGGAATATTCATTAGGCACTTGCCATATAATATGCATTGTGTTCATTTTAGAGTTACAAAACCCAAGAAAATAAGACAACTCTTTTGCTTTCAAGAAGTGTACATTGCAAGAAGGAAAAGGTAAACAGAGAGTTGGAAGGATAGTAGAGGGGACAGAGAAGGTGGGGAAGGTACTGGTCCTAGGTTAATTCAGTCAGCCTGTGTGGAAGTGGGGCAGACCAGAGAGTGTGCTAAAAATGAGTTAATCATATCTCACAGTGCTTGCTTTGGCAGCATATATACTAAAATTGGAACAAATCATATCTCACAATATGGAATTTCCAGGCAAGTACACTATCAGTGATTAGACTTTAGGGTGGAATTAATCTCATTGAAAATAAAACAAAAACAAAACAAAAAATATATTTTTTTTATTTTGTTTAAGTTCTCAGAACAGTTTCTCATATCTGGAGAGAAGTAGAATAGTAAAAGACATTAGTCTCTCCATCATCGCTTAGATCATAAGCTCCTTGAGGGAAGGGTTTGTCTTTTGTCTCTTTTTGAATCCCCTGTACTTACTGCAATATTTGGAAGTTTGTAGGCACCTAATAAATATTTATTGAATTGAATTGAATTGAATTATTAGTCTAGCATTCTTTCCTTAAACTGACTCATTTTCATTTTGTTTGAACAAGATGTCTTAGCTTAGTCTCAGCAGTCTTAAGCTATTAAAGTTTTAATATAATAGCTTTTTGTTCAGTTGTGTCTTACTCCTCATGACCCCATTTGGAGTTTTCTTGGCAAAGATACTGGAGTCATTTGTCATTTCCTTCTTCAATTTATTTTACAGATGAGGAAACTGAGGCAATCAAGGGTTAAGTGACTTGCCCAGTCACACAACTAGTAAGAGTCTGAGTCTGGATTTGAACTTAGAAAGATGAGTCTTCCTGACTCCAGGTCCAATACTCTGTGCACTATGGAGTTACTTAGGTGTCCCTTTAATAGCTTAAGACAGCCCTAAGACTTTTGGGATACTTAATATAATGTATATACTTGCATATGTTCATGTTGCTTCCCCCATTAGAATGTAAGCTCAGAACACGCATTCTAGAACATCATACTGTTTTTCAAATGCATAGTGATATTGTTATTTTAGAAACATAACCCAAATTTAGGTTTGGTTTGCATTTCTTTTTTTTTTTTTTAAGTTCGATCCCATTTCTGACCTTTATTAGTTGTCTGACCTTGGGAAAACTTTATGTTTCTTTGTCTCTGTTTTCCTATGCCAAATAATAGTGCTTCCTGACTGAGTGACCCTGGACAAATCTCTTCCCCTTTTAAAGTCATTGGGAAAGCCTTCCTTGCCTCTAACTATTGCAAGACAGCTTCTACTCAGTTGTCAAATTGATTTTCCTGAAGCATGAAGCTGATCAAATCACCTCCTTTCTATTCAATCAATTCAGTAACTCCCTATTGCCTCTAAGATTAAATATAAAATTCTCTGACTTTAAAATCCTCCATAATCATGCTCTTTCTCATCTTTCCAATCTTCTTACCCCTTATATCATTTTGCCACTCCCTGAACTCTGCTCCTTGATACGGGACACTCCATGTCCAAATCTGGTCATTGTTATTAGATGTTTCTCATTGTCCGGAGCTCTCTCCTTTCTTATCCCTTTCTCTTTAGCGTCTCTGGTTTCTTTTCAAATTTCAACTGAAGTTCCATGTTCTTGAAGGTGGGGTCTTTCTTGATTCCCCTTAATGCTAATTACTTCTTTCTTTCTCTTCTAGTGACTTTTCCAATTTATTCTGTAAAGAACATGATAGAAGTATCAATGCAGTTTTAATGGATTAAAACTAGGACTTTTGAAACACTCGTAAGTAGTTCTTTGTATGTTGCCTTCCTGGCTTCTGTCTGTCTGCTGACCTCTGGGGACAGGAACTGTCTCTTGCCTTTCTCTAAATTTCCAAGCAATTAGCACAGTGCCAGCACTTAATATATACTTGTTGACTGACTTCTTTGCCTGAAAAATGGGCACAAGAACTCTTGCCCTACCCTCTAAATCAGTGGAATCACATTCACTAAAGCAGCCTAAGGAAACCACACATTTAATATTTAAGAACGTAGAGTCCTGGAGGTCTCCAGGACTCTCCACTAAGGCAGTAATCTTGGGGCCATCCATATGGAACAGGACCAGGCTTGACCTAACAATGTGGAATTTTTCATGAAAAGTCTGTCCTATTGACAACAACCTAGTATAAAGAAGCAAACTAAGGAAACAAAAGGTTGTAAACATTTTTAATTATTCTGCAAGGTTTTTTTTTTTGAATAATGGTGTAAGAATTTTGATTTTTTATATTTGAGATAAAATATCAGAATGATAATTAAATAATAAAAAGGAAATCACACATTAATATTATCTGTGTTTTGTTATATTTTTATTTGTTTCATTAAATCCATCTTAGTTACATTTTATTCTGGTAGGGGGTCACTTTCTGGAGCTTTGAGTGACCACAATCCTAACCCCTTGTGTTCTGCCTATCACAGGTATCCTTGCTGTAGATCAAAGTTGGTTCTCTCTTGGACTGTAAGATCTGATTAAATATGAGCCCAATCTGGGCAATTTCATCCTTTGAATTAGGTTACCTGAAACACATGCTTCCTAAATATCTTTTGGAGAAGGAAGGCAGTGAATGACAGAGAAAGGGAAGCATTCTCTCTCTCTCTCTCCATAGTGTTTCCCAAGCTTGACCCATGAGGAACCTTACTCTTGCCTAAAGCAGCATGACACTAAAGCTTTCGAAAGGTGGGTTGCCAAAAAAAGTGACTTAACTACAAGAAGGCTACTTCATTCACTTTCCAAAACTCAAAAATCCCCTGTTTTTCAAAGAGAATGTTTGTTTTGGACTTTTGAAAAACTACTCTTTTTCCATTCCTCTTCTCTGTCCCCTTTCTTCCCTGTCTCCTACGATTTGGGGCCAGTGGACCCCGGGGTATTCTTTCAGGCAAACCATCTCTTCCTTCTCTTTGTTTACTGACATGTAAGCTTTCCTTTCTCCACCCCTACCCCCCCCACCCCGCCCCATACAGAACCACGGTCCTACTGTACACTGTGGGAAACAGGCTGAGCTCCTCCAGGGCCAAAACTGGCCCACAATTATATTGGATTCGATGAAATTCAAACACATAGCACATATATTACACAATAAACCACAGCTATTTCATGGATCAAATTAAGTTTTATTTGGGCAAATTACAACCTTTCTTACAGTTGTGCCTTTGTGAAACCATTCCTTTTTAATAAAACCAAGCCGTTCTGGGGCGCGCTCTCCAAGGGTGCGTTCTCCATTATGGCTTCGATAAAGAGGCAGCAGCTTGGTGGCAGGCTAGGGGAGCTGGGACTGCTGGGGGGTGATGGAGGGGGCTGGGAAGAGGGGGGAGGAGTATAAAGCTCATTAATGTTGGTCTCCCTTAAAATGAATTCAGAGCTGAGGTGTTTCTCCCTCTCCCTTCTGGAATGTCTTGCTCCTTCCCGCTTTTATGAGGTTGGCGATGGAAATCAACAGAGAACCTTCTACTCATTAAAAAAAAAGTAAAAAAGCATTTCCCGGAATTCTGGAGGAAACATGACTCACCCCATCACCCTCTAACTACCGCTTTGCTCCCACTGCTGCAAAACAAAGATCAGTGAATAACCCTGGTCAGAAAACCATGATCAAAAAGCCCTAAACAAAGCAAAGAGTAAAAAAAAAAATACATATAATATATATATATATGTGTATATATATATATGTATATATATACATACATATATATATATATATATATATTTATATATATATATATATAAATTGCAGGCCCCAGGGGAGCTGAAGGGGAACAGAATGGGGTTCTTTTGGAAAAGCAACAATACAGATGGAGGAGGAACTGCAGGGAAAGACTGCAGCCCTCCTGATGACGGAGTCTCCAGGAATGCAAACACAGTTGGGTGGAGAAATGGTCAGTGATAGACCGGGAGCCTAGGCAGGAGGAAGAATCTGGCCTGGGAAAGGATGCTGCTGATGGTGGAGAGTCCTCAGCTGACCCGGTTCTTCCCTGTTTCTTTGTTGTGCATGACTGCCTAGGGACTGACCCCCTTGCAGGGTCCTTCCTGCCTCCTTGGATCTTGGACAAGCTGGCCCAAGTCACAATCCAAGTCACAATCCAAGCCACTAGCTCTGAGATTCCAAAGGTCCAGAGGTTGTTTCTGGAATGCCTTAACTTGCTTCCCCTTCCTACTAAGGGGCCAATGGGTGTGGGATGGGTGTGGGCACACCACTATTCTTTCTCCTCCTACCCCCCAGTAAAGCCTCTTGAGGGAGAAGAGGAAGGAGGGAGGGAGAGAGAGAGAGAGAGAGAGAGAGAGAGAGAGAGAGAGAGAGAACCATTCATCTCATTCCTGACCTGATTTTCTTCCCCTACTATCCCAGTCAGTCATTTCCATGTTGGTCCTAAGCCCAATGATCCAGAATGCCACCCTAGGAACAGACCTAAGGATGACAAAAGCCTTTAAAATGCTAGAGCCCTCCCTGGAGTGCTCAGTGGTAGAGAAAAAATTTAAAGACATTCCAGGTGAATAACCCAACTCAAGGAGGTTTTTGAGAAAAACTGGCTTTGATGACTATAGCTCAATTCAATAGCAGACTACGTCTCCTCTTTAGGGCAAAGGGAAAAGTCTTAGGGGAAAAAAAGGAACTTTGCCCACTTTTTATTTCTTGTGGGATTGAGAATAATAGTGACTTTGACTTTGGACATTGTTCTCCATATCAGTGCTCTCTCTGGAAGGCCCAATCCTGATTTTCAAGTGATCACTATTTTTAAAAATTAATTAATTTAAGGCAATGGAGTTAAGTGACTTGCCCAAGGTCACACAACTAGGCAATTATTAAGTGTCTGAGGTAGGATTTGAACTCAGGTACTCCTGACTCCAGGTCTGGTGCTCTATCCACTGTACCACCTGGTTGCCCTGAGTGATCACTATTTGAAAGATAGAGAACATTTTTCTTGATACTCTTATGTCTCCATTTTAGTCTGGTAATAGTGAGGAGTTTTATGGAAAGGGGAAAGATTAATGGGAGGATAAATGGTTTACAGGTGGGAAGAGAGATAATCTATATTGAATTTGGGGGGTTGGAACTTCAAAGTTCCTGGTTCTGTTGACATTTTACCAAAATACAGCAGCTTTTTGCTGTGCTCTATGTGGGTGTGTGCAAATCCTTCTATCATATAAATGACTCATCACTGGGAAAGTTTCATCCCCAATTTAGACATAAAAGACAGTAATATAAGCAAATTAGGAGAACAAGGAATAGTTTACCTGTGGGATATATGAAAAGAGCAGTTTATGAACAAAGAAGAGACAGAATATTATAGAAAAACAAACTGAATAATTTTGACTACATTAAATTAAAAAGTTTTTGTACAAATAAGACCACTGCAACCAACATCAAAAGGAATGTAGTAAATTGGGAAACAATTTTTACAACTAACCAACAAAGGAACCATTTCTAAAATATACAGAGAACTGAGTCAAATTTACAAAAAAAAAATCATTTCCCAACTGACAAATGGTTAATGGATATACAAAGGCAATTCTCATTTTTTAAAAAAAAAAAAATCAAAGCTATCTGCAGTCATATTGAAAAATTTCTCTAAATCATTAATGATTAGCAAAATGCAATTTAAAGCATCTCTGAGGTACCACCTCACACTTCTCAAATTGGCCAATATGACCAGAAAGGATAATGATCAATCTCTAATGTTTTCTTTCTTCCTTTTGGATCTGATTCTTTTCTCACATCACATTCAATTTTGTTTTTGTTTTTGTTTTTTTGTTTTTGCAAGACAATGGGGTTAAGTGACTTGCCCAAGGTCTGAGATTGGATTTGAAATCAGATCTTCCTGACTCCAGGGCTGGTGCCTAACCACTGTGCCAACTAGCTGCTCCCACATTCAATTTCAATCTATGTTTATCATGGTTACAAAGGTAAAACCTATATCAGATAGCTTTCAGTTGGTGGGGAGGGAAGAGGGAAGGGAGAGATAGAGAAAAATTGTAAAACCCCAAACCTTGCCAAAAAAATGATTGGTAAAAACTACCATTGTATATAATTGGAAAAAACAACAAAATTATATAATAATAATAATAATAATAATAATAATAATAATAATAATAATGAATGTTTCATGCCCAAATTGGAGTCATCTTAGGTTCTACCCTAAGGCAGTGTGGCTTAGTAGATGCTGATCTTGGGAATCAGGAAGACTGGAATTTGAACTCTAATGCAGATAACTTACTAGCTATGTGATCCTGGGGAAAATCATTTTATCTCTCGGGGTTTCAATTTCATCATCTATAAAAAGAAAGGGGTCAAATCTGATGACATCTAATTAGAGGTATGCTGTAAATAAATATTTAACAACCAGCTCTCCAAAAAAGAAATATGTATCAATGATACACTTTTCAGTTTAATCTGCATCAATTAGCAGTTTTCCACCACTTTTCTTAAATCTATCAGCAAAAGAACAAATCAAGTCCTGTATAGTCAATTTCTGAAGTTTAGATGCTTACCCTGAAAATTTAACAATTGACTCATGAAAAACAGTTGGAACTGGCCCCAACACATCACTGGATTCATCCCACTAGAATGAGAAGTGGTTAATTTTCTGAACAATTTAATTCTTACCTTCCGGCTCAATACAGAGACTAATGTCATAAAGGATTTGGTTTAGTAGATAGAGTGTTAAGACTTGGTGTCAGGAGGTCTGAGTTTGAATCTTCCCATCTTAATCACTTTTAGGCAAATCCTTTTACTTCTGCAAGCCTTGATTCATTCATATATAAAATATATATGTGTATATATGTAGATGCATGTGTATGCATATATATGTAAACATAATGGGGATTCAATTTATAAAAGCATTTATTGAAGGCTTATTATATATCATCCACTTTATAGGCACTATGGATTTGTTATTTATTTGTTAACTCATGTCTGATTCCTCATGATTCACATGGACCTGTCTATTCTCCACTATCTCCTAAAGTCTGTTCAAGCTCATACTATTTGTTTGCCTCATCCTCTGCCATCCCCTTCTCCTTTTACCTTTGGTCTTTATATGCATCAGGGACTTTTCCAGCAAGTACATCTTCTCATTATGTGGACAAAGAAAGCAAAATTCAGATTTAAATTTCCAATTTTCTGCAATTTAAGTCTGAATTTTGTAATAAGAAACTCATGATCCAAGTCACAGTCAGTTCAGGTATTATTCAATCTGATTTTGATATTGAGGTACGGTGATGTATATATATATATATGTAGTTTCACCTTTTGGGTTATTGAAAAAAGGCTGTTTGCTATGACCAGTAAGTTATCTTTTTTTTTTAATTTATTTTTTATTCTCATTTTGTACAAATGTTTTTTTACATTAATAAAATATTCTTGTTTACAAGTAAACAAAATACCCCTCCCCCATGAATATAGATAGACTTGCTTGGGCAAAAAAAGTAAAGGAGAGAGAAAAAAATTAATATTAAAAAAAATAATAGTAATAATTGTAGGTATGGCCAGGTGGTGCAATGGATGAAGCACCAGCCCTGGACCCACGAGTACCCAAGCCCGTATCCAGCCTTGTAAACCCAACAATCACCCAGCCATGTGACTTGCAAGCCACCCGATCCCCACTGCCCTGCAAAAACCAAAAAGAAGAAAAAAAAAGACCCCAAATAAAATAAAATAGTAATAATAGTAGGGGTGGCTGGATGGCAGACAGAGCATTGGCCCTTGAGCAAGGAGCACTTGGGTCCAAATCCAGTCCCAGACACCCAAAGATCACCCTGCTATGTGGCCCCAGGCAGGCTACCCAGTCCCACTTGCCCTGCACCCTCCCCCAAATAATAATAACGAAAAATGTGCTTCAGTCTTTGTTCCAACACCAACAACTCTGTCACGGGTGGATCAAATTCTTTATGATAAGTCCATCACAAAAGTTACTTCCATATTTTTCCAATGTTGCCATTGCTAATCGCAACTCCCTCCTTTCGTATTTCTCCACTACCATGTACTATATTTTCTTTCTCCTTTCACTCTGACTCTGCTGTAGGGTGGCTGAGTGGAGCAGCAGACAGATCCCTGGTCCTGGGGCCAGGAAGCCCTGAGCTCCCATATCACCCTTAGGCCCAGAATCCACCTGGCCCTATGGTCCTGGACAGGCCTTCCAATCCCAGCCCCTTGCAAGAAGTAAAAAAGAAAATGTGTTATAGCTGACCACTCTCCCTCCATGGTCCATCCTCTCCTCCTTTATTCACATCCCCACCCCTTCCCCCTGCTCCCCCCTCCTTCTTACTCCAGATGTCTATACCCCATTGAGTATATTTGTTGTTTCCTCTCCTAGCCATCTCTGATGAGAGCAAAGGTTCCCTCATTCCCCCTTGCCTCCCCCCTTCCATATCATTGCAATAGCTCATTGTAATAAAAAAATCTTATTATGTGAAATATCTTGGACTATTCCCCCTCTCCTTTTTCTTTCTCCCATTCCATTTCCCTTTTTTCTATTGACTCCATTTTTACACCATATTTTATCTTTGAATTCAGCTTTCTCCTGTGCTTCAACTATAAAAGCTCCCTCTACCTGCTCTATTAACTGAGAAGGTTCATATGAATATTATCAGTATCATTTTTCTATACATGCAGTTCATCCTCATTAAGTCCCTCATATTTCCTCCCTCTCCTCCAATCTCCATGCTTCACCTGAGTCCTGTATCTGAAGATCAAACCTTCTGTTCAGCTCTGGCCATTCCAACAGGAATATTTGAAATTCCCCTGGTTCATTGAAAGTCCATCTTTTTCCCTGGAAGAGGACATTCAGCCTTGCTGGGTAGTTCATTCTTGGCTGCATTCTAAGCTCTTTTGCCTTCCAGTATATTGTATTCCAAGCCCTAGGAGTTTCCAAAGTAGCTGCTGCTAAGTCCTGTGTGATCCTGACTGCAGCTCCACAATATTTGAACTGTGTCCTTCTGGCTGCTTGTAATATTTTCTCTTTGACTTGAGAGTTCTGGAACTTGGCTATAATATTCCTAGGGGTTGGTTTTTTTGGGATCTCTTTCTCGGGGGGATCGGTGGATTCTCTCCATTTCTATTTTGCCTTCTGCTTCTAGAATATCAGGGCAATTTTCCTGTAGTAATTCTTTGAAAATGATGTCAAGGCTCTTTTCTTGATCATGACTTTCAGGTATTCCAATAATTTTTAAATTATCTTTCCTAAGTCTGTTTTCCATATCAGTTGTTTTTTCAATGAGATATTCACATTTTCTTCTAATTTTTCATTTTTTTTGGTTTTGAAGTATTGATTCCTGATTTCTGATAAATTCATCAATCTCCCTGAATTCTATTCTTTGTCTGAAGGATTTGTTCTCCTCAGAGAGTTTTCTTATCTCTTTTTCCATCTGGCCAATTTTGCTTTTTAAAGCATTCTTCTCCTCAATAACTTTTTGAACTGTTTTATCCATTTGACCTAAGCTGGTTTTTAGCATGCTATTTTCTTCAGCATTTTTTTGGATTTCCTTGACTAAGCTGCTGACTTCATTCTCATGTTTTTCCTACATCTCTCTCCTTTTTTTTCCCCAGTTTTTCTTCCAACTCCCTCATTTGATTTTCAAAGTCTTTTTTGAGCTCTGTCATAGCCTGAGCCCAATTTCTGTTTTCCTTAGAGTCTTTAGATGCAGGAGCTTGTGCTTCCTCATCTTCAGACTGAGTATTTTTGATCCTTCTTGGGCTCATTTGCAAAATATTTCTCAATAGTCTTCCTCTTATTTCTCTGCTTGCTCATTTTCCCAGCCTGGCCTGGTTTTGGTGTGCTTCCTGAGCTTTTGGGACACTCCCACAAGGGTCTCAGTGTGTGAGGCTCTGTCCTCCCTCCTGGTCTGTGAATGACCATAAGCGCCGCCACCCCCCCCCCCCTGCCAGGGGGCCGAGGTGGGGGGGGCTGCTGTTCTATGGGGGGGCCTAGACTTCGATCAGGGCCAGTAAGTTATCTTGACAAAACTATATTAGTCTCTGCCCTGCTTCATTTTGTACTCCATGGCCAAACTTGCCTTATTTCCTACTTTAACATTCCAATTTCCTGTGACAAATGTGACATCTTTTTCTTGGTATTTTTTCTATAAGATGGAAGTCTTCATAGACTTAATTAACTTTGGCCTCTTCAGCATCAGTGGTTGGTGCATAGACTTGTATTACTGTGATATTGAATGGTTTGCCTTAGATTCAAAGAGATACTATTATATCTTTTTTGAGATTATACTCCAGTACTACATTTTAATAACTTATAAGGGCTATTCCATTTCTTCATAGGGATTCTTGCCTACAGTGGTATATGTAGTAATCACCTGAATTAAAGTTACCCATTCCTTTCCATTTAGGGTTCACTGACACCAGGATGTTGATTAAACTTTCCACCTCCTGTTTGACCACATCCAGTTTATCTTGATTCATAGATCTTACATTTCAGGTTCCTCTAAAATATTGATTTTTATTGCATTGCTCCTTCCTTTCTTCATTAGACCCAATCACAGCTGAGTCCTCTTTTGCTTTTGGTCTAGTCTCTTCATTAGCACTGGAGTTACTTATAGTTATCCTTTTCTTTTTTCCCAGTAGTGTGTTGGACACCTCCTGCCCTGAGGGGCTCATCTTTCAGTGTCTTATCATTTTTAATACTGTTCGTGGAGTTTTCTTGGCAAAGACATTGGAATGATTTCTTCTGTCACCTTTTGTCAGAATGCTCCACCATGACCTGTCCATCTTGGGGAACTCTGCATGGCATAATTCATAGCTTCTACACAAGTCCTCACACCACAACAGGAGTAGTGAAACAGGAGTAGTAACTTCTAACCTTTATTTCATTATTGAGAAGAAGCAGATCTCTAAGCTTTATATATTCAAGGGTTCAATCCCTTCCCACCAAAACAAAGTTCCTCAATGAAGACATACATTTGGAATTATTCAAAAATAAACAAGCAACAACAAAAATTTTCTCTGAATCATAGCAAAACAAATCAGAGAAAGTATATACTGGAGAATAATCACCAGACAATAAAGAATGTAGGGACTTTTTTATTGGGAATAAGTCAACTCAGCTCAACTAATAAAGAGTCACAGATATCACCAAAGGGGTGTTCTCAAAATATCTAATGTAACAAGCTGGGAATAGGAACATGATGGAGACTGTTAGTTACTCCCTTATCAATTTTTTTTCCAAAGTCCTTTCCATTAAGCAATGTGAAGTGAGGTTGACATCTTTCAACTCCTCTCTCTTCTGACTTCCAGTTTGGAAGCAACTGCAGAATCCTAAGTGATTCTAAGAAAACTTAAGACTCAAAGACAACTGGAACAAGACTGAAAAGGTTCTCCCCCCCCCCCCCCAATTTCATTATCTCTCTGTCCAAACACCACTCTACCATTCACACAGGGAGAGTCCCATATCAAATGGCTGTGGTTACATTTTGCATTATCTACCTCATGTTTTGTAAGTCTTGAAAAGCTATTTAAATGTGAATTAATATTAGTATTGTATAGTAAAATTAATCATATTGGCAACAAAAGATATGTATTTAAGATCTAACTCTGTCCCAAACTAACTGCATGACCATGGACAAGTTAATTATTTTGACATTATTAATTATTAATTATAATTATTTTTACCATGGATAAGTTAATTATGGTTTTCATATCTATAAAATGGGGATGATTACACAAAGGATTGCAAGTTGTAGTGCCATTTTAAGTTTTAATAATTATTTAAACTTGGGGAAAGCTAGATGGCACAGGATAGAGCACTGGCCCTGGAGTCAGGAGAACCTGATTCCAAACTGACCTCAGATACTTAATGATTATCTAGCTGCGTGTCCTTGGGCAAGTCACTTAACCCATTGCCTTGCAAAAAACCCAAAAAGCCCTACCAAATAATTATTTAAACTCTAATAATATATTTGTTTAGTTTTTGCAAGGCAATGGGGTTAAGTGACTTGCCCAAGGCCACACAGCTAGGTAATTATTAAGTGTCTGAGGATGGATTTGAACTCAGGTGCTCCTGACTCCAGGGCTGGTGCTCTATCCACTGCTCCACCTAGCCACCCCCTAAACTCTAATAGTTCAAAACAGCATTAAGACTTTTAAGACATACTGTACTTGTAGCATCTTGGACACTGTTTGATCAAAAATTTCAGAAAAGTACCTCAAGCTCAAGACACTAGGTAGGTAGGTCAGCTCTAACTCAAACTCTAGCTCACAAGCCCCAATCAATGTTTTTACTTTTTATGAATCTTACTGAAGATTTATTGGCAGCTACGTGATGAGGTGGATAGAATGCCAGGTCTAGATCAAGAAGACCTGAATTCAAATCCAACTGCAGACATTATTGGCTTTATGACCCTGAACAAGTCATTTAAACCTGTTTGCTTCAATTTCCTCAACTGTAAAATGAGTTGGAGAAGGAAATGGTAATCCCCTCCAGAATCTTTGCTAAGAAAATTCTGAAAGGGGTCATGAAGAATCTGACATGACTGGAATGACTGAAAAACAACAATAAAGAAGATCCATTAGTTCAAACAAAAGACAAATAAAAATGACAAAGAAAGTGACAAAAAAAGATTGCCTCCTGAACAAATGGAATATACTTGTCCACATATTACTACACCTTCAGTTAGAGAGTGGTGGCACTAAGGAATTCATGTGGTCCAAAAAAGATACAAAACTAGTACAACTCAAACTTCCAGTGTTGTGGAGCTTTTGGTGTTCTCTGCTGGGTGCTTCATCTTTGTGAGCTTCTCTTTACTTCCATGTTCCAGCTGTTTGGGGCCATCTGCTAGATTCTCAGTTTTTATCTGCTAACTCATAGTGGCTTCCTGACAAAGGTAGGCTAATAACTGTTCAGTCCATAATCAGACTTAAAAGTCACTATCCAGTTAGAAGCAGTTAAGAAAAGTCAACCAGAGTGTCCTATGCTAAGAAGAAATCTTTTTCTTTTGACTGACTGAAGTTGACCCTTGATCTCAGGCAATATTAGAAAGAGATCAGTTTAATCCTATGTCCCCGAAGCTCTTTTTGAGGGCTCTAAACCTCCCCAAACCCCTCAAATCTCATTGGATCTGTGTAGAGGTTACATTTATGAACATCACTTTCTACTCACTGTCAAGATTCTCCCTGATATACAGTTATGATTCCCTCATACCTCACACCCCAGGCCCAGCCAAGATCTTTCCTGATTTGCAAGCAAATGAAGTTGAATCAGAGCAAAACCCAAGAATAAGGCAGTCATTTCCCTCTGCCTTTGCCCTCATTCCTATTTTTTTTTTAAAAACTATTTTAGCCAGTAATAAAAAAAAAAAAGCAGCCTGTTTTTTTGTATTGTATTTGGGACAGTGTATAAACAGTCACCAGGCAGTCTATTCTATTCAACTCATGGTCTTGTGAGAAAAGTGTTTTCTAAGTTTTAAAGTCCTTTATGTTATTGTTGTGGTGGTGCCATCATGATATTGTCATTATCCCTATCACTCTTATATTACCATTACCATTATCTTCATCATCCCCATCACTATTATTTTTATCATGAACACCATTATTATTATTATTGTTATATTATTATTATTATATGTCTGGCCCCATTCTAATTCCCCAATAGATTGTTAGCTTCTGGAGGGCAGGGGCATTGAAAGTGCTTGTTTTGTGCTGTGCACTTTATGGAAACCCTGCAAAATAATAGACCTTAATCTTTCCAGCAACAATGAAAACCCTTACTTATTATCCACCTAATTCTACAGCTTCTTCTGCTAAACACAGTACAGAGAATTACATAGAGCTAGCTTTCTGATAGCCTACAAACAACAATTCCAATAATAATATGCAATAGATGAAAGGTTACATTTAAGTCAAATTTTGGGAAATTCAAACCACCTTAAAAGCATTGGGGTAGTTGATTGTTCAAAGAACCAGATATCAAATTCTTTTGAAAGCAAAAGGATCCCTTTGTAAAACAGATTCATCTGTGATGTAGTCGTTTCTTAAAATCAAAAGTTCATCTATTGGATTTGCTTAAAGCAAAAGCAACCTATAACCACAACAGCCTCAGATGTTTCCATGATAATATGAGCTTTTTTAAACAGAAAATTCTTTATCTTATAAATATTTGTTCACTCTTAGTCACCTCGACTTGGCTTTCTCTTTCTGAGATCTGGGACTCTTTTGGTTAAGCTGAGTTAAATTTTTGTTTGCTATTTGCTATGTGTGTGTTTGTTTTGGAACTAGTTGTTAGGAAGAAAGTCAGCTTGGTGATAGACAGTAGCAAATGTGTCAACCAATATTTGTGTGTAGTGTTGGAAACATTAGCTTGAGAGTTAAGAACTCTTGACTCTATTCTTGGTTCCATCCCTGGTTCTATATGTCCTCAGAGGAGTGGCTTCACCTCTTTTGTAAACTTTACCATTTAAAAAAAAAGTGGGATTAGATACTCTCTAAGATTCTTTCCATCTCTGTGATATCCCAAAGCCCATTGGTAAGAAACTCTATCCTTATTAATGGTGACCAATGTTCTATGCCTTCATGAAGGGTAAGATAGAGATGGTGAGAGTAGAAAAAAGGAGAGCTCTTTAGTTGCACCAGTCTCTTCCAACTCTACAATCCCTTTAGGCACTTCTGGCTTCCAGCTTTAAGAAAGAAGATGAACTACGCCAGCCCCAAAAAATTCAAGGAAGAAGTTGATATAAGAGGAACTTGCAGTCTTTCTTGGATGAGTTGAGTTATCTCAATCTCAATGGGAGAATTTCATCATGTTGGATTGTCAGGTATACATTCTTATATGTATCCTTTTCCTGACTTCTTTTTTGCTAGAGAATACAATAAATAGAAGTGTTTGCTATTTTCTATGTGTGTTTGTTGTGGAATTTGTTGTTGGTAGGAAGAGAATTAGCTTGGAGATAAAGTTTATGTTCACTTTTCTCTGTTAATGAAGAGCAATAAGAAATTAAGCTTGAACCTGAAAATCTCCCAGACTAATAATATTTATAGGACCAGATAGATATAATCCTAACCTGGTTGCCCTTCTCTGAGTAAAGCGGAGTGATTAAATGTCTGATCTCAATTTTCTATTTCTCTTGGCAGGAAATAAACTCTCATTTAGAGAAGGGTGAAAAGAAAAGGGACTAGAGATATCTATTTAACCTCCCTTAGATCTGTATGATGATAGCCTTATGCTACATGTTGGGGACAGTCAGTCTATAATGTAATTAGAGAGGCAAATTAGTGAATACAGACAATATGAGAAGCAGCAGGAAGACCTTGGTTCACTTCTGATTCTTATAAACTGTGTAACCCTGGGCAAATCACAATCTTTCTGAACCTCAGGGAACTCTCCAAGACTACTAGACTTAATCTACTGTATCTCAGGTTCTGAACTTTGCTTCACATTCAGTCCTGCTGTTTACTATTGCCATTTCCTTTCCACTATCCTTGCCTTCTACTTCTTGCTTTTTAGAAACAGAAATCAAATAAAAACCACTCTTTATTTTATTTTAATTTTTTTTCAAGGCAAATTGGGTTAAGTGGCTTGCCCAAGGCCAAACAACTAGGTAATTATTAAGTGTCTGAGGTCAGATATGAACTCAGGTACTTCTGACTCCAGGGCTGGTGCTCTATCTACTGCACCACCTAGCCTCCCCCCACTCTTTATTTTAGAAAGAACTTGTCCATTGATTCTGTTTTCCTCTTTTTAAAAATTTTTATTGAATACCATTTTTTATATCACATTTCTTTCTGAATATATCTTTTACCCCTCCTCTATGAAATGAGTCTTACAGAAAATGCATTGTTCTACTGCCCCCCCCCCATAGTAACACATCTCTGCAAAGAAGGAAAGGAGGTATATTTTCTCATCTCTTCTTTGGGGATAAGTTTGGTCATTTTAATTATTATTTTGCCATTTTGATACAATATTCCATTGTAATCATATACCACAATTTGCGTCTCATTCTCTTCCCTTCCCTTCACTTCCTTTCTCTTCTCTTCCCAATTTCCTTTCTTTCTTTTCCCTTCCCTTAACTATGAATATTTCATGTGATATATAAATAATAGACTATAAATATATATGTGAACATATAAGTCTACATTTATTCTTATACATTTAAACAAATACTTGTATAAATACAAGTATTTTCACATATAAATGTATATATATGTGTGTGTGTGTCTAAATACATATTTATGTATGTATATATGTGTGTGTGTGTGTGTGTGTGTGTGTGTGTGTGTGTGTGTGTGTGTGAGTGTGTATGTAATACAAGGATATCCTAGAGGAAAGGCACTTGCAGTTGAGAGGAGCAGAAAGGGCTTCTTTTAGAAGGAGGGAATTGAACGGAATCTTGTAGACCTGGGAAGTTAGGAAGTAGAGTCTGGACATGAGTTGAGAGCACTCCATGTGCATGAAGGATAACAGTAAAAAGGCAAGGAATATGGAAATAAATTGTCCTGTTTGAGGGACAGCAATTAGATCCATGGAGCTGAGTAATACAGTATTTGGAGGCAAGGTAGACCAGAACAGTTTATATTTTATCCTGGAAGTAATAGGGAACCACTGCAATTTATTGAACTGGAGAATGATATAATTAGACAAACATTTTAGGAAAATCATCTTGACAGCTGAGAAGATGATGGATTCAAATGGAGAAAGACTTGAGGGAGGGAAAAACAATCCCTACCCTCAAATAGAGAAAGGGAATTTAGTAACACGCTTACTTAAATTTCCTTATCTCTCTAGGCATCACTTGCCAGCCTGGGGATAGCTAGACCATAATCTCAACTGGAACCTTGTGGTCAATTTTGCAGTGTACCAGGAGTAGAATTTTGTTCCTTTTGAAATAATGGTTCTTAGTCTCTGGATGTTTTTCAAATCTCTACTGATGTCCAGTTGACAGCTGAATAATGAATCCAGAGCTAGAAGTTAGCCCCACTTTTTGACTAGAGTACTGAGCCAGTCCTAAGTTTCAGTACTTCCTCTGCCACTAATCAATTATTAGACTTTGGGAAAGCAAGTTTTCCCTCTCTGGGACTCAGTTTCCTTATCTGCAAAATGAGAACATTGGAATAAGTGCTCTCTAAAATCCAATAGAGTTTTAAATTTCTATGACTCTGACTTTATTGCATGGTCTCCAGCTTCATTTCCCATTTGAAACAGTGTTTTAAATTCCTTATTTTACAATGGTTAGGAGAGGGTAGAAAAGAACAGTTTTCTGAGGTGGGGGGGCAGGGATTGCATATTCAGGGGAGAACAGAGCAATTGTTGTATGGAAGGCAGGAATGAGTAGGGTAAGAATAAAATAGAAGATTTAGATGGAGGCAGCTAGGTGGCACAGTGGCTAGAGCACTGGCCCTGGAATCAGGAGGACCTGAGTTCAAATTTGACACCTAATAATTTTCTAGCTGTGTGTGTGTGACCTTGGGCAAGTCATTTAACCCCATTGCCTTAAATAAATGAAAAAATTTTAAAAAGAGTGTAGGAATTGAGATAAGAGGACAACTATAGGCAAACCTAGTCTACTTTGAATATTTTCACTGCCGGAAATAAAAAAAAGATTTTTTTTAAAAAGTTGGATATCTAGGGAAAGTGTTTTTTAGGTAGACAAACATTGGTTTTGATAATTTTTCCCCCTTAAATCCAAAGCATCATATTTCATTTTATTGATCCTCTTTCATAATAGCAATACTTTCCCAATGAGGGCGCTAGTGGTGCAGTGAATGGAATGCTAGGCCTGGACTCAGAAAGACCTGAATTCAAATAGTACTGTAAGATACTTTTTAGCTGTGAGACACTGGGCAAGTTGTTTGCCTCAGTTTCCTCATTTGTAAAATGAACTAGAGAAGAAAATGGCAAACCACTCCAGAATTTTTGCCAAGAAAACTCCAAATAGGGTCTCAGAGACTTACTGAAAAATGACAAAATAACTTTCTAATCACACCTCTCTCCAACCCTAGAATGCCCAATAGAATTCTTCCTTGCATATAATAAAGTAGAAGCCTTACACAGAGTAAGTGAACACATTTGCCAAGTATGCCTCATCCTACACTTATTGCCTAACACCTTCCTACTAAGAATAGGGAAGCATATTTCATTGCCAATCCTTTGAGATCAGGATTGGTCACTACATAGAAAGAATTTCTGCAGTCTTTTAAGTTTCGTTCCTCTTGGTATTCTCGTGGTCATTCTCTTGGTTCTGTCTGCTTTGCTCTGCATCAGTTCAAGTTTGAGGAAATCTTCCAAGTTTCTTTTTTTGAGGCAGCAATTGAATGTCTCAAAAACACAGGTTAAACTTTTCTCAGCCTATCCAAAAATCATGTCTCTACACCCAACTCTTTTTGATTGAATTGCTAATGATTGCTTCTGTTTTATTTCTGATTCTTTTCCCTGAAACACCAAGGATGAGGCACTCCTTTTCAACATGTTCCCGGAGGCTCCATTCCAGAAGGAGATGGAATAAATGGTGAAGAGACCAGTAGTGGTTTATCATTTTTCTTAGGCACGAAAGAGTCTGTATGTTATAGTGGAAGGAGCACTAGTCAGATGGCCAGGAGGCCTGGGATTCTGCCCAGCTGCCACTGACTTATGTGCAACTTCAGCCAAATCACTTTGGGGCCTCAGTTTCCTTCCTCATAAAAAGGAGGGATTGGCTTAGATGATTTCCATCGACCCTCCCAATTTTAAGATTTTTGTGATAAATAGCAATAAACAGTTGGAGGAGGACCAACATAGAAAAGCTATTCCCTCCATCCCAATGGCGGCTGAAAGCTCAGTCAGGGTCCTGGAAGTGCAATTTAACACACAACAGATGAAACCATTTTCTCTGGGCATGCTCAATATGCCCTTGGTTGAGGCTGTGGGGGATATTTGAAACTCTAGTGGATTCCACTTTGGAGCTTGGAACTGAAACCACAGCCCAATCACAAAGAACACACATGATCTCTCTGAAAAGGAAGAATATTTGCCCTACAAAAAACTTAAAGGCTAACTGGGAGTGGGAGTATATGGGCTAGAAAAAAGACCTGAAAAGGAAGAAGCATAGAGACACTAACCTACAAGTTTGGGATAATTATTTTCTTTGTTGTCTTGGAAATGACTACTTCCTGTCTTGCCTAGGTTGAGTGAAGGATTGTGCCAGCATAAAGCAACGTCATTCATTCTTTTTCTGCTCTGCCTCCAACTACCACCCTGGAATCATAGGTCACTTTTTAGTAAAGTAGTAACTAGGGCAAGGTGACAAGGGCTTTGTCTACAGGTCCCTAAAATTTATAAGTTCTGCCAACAACTTTCTAGTGTTAGAGCTTAACTAGTATTATTATGACTTAATTAACAAGAATAGCTAAAATGAGAAGCTACCAGATGGCTAATTGTCCTTCTCCTTCTAAACATGGCCCAGATGAACTCCTTGGCTGAGCTGGGTCCTGCTCTCTCTAATTCCAGGTGTCTCCCCGCAGCAGTGTGCCAATATCTCCGCGTGTCCCTCCATCCTCTACTCTTTTCAGTCAACTAAATTGTGATTGAGTTGAGGGCAATTTCTTCCAAGTACAAATAAAGCTAGTTATGGGTTTGCTTATTTGTAGAATGTGGGTCCAATAATCTACACTACCCATGGAAGTGAACCATGACACCATGACATAGCTCAGGCTTCATAGTTTATAAAATGCTTTCTTCACCTCATAGAGGAGATAGTATAAATATTTTCATCCCCATTTTACAGATGAGAAAATTTACAGAGATGGAAAGACTTATCCTAAGTTAAAAAGCTAGCAAGTAGTTCTGGCTGAATTTTTCCCCATGGATGATTCATCCTAGCCCAAGTTCCAGGGTTCTATTTCCACAACTCAAGAGATAATTCAGACATAACAAGTTTAGTTTAAGAGCAGGTTGAATGGGGCAGCAGATATACTTTCCTATATTTTTCTGATAAAAATGTTTTAAGTAAGTTTGTATTTGTGGAGCAAATAACAAGTTATAGGAAACAAGGACATTCTGAGTGAATAGGAATTAAAACATACTATATCTAATCCACAAAAGGTAGCCTGGTCTAATAGATAAAAGGCTAGCCTCAGGGTCAGAAAGGGCTGAACTGACAGGTTCTTGCTATGTGATCAATAACAAGTCACTATTCTCTCATACCTTCAGGAAACTCTAAAACTAGACATTACAGATAAGTTATCAATCTGTATTGATTAGATCATTTATATAGAACCAGAAAGGACCCCTAAGCAATCTCTAGCCCTACTACTTAGCAAGGGAGGGGAAGTGGCTGGCATATGGTAGATGCTATCTTTTGCCTTTTTTTGCAAGCCCAGAATTTAGCACTTGCTTTAGTTGCTGTTATTAAGTTATTTTTTTCAGTCATGTCTGACTTTGTGATGCCTTTTGGGATTTTTTTTGGCAAAGATAGTAGAGTCATTTGCCATTTCCTTCCCTAGGTCATTTTGCAGATGAGGAAAATGAGACAAACAAAATAAAATGATTTGTACAGAAAAGAAAGTGATTGAGGTCAGATTTTAATTCTCAAAGACGAGTCTTTCTGTCTCTATCAACTTGGTCACTAGCTGATCAAATTAATCAATCAACAAACATTTATTAAGTGTCTACCATGTATCAGATACTGTGCATGGGTGGGGATGAAAAAAGAAGCAAATGACAGTCTGCCTTCAAGTAGTTTATAATCTAATTGACTGATTGACTCATTTTTTTAACTTGTTCTAACATTTTATTTGTTTTCCAATTATATACAATAGAAATATGTACCCATCATTTTTTGCAAGGCTCTGAATTCTACAATTTTCCCCCTTCCTCCCTTCCCCCACTGTCTGACAATACATTGTTTCCATGCCATACATTGATGTAAATTGAATGTTATAAGAGTAAACATAAGAATAAACATAAACCCCCTCCCCTGCTAAGAAGATGAGAAACCTCAAGAATAGAGAGAGAGAAAAAAAAATTGTACTCCAGTCTGTGTTCAGGTTTCAGTGGCTCTGTCTCTGGGGTGAGTTGCTTTCTTTATCCTAAGACCACCAGAGAAGTTGCTTCAATATTTTTCCCTCAGTTGCTATCACTAGCTGTACCTCCACTCTATTTCTCCCCACTCTCATTTATTCTATTCTCTCTCTCCTTTCATCCTGGCCCTGTCCAAAAGCATGTTGAATCTGAGTACCCTCTCCCACAATCTTCCCTCTCTTCTATCACCTATTCCCCCCTTCCCTCCCCCCATTCCCCCTCATCCCATCCCTTTCCTCCCATCCTTCTCCAGGGCAAGACAGATTTCCTCACCCTATTAAAGTGCATATGTCATTTCTGCCCTGAGCCATTTCTGATGAGAATGAAGCCTCCCTCATTCCCCCTTGCCTTCCCCCCTCTACTCCATTGAAAAAGCTTTTTCTTGACTCTTATGTGAAATTTCTTAGCTTTTTTCTTCATCTCCTTTCCCTTCCTCCTGGTACTTTCCTTTATCACCCGTTGACTCCATCCCTTTACTACATCATACCATTATATTCTGCTCCTTCCTATGTCCTGTCTATACATGTTCCTTCTAACAGCTCTTATATATGAGAAAGTTCATGAGTTATCAATATCTTCTTCCCATGCAGGAATACAAACAGTTCAACATCATCAAGTTCCTCATAGTTAGTCCTCCTATTCCACCCCCTCTATGGTTCATCAGAGTCCTGTACTTGGAGATCAAACTTGCTGTTCAGTTCTGGTTGTCTCAATAGGAAAGTTTAAAAGTCCCCTGTTTCATTGAAAGTCCATCTTTTCCCCTGAAAGAGGATGTTCAGTTTCGCTGGGTAGTTGATTCTCAGTTGTAAACCAAGATCTTTTGCCTTCCAGAATATTCTAATCCCTACAAGCCCTTAATGTAGATGCTGCCAGATCCTGTGTAATACTGACTATGTAGTCTCAGTAGTTGAATTGTTTGTTTCTGGCAGCTTTTAGAATTTTCTCTTTGATTTGAGAGTTTTGGAATTTGGCTATAATATTCCTGGAAGTTTTTCTTTTGGGATCTCTTTCAGGGGGTGACTGGTGAATTCTCTCGATTTCTATTTTACCCTCACCTTCTAGGCTCTCAGGGCAATTTTGCTGCATTATTTCTTGAAAAATGAAGTCTAGGCTCTTCTCCCGGTTGTGGCTTTCAGATAGCCCAACAATTTTTAAATTATTTCTTCTGAATTTGTTTTCGAGGTTGGTTGTTTTTCCAATGAGATGCTTCACATTTTCTTCTAATTTTTGGCTTTTTTGGCAAAGTTTTATTTCTTCCTGCTTTCTTGCAAAGTCATCAGCTTTCTTTAGTTCCATTTTGCATTTGAAGGAGTTATTTTCTTCAGAGAGCTTTTTTATCTCTTTTTCCAGCTGGCCAATTCTTCATTTTAAAGCATTCTTCTCATTTGCCTTTTGTTTTGCTTTTTCCATTAGGCCTAAACTGGTTTTTAACATATTTTTTCTTCAGTATTTTTTTGTATATCTTTCACCAAGCTTTTTTTTTTATTCACCAAGCTTTTGATTTGGTTTTCATGATTTTTTTGCATTGCTCTCATTTCTCCTCCCAATTTTCCTTCACCTCCCTTAATTTCTTTTCGAAGTCTTTTTTGAGCTCATCCATAGTCTGAGCCCATTTTCTATTTCTCTTGGAGGTTTTGGATATGGAAGCTTTGTTTTTGTCATCATCTGAGTATGTGTTTTGGTCAGATTCTTCTTTTTCTGTTGTTTATTCATTTCCTCAGCCCAAGACTAATTTACAGCACCTCCAAGGCTTTGGGGTTGTTTTTTTGGGGAGGGACACCCTACTGGGACCTTTATTCCTCCAAGGTCTTATGATCTCTTGCCTGTGCTTTGATATGTAGATGGACCAGTACTTCCCTCTGCCCTGGGGCTATAAGGAGGGATCCTGCTATCTTAGTATTGGAAGTCCAAACTGCAATCTGGGTCTGAGTGTAGGCAAACAGCTGAGTCTTACCCCAGGGAGAGCAGAGAAGTCTCTGCAGACTTCCCTTACTGTCTCTGGGGGTGCAGGCTGCTTTCTCCCGATTCTTGCAGCAGATTCTGCAGCTGTGCCCCTTCACTCCACACTCACCCAGGTGAGTTCTCTCACAGCCCCTTCACGCTGTTGCTGGTGATCTCTGGGCTGTGCTGGGCTGTGCTGGACTGGGCTCAATTCTCATTTTATTGAGGAAATTTGGGGTCAAGCCATACAGGCAGCAAGTGACAAAATTGGGATTGGAATTCAGGTCCCAAGACTCCAATTTCATTGGGATCTTTCTGTTGCTACTTTGAGTTCCATTATCTGGCTGTGATGAATCACAATTCAGACCCAGGGATGCTGGTGTGGAAGAAAATAGAGATTTATTGAGAAGTTACAACACAAAGGAAAGTGATAGGAAAGTTTAAAGAAAAGACCATGTGGATTGCTAAGTAATTTTGGCAGGTCAGCTGGCAGGCTCAGCTGAAGTCTGGGGTGGGGAGAGAGAGAGAGAGAGAGAGAGAGAGAGAGAGAGAGAGAGAGAGAGAGAGAGAGAGAGAGAGAGAGAGAAGAGAAGAGAAGAGAAGAGAGAAGAGAAGAGAAGAGAAGAGAAGAGAAGAGAGAGAAGAGAAGAGAAGAGAAGAGAAGAGAAGAGAAGAGAAGAGAAGAGAAGAGAAGAGAGAAAGGGTAGGTATTACTGAGGTTTGGGTTAACCAGGCCACATAGTGAAGCCCATGGAGCTCCACTTGGTTTAAGGAAGAGCCAGAGAAAAGTCCATCCTTTTGGATGGGAGTTGGAAGAAGCAAGAGAGGTCAAAGGGGCAACATTTCCTGTTAAATGCTCCTCCATTGTAAGCTGGACAGAGGGTGCTGCTTGGGAGAGGTCTTTTACACCTAGGAGCAGGTAGCTTCCAATGGCAATCTTATGTGCTGGTTCCTCCTGTCTCAAGGTACTTGATGTCTAATTTTAAGTGCCTGCCAGTGTCCCGACCAAGGTTATGTCAAGAGGGAAATGGAGGATAAGGTACAAACAACAGGGTCAAGGGGAGACAGGATAAAATCAACAGTGTCTAAGGAGACAGAATCTCAATAGTGAGAACCTCTGCCCATTTAACAGATTTTGCTTCTGCAACATTCACAGTTTGCTACATCATTTTCACTATACCATTCTTCCTTAAAAATGCTGTCACAAAACTTTGTGGTTTATGTAGATTTCTGTATTAAAAATTTATATCCACCTGCTATTAGAAGGAATGTTCACAATGGGAGTTCTGATATCATTATGAAGTAGGAGAATGGCTGGGAAAGGGGCTTTAAGGATGGATGGGGGTTCATTATGGATGAAGATATCAAATTAGGTTCTCTGATTCTGGATTGTAAGAAAAGGCTTAAATTTTAATTCACAAGTTACTATAAAGTTCACAAGTTACTACCAAAATGGTTCACAGGTTAAATTTTTTGGAGAAACAACAGGATAAAAATGGGTTTTAGTAGAAGTAGTGAAGTTAAGCAAAGAAAAAACACCTACAAGTTGGACTGATGAAAACATCAAAGACAGCTAAGAGGGAGGAAAGAGAAACAGCCATGAGACTGTTGGATGGGCTTAGATCAACATGGATCTAGCAGCATGGAAAAGAGGGTGAGCAGAATTTTTAAAGTTACCCTATCAGGGAGGAGTCAGGGGGAGGGTTCAGGGATTGGCCCACCTGGAGCTGAGTGGAGTGGAAAAATAAATGCCAGAGAGGTAGAGGAGGGGTAGGAGGAAGGGGCTGAGAGACTTTCTTAGCAAATTTACACTTGAGAAGAGGAAGTCAGATGCCCATAGAAAATGCCAGATAATAGCACAGATAATAGTTCCTTAATATTACAGGAAAGGTTAGACAAATGTTTCTCTAATATTTCTCCTTCATCAATAGGTCTTAACAACAAAAAACTCCTCACAAGTGCTGATATTACCTAAAAACAAATATAAATTTTTTCTGCTTTTTCTCTCTTTTGTGCTAAATATGAATCTCCCCCTTGTATCAAAGATCACAAAGTCCCTAAGAGTGGTGGTGGTGGTGGTGGTGGGGATTATAGAGCCCTAGCCCTAGAGTTAAGAGAACCTGAATTCAAATTTGACCTCAGACTCAACACCTACTAGCTATATGACCTTGGGCAAGTCATTTAACTCTGAATGACATCCAAAGCCTTCTCCAGTTGTCCTGATCCATAGTTGGTCACTGGACCCAGATGACACTGGAGGAGAAAGTAAAGCTGGTGGCTTAGCACAGCAGCCTTCACTTGAATCTAATTCACATGGATGTCATGGCATCACCTCCCTAATGTCATAGTCTTCTACAGGAATAAAGGACAAAGCAATGCAATATCTGATATTGAACCATCCTGAGTTGAGGGCTGCTTCCTTGATGGACAAGTCAGAAGTAGCTTTTTTTAAACCCTACCTTCTGATGGTGAAAGTGTATAAGAATCCCCCTTCAAAACTCCATTTTAGGGATCTGGTTTTCTAATTGAGTCCCCTTGCATGCCTGTGTAATCAGCAAACTTAAAGAAATTTAATAAATATATATGTTAGCCTAATTCTGTTTGTTCTTTCTTGAGATCAAACTCTGCAGGCTAATGTTTGTCCCTTATTAGGACAAACTCTAGAGGTTAATACCTTCTGGTTAGTTTAATTCTTAATTAAAGCCACACTCATGGAGTTCGTCACAAGGTGGAAAATCCACAGTGGAAAATGTAGGATAAACTGGAGGGCAGGGATCTGTCTTATGTTTCTATGAGTCCCCCCCACAAATGTTGCACAAAACCTTGTATATGGCTATAAAAATCAACATCAATGAATAATTTTTGTGAATGACAATTGACTCTAACCATTCATAGTTATACCTTTTGCTTCATCAGTATACAATACTTTAATCTCAGCTCCCACAAAACACTTACATTTAAGAATATAGAATCGTAGAGGCCAGCAATGGAAAGATTTCTAGACTGATAATCAAAAGACCTGGATTCCAGTTTGGGCTCTACCAAAAACTAACTGTGTGACTCTAGGCAAGTCATATCTCTCATCCTAGGGAGTTGAAAGATATGCATAATAAAGGGAGGAATTTGGGTTGGGTGGTTAGAGAACAATGACTTCGCCTACTTAGCTTCCCTTTTGTTCTTTTTCAAATTCATTTGCATGCTAAACCAGAGAGGATCTTGGAAATACCTAAACTAAATTAGATATTATCTCGGTGGAGATTTACTGCTTGAAAAGATTTAATCTTAGCCTAGGGGTACTTTGCTTGGCTTTAGGTAGTTGGGTGTGGTTGACTATGACTAAAAATCCATCAGCTTCCCCTTATCAGGAGTATTACTATTAGACTGGAGTAGAGATTGAAATTGGATTGCCCTGAAGAGATGAGTCCAGAATTTGGTGCAAGCAGCAACTCTTGGTTTAGACTAACTCAACCAGTAGTCTACAGTCACCAGAAAATCAATGGAGCAAAGCCTAGCAGAGTCTGTTGCAGAAATAACTACAAATTGACTACCTCAAAACTAGTAGCATAATGTTCAGTTTAGATTTATGTGTCCTGTCCTCAACATTAAACCATCGACGACTAGTGGAGCAATGCACTCAGCAGAGATACTATAATCAGCAAGTCCGGTAAGAGCAGGGAGATTATATTACCAGAAGACACAGCTGATTGTACAGTGGCAGAACTATGAGTTGACCCTTTACACATTTACCCTATCCATATATGTGGGCTCTTCAGGCATAATCTCTTTGGAAGAGATTCCCATTGATGGCATTGAGTGTACCCTATGTTTTTTGGAGATATGTTGCATTGAGACTTTCATTATGCTATTACATTAAATGGGATTTTGAGGTCACTAATTAAAGATAGAAATCGAGAGTTACTGAAAGACAAAGGAATTCATGTGCCCCCGGGATTCTAAAACTGTTCAGGATTTCATTACAAATTATTATAAAATAAACAGATTAAAACTTTTTCCCCTCCTGGAGAATCAATAAGTACTTTAGGACAGGGTGAATAACAAAAAACTGGGTGAGGTTGCTTGGGAGACAAAGAAGAGACTGAGGGAGATAGAGACAAAATAAAGACAGTCAGGGAGAGACAGAGTCAGAGAGAGTGGAGGCCCCTAGTGGAGGTCCAGGCCAGAGTTTATAGCCTTGCCCATTATCTGGGTACTGAGGGTAAAAGGGAAAATCTTTCCCCCCATACCAAAACCAGGTAGAAGTTGGAAGCTGGAGGGTTGGGAATGACTAGACAGGATACAAATTTTACACTTAACAATGAGACAATAGAGGTCAATTTACATTTCAAGAGCAAAAGAGTCTTTGACTCTTTAATAAGATTTAATAGCATTAGAGATTATTTTCTATATTCCTAATTCTCTGCTTCATTTTGTTTTTTTTTGTTTTTTTACATCAACCCAATCCTTTCATTTATTGTGAGAAGTTTACAAAGTGAAGTTACTTTCTCAAGATCTACTTTTTTTTAGTTTCTAAATTTTTTATTTTTTTATTCTCATTTTGTACAAATGTTTTCTTAACATTAATAAAATATTCTTGTTTAAGAGTAAACGAAATACCCCCCCCCCCATGAATATAGACTTGCTTGAATGATAAAGTAAAGGGGAGAGAAAAAAATTAAAAAAAATAGTAATAATTGTAGGTATGGCCAGGTGGTGCAATGGATGAAGCACCAGCCCTGGAGCCACAAGCACCTGAGCCCACATCCAGTCCCGTAGACCCAACAATCACCCAGCCGTGTGACATGCAAGCCACCTGATCCCCACTGCCCTGCAAAAACCAAAAAGAAGAAAAAAAAAGACCCAAAATAAAATAAAATAGTAATCATAGTAGGGGTGGCTGGGTGGCAGACAGAGCATTGGCCCTTGAGCCAGGAGCACCTGGGTCCAAATCCGGCCTCAGACACCCAAAGATCACCCTTCTATGTGACCCCAGACAGGCCACCCAGCCCCATTTGCCCTGCACCCTCCCCCAAATAATAATAATAAAAAATGTGCTTCAGTCTTTGTTCCAACACCAACAACTCTGTCATGGGTGGATCACATTCTTTATGGTAAGTCCATCACAAAAGTTACTTCCATATTTTTCCAACATTGCCATTGCTGATCGCAACTCCCTCCTTTCTTATTTCTCCACTACCACGTACTATATTTTCTCTCTCCTTTCACTCTGACTCTGCTGTAGGGTCACTGAGTGGCGCAGCAGACAGATCCCTGGCTCTAGGGCCAAGAGGCCCTGAGCCCCCATATCACCCCTTAGGCCCAGAATCCACCCAGCCCTGTGGTCCTGGACAGGCCATCCAATCCCAGCCCCTTGAAAGAAGTATAAAAGAAAATGTGTTATATCTGACCACTCTTCCCACCATGGTCCATCCTTTCCTCCTTTATTCACATCCCCACCCCTTCCCCCTGCTCCCCCCTCATTCTTACTCCAGATGTCTATACCCCATTGAGTATATATGCTGTTTCCTCTCCTAGCCACCTCTGATGAGAGCAAAGGTTCCCTCATTTCCCCTTGCCTCTCCCCTTCCATATCATTGCAATAGCTCATTGTAATAAAGAAAAATCTTATTATATGAAATATCTTGGCCTATTCCCCTCTCCTTTTTCTTTCTCCCATTACATTTCCCTTTTTTTCTATTGACTCCATTTTTACACCATATTTATTCTTTGAATTCAGCTTTCTCCTGTGCTTCAACTATAAAAGCTCCCTCTACCTGCTCTATTAGCTGAGAAGGTTCATATGAGTATTATCAGTGTCATTTTTCTATGCAGGAACATGCAGTTCATCCTCATTAAGTCCCTCATATTTCCCCCTTCTCCAATCTCTATGCTTCACCTGGGTCCTGTATTTGAAGATCAAACCTTCTGTTCAGCTCTGGCCATTCCAAAAGGAACATTTGAAATTTCCCTGGTTCATTGAAAGTCCATCTTTTTCCCTGGAAGTGGATATTCAGCCTTGCTGGGTAGTTCATTCTTGGCTGCATTCTAAGCTCTTTTGCCTTCCGGTATATTGTATTCCAAGCCCTATGAGCTTCCAAAGTAGCTGCTGCTAAGTCCTGTGTGATCCTGACTGCAGCTCCATGATATTTGAACTGTGTCCTTCTGGCTGCTTGTAATATTTTCTCTTTGACTTGGGAGTTCTGGAACTTGGCTATAATATTCCTAGGGGTTGTTTTTTTTGGGATCTCTTTCTCGGGGGGATCGGTGGATTCTCTCCATTTCTATTTTGCCTTCTGCTTCTAGAATATCAGGGCAATTTTCCTGTAGTAATTCTTTGAAAATGATGTCAAGGCTCTTTTCTTGATCATGACTTTCAGGTATTCCAATAATTTTTAAATTATCTTTCCTAAGTCTGTTTTCCATATCAGTTGTTTTTTCAATGAGATATTCACATTTTCTTCTAATTTTTCATTTTTTTTGGTTTTGAAGTATTGATTCCTGATTTCTGATAAATTCATCAATCTCCCTGAATTCTATGCTTTGTCTGAAGGATTTGTTCTCCTCAGAGAGTTTTCTTATCTCTTTTTCCATCTGGCCAATTTTGCTTTTTAAAGCATTCTTCTCCTCAATAACTTTTTGAACTGTTTTATCCATTTGACCTAAGCTGGTTTTTAGCATGCTATTTTCTTCAGCATTTTTTTGGATTTCCTTGACTAAGCTGCTGACTTCATTTTCATGTTTTTCCTGCATCTCTCTCCTTTCTTTTCCCAGTTTTTCTTCTAACTCCCTCACTTGATTTTCAAAGTCTTTTTTGAGCTCTGTCATAGCCTGATCCCAGTTTCTGTTTTTCTGGGAGTCTTTAGATGCAGGAGCTTGTGTTTCCTCATCTTCAGACTGAGTATATTGATCCTTCTTGGGATCATAGATAATGTATTTCTCAATGGTGTTCCTCTTTTTTCTCTGCTTGCTCATTTTCCCAGACTAAGCCTGTTTTTGGGGTGCTTCCTGAGCTTTTGGGGCACTCCCACAAGGGTCTCAGTGTGTGAGGCTGTGTCCTCCCTCCTGATCTGTGAATGATCATATGAGCTCCTGTCTGCCACGGGCCTGAGGTAGTGGGGGCCGCTGCTGTTCTGTGTGGGGTCCTAGACAGCAATCGGGATCTGAATGTGTTCAGAGCCCCAGAGTCCTGTTCCAGGGACAGAGGACCGAGCTCTGAAGTCTCTCTTCACTCCCCTCCCTCAGCTCAATGGGCTCATGCCCTGGAGGCTCCTGCTTATGGGCTCCGCCTGCTTCTGTTCCTGGATCTGGGTTGCTGAAAAGACCAGACTGCTGGCTGTGTGCCCTGAGGCCTGGGCTCCACGTGCTTGCTCTGGCAGAGGTCCCCCGCTGTTCCCCCACTTTGTGCCTGCTGCTCCCCGGGTTGTAGCTCAGAAGACTCCCCCGCTGCTGTGAGCTGGGGCTCCCAGAGCCCTGGGGCTGCCTCCCAGAGGCTGAAGTTCTTTCGCTCTTTCGCCACCCCTCTGGTGGGCCGCAGCTCCGACCCCGGGGAGCAGAGCCTTTCTGTTCTTTTCCAGGTTACCTTGAGTAGGAGAACTGCCTCTCTGGGTCCCTCTGTGGGTTCTGTCTCTCGAAAGTTTAGTTAGAGTCCTTAGTTTAGAAGTTTTATCAGAGAGCGCCTAAGATGCGATCCTTTCTTGTTGTCATCTTGGCTCCACCCCCTCTGCTTCACTTTGAACTGTCTTTTAGCTGAGTAGAGGTAAACACATTGGTCAGGATAGATGAGATGTAGTTTTATGTAAATGTGACTCCAGCGAGCTCATTGATTCTGATGTGATTCTTCTGGAAATCCTGCATGTAAAAGGCTATTGGTCCACTTCATTCAATTACCTCTGTTCTGGGCTGTCCCCAATCCAAATAATGCACTAGAAAAGCTCTCCTTTGAGAAATTTCTCTTTAGATTGTTTGAAGTTCCCTTTTCCCTGGTTTCCAGTATAAAGTTATTCTTTCCACATCTTTAGGGTCATAATCTGGAAAATTCTTATTTTGCCCCTTCATTCCTTTTTTTTTCAGGATCATGACACTTTAATCATCATAGTAGTTATAAGATCTCATTGTTATCTAGTGCTTATTTTATATACATGACCTCATTTAAACAGCATGGTAAACTTTAAATAGGGCAAATATCACCAATACCATTTTTTTCTTCAGTCTACACTCTCTTTTTTAAATTTATATTTATTAAAGATATTATTTGAGTTTTACAATTACCCCCCAATCTTACTTCCTTCCCCTCACCCTCCCACCAAAAGCAATCTGTCAGTCTTTACTTTATTTCCATATTCTACATTGATCCAAATTGAGTGTGATGAGAGAGAAATCATATCCTTAAGGAAGAGACAAAAAGTCTAAGAGATAACAAGATCAGATAATAAGATCTGTTTTTTTCTCTAAATTAAAGGGAATAGTCCTTGAACTTTGTTTAAACTCCACTCACTTGCCCCTTCATTTTTTTTTTTTTTTTTAGATTTTTGCTAAGCAACAGGGTTAAGTGGCTTGCCCAAAGCCAGACAGCTAGGTAATTAATAAGTGTCCGAGACCAGATTTGAACCCAGGTACTCCTGACTCCAGGACCAGTGCTTTATCCACTGCACCACCTAGCCGCCCCTTGACCCTTCATTCTTAGCAGAGAAGAAGTCTGGATTTTTTTTTTATTTTTCTTTTATGGGGTGTTTACAGCATTAAAAGATAAAATGTTTATATTATACCACACATATATTTTAAGTAAATCTGAGTTTCTAAACATTTTCTGTGTCATTTGCTGGCCTTTGCATATATCTGAAGCTTCTGCAAAACTCTCCCAAAATTCCCATTTAATATCTTTGCCAATACATGATATAATGAAACTGTGAAGGAGAAAATCAAGAAGTAGAAGGAATAATTGTATTTCTGTTCCTAACTGGTTGTCCAGACCTCCCCTCTCTGTAACACTCCCACTCAAAGTGAATTCCATATATTTTGGCATCTGGTAGAGTTCTCTATTCGAGTGGTGGAAGAAGTCTCATAAAGGGCAAATTACTAAGTCTCTTTACATTAGCTTTTTAATCTAAAAATATGTCTCTGATTGCCTGGAATGCACTCTCTCTTCATCTTCATCTCTTAGAATTGGAGCTTACTTTGTAAGTCTCCAGTGTCAGGTCTGATGACCTCAGTGAGTTTGGTCATTTAATAAAAAATCAAATTAAACAAGGTATTAACCTCCAGAATCTGTCCTCATTAGGGACAAACATTAGTCTCTAAGATTTTGGTCTCAAGAAAGAAAAAACAGAATTAGGTTAAGATAGATGTTTACTAAAATTTCTCTAAGCTTGCTCATGATGCAGGCATGCAAGGGATCTTGGTTGGAAACTAGAGCCCCAAAATGGAGTTTTAGAGAGGAATTTTTATACAATTCCATTATCAAAAGGCAGAATTTGAACAAAACTGCTTCTAGCATGTCCATCAAGGGAGTAGTCCTCAGTTCAGGTTGAAGCTGAATTAGCAGACTTTCCTAGGAGGTAACAGCTCAGGATGGAGCTGAATTATAAGACATTCCCAGGAGGACATGTGGGAAGGAGTGTCCCTTCCAAAAGCAGGATCTTTGTACCTTATCAGTTTTACTAAGACTACCACAAGGCATGTGAATCTGCCCCCTTCAGGATCTTGATGCCACCCAGGGACATTGATACAATGGGTTTTAGATCAATCTGTCCCATGTGCCAGCTTTCCTAATTCCCTTCAGTTAGACTCCTCCTCCAATAATACTTTGCCTTTGTTTGTCCTGTAGGCAGCAAGCTTCCCCCAGCAACAGAGTACAAACACCTTTAGGGGAGGGACAGAACCTGACACTGTAGGCCCCTAATAAATGCCTGGATTTCTAGGGGGCACAGTGGATAGAGTCTGACGGCTAGAGTCAAGAATATTCATCTTTCTGAGCATCATCAAATCTGGCCTCAGACACTTACTAACTTTGTGATCCTTAACCTCTGTGACCCTTAAGTTTCCTCACTTATGAAATGAGCTGGAGAAGGAAATGGCAAATCATTCCAGGATCTTTACTAGGAAAATTCTAAATGAGATCATGAAGTTGGACATGATTGAAGTAACTGAATAACAACAAATAAATGGTTTGTAAAATGAATAAACGACTAGATGTTGGTAATTTTCTAAATGTATACCTTGGCTGCTTCCCAGGTTGAGAAGCTATCCAGTTACTCTTACCCTGCCTCTCAAAGCTGCTCTAATGTTTAGGCATTCCAAATCTGGAGTGTGTATATGAGTGCATGCATGTATGTATGTGTGTATGTGTAAGAAATATTCTATTGGAAGGGGGAGTAAGATCAAGGGATTACAGATGGGCAGACTAAATATTTAATCAGTACTCACAAAAATAAAAACAAGAATTACATAGAATGAGAAAGTGTAGATAGGTTGTAACATGCAACAAATGAAGAGAATGCCAACATTGTTGAGATCTATTGAAATATCCACAAACCCCTGCAGTTACATCTCTCCTTTTAAAATATTTTTATTAATATTTCTCTTTCTTATATCATTATATTATTCCATGTAGTCTTTCCCTTATCCCTCCCTAGGAGCCATTCTTTATTGGGAATAGTCCATTTTTTTTCCTAGAGAGGAAAAAAGTCAGCACAACTAATTGATGCATTGAGAAAGTCCAAAAACATGTGCAATGTGTAACACTTATGGATTTTCCACTTCCAGAAAGGTGGGCATGTTGGGGGTAACTACCTAAATTTAAGTCCCTGTTGATTTTCAATATTTGGTTATGTTTGCTTTTGATTTTGTTGTCACGTTTCTTTCCATTTCCATTGTTAAAAGTTTCTGTATATATTGGTGTGTCTGTGTATTATTTTATTGACTATTTGCTTCACTCTGCAGCAGTTCACATAGATCTTTCCATACTTTTCTGTATTCATCACACACACGTCATTTCTTTTTTATTGATATTTTATTTTATTTTTCCAGTTACATGTTATAAAAGTTTTTCAATATTCATCCACATGCATATGCATTATTTTTAAATTACATAATTTCTTTCTACCCTCCCTTCTCATCCCTCTCCCCTCAGTGGCAAATAGTCAGTTGAATGTTGTAAATATGTACATTTGTGTTAAATATGTTTACAGATTAGTCATTTTTGGTATGAGGGAATTAAAGATTAAGGGAAAAGAAAGAAAACCATGAGATAGGAAAGAAATTCAGAAAATAATTTTTTTAAAAGGTGAATTTTATGTTTAGATTCTGAAGGTTTTTAAATTTTGTTTTGTTTTGTTTTTCTTCATCTGGATAGGGATACCATTGTCTGTAAGCAGACTAATAAGATTGTCCTAGCTCTTGGAAATCCTGAGAAGTGCTGCATCCATCAAGGTTGATCAACTCACAGTATTGTTGTTAATGTGTACATTGTTCTCTTGGTTCTGCTCCCTTTGCTCAACATCAGTTCCTGTAACTTATTCCATGCTTCTCTAGAGTCTGACCATTTATGGTTTCTTATAGAATAATAGTATTCCATAACATTCATATATTATAACTTATTTAGTCATTCCTCAATTGATGAGCATGCCCTCAATTTCCAATTCTTTGTCTGAGTTGGAGCTGCTATGAATATTTTGGGACTTTTCCCATTTTTTATGATTTCTTTTGGATATAGGTCTAGTATTGGTATTGCTGGGTCAAAGGGTATGATCAATTTTATAGCTCTTTGGGTATAGTTCCATATTTCTCTCCAAAATGGTACATACATCATTTCTTGCAAAGGAGTAATACTCCATTACATTCATATACCACAATTTCTTTAGACATTCTCTAATCAATGGGCATCTGCTTTTTTCACTTCTTCACTATGACTAAAAATTCTGTTATAAATATTTTGAAATATATAGGAATTTTTTTTCTTAACAATGGTTTCCTGTGCTGATTTCTCTTCAATGTTGAGAGTGAAATGGAAAGAAGAGTGGATTTAGATACAAAAGACTTGGGTCCAAATTATGGCTCTGCCCTTACTAGTTTTTAGGTCTGTGAACAAGGCTTTCAGGGTTTTAGTAGTTTTTCTACTGTAAAATGATAAAGGTTGGATTAGAAGGTCTCTAATGTTCCTTTTAGTTCCAAATTGATGATAGCCTTTGCTTTGGTTTCTGCTGCACCATTCTATGCATTTTTGACAATCATTTTCTAGGATTATTTTCTGCCATGACAGTGACCCCTGGTGGATTCAAACTAGGTATTCTTTTTTTTTTTTTAAGTCAAGAAGTTAAACTCTCCCTTCAGACCTAGTTCTAGATTTTCTGTGAATTCTCTGCAAAATTTCAAAGGAACTTCAGTTGTGATTTATAGCCTTGTAGTCAATTTCCTAGAGGGCACTGCTGATTCCAATATATATGCTTCTGCTCAGCCCAGGGAATAACCTTTCTCTGTTCTGAATATGTCACCCAAATCTAAAAGAATTGTTATAAAACCCCACAATTTCCCAGATTTCAGCTGGCTGTTTTTCCCTCTTATGGTTCATCTCCTTTATTCTTCCTGACTTATATGCACTTAGTTCTAGGCCCCTGTTTTTTCAGTGCCCCTGGCTCTGAAAGATTGACCTTCTCACCCTTTGGGAAGCAGAAGCTAGTGCTTCCCAATACAGTCCTATGGGAAGCTCTAGGATTACATTCATTGGACAATCAGATTTTGCTAGGTATGTATCTGCAAAGGGTACTTGGGCATTTGAGTTGTCAGTTGGTGGGAGTGGGGGTGGGAGTGAATTATTGGTTCCTGGGAAAGCAAAATGCAGGATTAGAATAGTCAATTTTCATTCATTCATTTGCAAATATTCATAGCCATAATAATTTTGATATTCAGCTGCAGAGGAGGTCTTCAAACTCAGAGCAGATGTTAGAGGAGAGTCAATGATAGAACATGATTGGGATGGTCTGGGAAAATCCCAAAGGACAGATAAAAATCTTTTGTTTATCTCCTTTTAGCTAACCCCTACAGGATGTGGGGGCACATTTATTCCTCATTTAACCCCAGTTCCAAAGTTTGGTATGGTACTCTCTCCTCACTCTAGGAGATCCCATATCTGTGTAAACTTGAGATGGAGGTGATGAGAGAGAAACAGAACAAAGAGAGCCAGAGATAGAGGCAGGAAAAGAAAGAGAGAATCAAAGATAGAGACAAAGAAATATAAAGAGAGGGCAAAGAGAGAAAACACCTCCAGTCTTCTTCCAATCTTCTTTTCTTTGTTTCAAGTTACTTTGAGCTCTACAGTTGCTTTGGAATGTTCTGAATTCCAGCTTCAAGAGAGAAGATGAAAGATTTTATCCCCACTTCAGATTGCCTCAGAAAAAAATCTCCAGGAAGAAGCTGATGTGAAAGGAGCTGGCAGTTTCCATCATGTTCTTATCCCTAGCTTGCTATACTAAACTTAGAGCAACTTCACCTTGGGTGAGATCTGGTACTCTCTTATGTGACTCTCTGTCTCTGTCTGTCTCTAATTGCTTGTCTGTTTGTCTCTTGCTCTTTCTCTCTGTTGTATTGAGTTATCTCACTCCCAATGGAAGAACTTCACTTTATATAATTTGGCATATATTCACCATGTTTGATTTTTGTTTTTTTTTCTTATTTGATTGAATTGGATTGGATAAATGAGTATTCATAGTGGGACTGCTATTTGGTGGGAAAGGGTCAAGTCTTGGCTATAAAACTTGGGGTCCTACTCTCCCCACCTCCTCATTAATGAAACAGTGTT
The DNA here is from genome assembly GCF_037893015.1 of Macrotis lagotis. NCBI lineage: Eukaryota > Metazoa > Chordata > Mammalia > Peramelemorphia > Peramelidae > Macrotis > Macrotis lagotis. The sequence goes on from NC_133661.1 coordinate 155,401,905, forward strand.
GAGAAGTTAACTGGATTTGAAAAATCACATTTCCTAGACTAATGGTATTTATGGGATCAGATAGATATAATTCAAACCCAATGTCCCTTCTCTTTGAGGGGAGCATAATGACTAAATTTTTATTGCCAACTTCCTGCTTTTCTAGCAAGAATTGAAATTTCCTTTAAAGAATGGGGGATAAAGAAGCTTAAAATGTTTATCTTGCCTCCCTTTAAGGAACATAATCTGGGGCAGATAAGTGGCAAAATGGTGGGGAGTCAAGAAGACTCATCTTCCTAGGTTCAAATCTGGCCTTAGACACTTACTAGCCATGTTCCCATGGGCAAGTCTCTTAACCCTGTTTGCCTCAGTTTCTTCATCTATAAAAGGAATTGGAGAAGGAAATGGCTAACTACTCCAGAATCTTTGCCAAGAAAACCCAAATTGGGGTCATGAAGAATGAAGCACAAATAACTAAACAACATGATGATGACAAAGAACACTCCTTGCTATATGTGGGAGTCATTCCTCACAACTCTTTTATAGATTCTTGCCCCTAAATTGAATAGAATAGACTTATAAAATTTAGTTATAGATTTAGTAATAGAGTAGAGAAGTGAGATACCCAAAGAGAACTGCTTGGAGTCCCCAAAGAGAACTAAAAATCTACTATTCTTCAGCTCCCCTCATGTGGGCTAGTGTTTTCATCTCCAACAATAAGGAAGATATCTCAAAGACTTTCTGGTTCCCCTTTCCTAACATCACTTTTGCTTGTTAATTGATTAAGGAATTGTTCAATTCCTGAAAAATAGACTTGTGCCTGACACCTTTGCTTGAAGATCACAAGTAAGGAAGAACCCACTATCTCCTGAAGCATCTCAACCTACTTTTCCAATAGCTTTTATGCTAATGTTTTTCTTGTATGAAACTTAATTCTTCCTCTCAGTTACTTCCATCATTGTTTCTAATTTTTTTCCCAGGGAACAATCTTTTAAGTACTTAGACAGTTATGATGCATCACCCAGTCCTGTCCAACTCTTCATGACCCTGTTTAGGTTTTCTTGGTAGAGACATTGGGGTTGTTTGCCATTTCCTTCTCCAGATAATTTTCCAGATGAGAAAATTGAGTCAAATAGGGTTAAGTGACTTGTCCAAGGTCTCACAGTTAGTAGTATGTGAGGTCAGATTGAACATAGGAAGATGAATCTTCATAACTCCAGCCCAACTCTCTATTACTATTTATCCCTCTGCCACCTAGCTGCCCTCTCACTTAGACTAAATGTCCCCAGTTATTTCAACAGATAACATGACCCTCTCAAAGGCCATCAACATAATAGTCCTGCTAACTTTCAGACCTAGTAATGTGCATAGAACCAAACACTAAACTCTAGATGAATAGGTCTAAAAGTGTGGTCTGTGACAGCCCACCTGAAAGAGGTTCACATTTTATACATCCATATATATATATATATATATATATATATATATATATATATATATATATATGTGTGTGTGTGTGTGTGTGTGTATATCAATATACACACACATATGCATAAATGTATATATAATGTTACCTGCCTTTTTCACTCTCATTCTAACAAAGGTATGTAATGGAATTTTCCAGAGGCAACAGGATTTGTAAATTAAAGATTAGATGCAAACTTAAAAGACTAAATTAATAATCTTGTCTGTAGAATTGTATTTTGTCTTATAAATGGACAAATCTACAGGCAAGGCTGGACCTGCTGTTTTGCTTGTATTTGTCTGGTATCAGCACCGGCTAATCATCAAAAAAAATCTTTTATGTGAATGCTTGGCAACAAACACAAGTGGTGTTGAAATATTCAAAGTGTTGAATAACTTTTTTGAATCTCATGGTTTATCCTGGAACAACTGTGTTGACATTAGCACTAATGGCGTAAAAGCAATGGTGGGTGAAGCTGCTGGCACCTTTGTAAGATTCAGGTAATGACATCAAACTGTGCCCAATGGTGTTTGCATTATTTACTATCTTTCATTTGAAGAAAAAAATAAAGAAATATGATTTTCATTTAAGTATATCTTTGATGAAGCAATCATTTTTAATTATTTTTATTCAATTCCTACTCTGGATTACAGGTCTTTTTGATATTGTGTATGGTGAAATGGGAAGTATGATACAACACTTCTAACTGCATGCTGAAGTCTGGTGTCTATCTCCATGAAACCATGTGGGATTGTTGACTCACAAACTGAACTAGTGCCTTTATTCATGGAGCATCATTTTGACTTGAAAGAGTGACAAAATATGGTTATTTGGATTTGGGTATTGACAAACATTTTCTTGAAAACAAATGAAGTGAGCCTATCAATTTAAAGAAAACTATTGTTGTTAATGATACAATTTGAGCTTTCAAGAGAAAATTAGAACTTTGGAAAACTTGGATCTACCACTGTGAACTTGATAGTTTCCCAATACTGATTTTTTCTGATGAGATTGGTTGATGATATCAAGCAATTTGGGTATTTTAAAAAATATTGAATAATGAAATGTGTCAACATTTGGAAGATCCACATAATTTCAGTGAACCAATATTTGTGAAATGGCCAATGAAAGATGTTACAAAATTATACATAGATAAGAGATCCATTCATAGTGCTAGATGAAAATGTAATATACAGAGTATGAAGTGTTCATTGTTGTGATTTCTGATTCCACATTATATTGTTGTTGTTTGTCCTTTGTTTCTTGAAAAAATCAGTAGCATCATGAGAGTGATGACTTGCAAATGAATTGGATTTTAGTGAGATAGATCTGCACAAAGTTGTCAGCCTCACTCTCTCCTTCATTTATTAGATTCTAGTGGCAAGACAAGAGTCAAGACAACTAACTATAACTAACCTTCAAGAAACTACCACTTAGTGAGTTTTTGGTATAGTGCCAAAGAAGAGTGCCCACAATTATACAAAAGCTTTTAAAAGATTCCTCCCTTTTCTAACCTACCTATGTGAGATCATTTTTTCTTAATATACTAAAGCTAAAATTGTATATCATAATAGAATCAATGAAGAAGCAGATGTGAGAATCCAGTTGTCTTCTTTTTAGTTATACATTAGATTCACAAAAATGTAATACTTTTGTTTTCACCAATTTGTTGTTTTGGAAAATATAATTATTTTATAATAATTATTATTTCAAATTAATTAAATAAATATTTTAAAATTTTATCAGTATTAATTTTAAATACCTTAATTAGCAGTTAATTTTATCTCATAAGCAAAATTCTTTGAGGTCCTCAATTACCTTTAAGAAGTTAAGGGATTGGGGGCGGCTAGGCGGCATAGTGGATAAAGCACCAGCCTTGGAGTCAGGAGTACCTGGATTCAAATCCAGTCTCAGACACTTAATAATTACCTAGCTGTGTGGCCTTGGGCAAGCCACTTAACCCCATTTGCCTTGCAAAAAAAAAAGAAATTAAGGGATCCTGAGACCAAGCATTAAATGAATGCTATCTTTTATTCCATCCTTTTCTGTATCTATTGATACAATCATGAGATTCATATTTTTTCATATTGATATGATTTAGTATGTTGCTCATTTCCATGATTTTGAACTATCTTTTCATTCTTGAGTTCAAATCTAGCTTTAGACACTTATTAACAGTTTGACCCTAGGCAAATCACTTAATCCTGCCAAGTCTCAGTTTCTTCATCTGTTAAATGAATTGGACAAACCATTCCAATATTTTTGTGAAGAGATCTTCAAATGGGTTCACAGAAGTAAGACATGATGGAATGACAACAACAACAACAACAAAAAAAGACTTTGGAAATTCCTTTGTTCTCTGTGGAAGTCTTTTTGACCTACTGTCTGATGAATTTTTTTGTGTGTATGTGAAGCTACCCTGGAAATGTTATTATTCCAACAACACCCCCCAGTTCTGTAATGTTTCCTAGGCTAAGACTCATAATCTATTCTATCTTCTGGTATTGATTCCTGTTTTCTAAATTAAGCTATAAACACAACCTATGGACAGTAACACTTAGAATAGGGTTGGAGTCCCAGAGTGAATATTTATGTAGGGCACTAGCTGGACCATGCACTTCTAACAGGGATGGAAGGAGAGAGGGAGGGAGGCGAGGAAGAAAGAAAGAAAGTGCTGGGTCCTTCTCAGGCCTGCCTTAGCCAAAATATTTCTGCGTTTTTTGCTTTTGTTTTTTAATTTTTTTAAAGTTTTTTTTTGGCAAGGTAAAGGGGTAAAATGGCTTGCCCAAGGCCACACAGATAAGTAATTATTAAGTGTCTGAGGCTGGATTTGAACTCAGGTCCTTCTGACTTTAGGAGTGGTGCTCTATCCACTATGCCACCTAACTGCCCCTAGCCAAAATATTTCTGGCTGATTAATGTTTCTCATTTCAGCATTAATTTTTTTCCCTCTCCACCTTCTCCCTTTCCTCTATTTTCGGACCCTACCACCTTGTGAGGAGAATGATTTCCACATGTGTATTCCTCACCATGTGAAGTAGCCAGCATTGTCACCAATGGTCAATGAAGTAGTTCTTACTCTAAGCTCTGAATTTTGGAGATTTGGGTAGGGGAAGGAAGGGAAAGATCTTTCTGTGGATTTAAGTATTTTCCAGTCATTTCTGATCCTTTATGACCCTATGTTAGGGTTTTCTTAATAAAGATACTGGAGTGGTTTGCTTTCTTCTCCAGCTCATTTGATGAGGAGGAAATTGAAGCTAACAGGGTTAAATGATTTGCCCAGGGGCAGAGTTAGAAAGTATCTGAGGTTGGATTTGAACTCAGGTCCTATTGACTTCAGGCCTAGCACTCTATCCATTGCTCCACCAACTGCTGGGTAACTTTCTCTTGCTTGGTGATTCAGGGAGATAACCACAACTAAAGAAAAAGGTAGAAGAGGGAAGTAGCTGGCATTTATCAGTCACTGCTAAAAAACAGTGATATTATGTATACATAATATCAAGTCATCAATCTCTCTTTTCATCTTGATACTCCTTGGGTTGTATAATTTTAACCTCCACATCCCCTCCACGCACACTCATCCTCAATTCTTGGGATGCACAGATGACTTTGATTGACTTGATCTGACCTGACTTCTTATGTTCCCAGTCTTCTACACCTGACCTTTCTCAACCTCTTGGTCCAGCTACCCTGGCTAGCTTTCTCCTCACATAGCACATTCCTTTTGTCTTTTCCCTGTGTCCCCTGGGTCTACTTACAGCCCTCTGCCCCCCTCCCTTCAGTTTCTTAGTCCCCCTGACTTTCTTTAAGATTCAACTTAAGGGGCGGCTAGGTGGCACAGTGGATAGTGCACTGGTCCTGGAGTCAGGAGTACCTGGGTTCAAATCTGGCCTCAGACACTTAATAATTACCTAGCTGTGTGGCCTTGGGCAAGCCACTTAACCCCACTGCCTTGCAAACACCTAAAAAAAAAGATTCCACTTAAATTCTACCTTATGCAGGAGATCTTTCCTGCTAATGCCTCCTCTTTCATCTATCAGTCTATACACACACACACACACACACACACACACACACACACACACAGACACATAACACACACATGTCTTGTGTGGGCTTAGTTATTTACATACTGTTTTCCCCATTAGAATGTGAATTTCTTGAAGGCAGGGCCCTGGCTGTTTTTGTGTTTCTTTGTATTGCTGTAACACAGTGTCTGGTCCAGAGTAACTGTTGACTCTTCTATTTACAATCTTTGTAGCCTTTCTGGACTTTTTTCATTAGTTTTTAAATGAAGGAATTGGACTCAATGATCTCTAAGGTTGCTTTTGGCTCTAAATCTATGATACTATAATTTACAGTTATTCTTCTACTTCAAGCAGGGGGGGTAGGTGGATCAAAGGGCATGATGCCCCCGAGATCTAGAAAATGTAAATGTTTTTGTCCCTCCTCTTTGTGCTAGAAAAGAAGTCTGAATTATTTTGGTATTAAAAGAGAAAATATGATGACAATACTTTATATTTACATATATTTTATACATTTCTGAGTTTCAAAACTTTCTGTGTCATTTGTTGACCTCTGAATATCATCTATGGCTTCTGCAAAACTCCTCCTCACCCAATTCCCAATTTAATTTCTTATGCTGACCTGTGATATATTGAAAATCAACATGGGAAGTCGAGTGAAAGGACAATTGAGATATGGAAGGCATAACTCATCAAAAAAAATAGCCTTGCTTTCATAATGAAATTGACTGCCACAGAATTTTGAATAACTGAATGTTCGATTCAAAATCCATCCAATTTAAGTTATCAGTAAAATATTATCAAACCTGTTTTGTGTGGACATAGGACTGATGGAGGCAGAAAATCTCTGGATTTAAAAGTGGTCCTTAGTTAAATGATAAATTGAAAGCTCTGAGAATTAAGAGGAATTGTTTAACAGAGGAATAGTGGTTTTAACTATAAGATGATCCCAACAACCAATGTCTTTTCCTTAGTGTAAAGGAAAAGAGAAGGGGAGCTTTGAGTGAAAGATGTATTAGAGTGAAAGATGTATTAGAATGAAAGATAAAATGAATGGGAGTGTCAGCTAGGTGGTACAGTGACTAGAGTTCTGGGTCTTAAGTCAGTAAGACCTGAGTTCAAATCCAGCCTCAGACATTCACTAGCTGTGCCTTCCTGGACTGTGGGACCAACTAATCTGTTTGTCTCAGTTTCCTCATTTGTTTAATGGGGAAATTAATAGTACCTATCTCCCAGGATTGTTGGAAGGATTAAATGGACTAATAATTATAAGATACTTAGCACTGTGATTATAAGTGAGATATATATATATATATATATATATATATATATATATGCTGACTATTGTTACTATAGATCATAATTAGAGATCATTTAGTCTATTGCCCCTTTCCCATTTTACTACAGTGCAGAGAGTTTGCATGAAGAGCAGCAAAGCCCCAAACTTTATGACTACTCACAAGGGGAGCAGGGGGAGAGATATCACAAATGATCTCAGTTCATAGCCCTCATTATCCCATAGTTATATGGCTTCTTGATATGGAAATGTGCCTTGGCTTTCCACATTATGTTAAAATCCAAGTTAGGGCTCACACTTATATAGAGTCCAAGATATGGAGCTAGATAGGCAATAGGAGACTGCCTAGTTATCCACAGAAGATAATCATATAGGCAGCTCAGTGAAATGAGGGTATTTTCTAAATTGCTTAATGAGTGAAAAAAAATGAGGTGTGGAGATGTAGGGAACTTAACTCTTATTGTGACAATCCTGCATGAGGCTTGGGAGTGCAATGGCTAAAGTCTAGGTCTTGGATCTTAGCACTGTGCTAAAACTGGGGGTGGGAAGGGTGCAAAGAGGTGGCATAGTAGATAGAGTACCAACCTTGGAATGAGTTCAAATCCAGCCTCAGGCACTTACTATGACTCTAGGCAAGTCACTTAACCTTGTTTGCCTCAGTTTCTTTATTTGAAAAGTGAATTGGAGAAGAAAATGGCAAACCACTCCAGTATTTTTGCCATGAAAGCCCCAGATTGTATTGTAGAGAGTTGGACATGACTGAAATGACTGAAAGATATGCGAAAATGACAAAAGACTTTAAAAGCATGGTTTCTATTCCCAAGGAGCTTATATTCTAATGAGGGAAACAACACACAGATGATTATTTACTTGTAATATATATACAGTTCAATTAGAAGAAAGGAACTGGACAGGAGTGGGGAGGGGAGAGGGAATGAGAAACACCTCATGTTGGAGTGGGGCCAAGCATTTTCCCCCAAAGCTTTCCCAATATTCCTCTTTACACAATTTTAAAAAGCATGTCAAACAGAATTCTAAGTGGCACAATCTCCAACAACACCAAAGTGAGGTCTGCATACTAGGATGGGGGCTGGTCAGGATCAATAGCGGCTGTAAGGCACTAACTATGGGCCTTGGGGACAGAAGTAGCAGCAGCAGCAGTGGCAATAGTTATTTTAGGAACACTCAATGTCCAGAGTTGATAAGGGAATTGAACTCCTGGTAAGAAAGAGATTGCAGGAAACCCTTGAACTAGCACTAGTAGCAGGATTGGGTACTATTTGGCAATCCCATCGCCCATTATACAGTTCTGGGTTGTAGTTGCCCATTACACAGTATTAGGTCACAGTTTCAAGGTGGAGAGGAGTGCTTGTGGTTTCGAGGAAAAAGAGGCCCTTCCTGGGGACCAGTTGCAGTTCTAGGGTGGAGAAGTGTTATAGTGTTGAGAAAGCAGGAGCCCTACTTAGGTTAAGACCATAGAGCAGACTAGGAGGGTAGTGACCACACCTCTCTCTGGATTATACCACCTTGGAATCAATAACTATAGCAAGGCACACAAGGCTAAAGCTTGAGGCACCATCCCCATCCCCAACCCCCCCCTGGAAGTGAGGAGAGTTCAATTTTATCATAGAGTCCAAAGTTAGGAAATAGACTGGAAAAATGAGTAACAAAGACAGAACTTGATTATTTAAAAAACTATAAAAAAGTTGAAAGGGAAGCTCAAGACATAAACTCAGAAAAAGACAATTGAAAACTTCTACAAGTAAATCTTCAAAGAGAAATGCAGATTGAATACAATCCCAATAAAATTCCTAGAAGAGCTAAAGAGATTTTTTTTAAAAAGCAATTTTTAAAAAGTTTTTAAAAAATCAGATAAGAGCAATAGAAGAAAAATTGCGAAAAGAAATAAGAGCAATGCAAGAAAATGACAAAAGAATTAACAGTTTGCTTAAAGAAGTACAAAAATATTGAAAATATTCCCTTTAAAATCAAAATTGGCCAATTTATAAAAGTTCACTGAAGAAAATAATTCTTTAAAGTTAAAATTGGTCAAGGGGAAGCCAATGCCTCTCTGAGATATCAAGAAATAACAAAATGAAGACAAAATAATGACAAAAAGTAGAAGAAATGTGAAATATCTCATTAGGAAAAACAATTGATCAATAAATTAGATCAAGGAGAGATAACTTAAGAATTACTGGATTAACTGAAAACCATGATTAGAGTGGGTGGTGGGGTCAGTAAAGCTAGATCACAGGTTGGGTGAGGAGAAGTAAAGTACAAAACTATAAATGGAGGAAGAGGCTAAATTATGAAAAATTTTAAGTGTCAGAGAACTTTATATATGATATTGGAAGTTAAAGAGAGCCACTGGAATTTATTGAGTTGGTGTGACATGCATTTTAGGAAACTCATTCAACTCAACAACTAAGCTGAGAATGAATTGAAAAGTAATGAGGACAGGGAGGACACTAGCAGTTGGAAGGATTAGGAAAGTGTGATAGAATACTGGATTTGGAATCAAAAAACTCTAGAACCCTGGAAGTTATCAGAGAATAATGTATTATGAATTGGAGAGGGAAATGGCAAATCAGTCTAAATTTGAATCCACTCTTAGATATTTACTAGCTGTGTGAGTTGGGCAAGTCACTTAATCTCTTTCAGTCTCTATTCCCTGATCTGTAAAATGGAGATAATAATAGCAACTATTCAGTGTTGTGAGGATCAAATGAAATAATTTACAGGTTGTCCCAAAAATCTTACTGTGACTTCTTTTTCCCATGGCTCAAATTTTAAAAATCATGTACAAATTGTCCTAAATGCTATTGTTTTTAAAAGCTTTATTTAAACTATTATGGGAAATGAAGACCGACCATCAAAAAGCAAACAGAAAACAACTCTGTATCCATTACACATTTTATAAAGATTAAAGTGCTACATGTTAGTTATTGTTGTTATCATTGTGATTATTTGAAGATTATTCTTGAGCTGTGTCCTGAACTGAACTGATCTTACTATGTCAGGCTACTGGCTCAGATGGGATAGTGAGAATGGCATCTTTTTATAATGCCCCCCTCACTTTAATCAATCTTTTGTGAAAGTCACAACATCGTTTTCCTAATGTCATAATACCACTACCACTACTGCCATTACTACCACTCCTCCTCCTCCTCCTATTATTACCTCTACTACTACTAGGGATTCTATGAGGCGAAGGTGAAAAAGGAATCTGTGCTTGTCATCTCAAAGGCACAGAAATGAGAGATTCGTGGAATCCTAGAAGTTATCAGAGAATAATGTATTATGAACTAGAGAGGGGAATGGCAAATCACTCACCAAGACAATCCCACAGACAGTATTGGTGTGCCTGGTCCACAGGGTCCCAAAGAGTCAGCCATGTCTGAGGAACTAAACGACAGCAATGTATTTTGAACCTATACAGATAAATTGGGTCTAAGACATGAAAGACTTTAAGAGACGAAGGAGTTTATATTTGATCCAGGAGATAATAAAAACCTATTCAAATTTATAGAGTAAGGAAAAGGTATGATTGAATTTATGATTGAAGAAAATCCCTTTAGTAGCTGAGAGTATGGATCAGATTTGGGAGAGTCTGGGAGATACATTCATTAACTTAATTAATAATTTTTATCTTCTACAAAATTGTTATTTTAAAAAACTTAATATTTTTCCCAATTACATGTTAAAACATTTTTTTTTCAAATTTTGGTTTCAATTTCTCTTCCTCCTCCCTTCCTTTGAGAAGACAAGTAATTTGACCTAGGTCATATAAAATGCTTCCCATATAAGTTACACCATTTAAGAAAATATAGACAAAAAAAAAATCCCAAAATAAAGAAAGTAAAGAAAAAGTATCCTTGATTTGTATTCAGGCTCCGCCAGTTCATTCTCTGGAGATGTATAGAACCTTTCATCTGAAGACCTTCAGGGTTGCTTTGAATCATTGTACCGTTGAGAATAGCTAAGTTATTCACAGTAGATAATCATACACTGCTGCTGTTATTGTATACAATATTTTCCTGGTTCTGCTCATTTCATTTTACATCAGTTCATATAAATCTTTCCAGGTTTTTCTGAGAGCACTCTACTTATCCCAAAATTATAATAATAATGCACATTAACTTCACATTTTTAAATCTGTAAAACAGGATCAATAAGAATAAAGTGAGTAAAATAATAATAAAAGTAATTTACATTTTATATATTCTAATAATGTAAACAATAACCACACAATTGCAAAAGAAAACAGCTGTGAAAGACTAAATCTATGAGCACTATGACCAGTCATGACTCCAGAAGACTGATGATGAATTATATTTCTTAATTCTTGGCAAATGAGACATACACAGGTACAAAGGTCTAGAGCTGGAATTAAAATCTAGGTCCCCTGGTTTCAAGTTCAATGTTACTTCATTATTATTATTATTATTAATTATTATTATTATATATCATATATATCACATATTTGTTATTTTTATATATCATATATTCATTATTTCAATGATATATATCCCATTATACTGGGAGGGGCTTAATCCAGATTGCTGCATATTACTATACAACCACTTCTTCCTCATACTTCCTGATAAAATGTTTAATGAAAAAGAAGCAAATTGGTTGTTGTTCAGTTGTGTTTCAGTTGTATCTGACTTTTTGTGACACCATTTGGGACTTTCTTGGCAAAGATAATGAAGTGGTTTGCCATTTCCTACTCCAACTCATTTTACAGATGAAGAAACTGAGGCAAACATAGGTAAATGACTTGTCCAGGATCATACAGCTAGTTAAGTATCTAAGGTTAGATTTGAACTCAGGAAGATGAGTCTTCCCAACTCCAGGCCTGATGCTACCCATTGTTCCATTTAGTTATCCTAGAATCAAATTAGGCATCATCATTTAAAACCATAAAATATCACTATCTAAACAGATGAGTCCTTCTAGGTTTTAAGAAATCAGTATTGTTCTAACAGTTCCCCTGATCCTTCTCTTTCCTTTTGAGGGATCTTTTACCTGTACCATGCTTGTATAACCTGGAACCAGGACCTGTGTTCCCTAAATTCTTCAGCTAAAAATTCTATAACTATGTGAGACTCTCAGCTTCCCCCAAGAGGCAATCTGTTAACAAACCTTCTATATCCTAAAATATTTGGGATCCAAACTCCCGGGACCTTTATTCCTCGAACACAAAAAGTCTGGAAGGTGAAGAAATCTGCAAAACAAAGAAGCATTTTTTTTCCCTATAGAGAGACTATTTAATGACGAACATGAAGCTCATGATATCAAGGGAATTTCTAATTCATTAGTAAGCAAACTACCAAGCACATGGGCCATTGGGGAATCATTAAATTAGTAATGAATGTATATAAAAAAGACTCCTATATAATGAACAATGAGCTAGGAGCAGAACAGGAAAAAAGGAGAAGGTAGGCTCACCTGCCCTGGGGAACTGCATTGTCCCCAAGTTTCTCTCCCCAAATAGAGGCCTATCTTTTTAATGCCAAGATTCTCCTGGTGATTTGTATAATTGTATATCATGAAATACTGTAATGTCCGAAGAAGTGAAACTGAGGCTTACCCAAAAGGCAATGATGGGGTGCAGAGCCTGGCAGATTTTGAATTTGTGATTGGGAAGCTGGAGGGGAACTCCAGCCAATTAAGACTGGCACCTTCTTTATGACCTAATCGAATTAGGCAAAGGTCAAGTCAGATAATCAGTCAATAAGCATTTATTAAGTCAGGCCCTGTGCTAAGTCCTAGAGTTAAAAAAAAAATGTCAGACAATCCCTGTTCTCCAAGAGCTCACAGTCTAATGGGGAAGACAACAAGTAAACAATTATGTATAAACCAGCTATGTCCAGTATACATAGGAAATAATCAACTGAGGGTACACGTTTGTATTGAGGAAAATTGGGAAATGCTTCCTGTAGATTGTGGGGTTTGGGGGTATTATTGGGGTCTTGAAGAAGCCAGGGAAGCCAGAAGGAGGAGTGAGGATGGAAAACATTCCAGGTGCGGGAGAGCAATCAGTGAAAATGCCTGGAGAAGAGAAATGGAGTGTCACTGAACAGTTAAGTGACTCCACCAGGGTCACTCAGGTAGTAAGTGTTCTAGTAAATACAGTGCTTATTGACAGAATGCATGATGACAGGTGTAAATAGGCTGCAACATATTTTAAACAGAAGCTACTCAGGATAAAAAAAGTAAAGACAGTATTACCCCTATAGACAACTTGGTGGTGCTATAGATGAAGTGCTGGGTCTGAATGGAGTCAGAAAGACCTGAGTTCAAATCTGACCTCAAATACTGACTGTATGACCTTGGACAAGTAACATGTTTGCTGCAGTTCTAACCCTATAAAGAGGAGATAACAACAACACCTATCTCCAGGGTTGCTGAGAGGATCAAATGAGATATTTTAAAAGTGCATAGTATATTTCCTGGCATATTACAGATGCATATAAATATTATCTATCATCATTGCCTTTCAGTAAAATATTTGATTTGAAAATACAGTGAAGAATGATCAGTGGACAACCTGTTTACTCCATAAGTATCTATTTCATGTCAAAAGGATGAAAGGAAGAATCTTAGCCTGTTGGGTAAATTTCCTGTAGCAAATTTGTGGGCATATGGAAAAGGGTTGCACTTGAAGACCAAGCCAGGCCAAATTCTAATCTTCATCCCTGGAGGGCATACTCACATCCATGAGATCAAAGATTCATTAGAGTATATAATGAAATGGAATCTCTAAGCATAATCCTAAAAATAAAAGGCACACAATTATTTCTGAAGTAGATAGCACTGAATTACCTCTCCAAGGTCTAGTCAGTTATGCCTGGATACAACACCACCTGGGCTTTCCATCTCCTAACAAAGACAGAAAAGAAAGAAAATGAAAACTATGGTTTTCTGGATTACACTAGGCTTACAAAGGTGAAATAACCTATCATCTCTATTCATAGAGAATTTGGAGATTCTCTCTGCTGCCCAAAAGCTTCAGAAAGTGTGAAAATGGGGCCAGCTAGTTGGTGCAGTGGATAGAGCACCAGCCTTTGAGTCAGGAGGACCTGAGTTCAAATCCAACCTCAGACACTTAATAATTACCTAGCTGTGTGACCTTGGGCAAGTCACTTAACTCCACTGCCTTGCAAAAACCAAAAAAAAATATCAGAAGAACTTACTTGCAACTGAGTCCCATAGGGCTGCTGCATTGGAAAAAGCAAGGTTGGGGCAACACTATGTGGCTACTCTGGTCTTTACAGTCTTAAGTGACACAGATAAGGGTGGTCACTGTCATCTTGAAGGAAGGAGGAAAAGAGGGAGAGAAAGATCTTGAAAGACTTGTGTGAAGTTATGCCCACTACTTCCCTTCACATCAGGTGGTATAACTCTAGCTAAGAGCCTTCCCACTAGGACCCATGGCAATTCCTCATTCGCACTCCTTCCTTCATCCCTCTTAGCCAGATGATGGTGCAATATCTCCTTTCCTCAAGGGTGAAGCATTGAAGTAAGTTGATATGAATCAAGGATGGTTTTTTCCTTTTAAAAAAATGAACAGAAGACCAGCTCCTCAATCTGGTCCACATGACTTGCAATATATCCCAGTATTGAATCAAATGAGACCTAACCCATTTTACAATGGAAAGTTTCCTCCTCCATGCTAAATTCAATTTGGTAGATCCATATCTGTACTAGTAAAAGCTAAGTAGGGGACATGATGCCCCTCTCCTATTCATAAAGTTAGAAGGTGTCCACTGAAACCTGATGTGTAGCTGAGGATGTTGGGGGAGTTGAGGAAGCCTTCTTACAAGATTGGCTCCACAGTGTCAGGCCTATTTGTAGGTGCTAAGGAGCCCCCAAAAGAATGAAAAAGGGACAGAAGAAAGGTCTTTGAGTTTTCCTTCTCTGGGAACATGAGCTTTTATAGGATTGTATTGAGATATAGAAGGGATCTTAAAGGCCAATCCCCTCATTTTACAGATGAGAAAACTGAGCCACAGAGAGATGAATTAACTTGTGGGTCACCTGGGTGGCAATTTGGCAGAGCTGGGATTTGAGCCAAGGGCATCTAGTTCCAAATCCAACATTCCACCCTCCCACCCTTTACCACTCTGTCTTCTCCTTTGAATTATTTTTTCCCCATGAAACAAAATACTATTTTTAAAACAAAATGAAATCTATCTAGTAAGAGTCAAGCAGAAGCCTAGACTCTGACTTAAGAGAGAACAAAATGGTAGACTATTATAGTGATCTGGTATTTCAAAACAATTCAGAAGAACTGATACTCTTGATTTTTTTCATGTCACCTCCCCTGTTGGAAAACTCCAGTGGCTCCCAATTATTTCCAGGATATTGGAATTTAAAGCTTTTTATAACATTTCTTCTGCCTATTTTTACAGGGTTCTTATACTTTACTCCCAGGAATGCTATAATGATGTTCCTCCCACATGATTATTTCCCATCTCCATATTTTTGTCCCCTATACTGGATTGCTCCTCTCTACTCAGCTTTGCTTCTTTGTTTTCCCTGTTTCCTTTAAGACTCAGTTTAAATCCCACCTTCTAGTTGCTAGTACCTTCCTCTCTTCAATCATCTTTCATTGATTCTTATATTTACATAGATATATTTTTATATTTACAAATATTTTATAATATCAGTACAACTTATATTATTTATATTTATATGGTCATATTTAAGTGCATATATTATATACTATAGATATGTATTCTCACATGTGTAATCTTATACATCTTGCTGTGGTTGTCCATCCTTAATTATCAAAGAGAACCAGTGACAGCAGAAGGGTAATATCTTGACTTGCAAGTGAATTGAATTTTAGTGAGGCAGAGCTGTGCAAAATTCTCAGCCTTTCTCTTTCCTCCTGTCATTCAGAGTCCAATGGTAAGACATAAGTCAAGACAACTGATGATGATTCATATCTTGTAAAATTTATTAATTTTTTGGTTGTCTTCCTCAATGAACTATGAGCTCCTTGGAGGTAGAAAGTATTTTGGCCTTTTGTTGTAACTCTAGCACTTAGCACACAAATAAAAAGTTGTTAATAAAGGCTTATGGATTGATTGACTGAATATGAATGAATATAAAATAATAGGTTTCATCATGATGGCAGAAATGCAAGTTACTGAAATTCACTCTGGAGACAAAGTCATAGGCACAGAGAAAACTTAGATCCACCTATCTGAGACCAATGCCCTTATTCTCGCTCTGACCCCTTTAAATAACTAAGCAAGAGGGATAAAATCCAGAGTAGGAACAACAACTGGACTGGGGTCACAATCAGAAATTGCCTGCACCTTATAAGGTCAAGGATATTCTAGATAATGATTGGTGGGAGGATTTGCAAAGGAATGGGGGAAAGGAGGCCCTTCAACTTAAAATCACAGCATTTGGAGTAGGAAGAAGCCTTGAGAGTCATCTGGTTCACCTACCTCCCCATTTTGTAGGTGAGGAAACTGAGACACAGAGAACAAAATTGGTTTTTTTCAAACAGAGTTTCCTCAAGAACTCAGCTCCTCTTATTCCGCATCCTATATTCTTTCTATAACACCATACTGACTTAGGTTGCAAACTATCTACCAAGCATATATCATCTCACCCAAGTGGATTCTAAGATCAAGTGATCATGGATTTAGGGGAGATAATGTATTGTCTAGTCTTCTCATTTTACAGGTTAGGAAACTGAGTTCTTTATAAGAAATCAAAAAAACCACAACTATAACCATAAAATTTTTAAATGCTTTGTATGTGAGAGTCTCTACGTATGCTAAGCACTGCAACCTAAGTAACCTACCTAAGGTTATGCTAGTGGTAGTAGTCATTGTTGTTCAGTAGTGTCTGATTCTTTGGGACCCTATTTGGGGTTTGAGTGGTTTGCCATTTGCTTTTACTCATTTGACAGATGAGGAAACTGAGACAAAAATAGGGTGAAGTGACTTGCCCAGGTCACACAGTAAACATCTGAGGACAGGACTCAGAAAGCTGAATCTTCCTGACCCCAGCCCTAGCATTTTATCTACTTGTGCCACTTAGCTTTGTAGTAGTAGTAGTAGTAGTAGTAGTAGTAGGTAGTAGTAGTAGTAGTAGTAGTAGTAGTAGTCGTAGTAGTCATAGTAGTAGTAGTAGTAGTAGTAGTTGTAGTAGTATAACAGTAGTAATAACAGTAGTAGTGTAGCAATAGTAATAATAGTAGTGTAGCAGTAGTGATAATAGTGTGGCAGTAGTAGCAGCAATAGTAGTAGTAGTGTTGGTGGTAGTGATGGTATAGAAGCAGAAGTAGTAGAAGTAGTGGTGGTAGTAGTAGTAGTAGTGTTGGTGGAGGTGGTAGAGGTAGTGGTAGAGATAATAATGATGCTAGTGGTAGTAGTGATATTAGTAGTAGTTGGAGTTATGGTGGTGGTAGTAGTAATGGTGATAGAGGTGGTAGTAGCAGTAATATTCATTATTAGTTATTAAATAACTCTTTAAAACTTGCAAAGTAACCTAGTCAACATCCTTGGGAGTTAAATCCTGAACATTTTCCAAGGTATCTTTGCTGGGCAAGAAGTATAGTTCTAGATTTTTGTATACCTCTTAGCACCTAAATAATAGGTGCTTAGTTTGCATTTATCCTTTGAATGATCTGACATTTAGTCAATAAGCACTTTCCCTTCCCTTCATTTCTGTATGTTACTAAACACTCAGATCTTGAAGTAATTTTCCTATGGACTGTAGAAATTGGAGTAGTTTGGGTGTCAAATGTATTTCATCAAATCAGGTCACCTAAGGTCTCTGAGCCTTAATCTTTTCATCTGTATAATGGGAAGAATTCTCATGTGGTAAAGGATCTCATGATGCCTCCCTTTTAATGAGAATAGGATCAACCACTGTTTTCCATTTCTTTCCCATTTCCCAGCCTCAGAGGCTCATGAAGAATGTTCTGCTTACAGTGAGTAAACAGATTACATTTTTAGAGCAT
Source organism: Macrotis lagotis (assembly GCF_037893015.1). NCBI lineage: Eukaryota > Metazoa > Chordata > Mammalia > Peramelemorphia > Peramelidae > Macrotis > Macrotis lagotis. Next base: position 155,419,667 of record NC_133661.1, read on the forward strand.
CCTCAAGGCTCACAAAGCACTTTATTCTCAATGACCCTAAGAGATAAATAGAAAGCACATTTGTTTTCATATCCATCCATTTTATAGATGAGGAGGTAAAGAGATTTTCCCTGGGGGTGAGTCCAGTCAGTCAGTGTCTAAAGGTGGCATTCAAACCCAGATCTTTCTGACTCCAGGTGCAACATATTGACCCTACCACAAAGCTTAGCCACCCACATGCTGTTCCCAGGGATACCAAGGAATAATGACTCATCTAAGAGCAGAACATAATTTACTTTACACGATATTGTTACTCTTTTCATGGAAAAGTTTTGGAGTTAGTTTACAAGATTTTCTCAGTCCCCAACCACATAGCTTATGAGATAGCCTCCCAGGATAGCTAAAAAATGAATTTGATTGTTATACCATTTGGCCAGTTCCATAATCAGTACAGAGCCCATAAGCAACATTTTAGTCAATTTGGAGATCCCATCCCACAAACTTGAAAACTTAAGGGGGAGAGATAATGGACCTACATTTGTGATTGTGTATGTCTGTTGATCAAGTTATTTAAAAGTGGACTGAGGTTGGAGGTTTGGGTGGAAAAATTACTTTGGGAATCTGCTGGCAAGATGCAGAATGATCTGATTTCTCCATGAAGGAAAAGTCAGAGATGGACCTTATAATGTGATTTAAAGGAGGGGTTAGGCTTGGTCTCAAAGCATGGACATGTCAAAGCATAATCTTTGAGAATCCCTAGGATCTCTTCTATCCCATTGTGAAGTTGGTAGCTAGGCTTCCTATTAGTCAGAGATTTTATGAATATACCTAGCACCAATGGAAATTAAATCAAGTAAGCTTTTATTTAATATAATTTTTTATTAATCTTTTCTTTTTATGTCATCTAAATTTTCCCCTTTGTGTCTCTCCTCCCCATTTCCAGAGAATCATCCAATAGAGCAAAGAATTTTTTTAAAAGAAAAGAGAAAAACATTTTAAAAAAAAAATCTGACAATATATACAATATTCCATACTCACAGCCTCCCCAAAGAAGTTGGGAAGGTGTCTTGATACCTCCTCATTTTTCTTCTTTGAGGTTAAGCTCTTTCTTTGAAATTCTACAATGTTCATTACCTATTGATTCATAGTGGTTTTTCTTTCCTGTGACATTGTTGTAGTCATTGTCTATATTAGTTCCCAGTCTCTGCTTACTTTTATTCTACTTCAGTTCATGCAAATCCTCCCATGCTTCTTTACATTTATCATAATCCACAAGCATTTCTCACACACAGGATTCCAGGTACTGTGGTAAACACTGGAGATATAAAGACAATAATGAAATTGTTTCTATCCAAAAAGAATGCATTTCAGAATGGGAAGAAAGAGTAACAGGGAAACTAGGGCAAAGGCACACACTTTCCTCTCTTATAAAATGAGATCTATGGCCTCTAGCGTTTCTAATCCATAATTCCTGGTCCTAGAATCAACTTGGGAGAGATGAGATATACATGCTAGACAGTTTATTATAAAAACAGTATGCTTTGTAGAAAGAATATAGGATATATGAAACTGTGCAGAAATTAGATCTTCTGGACCATAGAAGGCAGGAAAAGAAGCGAATGATACATAACAAAGACTGGGAAGATAAATTGGGGCCAGGTTGGGAAGAGCTTAAAGTTCCAAAACGAGGACCTTATTTTTGGACCTGGAAGCAAACAGAAGTCATTATGCAATTTATTATGTAGCAGAGTGACATATCACCAGTCAGACTTGTGCCTTAGGAAAAGCCCTTTGATAACTGTGTTGAGTATTGATTAGAGAATGAGTGGAGTCAAAAGGAAGAATAATAAGGAAGTGAGAGGAGATGACCACCTGAACTATGGTGGTAGCCATGTGAGTAGAGAGGGCCATCACCAATTGTCTTGATGTTTATATTTCCACTGGACTCTGATCTGCTAAAGACTTTGTGTAGCTCTGCTTCACCTAAATTCAATTCATGCACAAGTTAGTGATTTCACTGGTCATATTTGAGATTGAAGGATGAACAATAATGACAGATTAGAGAGGAATTTGGAATCTTATTTGTAATACAGACTCCTTTGACAAGTCTGGTGAAGCTTGTGTATCCCTTCTCAGAATAATGTCCTTAAATGCTTAAAATAAAGTATATAGGATCACAAAGGAAAACAATTATATCAAAATACTGCTATCAAAAATATTAATTAAAAAGTCCATGGATTCTAGGTTAATAGAGAATTAGGGAAAAGGGAGTTAAGGCAAGAATTATTTATGAAGGTGAAAATGCAGCTGCTTAGATAAGGGAGATGAGAGAGGATGTATTTATATATGTATACACTACCTTCCCCATTAGAATGTAAGATTTTTGAGAGTGGAATTAGTGATTTTTTTTTCAAGGCAATGGGGTTAAGTAACTTGTCCAAGGTTACACAGCTAGGTTATCATTAAGTATCTGAGGTTTTGAGGATTTGAATTCAGGTCCTTCTGACTCCAGGGCCAGTACTCTATCCACTATGCTACTAGCTGCCCCAGCCAGAGAAATTAGTATTTAATTCCTTATACAAATATCCTTTTTGGGTACATAATAGGTATTTAATGAATACTTTTTCAATGATTCATTAGAACTCAGGAGAGAGAGTAGGGTTGGATATATTGATCTTGGAATACTTTGCAGAGATGATCCTTAAACCCATGGGGAGAGATGAGGTCACCAAAGAAGAGTGTGTAATGAGAGATGAGAAGAGGGTTCAGCACAGACCCTTGACTGAGGGCAAAATAGCCCCTTCTCCAGTGTATGGAGAATTAAACAGTATACATTTCATTTCATCATGATATTCTTTGTTACTGAGTAGATCTAATATGGTATTTAATTCACCAAATGAATCTGCCTAGAGCTTAAGAATGCCTACTTTTGTTCTTGGGGAGAAGTAATATAATATAGTGAGCTGTTTTTAAAATGAGAAAGACCCAGACTGAAATCCTGACGTGGATACTCATGGACTGTAGGGCCCTGGGCAAGTCATTTAGCCTCTTAATACTGTGGCTTTTTATGACTAGAACTTGAATTTGCATTGGTAGAGGGAGTTTCTTTACTTGGGCAACTCTTTCTACCAATGCATTACATGCCATACCCTTTTAAGGGAGAAATAAATGTATCATTCTCTGCAGTCAAATAAAAATACAGCCCTTTCTCCCCCCCCCCCAAATTACTGAAGGGATAGGGCCAGACTTGTAAATTTCATATATAGAGAGAGATTTTATTTATAGGTATATGTACATATATAGGTATATGTGCATATATAAATATAGACATACACATATATGTTCATATGTGTGTGATTTCCTCAACTTGCAGTATAAACTCATCAAAGGAAGGAAGCAAAATGCATCACTTTTCTTCATCCCCCAAGGGGCTTAGGAAAGAACTCAGTACAGTGGACACTTGATAATTATGTGTTGAATAGAACTAAATTGTCAGTGGTCTGCCCAAGGAGTACAGGTGCCAGATTTTGCAAGTCACATTCTCCAAAGGAGCTGCCATACTTCACAGGGATCAGAATGGGAGATTTCGTGTTTCTGAATCACTACCTAGTCCTTTGGGGGTGATGGTGGGGGAGATGGGGGAAGGCTAGTCTGCCAAAGTCATTTGAGTCAGCCTCCAGCTCCAGGAATTTTAGCCAAACAGAAATGGCCCAGAACTCTGCTGCCTTCCTCCCCCTGTCAAAAGCAATACTGTTCTCCTTTTCCTGGTAGAAAAACTCACTCTGAGGTTCAATTTAAAGACAGGATTTAAGGAGTTCTCATGCTAAATACTTAATCCTCAACCCTGAATGGGAGGTTGAGGGAACAACCTCAGAAATACTAGTTGGATGGAAATAGAAGTTGGACAGGAGCCATTCGGAACAGCCCTCTCCTTTGATAGTTAAGGAAATTTAGGAATAGAGGGGTTAGTGACTTGCCTAAGGTCACACAGAGAGTCAGTGACAGAGTTAGGCTGCAATCCAGGTCCTCCGATTCTAGTCATCTACTGAACATCATGGGAGGTGGAACAACTAAGCTACCTAGAGGTGGCTAGGTAGATCAGTGGAGAGATTTCTGGACCTGGAGTCAGGAAGACCTCAGTTTCCTCAGCATGTAAAATGAGGATAATAAAAGGACCACCTCCCAGAGTTGTTGAGAAGACCAGTTACATTATGAAAGGGTGGGAAGGAAATTCTGTCTTATTGGGTCATGGTCTAGGAAACAGAAGATCAATGGATTGAACTGCTGATCATTTTGTCCTATAGCCTAGTTTCTTAGTTTGTGAATCATGAACTTACATGCTGCATTTCGAACTTTTTATGTTCCACCCTTTCTATAGATACTCGAGCTTTACAACATGATAGGACCATATTTGGAGGACTGTCTCTCACATTTTTACAATCTTCCTCTCAGACTTTCTTGCCTCCCACTCCCCTTGCTTTTCTCATTAAACCACTGGGACTAGGGGTGGGAATCTTAATCCCCACATTTTGGGGGGGGGGAGATTGTAATAGTTTGAGCTCTGGGACTCTGTGGCCTGACTTTCTGACTCTACTTAAAGGGAATCATCTGCTAATACCCTCCAAGAACTCAGGTGGAAAATACCCAACTACCATCCTTAGTTTTGTTTATAAAATAATCAAAGTTAGATGTTCATTAATAATTGCCAGTCTTGTCCATGAGGCCAACTAATCATTCAAAACACCTTTATTAAATGAATACAATATGTTAAGAACCATGGTTAAAAAAGAATGAGTGCAAACAAGTCTGCCTTTGAGGAACTTCCATTTTAATGGGAAAAATAGTATGGCAATATTTTGAATATCCATTAAAAGTAGATAAAAAAAGCCCTAGCAGCCTGGGGAATGGGATAGAAGTCATGGACAACTGATGCATGGACACAAAGATGGTAAATGGAGTGTTATCTGTGAGGAATATCAGATAAACTAATGTTGTTACATGAATGAGGTGGAGTGTAAGGAGATTTTACCAATAGGAAGGGGCCAGGTTTGAAGAAATGATAAACAGAGGAGTTTATAGTTAATCCTGGGTGTCACAAGGAACCACTAGGCTATATGGAAGATGGGTTAGAGTGGGGAAAGAATTGAAGCAAAAAGGTCATATAGGAGATTATTGCAATGGCCCCAGTGAGAGGGATGAAGATCTGAGCTAGGACAGTGGTTGCATAAGCAATGAGGTGGGGTTACCTATGAGATATATTTTGGAGAAAGAAATGACAAATGAGAATTGATTGGATATGGAGACTGAGAATAAAGAATTGAGGATAAGCTCAAAGTTGTGGATCAAAGTGCCTGGAAGGATAGTAATAGAAAATTTCAGAAGATGGGTAGGTTTTGAGGGTAATATAATTTTGGTTTGGGATATGTTCAATTTGAGATATTCATATATCAGAAATATCCAATATTCAGTTTTATAATGTGATATTAGAGCACAGGCAAGAGGCTCGGGATGGGAACATCTTGGTGGCACAATACATAGAATGCTGGCCTTGTAGACAGGAAGATTTGAGTTCAAATCCAGATTTAGATATTTACTACGTGACCCTGGGTAAATTACTTAATCTCTGTGAGCCTTAATTTCTTCATCTGTAAAATGAGGATAATAATAGTACATACCTCCTGGGGTTATTGCCAGGATCAGATGATATAATAATCAAAAAGTACTTAGATCAGGGCCTCGGACCTAGTAGGCACTTAATAATCATTAACTATTTGTATACTTAGATCTGGGGATGGCAGAAAAGGGTAGTCAATTTTTTCACAGAAAGGAACTGGGTGAATTTAGGGAGAAGAGAGAAGACTTGAATGCCCTTCATGTCTCCATGTGTCTGTCCTTTAAGGGCTTCTTTGGGATCTGACTGCCATTTTTAACACTGTTAGAAGAAGGAAGAGCTCTTAGCCAAGCCCACACTGATCAGATCTACAGACAACATCCTGATAATTCTGTAGCAGAGAGAGAGAGGAGGGAGAGCCATGGTTACTGCCTGGGTTTGTTTTAATGCCATATCCAGTATGGACCAGATGTGCCAGAAAATAAACAGCTGCTTAAAATGACCAGAGGCATTCAATGAGTTAGGAATGGCTATAGCTTCCAACCAAATCCTCTGGTGCCAGGCACCAGGCACAGCCAGTTTAGGCTAATTGAGCTCATTGAGCATAGATAGACTGTCAAATTTAAAGCTGGAAGGGACTTACAAATCATTCTCTTGCTGAGGACTCGGAACCACCTATTTTTTTCCTCAACTGGTATTTTCATTCTGTAAATATAAAACAAGAGAATTAGCCTAGGTGGTAACTGAGGTCCAGGAGGCATGCTGGGGCCAACTCATACTGGAGCTGATTGTTAAATTTTCATTAAGAACATTTACACCTTTGAAATTAATACACTTTACAAGTCAGGGTTGAATTTCTTATCTTGTTGATCGTCTAGACTTTAAAAAAACGTTAATAGAGCAGATTAAAGTGAAGCATGCCCCATATACATTTCCTCCCTCCCCGGAAAACAGGTTGTTAAAATTTACCAGCACATTCTTTCTAAGATTAGGACTCTTTCTATCTCTAAATCAAGGCTTCTTAAGCCGAGGACTGTGAACTCTTTAAAATTATATTTTGAGGGGGTGACTAAGTGGTGCAGTGGATAGAGCACCAGCCCTGGAGTCAAGAGTACCTGAGTTCAAATCCGAACTAAGACACTTAATAATTATCTAGCCATGCGACCTTGGGCAAGTCACTTAACCCCATTGCCTTGAAAAAACCTAAATAAAACAAAATTATATTTTTAGATTTCTATTTCAATATAATTATATTCCTTTGTAATCTTCAGTATCTAGGCATTAAAAATCTTTATCTGAAAAGAGCTCACCAGATTGCCAAAGGAATCCATAAAACCTCACCAAAAAATCTAAATCCTTGTTATACTCTAGGTGACTACCAATTTCCTGTCTCCTGACTACCCTTAATTTCATTAGATTAGGGAAATAAATTGGCCTCTTGAATAAAAAATAAGTAGGTGATAACTTATTCATCATTTGAGGAACTCAGTGAAACATCTTTCCCAGGGCCACAGTGGCTAAAGTTTTTACTATTAGAGCTTTATTCCTTTGGGTTCAACATTCCCCTTTCTTTGGGCCTTTATGTCTTTTTTTTTTGCAAGGCAATGGGGTTAAAGTGGCTTGCCCAAGGCCACACGGCTAGGTAATTATTAAGTGTCTGAGGCCGAATTTGAACTCAGGTACTCCTGACTCCAAGGCCAGTGCTCTGTCCACTGCACCACCTAGCTGCCCTCTTTATGTCTTCTAAAGGGTAAACACCTAGGTGGAGATTCCTGTAACACACTCAACACTTAAGCCAAAGTGAGTTCATTAGAAGCTTTTTACTCCTTCATAGGAAGAATCCTGGAGTTGGGTCAGAAATTCTATTTTTATCCCATTTATCATATATTTATGAAGTACCACGTACTATGGTTAAAAAGCTGAATGAAGTGCTAGTCAAACAAAGCAAAAACAAAGGACTCTTTCCCCTTTCAAAGGGGCCAGATAGGTAGGAAAGTAATTAGGGTGCCGGGCTTGGAGTCAGAAAGCCCTCTCTTCAAATTCAGTTGCAGATACTTAGGAGCTGTGTGACCCTGGGCAAGTCACTGTTTTGTGTTTGCCTCAGTTTTCTCATCTGTAAAGTGAGCTGGAGAAGGAAATGGCAAACTACTCTGTTAATCATTGCCTGTGGGACATTGATTGTGTCAATCATAAACAGATCACCTAATCTTTAAGGTCTCCTTCTGTTATTACATTTTACCATGCATTGCTACTGCATGAATTGTATAACCTAGTCTGGCCATGACTAAGGTCTGGCCTAGAGGTCAGATGGAAGCTGGAACCATTCTCTCAAGCCTTCCAAATATCTCTCTGGACAGGTGTCTTTTTTTTTTAAATTGGAATTCATAATAAAAACACTCAGAGCATCTACTTTCTCAAAGCTTTGTTATATAGCTCAAATATGATAATGGCTTTTTAACAGGATATCTCTAATAATGGGAAATTGGACTTGGAGTGATGAAGTTGCTTTGTTGTTCACTTGTTTCTGACTCTTTATGACTCTAATTAGGGTTTCCTTGGCAAAGATAATGGAGAGATTTGCCATTTCCTCCTCCCGCTCTTTTTACATAAAAGGAAACTGAGACCAACAGGGTTAAGTGACTTGTCCAGGGTCAACTAGCTAGTAAGTATCTGGAGGCCAGATTTTAACTCAGTTCTTCCAGATTCCAGGCTGGCCACTTTATCCACTGTGCAACCTAGGTGTGAGGAAGACCTTAGTTCAATTCTCATTTTAAATATTTATTAACTGTGTGACACTGAGTGAATCATGTAATCTTATCTCATTTAGCCTCAATTTCCTCATCTGTGAGATGAGGGAATTAGATTCATTGACCTCTGGGGTTCCAGCTAACCCCAAATCAATGATTTTATGGTCCTGGGTGACATGAGCTCTGAATAACATTAGGGTACCTTAGTAGGGCAATGAAAATGAACATTAAAAGGAGATATGTGGAAAGGATTAAATGAACAGGATGGGGCTTCAGAGGTCATCTTGTCTAAATCTCTTTTTATGCATGAGGAAACTCAGGATCCCAGAGGTAAGGGACTTAGCCAGAATCAAACAGGTGGTATCTTAGGTTTAATTTGAACTCAGATTTTTTGTTTCTAGAACCTTACAAGACAAATTTTGCAACTTCACCTTCTTGCTAAGGGCAGACTGGATACAGAGGGAGTGGTTTAAAATCCCAAGCTCCAGGGCCCACCAGACTAGAGCCTTATCATTGATCTTTCCAAGAGTTCTCAATAGACATAATGGCTGTCAAATTTCCCTGGCTCTGTGTGCCCATTCCAAACCCATGATGGCATTGGAGCCTTTTTATGACATTTCCTGCAAATTATTTATCCAGCTCAATTAAAATTGCTAGGCAAGCAGGGCGCTAACTTTTGTTCCTTGTGAACTTGTAGGCTTCATTTGTCAAAGCCTGAATCCAAGAGAAATATTATTTTGTTTTGGATCTGCGTTCTGGCATGGGGCAAGATGCATGGTCCCTGTTTTAAAGACAATATTCCATGCAGAGTAACACCTTTCCCCTTAAGTAATCCTGGAGATGTATGTTCACATTCCTCAGTAGAGCCCTTACTTGTTGTTTTATGTAGGAACTGAGATACATCAGCCAAGCAGTGCCCCTGGAGAGCTCCAAGTTTGTTCACACATGGGAAGGAGGGACTGACATGAAGGGAGAGGCTCTGGACAAGACTGACCACCCTCCAGGCTTGACAGCATTAGGGAGGAGGCAAACAGTGGTAGTCTGGGGTTGCTAAAGGCCTTCTTGGAATTACCCCAGCTATTGAATGTCCTTTTGACTCCTGAGGCCTGGAATGAGGATGGTGGCACATTTATACCATTCCAAGGTAGCCCTTGTCTCTAGTCAGCCTGGTCTCCATTTATCTCCCAAGTTGTTACTAGGGTAGTGTAACTAAAGCTTGATCACAGAGTGAGAAATTTAGAGGGAACAACAGGACCAACTCAGGGCATAGTTCCTTCTCTGTCTACCTGCTCTCTCCTTTCATCCCAGGCTGAGCTTTTGTTTTTCCTGTGGAGAAAACTTGAGAATGCTTTCTACCTATTTCTTATCTGTAACCACTTATGGAAGCTACATAAATTGTTAGTTGTAGCTCTGCATTCTACATGTACAATATTTCCTTATTCCTTGGATGATGCTACTTCCTCTGCTTTGAATGCCCTCCCTCGATCTAGCTAAGTCCTCTTCATTTCTCAAGGTCCAGTTCAAATCTCATCTTTTCAATGCAGCAGACTACCTCTGGCCCTTTATGTTCTCTCCCTTTCCTTAATAGCGATTTTATATATAACAGCTATAATATACCATTTAGCACTTGATTGCATGCCATTTCATATTCTCTTTCAGTTTTGTGAATAATAACTGTTCTCTTTGTGCCAAAAAAAAAAAAATCCAAAGGCGCCTAAAGTCAGAATGATGCTTTCATTTACTGCTGTTCATTATTGTCACCACCATTCCAGTGGTCTAAAAAAGAGTTTTTTGTTCTGATTCTTTTTTCACAACATGACTAATTTGGAAATATGTACAACATGATATATATATATATGTATATATATATATATATATATATTTAAGATTACTTGGTAATAATAATAAGTTTGTCCTTCCTTCTTTTTTTTTCCAAGGCATTGGGATTAAATGATTTGTCCAAGGTCACACAGCTAGGCAATTATTAAATATCTGAGGCTGGATTTGAACTCAGGTCCTCTTGACTCCCACATCAGTGCTTGTTGTTACATAATTTTTAGTCAAGTCTGCCTCTTTGTGATCCTCTTTGGGGTTATCTTGGTGAAGATACTATAGTGGTTTGCCATTTTCTTCTCCAACTCATTTTATAGATGAGGAAACTGAGGAAAACTGGTGAAGTGACTTACTCAGGATAACTTGTCTGAGGAGAAATTTGAACTTAGAAATTTGAGTGTTTGTGACTCCAGGCCTGGCTCTCCATTTACTGTGCTACCTAACTGCTCCCTGGGGACCATAACTGATATTTGCATATCCTGAGAAAGAGTAAGCATTCATTAAGCATCTCCTATGTGCGCTGAGGGATGGAAAAGACAATAAATGAAAAAGTTCTTATTTTCAAGAAGCTTATATTCTTTTTTAAAAAATTATTTATTTTTCCAATTTATGAAAAGATAATTTTCAACATTTTTGCAAAGTTTTCTCTCTCCTACCCTTCCCTCCTCCCACTCTAAGATACCAAGTAATCTTTGGGCAGCTAGGTAGTGCAATGGATAGAGCATGAATCTTGAAGTCAGGAGGATGAGTGTTTGAATCTAGTCTTAGATACTTATTAGCTTGTGTGACCTTGAACAAGTCACTTAACCCTGATTGCCTCACATTCAGGGCCATCTCCAGTTATCCTGATGAAAATCTGACTATTGTACTCAGGTGACTTTGGAGGAGAAAGTGAGGCTGGTGATTTAACACAGTCCCCCTCATTCAAATCCAATTCATAGGCTTGCCACAGTATCACCTCCCTGATGTCATGGTCTTCTTCAAGAATGAAAGATAGGGATAGCTCATTGGTGCTGTGGCCCTAGAGTCAGGAGGGCCTGAGTTCAAATTCAGCCTCAGACACTTAATAATTATCTAGCTGTGTGACCTTGGGCAAGTCACCTAACCCCGTTGCCTTGAAAAAAAAAGAATGGAAAAACACACATTATTATTACTACTAAGTAATCTGATATAGATTATACTTGTACATTCATGTTATGTACATTTCCAAATTAGTCTTGTTGTGAAAGAAAAATCAGAACAAACAGAACAAAATCAGAACAAAAATCATGAGAAGGAAAAAGAAAAAAAAAATTAAAAGGTGAAAATAATATGCTTTGACCTGCATTCAGATTCCATAGTTTTTTCTCTGGTTGTGGACAGCATTTCCCATCATGATTCTTTTAGAACTGTCTTTGATCACTGAATTGCTGAGAAGAGTTAAGACCATCTTAGTTGATCATACAATGCTGCTGTTGAGTTATATAGTCTACTTCTGGTTCTGTTCACTTCACTCAGTATCAGTTCATGAAAGTCTTATGAGGTTTAAGAGGCTTACAATCCTAATGGGGGAGATGACAACAATAAAAATAAGTATATTCAGAATAAATACAATGAGGATAAGTAAGTTGTCAACTAAAATATAGTTTGAGAATGGCAGTGTTGACACATGCAACTGGACTTATCACAAAATAAATCTCTATGTGCTATGGATAGTGAATTTTCTGGCATTAAATATCATTGCATTTATTTTTTAAGAAGTCATCTGAAAGCTTACTTCATTTTCCCATGTGTGGCGTGATGCACAAGATGACTGCCTAGTTCACCTACTCCTGGTCTCAGTTCAGTTTGGCACCAGAACTAACTCCCTCCTTTTTCCTTTCTCATCTACATTTCAAATGCTCAACCAGCTGCTGAGAGTATATAAATTTTCCACAGTATGAGGAATCTCAGGATGTAAATTGTGTGTTAAAAAGCTAAGTTACAGAGAGAAGCTTAGCTATGGAATATTGTTTTGTCTGGCTTCCTAATTTTAACCTGATTCACTCCTAGCCAGCTAGGCTAGAGGTTTGCTATTCGGGTTTGTCCTTAAGAAAAACAACATCCTTTTCAAACAAATCACAGTGTCTGAATTCAGGTGACTTATAAACCATAACTTTCTTAAGGGAAGGAAGGAAACAAACATGCAAAATACCTACTGTGTAAAGTGCTTTTGAACATAATCATCTCATTTGATCCTCATAACAGGTCTGGGTATAGGTACTATAGTTATCCCTAATTTATAGTTGAGGAAACAGGCAGAATTTAAGTGACTTGCCCAAGGTCATTCAGCTAGTGAGTATTTGAGGCTGGATTTGAATTCAAGTCTTCTGTACTCCAAGTCCAACACTCTGTCCACTGTTACAAAACTTCCCCACTTCTACCCTCAACATGACTCTGGAATGGATGATGACATTTCACCTGTCTTCCAGCTTTATTAACAACAATAATCAGGGATTATGTGATTTTAAAAATCTTTCTACCCCAGTGGCACTTTGTACTTTCTCATATCAGATTTCCAAATTATTAAAATGATATTCTCGCTTAGATACCCACTTCATGCCTAGATCTCAGACAGATGCTCTCCTGAGTTCCTCCTGGATAAATTCTTTTTCTCCTCTTCTTCATCTCCATGTTTTTAGGCACCTCCATTCATTTCTCTCTGCTCATCTCCCTTCTCTGGTCACACTTCCTCCCTTTGGCCATTCTCAGTGCCAGAAGGCCTGTGCCATGGAGCCTAGAGGAGGAGAGTGGTGTTTATTGCCTGGGCTCACTTGAATGCCATGTGAGGGCAAACTAGATGTGTCAAAAAATAAACAACTGTTTAATATGTCTCATAACAATCAGAGGACTTAGGGCCCTTGGATCTTCCCAGAAGCTACTCTGAGTTCAAGCATCAGGCATAACCTGATTCATCTATCGGAGGGCAAGTCATTCCTTATTTCTAGGCTACTGAGATTCTTCTTGTCACTCAACAAACTAGGGATCTGGATTCAAATCCTGATTCCTTCTACTATCTGTATGACCTTGGTCAAGTCACTTAATCTCTTAAGGTCTCAGGTTCTTCTTTAAAATGAAAGGTTTAAACTCCTTTTTAGTTCTGGATCTAAAATCCTATGCTTCAATATAAATATCACACTCTAAACAACTATTCTGTCCTGTTAGTTTATAGCCTCTTATAAAATTATCATTAAAAGATTCCTTGTTTCTATTCAAATATATATTTGTCCTGCTCCTGATACATGTTGGCTATAGGACTGAGACAAGTCACAAACTATTTTTCAGTGACTATCACTCCTCCTCGCCCCCTCATCTCTAAAATGATAAAATAATATTTGTAAAGCACTTTGCAGTCTTAAAGTTTGCTTAGATGTTAACTATTATGAGCCTATAAATTACAGAGCAGCTGCTGTTCTACACTGGCTTCATTGAGAGCACCTTATACCTTGTCTTTATTACTATCTCTACTATGTTCTTGGCATAGGAAAAATCTTAGGTCTATCATTATCCACTATCCACTTTTTGAATGTCCCTGGGTGAATCACTCCGCCACTTAAGCGCTAAAATGTTGGCTTTGGAATGGATGACTGTCACCTGCCTTCCAGCTTTGTTAACAGCAGCAGAAACAACAACAATTTCACCTTCCTTCTAGCTTTAATAGCCTATAAATCTGGGGGAGTCTTCATCTTGCAGTAGGAAGTTGATGGATTTGTAGTCAGAAGATCTGTATTCTAATCCTGCCTCATCTATGAGCTATCCATGTGACCCTGGACAAGTCACTTATCCTTTCTACTTTCCTTTAATTCTAAAATAAAGGGGTTGGATTAAGGTTCTATTCTCTATATATTTACTTCAATATTTAAAGGAGAAATCATTATTTATTCCTGAATGGGTATGTATCACAATACTTTTGTACACAAAATTGTTATTAACAATCACACATGCCCTGTGACCTGAGTCTCCCTATACCTCCATGGTTTTTCTCTTTTACAAATAGCCTATGGTAACAGCTTCATATCATTAGTTTTCTTCTGCTGTATAATGGCAATATGGTGGAAGGAGGCTAGGATTCCAAGTGAACCTAATTCATCTTTCCACCTTACCCATATTCAGTCCCTCTGTCTGCTTTTTCTTTCTTTCTTTCTTTCTTTCTTTCTTTCTTTCTTTCTTTCTTTCTTTCTTTCTTTCTTTCTTTCTTTTTTCTTTCTTTCTTTCTTTCTTTCACTGTCTCTGTCTTATCTCTATTTCTGTCTGTCTGTCTGTCTCTCTCTCTCACCATATGGACATACATACATACATACATTTTAGTTAACCATCTTCAGGAATGTCTCAGGGTCACTCAGCTAGTAAGTGGCTGAGGTTGGATTTGACTCAGAATTATCTTTTTTATTGATAACCCCATACCCAACAAAATTCTTTACTTGGTAGTCAGGCAATGATGACCACCTCTATATTTAAACTGGTTCTTAGGAAAGACACACAGCATATCACTGGACTACCTCAGTGTATTGTACATTCCTAAAGGCAAGGACAGTATATCTTAATACAACATTCTGTATCCAATGGGTACTTAATAAGTGCTGGCTGATTGCACTTAAACTATTTTGGTGCAATGGATAGATCGCTGAACTTGAATGGGAAAAGTCTCACATGTACAAAAATATTTATGGTAGCTCTTTTGTAGTGACAAAGAATTGGAAATTGAGGAAATGCCCATCAACCAAAGAATGGCTGAACAAGTTTACATATATATATATATATGTATATATATAGATATAGATATAGATATATAGATATATATGCATATATATGTTATGTAATACCACTGTTATATAAGAAATCAAGAGTGGTTGAACTTTAGAGAAGCAGGGAAAGAATTACATGAATTGATGCTAAGTAAAGGGAGCAGATCCAAGAGAACATTGTACACCTTAAGAACAATATTGTGAATTGATCAACTATGATGGATGTGACTCCTTTCAGCAATTCAGAGATCAAGGACAACTCTGGGAGACCAGTTAAAGACAATGCCATCCACATACAGGGGGAGGGGGACACTTCTATCTCATAGTTTTCTTTCTTTTCTCTTAGTCCTAATTCCTCCTACATAAAATGACTAATGTGTAAATATATTAAACACAAATGTACATGTTCAACTTTTTACCAGACTGTTTGCTGCTTTGGAGAGGGGACAGGGGAAGGAGGGAGGTAGAAAAATGTGTAACATAAATTTGCAAGTAGTTGGATTTTGAAAAATTCCCATAACATGTAATTGGAAAAATAAAATAAAATAAAATATCAATAAAAAAGATAATTCTGAGTCAAATCCAACCTCAGCCACTTACTAGCTGAGTGACCCTGAGGAAGGCATTTAACCTCTCTTTGCTTCAGTTTCTGTATCTACAAAATCAGAATAATAGTAGTAAATAGGATCAAATAAGATAATTGTAAAGTATTCAATACAGTCCCTCACACATAACAAGATATTGTGTTAACTATTTAAACAACTTTAAAATGACAAAATAACAAGTTTTGCAAATACTCAAGTCAGAAATGTTTGTCTTTTAGAGACTTTTAGAGAATGCAACAATTTGGCATTAAAGAAATACAATACTTGTTAAGCAGATACTGTGCCCAGAGTGCTTTGAAGGATTCTAGGAGAGCTACAATAAGATTTCCCTACCATAATGAAGCTTGCACTCTATAAAGGATATACAAAACACACTAGAGATAGTCTAAATATACACTGTTACTTAAAAGGTCATGCATGAGAAAATCACAAAACAAAGGGTGGAGCCATCTAGCCAGCTGTCTCATAGTAACCAAGGAGGGACCCTTCACTTGTACCACTTTCAGTTCCTTGGAACTTCATTACTTCCATTTGTCCTTTTTGTCTGTTCTTCCACACTTACTACTATCATGTTCTTTCCAACTTGTATTAAGAACTTGTATTAAGGATGCAAAGTTTACTGTGGGAATCTATTGAGAATCTATTCCCACTACTACTGATATTCATTTCACCCTTTCTGACATGATCTCTGAATTGGTTGACACTTACCATCTCTTTGACTTGACTGTGGCTTGGCATTCTTTTTCTTCTCTGGGATACTGTTTGGACATCCTTCCCCCATCTTTCTCTCAACCCTAAGAACAATTCTATGATTGTCAATTGCCTTTATTGATCAACAGGTAAGTTTTGGCCAGCAAGGAATATAGACATATCTTCATTTGGGCCTCACTTCACTTAGGTCTCACAAAATGATCATCCTAGAGACCTGAAAGGGCTAATAAACCTTTATATGGAACAATTTATTTAATAATGACACCGTCAAAATAAACAACTTTGAAAACTATGAGTATGATTAACATGATAACCATAAATGATTCTAGACAACCAATGATAAGCCTCCAATTCACCTTCTGATGGATAGATGATGGATTTAGAGTTCAGAATGAGACATAATTTTATATATATATATATATATATATGTGTGTGTGTGTGTGTGTGTATAAATACATAAATTTAAATATATAGATATACATAGAGTGAGAAAGAGCCATTAAGAGAATACATTTTGCTTGACTTTTCATTTTATAAGATTTATTTTTATTTTTTCCAATGGAGTTGGAGGATAAGAGGGAGAAAAATGGATTTCTATTCATTAAAAATAATTTTAAAAAATTAAACTTAAATAATTTTTAAAAAATTAAAAGAACCACTGAGTCGGTGTTTGCCCTAAGGCCAGGAATACCTGGTCCACACTATGGATAGATACTATCAAAGTGCTTCCACATGTATAAAGATTAAGCAAGATACTGGTGAAGCAGAGCAAGTGACATTTTCCTATTTTGATTCCCAAGTGAGGAAGGAGAGGTTAAGTGATTTCATCAAAGGCTCATAATGGTAGAACCAAAACAATCCAGGTCCAGGATTTTATTTCACCATTGTAAAAGCTTTACTCTTCGGGGTCTTAAAAGACTTTTTCTATCCCGAAATGCAAATACTATGAGAAAATGGTAAACCTTATCAGCTAATTCCTTGGCCAAAGAATTACAAAAAACTATAGTTGGATGGGATAGAGGATGGTGGAGAAAAAGGGTTAGGAAAAAAGAAAGGGGTTGTGGTGGAAAAGGCTAGGACTAAAAAATCATTTAACTCAAATCCCTCATTTTATAAAGGAGAAATTACATAACCTGCCCAGGGTTGTACATCTAGTTAGTGATTGAAGTGGGATTAGAACTTGTATTTCCCTGTACAGAGAAATTTTAAATTGAGAGAAAAATAATTGAAGATAAAGCTTATACTAGGGATAAATAAAGTAGCAGCTACCTCAGACTTAGAAAAGTACAATAGAGAGATACTTTTTAATATGCTTTTTTAAAATAAATGAATATTTTAAATGAAGGGAAATTCCACTCTCCATGGTGCTTGGGGATTTTTGTGATAGTTCAGGTTTTGGTGTATACACATCCAGGCTATAAAACCTCTCCTGGGAAATGAGCACCATCACTTTATCCAGCTTCTTTTACAGAAGTGGGATACTGGAGAGGGAAGGCCAACTGGGGGAGGAAAGGATGGAAGACCTGACAGAGCAATGGGTAGGGTAGGAAAGGCCAACTTTGCAGAATTTTCAAATTTGCCTATGGTCAGACCTTCATAAATTTGTAGGATCATAAATCTAGAGTGGAAAGGGACCTTACAAGTCAACTGGAAGAAGATCTTAGAGGTGACAACATGACCTTTGAGGTGATTCTTCATTTTACAGTCGAGGAAATTGAGCTCTGAGAAATTGTCGTTTGCTTTTCTTTGGATCCTCAGCACTCTGTGAGGTCTTAGAGACTTTTTTCATCCTGCATATACAGGAAAACTTCAGAAATGCTTGTCCAAGTGTCTTATCCAAGGATGCCATAGATGAACTTGAATTTGAACCCAGGTCCTCTGATTCCAAATGCAAAATTCTTTCCAGTACACTCAGATGAAGGTAGCCACTGAGTTAAGTTAGTCTTGCCTTTCCTTTCCCCTTCCTTTTAAGATGGAATAAATAAGGCCTTCTCCATATATATATATATATATATATATATATATATATATATATATAATCTATACATTAATTCTTTTCAATCTCCAGACTGGTCCTTTGGAGAGGAATGTTCCAAAGTTTCAGCTTGAAATATTCAATTAATTCTTCTCTCTGTGGCTAAAAATCCCCTTGGCTGGGGTTTCCCTGAAAGCAGTAGATGCATAAGATTTTCCAACCCATAAGAACAGGGACTGTGGCAAACACCTCATTTCCACCCCCAGCACCAAAGGAGGGCAAAGGGTCAGAGCCGCTTTAGGGATGACGTCACCGACGTTACCATTAATCCCCTGTTGAATATTATCCAGGGGAGTCATTTTTAATGAGGCCCTAGGTTTGTCTTGTTTAAACTTGCACATACCTGCGCCTGGTGCTGAGGCCCAGCCCGCAGAAAAGAAAATAAGACAATTTGGCTTGGGTGCAGGAGGGAGAAATGCTAAGAGTCCTAAAGGTCCCTGCTTTTATCTCCCCATTTGCTTAGGAGCCCAGAATAAATAAGGAAAAGTGGAGATTGTTACATTAAGGCACCACCTTGGTCTCATGCAAACCTGCTGGGCCAAGTCACTCTTCAAAGCCAGATGCTGTGTCCCATTTCAGAGAGAAAGGCCAGAGGGCCCTGAAACCCTGAGAGGCCCTCCCCACCCCCCCACTGGCTCCCTATTTATAGAATATTGAGGTTTTTTTTTAGTACTGGAAGAAATCTTTGGAACCAATTAGTCCAACCCTTACATTTTACTGTTAAAGAAACTGAGGCCCAGAAATGATTTGCCTAAGGTCAGGAAACCAGATTACATTTCTACCATCTCTCAAATACAGTGACATTTGGAACAGGGATCATTGGACTAAGAATGAGGAGATGTGGGTTACTAACAAGCTACCAAGAAGCAGTTCCCTCTGGTATTAACTAGTTGTGTGACCTTAAGGCAAAACATTTCCTTTTTTTGGGGCCTCAGTTTCCTCAACTGTAAAATGAATTGACTTCTTTAAAGCTCTGATTTTTAAAAAGTTATTGGTTTCTGTGCAGGTATATGGTTTAGTGCCCCAAATAGAGCATTTATTAGGTGCTTACTATGTGCTAGTATGCTAAGCACTGGCTTATATGAAGGAAGAAAAGAAGGAAGTCTTTGCGCTCCAAAAGCTTATATTCTCAGAGGGTAGTACAACAAACATCCAAGGGCCCAAATTGGGGGCAGAAGTCAAATTTCAGAGGAGAGGGGAATGAATGTGAGGGGTGACCAAAGCTCTGGCATAGTTTGGTCATGGAAATGTCTGATTTAGGGCAAGAGTCTATCAGAGTTTATAGAGATCCAAGGCTCTTATAGGTGAATTTTTTCACCAGTTCCCTCATTTGTAAAATGAGAGGGTTGGATTAGATGATTCCCTTCTAGATCCATGATTCCATGATGTACTTCTTCCCCATCATCTTGCTAACCACCCTCCCTTCCCTGCTTTCCTCCCCTTACCCATATGGTAGCTTCCTCCAGGGAAAGGTGTGGTCTTTTAGGTGCTTCTGTGAGGATTAACTGGTTAAATTGCTTCCATCAGGCTCAGTAGAGGGAAAAAAAAATTCTGTTTGGAAAAACTAGGCTGAGGGGTCTGGAAGACAAGTCGGTAATATTCATTGAAACCCAACCCTTCTCACCGGGGGTGAAGCCATCCGGAACAGCAGCTGTTTGGGTTTCTTGCCATATGTCACAGTCATATATACAACTGTGGCACCAAATGTAAACTCAACTTCTTTACTTGTTGTGGAAGCTACTTAAATTTTTTTTTTTTTTGAGCTTTGCTACTAGCTCAGATTTTCTGTGCAGGATGTTGTAGTGGAAAGAATCTGTAGGGAGAAGAACAGGGTTCAGATCATGGCTCTGCTATGTTGTGTGATGTTGGTCAATCTCTCTAAGTCTTAGTTTCTTCATCTGCCAAATGAAGGGGTTGGACTAGATGATTGCTAAAATCCCTTCCCACTTTTAGTTCTATGAGTCTATGAGCTCATGATTTCCCTTCCCTCTCTATCTCATCTTCCTAACTTCTGTCTACTTTATTTTGTTGTTGTTCAGATGTGTCTGACTCTTCTGATCCCATTTGGGGTTTCCTTGGCAAAAAGCTTGTAGTAGCTCATTTTACAAATGAGGAAACTGAGGCAAACAGAGTTAAGTAACTTGCTCAGTTAACTCAACCAGTGTGTGTGACTAGCTCAGATATAGTCTTCATTATGAATATTTCCTTACTTATTGTAGTCCATAGTGATCTATTTTTTTCTTTGAATTCCTACAGTATTTAGTATCTGTAACATATGTTTGACCTGCCTTTAAGAAATCTCTAAATATATGCCACCACCCTAGTCTAGGCCTTCATTACCTCATAGCTGGATTATTGCAATAGCCTCTGGTGGGGCTACTTGCCACAAGCCTCTCCCCATTCCAATACATCTTCCATTCAGAAAATAAAGTGATCTTCCTAAAGCACAGGCTTGACTATCATCTATGGAGCTTTTCCATCTCTTTATGAAGTATAGTGTCAATGAATTCCAATGGCTTTCTATTGCCTCCAGGAACAAATGCATAATTCTTTGGCATTCAAAACCCTTCATAACCTAGTCCCCTTCTAATTTTCTATATATCTTATTTCGCTACATGCACTCTGATCTAGTGATACTGGTGGCCTGGCTGGAACAGCTAAGAATGACACTCCATTTCTGGCTCCTGGTATCCTCTCTGGCTATCCCCATGCCTGCAATGCTGGCTCTCATTCTCTCTGCCTACTGATCTTCCAGGTTTCCTTTCAGTCCCAACTAAAATCTTACCTTTCACAGGAAGTCTTTCCCAACCCCTCTTAATATGTAAGTACCTTCCTTCTGTTAATTATTTCCTATTTATCCTGTATAGAGCTTGCTTTGTATATATATCTATTTGCATGTTGTCATCCCTACTAGATTGGTAAACTCCTTGAGGGCAAGGATTGTCTTTTACCTCTTTTTGTATACTTTATGCTTAGCATGTGCCTGACTCTTAATAGGAGCTTAATAAATATTGACTGATTGTATCTTATATATGAAAGCTTGGGACAGAAAATTCTATCTCTAGGGAACAGATCCTAGAAGTTTAAAAATAGACAATGTCTGCTAGTTCTACTTAGCTGACTGCCTGTTCAGTGTTCCAAAAAGAACTTAGCTCCTGGGGATGAGGACTCTCTTTTTAGAGAGGAAGAACCTCAAGTTAACCAAGGTCCTGAGGACTGACAGATTTTCTTTACAAGAGACAAAAAGTAGTTAAGGATTTTTCCCTTAGTCTGATGACTAGATATATGAGGGTGTTGCCTTTCTATAAGAGTTAAAGCTTAATCCTTTGGCCTCTAAGCAAAAAAGACAAATGGCAGAACCCAGTCATCCTTTTATCTGAGAAGATGTAGGGAACACCTCTGTTGAGGACTCCAGATGAAGTCAGGAGGAAGAAATACCTTTTATAACCTCCGGCCCAATGGGGACAACAAAAAATAACCCTGGAATTTGTCAAGCAATGACCAAGGGGGCTCAGTAGGGAGGGATGTCTGACAGACTCTGGTAACATCAATTCATCAGTATGCATATATTAAACCATTCCTGTGCTAGGCATAGAAATACAAAGAAGGAAACAATCCCTGTTCTCAAGAAGCTTACATTCTAATAGGGGAGAGATAGAGATATAGGTGTAGATACATAAACATAAATGTGTATTTATATATATCCACATCCATTCAATTTATTATTTGTTATTATTGTTTCTCTTTTGCTTCAGAAGAAGATCAATGACATTATCAGTGATGTCTTGGTTTGTTCATGAATTAGGTTTAAATGAGACAGAGCTACACAGACATCACCCCACTCTGTCTTCCTGAGTCATCCAAGTCCAGTGGCAGGACAAAAGTTAACATGATTGGCAGATGATCCAGGATGAAGTGGATGATGTTGGTCAACTTCTAAGCTTTCCATAATGCCTGCATCAATTGCCTTTGTGGCCATTAGAACAAAGTATTGTCATCTGCTCATTCCACAGAGGGAATTCTTCACATGCTTGGTTGGGGTAGACATCTCTATTGGTCAAAATAGTTTTCTGGGGTGTTGCCCCTGTATATTCAACAACTTCTTGTAATCACAGGTGAGAATTGGGTGAAAGATGGTCACCAAAGGTAGATGAGCAAGCCTGAAAAGGGCTCAGCAAGTCCTCATATCAGAGGTGCTGTGTGTATGTGTGTGTGTGTGTGTGTGTATGCGCTATATATATGCACATATATATATATATATATATTATATATATAAATACACATAAGATAAATATAAATACATGGCAGTTTGGGATGGGTAGGGCATTAGTATTTGAGGAAATCAGGAAAGGTTTCATGTAGAAGGTAGTATTTGAACTGTGTCTTGAAGAGAGGGAATCCATGAAGCAGAGTTGAAGAGGGAATCCATTTTAGTCTGGAGGATCAGACAGTACAAACACACAGAGATTAAGATTTTCTGGTATTTATTTTGATGCTCTTTCTATATACTAGTTGAAGTACCAGGGCACCCTGAGGGAGGGACAGGAGACTCCATATGGCAGTCCAGTCCAATCACTACTGCTACCACCATCTGAACCACTTCCCACCTTATTGGACACAACTCTGAAACTCAGAGACTTGAGAATAGCAGTGCCCATCATCATCAAGGGGAGCAATCCCAGTAGAGAAGGGCACAATTTCCTTGTCACCAACAACATCAGTTGCTTATCCATTGCCACTGATGGCCAGGTAGACTCAAGACCTCTGGGAGCAGTTACACTACCACAGCCATCATCCTAGGTGGTGACCTTTGAGGAGATGTAACGTGGCAATTGCTTCTGTGGGAGCTAAAGTCACAGTTGCTGAAGACCCAGAAGAGAAAGTTTTGGTCACCAAAGTCCTTGGTACTAAACCATAGCTGAGTATCAGAAATAGGATTTTTATCAATAGAGATGGTATTAAAGAAGAGGCATGACCATATGCTTTGCTGCTGCTCCTAAGGACCACAGGACCTTTCCTTTTGACTTGAGGTGAAACTTCCTATATATCTGTGTTCTCAATTAGAAGATGAGCTCATTGAACAGGGATCATCTTCCTTTTCTATTCCTATCCCCAAGTGTTTTGTACACAGTAAGAACTTAATAAAAGGTTTTTTTCATTCATTCATTATTCACTATGCTGCATCTCTTTCTTGTCTTTACCGGTGAAAACTCTGGGATAATACCAAGAAATATATGGTTTAAATCAGGGTGTCTTTTGGCCTTTTCTGCCTTAAGGATTGACTGTTCTATGGCTGTCCTAGGCACTAAAAATGCAAGTATATGGGGCAAAGTTATAATGAACACTTTTAACTTTTCAAAAAGGAACTTCTTTTTGGGGAAAATTGCTTTTCTATCACTTTTATTTCTTTATATGTAAGAGATCTGGGGGTTAGTTTATCATTGCTCAGACTGGATTAAATTTGGAGGTGAAGAGAATGTATGATTAGAATGAGGAGGTGGAGGGTGGAACATGTGTACAGGCCAGTGTTATTCTTCCTTTGGGTAACCACTGTGGTGAAAAGGTGAGGGGGAGGAGGTGTTCACAGGTACCTGTAGTGGTCTAGGGTCTCATGGCATCCTAGAGCCCACATGTGGAGAACACATCTATAAAATGTGCATAGTGATAGCACTGACTTCACAGAGTTGGGAAGATGGAATAATATATATATATATATATATATATATATATATATAATTTATATATATATATAAAATAATTTATATATATATATTGCACTTTGGAAACCTCAAAGCATATTCTTCTTAATTATTTTTTACACCAGAACTAGAGGAATAAACAAGGAAGAACTAACCTAGAGCTTTTCTTCAGACATATGCCTACTGAGTTTATTTCCAGTTCCCCATGTAAAGAAGGGGTGACAGCCTTGTGGGACTACTACATAATCTCCAAGATCTCTCTCCCACCCCTAGTATTCTAGGCATGCTAAAAAAACAAAGGCATAAAACCTCTTATTTCATGGGAATAGATTAAAAACCACCTGGAGGAGGGAAGATGGAGGAGGGCCCCTCTGTTAATGGCTCTGCTGGGTGGTCTCCCTGGGCCAGGGGGTAGATAATGAACAATGAAGAAGAGCTGGAAACTCCGTCCTGAGGAATGTTAAGTACCAGGTCGGCATTCCAAACAGGAGCAGGGTTGGGCCTGGAATCCCCCCCATCCTTTTCCTTTCAAGCAAGACAGAACAGTTTAATGCTAATTATAAAGACCCTGGGCTTGGAGGATCTCAGAAGTCCCATTTCACAAATGGTGACAACCATTCCATCTGTCTATTTGGGTGACAATTTTCCCGATCCTTCTATTTCTGCTCTTTTTTTTGTTACCTTTCAAGGGAAAACATTCATGCTAAAAGGCCCAGTTGCCTTGCCCAGCTGGATAAGCTTGGTGGGGGTGCACAACTTACCTCCCATGGAGATATCAGGGTATGCCTGCTAGAAACTGCTGTTTGCTTCAGTCCCGATGCCCTCCATCTTAACCAGGTGTTCCCAATTACCTGCTCAGCCAAGGCGAGTCACCCAGGGACTTATTCCTACTACCATAGACATTCTATAAAAATCCTAAGGCCAAGTTAGTTTTGGGCTTGGACTCAGGTCCTGTTGCCTGTCTTTTTTTCTGAATCACTTGGGTTCCTCCTTTGATTTGCCCACCCTCTGTGATCCACTCTCCTGTTGATTTCCCTAGATTCTGGGAATTCTTGTGCCAAATTAGATCTTGGAATCAAAGAATTTCAGTGCTGGAAGGCCTCTATCTCCTTCAAAGGTCTTCTAGACAATCTATATTTGAATCAGAATCCTCTCTGATGTCCGTGGTAAGCAAACACTAAAGTTCAAAATTCTCAAGGGAGACAGTCAATTTTACTTTGGATAGCTCTAATTGTTATCAAGTTTTTTAGGCTAAATCTGGCTCTCTGTAGATTCATGCTGCTTTCTGAACAAGCAAATCTCTCCATCCTTCAAATGGCCCTTCAAATACTTGAAGACAGCTACTGTTCTTCTTAGGACTTTTCTTCTTCAGGGTAAACATCCTGAATTTCTTTGTGTATCTTGGTCTCTTGTCTTCTTGCCATCCTGGTCACCTTAATGTTCTCTAGTCTGTCAAATGTATCACCTAGTTTTGAATATCAGACTCCAAATGCAGAATAATAATGATAATGATAATAATAATAATAATAATAATAATAACAGCTAATATTTATTTAGTGTTTTGTATATGCCAGACACTATGCTAAACTCTTCATCAATATTCTCATTTAAGTCCCCACAACAGTTCTGGGAGATAGATACTAGTATTATCATAATTTCCATTTTACAGTTGAGGAAACTGAGACAGATGGAAGTTAAGTGATTTGCTCAGGATCACAAAGCTACTAAGTGTCTGAGAACCGATTTAAACTTGAATCCATCCTTATGGCAAGTCTGATACTCAATCCATCTGTGGCATAGAGCCCACTCAGAATTCTATGCCCTGGTTCTGAACATGAGGCCTCTCTTTGTAGCCTAGAATTATATTTGCTTTTCCGGCAGCTGTGTCCACTGTCGACTTGTGTTAAACTTGCAGTTCAGTAAAATGTCTTAATGGAATTCTGCCAACCCTGACTATCATATTGTAACCTGTTGCTTTGCTCTGGTAAACTCTAGATGTCTTTCCTGACCCCCCCCCCCCCCACCCACCCAATTCTTCTAGATTACTGACTGAAGAGTGCCCTCTCAGTCTGGGAAAGTTTTGCCTTTAGGTTCAGTCATGTCTCAGCCCTCCTGGTCTGTAGACTTTCCCTTCCTCTTTCTGTCTATGATCTTTAAATACCAAATTTAAGCAGCTGCCTCAAAGAAGTGCAAGCCAGGAGATATATGCTATTTTGTGACCCTTGCTTCCATATGTATGGGTTATCCTATATACTTAAGCAGACTGAAAATGAATTGTACCTCTGTGGATGTCTATTAGCAGCATGAATTAAGGCAAAGAAAGCAGGTTATACAGCACGACAGGAATGACTTCATCCCTGGGAAGTCACTTGAACTCTGCAATTCAAACCTTGGAAGAATTCTTACCTCTGAGACCCCTCCCTTTGACTGGATGGTTCCTTCTAGAATCTACCTGTATTTAAGAAGGATATGCAGGCCAGTCATCTTTTCTTACCAGGCTGCATCTGCACCTTGGACTTCTCAATTATATCCCCACAAGAAGGGTACCTCCCTTCTCCAGCACGTCTCATCTTCTTCTTATTTATTTATTTATTTATTGCAAGGCAGTGGGGTTAAGTGGCTTGCCCAAGGCCACAACAGCTAGGTAATTATTAAGTGACTGAGGCTGGATTTGAACTCAGGTACTCCTGACTCCAGGGCTGATGCTTTATCTACTGTGCCGCCTAGCTTCCCCTCATCTTCTTTTTAAATGTTATTTCCCCCTCATTAGAATGTAAGCTCCTAGTGAGCAGGTACTGCCTTGTTGGGTTTTCTTTAATTTTTTATTCCCAATGCCTGGCTTAATCAAAACTTGCTAATTGCTTATTGACTGACAGTCCCCTAAAATGTTGCTTTGAAAGGGAAATAATATTTAAGTTCATGATTAAAATATATACATAAAATTACTGTAAAAATATAAAATGGGAAAAATATACTGGATGCAGGTTATTAATCATTTTTTTAAAACTCAGCTATCCAAAATCTAATAAAGAAGGGGAAAATTCTGCTGAAGGGAAAATTGCTGCTTTTTGATTGGAAATTACCAACAAAAGGAACAGAGGTTACTGATGTAGCTGGTGGCCAAAATCCTTTTCTCTTCTGGCTTGTGGAAAAATATTTTTTCAATCAATCAACAAGCATTTATTAAGCTCCTATTATGATTTGGGCAGCTATGCTAGATACAGAAGCAAAAATGAAAGTTTTCTGCCCAAGGGGAGTTTACATTTATCATAGAAAGAAAGAGAGAACAAAAGAACAACTAAATAATGAGATAATAACAGGTGAGGACCCTCCCTTCTCCCTGATCTTCTCAGGTGCTAGTACTGCACTCCTTTTGGACTGAGACAAAATGTGAGTGTTTGTGTGTGTGAGAGAGAGAGAGAGAGAGAGAGAGAGAGAGAGAGAGAGAGAGAGAGATTGGAAAGAATCCAATGAATTCTGATTTTCTACTTGCTATTCATAAGATCTTGGACAAATCACTAATCTTCTCTGACCCCCAGTTTCCTATGGTAAAATGAAGATGTTGGACAAATTCAGGGATGAATGGGAATTAAGAGCTTCATGGGTTGATGAAAAAGAATAGATTACCGTAAGGTCAACTCAACTGCCCAGCTGGAGACCCGAGCCTTTCTAGATTCCTGTGCCAATATGGCTAAAGCAACCAATCTCTGAAATAGTAACTGCCATTTATGGAGCACTTTAAACTCTGTGGAATGGCACTGTATTACTTCATTTGGCTCACAATGAGGGTGGTTCTGTCGGTCTTTAAGATTCTGAGAGTTTAAGATCTCATTGTCACACTGCTAGAAAATATCAGAGGTAGGATTTGAACCAAGCCTTTCTTTATTCTAAGTTCGGTAGGTTAGCCACTATCCCACAGTGCCCCTCAATTTAAACAAATACCTTGAAAGAACTACCTTGCTCAGATGGAACTTGTGTTAAGGAAATGTTCTCAGAGGAGTCTTCCCTCACAGTCCCTTGGTGGTATTTGTCAGCCATTAATTGCTTTCGTTAAGGCATGTTCTGAAACTACTGCTCATCAGCTGGGCCCCATGTTGTTGGACTGGAGAATGATTTAGTAGTGTAAGCTTAGTTCCATCTGTCAGGGTGGGGAGGGCTGGGAAGGTTGGGAGGGAAGGGGACATGGGGTGTGTTTAAAGGGGTAGGGAAAGAAACTCTTTAGAAGGGGCATCTTGCTCAATGGATGTCAGGAGGCCCCTTTCTGATTGCCCCACAACACCTGAACCACACCCGCCTCACCTACTTCTCTGCCCCTGGCAGACTCATTAAGCAGGGGAGGGAAGTGGCTCCAGTGGGCTTGAGTCTTACATAAGAACCAGCCTCCCTTGGATGCCTGGGGAAAGTATTGTCCAACCTGCAAGATCCCATAGTTGCAAAATCTACACTGCCCCTCACCCCACCCCAATCAGATACCCCTGCTCCCCTTTTTCTTAGGTTAAGAGAACAGAATCTCATATATTAACTTTGCAAAGCACTTTCACATATACCCTTGGAAACCCCATGAGGTAGGCAGGGCAGGTACAATTATCCCTATTTGACAGATGAGGAAGGTGAGGTTGGAAAAGTGCTTCCATGCTTTTTCCAGTATACATTATTTAAAGTATGGTAATTGGTTCCAGCCCAATGAAAGTATGCAGTGAAAATTCGAATATTGCAACCACTTCACAGAATTCATTATTCCCACTAATTAGGACCTAGTTGTCACATTGTTTCAAATAGAGAACTGTTTCCACCTGATTTTCCATTGAGGTCTTCAGGAACAAGGAATTTCTGGCAGGGACCTTCAACAGCATCTACTCCAGTTTCACCTTTGTTTCTCTAGCCCCTCTCCACCATTTTTAGAGATGAAGCTTTTGAGCCCTGGAAGGTCACATAATGAATCAAAGAGCAGGGATTAAGCCTTAAGGCCTGTGAGCTTAAATCTAATGCTCTTTCCACTATGCCATATTTTACATGTAGAAAAAAGGGAATAAGCATTTATATAGCCCCTACTTTGTTCCAGGCCCTGTTCTACAGCCTTTTTTTTAAAACATGAGGTGAAAGTGATTGTGATTCAATTTGAGTAGCAAATTCATCCTGCATTTTTCTTAATTTATTTGGTGCCTTTCCAAACCTAAAAGACAAGGTATCTTGACTCATAATCCTTCTGGCTGCTTTGCTTTAGAGGCTGAGGAGACCAGGTCAAGTGATTATTTTCAAGGCTGGAGAAGAAGGCACATTTTCCTGGAGGTGGTTGTCCTTTCCCAAGAATAGAAAGCACCTATGTGAGTCCCTAAAGATAGCCACCCAGTGGTCTTCCCTATTGGGGATGCCTCTGGCTGGTTTTGGAGGCCCTAGTTGGGGTTTCAGAGGAGATGTGAGCTATTGTTTCTCTTGTGTGGTTATGGGAAGGATGATTCATTACCATGTCCTGGGAAGAAGCAGGCTTGATCATCTGGTGTCATAGATATAAACCTAGAGTCAAGGGAAAGGGGAAAAAAATTCCTCAGTAGCAAGTCAGGACAAGACCCTGAAGTCTGACTTCTTGGATCTCAGCCTTAGGTACCATCCATGATCCCTGTGTGGACAGAACATGAGACCAAATGATAATCATGGCCTTTGAAACCCGGAAAAGAGATGGGGACATAAACATTTCTTACAGGGCAATGATCCAGACATAAACACAAATAGATCCAGATGTGCTGACTGGTCCAGATGTGCAGACAGATTTTCCCATTCTTCTTCCCAGACCACACAGAGCTTCAGGGTTAATGATAATGACTGAAACTTGCTTGGTCAGTGGAACCTTAGAAGAAATGGAGATTGACACCCTCCCTCAAGGCCTGATCCATTTATGGGATCACATCCAAATTCCAGGGACAGTTCCTGGGAAGAACCAGGTCCTGGAGTCAAGTCTCTCTCTCTCTCTCTCTCTCTCTCTCTCTCTCAACACCTGCTTTACTATACCATCATCTCTCCTGTCATCGATATACTTGAAGCTGATGTCTTCCTCCTCCCTCCCCCCAACTAACATTTTTGAAGGGCAGGTTTAGGGATAGATCAAATAAGAGGGAGGGGGACAGAAAAAATATAGCTTTTTATAAATGCAATTAGTTTGAATTGTAGAAATGACATGTAGATTGTTTTATTTGTGACCAATCAAATCACCTGTTACAGTGAAGGCCTCCAGCAAACAATAACACATGGTATATATTTTTCAAAATTTTCCATGGGTTACACAAATGTCTTGTACCAGCTCTGATCGAGAATTACCCTCCACAGCACTAGTATTCCAATGGAGATTGCAAAGTTCTTAGGAGCCCTGATCCATCCATGATTTTATTTGATCTTGTTTCAGCAATTGTTTAAGAATTTTTTCTGTAATTACTCCCATTTTACAAATGGAGAAACTGAGGTTCCCTGAGGTTAAGAAACATCCATGTAATAACAAGAAATTAATCTAGTGAACATTGATATATTTAGGAAAAGAACACTCAGCATTCTGAAAGTGGAAAGGATTTCATAGGTGATTCAGTGCATACCCCTAATTTGATTGCTGAGAAAAATGAGGTATACAGAGAGAAAGGATTTCCAAAGATCACTGCCAGGATTTGAATCTAGGTTCTCTGACTACAAATCCCATTCTCTCTCTCTCTCTCTCTTTTTCACTAAAGCACAGGTAATATGTCAAAATAAAAGTGACAGGAGTGATATATTTAAAACTATTGTTATTGATCAGTTCCCAATTTATCATGACCCCATTTGAGATTTTTTTGGCAAAGATACTGGTGAGTTTGCCTTTTCATTCTCTAGGTCATTTGACAGATGAGAAAATAGGCAAACGGGATGAAGTGACTTGCCCATGGTCACACAGTTCAGGTCCTCCTGACTCTTTGCCCTGTCCTCTATCTACTTTGTAGTCTCACTGCCCATGATAGAATCATGATGAACCAAATAGGTAAGGGTCACTGATGCTTTAACAAATCTTTATTTTTGGCTTATGCTTCATAGCTTTGCTACTGATGCTTCTTCCATCTGATGCTTCCCCATCTCATCTCTACCCACCCTCTAGGGCATTGCAATGTAGTCAGATGTTCTATAACTGGAGTCAGAGGTCTGGTTCTGCAACTACCTACCTGAGTGGTCTTGAGCAAATCTTTTATCTCCTATGGGCTTGAAATTAAGGGTATTATTCAGTCTAGATGATTTCTGAGATGCCTTTCAGTTCTCAAGCTGATAATAGACTAAAACTTAAGTTTAAGCCTCTCCTAATGTACTGACTTTCCCCTTCCTGACCAACCTAGTCTACCAGAGTTACTCCTAGAGTACATTTTCTATCATGGCTCCCCTTAGATTATGTCTTCAAATAGATTATAATCTCCCTAAGGGCAGGAACTGTGTCTTATACTTTTTAGTATTCTCCCTCAATGCTGAGCACTTAGTGGATGCCCCCAAACTATTTGCTGATTGATATATCTGGCATATCAGTGTCACAGAAACATAGAAGAGACCTTAGAGGCCATCTAATTCAACCCCTTTCATTTTATAATAATTACATTGGCTACCATTTATATAGCTCATTATATTGCTATCTCTCTTGATCACAACCCTGAGAAGTAGGGATTATTATTATCCTATTTAACAGAGGAGGAAAGTGAGGCACAGAGAGCTTTTAAATGATCTTTCTGAAAACTTAAAGCTAAAGTGACTATGTCAAGATTCAAAGTTAGGTCTTCCTGACTCCAAGTCCAGAATAGAGTTTCAGAGAGGTTTAAAAAAAAAAAGAGAAAACTTTCTCAAAGTCAAATTCGTGGTCAGCAGAAGAACTATTGGTTTCTCACAGTTGTGAAAGGAATATTCAACCACAGCTTATGGACACCAAGGTCATATGACTGACAGAAATAAAGCAAGTACAAAAGGAGACCAAATTTTATCAATTAGCCCTATCAGCTATGAACTCAGAACTCAGTTGGATCCAACCTATATACTTCTGGAAGAAGGTTCTTCACAATTAAGGAGGCTATAAAAGGATGGCTAAAGAGAATTAGGGAGTAGAACCCGAAGAGGTAGACCTTAGAAGGTACAGGAGAAAGGAGATAGTAGGACCAGGCAAGGCAAGCAAGAAGATGTAAATGGATCAAGGAGAGAACAAAGTAAATTGGTAAAACAACATGTTAGGTGAGACAAGAGTGAAACAGATGGAGTTTTGGCGCAAGTCTGATTAGTGAGATGGGTGTGACTATGGTGCAGCTGAGACTAAGGAAAGGAAGTGGTCAAATTGTTAAGAGGTGATAATTTGCTGTAAAAATTTTGGCCAAGTGATTAGGAGTTGAGGTGTAAGCACCCACAATTCGTTGAAAAATATAAGGCTCAAAAATCTCACTCATTATGGAGAGGAAAAATGATGCAATCACTTCCATTGAGCTCACACACAATGTTTAGTTTTCTACCACAGCTGAGTGTGACCCATTGCCTATCTTCTACAGGAAAACTTCCCTAACTCCTTTTCATTCCAGTGCTTTCTTTTACTGATGTCCTAATTATCCTGTAGATGGTTTGCTTTGGATATATTGGCCTGCCTTTTGACTTCCCCAGTAGATCATGAACTCCTTGAGGGGAGGGACTATCTTTTACCTCTTTTTTGTATCCTCAGTGCTTAGGACAGTGTCTGACACATAATACATAATTAGGCAGCTAGGTGGTTCAGTGGATAGAGTTCAGTGCATAGAGTACAACCTCTGAAATCAGGAAGACCTCTTCCTGAATTCAGATCCAGCTTTAGATACTTACTACCTTTGTGACCCTGGCCAATCACTTGACTTTTTGCCTCAGTTTCCTCATCTTTTTAATAAATTGGAGGACATGGCAAACCACTGCAGTGTCTTTGCCAAGAAAGCCCTAAAAGGGGTCATGAAAAGGTGAATATGACTGAAAAGTGACTAAACAACAATAAGAAATGCAGCATTCTTGTTAGAATATTGGAGAGTTGGAAGAATATTCCACAGAAGAAAAAGGAAAAATATACACTAAGAGCTTAAAAACAGATTTGAGACCCTTCCTGAAGAGGGAGGAAAAAAAATCTTGATAAAATAGAGTAGAATAGAGCTGCCCTAAAAGCTAAAAAGAGTTGGATTCCCTTGCCACCTCTAAGATCCTCTGCATTTGAATATTATCTCTGCTACTTATCTAGATGATCCTGGGAAACTCTTTTAGTTCTCAGTTCTATAGGGACATCCAAGGTATATGACCCTGGGCAAATCACTTAACTCTGTTTCCCTCAGTTTTCTAATATGTCAAAGGAACTGAAGAAGAAAATGGCAAACTGCTCCAATATTCTTTTCAAGAAAACCCCAATAGAGTCATAAATCATTGGACACAATTGAACAATAAAAATATGTGCATACATATAGCACTTCCTGGAGGAACCTAAAAAAGTATCACAAATAATTATGAGGCCTTGGCAAAGAAATTTAAGACCATAAAAGCATATTCATTCTTTGTGACCTAGTCTTGCTTGCAACTTCTATAGATTTGTTTTAGCTCTGCTGAAACTAGCCTGCATTCAAAAGGAATGATCTACCCTTCTTTCAGTCTTTTTACTTGTGCTGCTTTTGTGGCCACAACTGCTCATGGGTCTGGGAAAAGGAAGATGCCAGCTGATTTTGAGATCTCATAAGGCCTGTTACTAAGAGTAGAGAGAACAAGCTGAAGGTTCTATCCCCCATCTCCTACCTAGGAGGTTATGAGCTCCCTTTCAGGAAAGATGCTCCCAATAGACCAAGGAGTTGCTTTTGGATTTTGATGCCAGCAAAAACAAATAATACTATGGAGTAGGGATTGCATTTGGGTTGCCAGGTGAGCCTGAGGATCTCCAGAATGTGACTAACAATAGTACCTGGTGGTTTATGCCAGAAGACATTTTAGGATGCTTTGTAACCATAAGAGTTGAAGAAACACAAGCTGACATGAGAATTTTAAGCTTAGTCCTCCTTTAACCTTAGTTGTACAGTGCCTGCACATGATGATGTTTGTCCTTTGTTCTCAAAAAAGACCATGACATCAGAGAAGTGATGCTGTGGTATGCAAGTCAATTGGATTTGAGTGAGTGGGTGTTGAAGTAATAGGTGTTTAATAAATATTTGTTGACTTTAACCAAAAAATTTCATTACCCAGACTTCGCTATTACCCAGAATCTCCCAGTATTCAAGCAACCTAGTTAATAGAGGCTTTATTAAAATAAAGGATGAGGACATAAATCATGTTGGAGAAGGCTGGACTGGGAAGGGGAGGAATAGATTATGTCCATTGCTAAGGTTAAGCGAATTTGAGAGTTGAGAGCCTGGGGGAATGGTCAGGATCAAGCCAACTATCTGATCAGTTCAGGAAGGCTTCCCAGTCAAAGGAGCCTCATCAGGAGTCTTCCCTCTTAAGAGTCTGGCTCCCAGCTCAAAGTTCAACTACTCCATTTGGTCATTCTTTGTGCCAGAACAACTTACTCCAAGTTCAAACTACTCCATTTCATGCCAGAACAACTTGCTGCACCAATGGCCAGTGAAAAAGCCCAGTAGATTCCCTCACCCTCTCTACTGCTTGCTTCTCAGTTGGCTAATTATTATTTTTTCTTTGAGACTGGAGAAGGAAAAAAATTCCTAGTGAATGACACTGTAACAATAAACCCCTTGTTTTAAGGAGCACGAGACAGGGCCTCTCCTCTCATGAACTCTCCAGACCAGTAATTACTCCCCCAAACGAACCTGTTATCAGGGTAAGTACAGAGAGGGGGAAATTGCAAGGTTATAGCTGACCCTCGCAGCTTTTCAGACTACTTACAAATATTTGTGCCTGGAGATGTGTGTGGGGTTTGGAGCTGCGTTGGCTCCAAGCAGCTCCAAGGAGGAGGAAGAGGAGGAGGAGGAGGAGAGGATGCTTGACATGGCAGATGGGGTCAAAAAGAGTAAACCATGTTTCGCCTGTAATTAACATAGGGAAAGAATTTGCTGAGGAATTAGCCCTTGGCAGGATGAGCTCTATAATGTCAGTGGAGGGATGAACTTCTGGGAAGGCACCGAAGCTAGAGACACTGCGGTTACAGGGGGGGAAAAAGAAACAAAAGAAGCGGGGTGGTGGTGGCTAGGGAGAAGGAATTCTCCGGTGGGGCCATGTGAAGGGTGCGGCACATACACACTATGGCTGTGGGTCTAGAGGAGAGTGCCAACCCCACCTTCCCTTTCTATGACCTTTTCCTTCCCTCTCTTACCTTGGATAGGTAACCCATGCTCTCATGCTATAATGCAGCCAGCCTGAATGGGAGAAAATGGACTTTGTTAAATCTATAGATAAAATGAAGGGTTGGGGACACCTGCTGTCAGAGGCCCCTTCCCAGTTTGCTTGTGCTCAAGTATGGACCCTGGGCAACTGGGGAGAACATTGGGGACACTGGATGGGAACAGAGGCCACAAAGGGGGAAAATTGAAGACTGAGAGATTAAATCACACAAAGTAATAGACCAGAAGTCTGAAAACCAGTTATCAAAGGGTGTGGGGGTTGGGGGGGGATTGTTCTTAGCACAGAGTCCGTGAACTTTAAATATATGTCCATATTTATATAGTTGTATATATGTATGTGTATTTTATATATTGTATATTGCATCATACCAATGAATAAGCAATGTAAAATTGTATTTAAATATATAGTTGTACACATACACAAACACACATTTGTTTATAAATATACATAGAAGCACATTTATATACATATGCAATACATATGTATATATATGCATACATTATCTATTTTTCATTATTTTTGTAATTATAATTAATTCATTAGTAATTCTTTTTAGTTTATTTTATCCATTTTAAAAACATAATTCTGAGAAGGGGTGTATAAACTTCACCATTGGGGTCTATGACACAGTCATAGTTAAGAGCTCCTATAAGAATGAAATAGAGACCTAGAATTGGAAGGGTTCTCTGAGGTCATCATCACCAACTCTCTCATTTTACAGCTGAAGGAACTGAGGTCCAGGAACATCCAACCTTCTTTTTCACAGATCCAAACAATGGAAACTAAATTTCACCTACTTTGTCAATGGTAAATATCATTTATGATTCTTTCAATTTTCTCTAAATATTTTTGGTTGAATAAGCATTCATTAGGTGCTTCATATATGTAAAGAATTGTGCTAGGTCCTGAGATTATAGAGATAAAAAGAGGGTGTGACTGCTTTCAAGGAGCTCTTGGTGTATTAGGGGAGCAACATCTAAGCCAGTAATTAAGATATAAACTAGAAAAGAAGATAGTTGAAGCTTCTGCACCAACATCTGCTTTGGAAGACAAGGAAGCAAAGAAAGTCTGAAGAAGTTGGTTGTTAATGACTTCAAGGTGAAAGAAGGGACAAAGGAGATCAGTGCAAATTGTATTGGAAAAATATGATTCAGGATTAAGAAACAGAAAACTGTCAAAGACTTGTATGTGACTTAGAAACCCCAGCACTGGTCATACTGAGCACCAAACACTGATGCTATCTTCACAGACAGCTGGTCAGGTGTCATATCAGTTCAGCTGTTTGTGTTTAGGATAACTTCAACTAGTTAGAACAAATGTGAAAAGCAACACTAAATTAGAAGGAATAATAAAGATAAGAGCCCTTACTTGACCTGTTAAAGTACTGGCACAAAAAAAATGAAAATTGGATAAGAGGGGAAAAGTCTAATTATTATCAAATTGTATTTGATTTTAATTTTCATAAAACAATTATCACGAGGAAACCAGAAGAACCAAGAAACCACCTCAGATCTTCTTGCCATGAGGGGCAGGGTAAAACCTATACTGTGTGAGGTACTATTCTAGCCATTGGGGACAAAAAGACAAACAACAAATTCTCTGTCCTCAAAGAACTTACATATTTTACCAATGTTTCTACAGTGATTTATTTCAATCAATTTTGTATTTGCTTGTGGAGGTGATAGGAAGCCACTGGGGTGTGTGGGAGGGGTGAAATAGGGTGAGAAAGGAGGGAGGGGAAGTGATATGATTAAATCTGAATTTTAGGAAAATCACTTTAGTGACTGAGTGGAGTGATGATAATGGAATCACTCATTTGAACTCAACACAGTCTATGCTTTAGTTTTTTCTGTTTTTGTTTTTAAAAAAAATGGAATGGAAATACCATTTGGGCACTTTTTCAAGTCTATAATTTCTCCCTTGCCAAATGGGAATTTTGTTACTGTATCATGACTCCTTTGGGGGTTGAGACAAGGTTCAGACCAAGAACACAATAAGCAATCAATGCTGAAAGTGATTGCTCCAAGTTCACTTTTTGATACTGGATGATTAGAAAAATCATTATAATAAAAAGAGGCAATTCAGAGAACGAGAGGTCCATCAATATTCTTTGTCATCTCTATAAGACATTTATGGTAATAAATGGTAAGTTAATAATGATAAGATCATAATGGTAATGATTTACATTTATATTGAAGGAAAGAGGTGCTATGGCTTAGTAGATAGAGAGCTACTCTTGAAGTTAGAAAGAATTAGGTTCAAGTGATACATCTAAAATCTATTGCATTTGAATGTCATATCTGCTACTTTCCTGGGCAAGTCTTTTAGTCCTCAGTACTATAGGTGACTCTCCAAGTAGTAGAGAAGGTTCCAGTCTTGGGAGGAGGGTCTTCACCTGGCAATTCCCTATACTAAGGAAACGACAAGCCTAGTCCCTATCCCCTGTATGAAGGGTATTCATTTTTTTTTTTTTTTGGCAAGACAATGGAAGGAGATTGGTGGAAATTGTATTGTAAAAACATAGCTCAGGATTAAGAAATGGAAAATTGTCAAAGACTTGTAGATGACTTAGAAACCCCAGCACTAGTCATAGTGAGCACCAAACAACAAAACAACTGAAATAATAACTGATCAGGTGTCATATCAGTTCAGCTGTGACTTGCCCAAGGTCACACAGTTGGGTAATTATTAAGAGATGGAAATAGGATTTGAAATCAGGTCCACCCCCCCCCCCCCATTCCATGGCTGATGCTCTATCCACTGTGCCACCCAGTTGCCCCTATTAAGGGTTCTTAATGAAAATAGTAGCAGATAGGTTTTCACAAATTATTTTTTATTGTAGATCACATCTTTACAGACACATAATTGATGGAAAGGTATAGAGAATAAGGTCTCATGGTATTTTTTATTGATTGATTAAAAAAAGAATTTGACATGGTAAAGGGAAGTGTAGTCTTAGTGGCTCTCTTGTAACACATGTACATTTTAAAATGGCACATATACTTGATACATATACTTTTCTGATTATGAATGTCAAATAGGTTATAAAATGAGGGCAGCTAGATGGCACAAAAATTAAGAGCATCTGGCTTGGAGTCATGAAGACTCATTTTCCTGAATTCAAATCCAGCTGCAGACACTTACTAGTTGTGTGACCCTAGGTAAGTCACTTCAACTTGTTTGACTCAGTTTCCTCCTCTAAAATGAGCTAGAGTGAAATAACAAATCATTTCAGCATCTTTGTCAAGAAAACCCCCAAAGGAGTCATGCTACAATAACAAAATTCCCATTTGACAAGGGAGAAATTATAGACTTGAAAAAAATGTCCAAAGTCATATAACTAGTTATAATGTTAGAATCAGAATTTAGATAACCAGACTTGGAGTCTTCATCTTACTTTCTCATGATATAGAAAATATATAAGTAGATAGGAGAAGAGAACAACTATGTGTTGTCCATGGGAGGAGTCCCCTTAGCCTTTTTTTGTGCCTCTCTAATGCACTTAGCATATATTATTGCATATTATAATTCCATGTATTTGTGCTTTGTCCCTTTCTGGATTCTAGGCTCCACAAAAGTCAGAGCTATGTCTTATCTCAACTTACCCTTTCCTTGAGTGTTTAAATATTCACTGAATTAAAATTGATTTTAACATAGAGTCTTGGAATGATAGAGGGGGAAGAGACCTGAGTGTCCTGGGTGATACCCTCAAGTGGACCCAGGATTAGGGATTGATCATATTCATCTCAGATTCTGAAAATCAGATTCAAAAGTCAAGGCCAAATCTTCAGGAGATATCACCATTACCTTAATGCCCCTCTGGGATATACTTTTTCCTGATTCACATCAGAAAAGCATAACATGCAGACCCTTTGCCAAGAGTACTTGTTTTTGATCTCTCCTTGGGGAATGAAAAGCTTTGTCCCCTGGTTAATAAATATCAGAAAGCAGGAGGGAAATAGGGGGGAGGGAATGGCAGCTTTTCTGTACTCCCTCTTCCCACTCCCACCCTCAACATTTTTTCCCCTCTGGTAGGGACAAAGAAATGCAGACCTAATGAGAAACAGAAATCAGTACTTATTTCTTAGGAGAGGCAAGTCCTAGGATTTAGAGCTGGAAGGATCCTTAGATTGGTTCAAACCCTTTATTTTACAGATCACAAAACCATAGATTTACAGCTGGAAAGGAACCCAAGGATCAAAGAGGAGAACGACTTGCCCAAGGTCATAGAGCAAAGGAAACCTCATTGAGGTTGCTTCTGACTTCAAATGAAGGCATCATTTGACTGTCCTAATAAGGTCTAGGACTCAACATCCAAATACACTCACTGAGACCACTATCACCCTTCATTTATGTGTCATGAGCCCCAATCACTTACATCATACAAGATGAATCAGCAAGTGAGAAAGGGAGTAGGTTCTGTGCCTTTTGGCTCTCCAATCCATGCCACATGGAGCTAAATTATCCCATTCACCCACAGGACCAGCAATGCCAATGGCCAGATCCAAATGGCAAAAGACCTAAGATTTTTTCCTGCCCTCCCGTGGCTTCATCTGGATTAAGTTGTGTTGGCAAAGCAGCAGCACCAGCAGCAGCATCTGCCTTTGAGGTTGTCACACTGTCAGGCCTGACTGATCCTCTATGGTTACAGTGACTCCCCACTCCCCCTTCCTAGCCCTCTCCCCGAGGCACCATTCTGGATTCTATTACCCTGCTTCTGAGACTGTGAGCAAACATATTGACAGACTCCTGGGAGTTGTAGTGTGGATGCATGTAAGACCCTGGATTTGGAATTAAATCTGACTAACTTATTGACCTAGGAAAAGTCATTTAATATCTACAACATTAAATTACAATATTCACATTTGTACATTGAGGGGGTTGAACTTTTAGGTACTTTGCAACTTCAAATTCTATGATTAAAATGTAAGCACCTTGAGGGCAGGACTGTCTTTTTTTTTATGATTCATTTCCCCAGTGCTTGAAGCCTACCTGTTGTCTGTATTTGAACACCATTGTAATCAGTCTAGCAATTAGGCATAAATGGTAAGTGGTTTCTAGAAATGATTCTAATAAATATCAGGTACCCACAGAAAACTACATTTCTAGTTTTTCTCTTCTCATTTTGTTAGTATTTCATTATTTATAATCAATGCCAATGTCAATTATTTCCCCCAATGATTGAATTACTACTAGCACCACTATAAATCTATACTTTTACATGTTAAAAGTCAGATGATCTTGGATTTTATTCTCCAACAGGCCAGATACTTGTCCCTCCCTTGTCTCCCCACCTCAGCCCATCCTTCTGGTCCTCCTTGCTTTCCTGTTCTCTCCTGTATTTTCTTCACAGAGTCCCACCTGAGAGAACCTTTAGTAGCTTCTCTCTAGACCCTTCCAGGTTGTCCTGGGTCCTGGGGGCTCACAGTATTTCTAGACCACAAGTCAATCAAGTACCTGGTTAGGGGATATAGCAGTATGATCATCATCTTACTTGGAGGAGGGGTTCAAGGATTTAGAGTTGAGAGGGTTCTTCAAGACCAACTCTTTATAGATAGGGAATTAATGCCTAATTTCACACAGCAAATATGAGAAGTGGGATTAGAACCCAGCTTCTCTGAGGTCAGATCCAGTGAACTTTCCAGAGGGAGGGAGAAAATTGATTCCAATCAGGAATGCTTAACTTAGGGATGATGAACTTAATACAGATAGGCTTAACCCATTTGCAGCTCAGTTTTCCAAAGCTCAAATGATCTATCAGCTTTAACCTCTCAGCAACAGGGATGATAAATTGATACCATTCTTAGCAGGCTATAGGGAACACTTGCCATTCATCTTTATGAAAGACTATTTGATGTTAGAGGAAAGAGTCCAGGGTTTGATTTACCAAATGAGGAAAGAATAAAAAAGTTGTGGTATATGAATGTAATGGATATTATTGTGCTATAAGAAATAATGAAAAATCAGAAAATCAGAAAAATCTGAAAAGATTTACATGAACTGATGCAAAGTGAAATGAACAGAACCAAGGGAAAATTGTACACAAAATCAACAACATTGTGTGATGATCAGCTATGATTGACTTAGCTCTTTTCAGCAATTCAATGATCTAAGACAAGTCCAAAGGACTTATGTTGGAAAATGCTATTCACATTCAGAGAAAGAACTGGAGTCTGAATACAGAACAAAGCAATCCTTTTTCACTTTCATTATTTTTCTTCTGGCTTTTTCTTTTGTTCTATTTTTTCTTTTACAACATGATTGTTATGGAAATATATTTTATATGATTGCATATATATAATTTATATAAAATTGTTTACCATCTTGAGGAGGGTGACAGGAAGGGAGTAGGAAGGAGAATATTTGAAACTCTAAATTTTAATTAAATATAATTGTTAAAAATTGTCTATGCATGTTTTTGGAAAAATATTTTTAAAAAGATCTGTGTCATGAGTAACTCCTGTCATTTTGCTTGATCTCTCTGATAATTTTTACACATATCTTTGTGGGGGGGGGTGGGATTGGGATGCAGGATAGAGGGAGCAGGTTTAGACCTGAAACTTCATCAATATAAAGAACTCCTACTGTAGAAATTCCCTTAATAAATGAAGATCAAAAGTTCCTTTCTAATTTGCCTGGGAGTCTTGAAAGTTTAGATGACCTTCCTACTATCATACAGATGCAGAATTTGAATTCAGGTCTTGCTGACTCCAAGGCTAGTATTTTATCTGCCATTGTAGGCTGCCTCTCCTTTATAAACTATGGATAAAAGTATTCACATTCCCTATCTCTTGAGTTGATAGGAAGAAAACAGTTTATGCTATATAAGTGAGTTTTCTTTAATGTGGTTGATTGGATTTGAAGCATTTCCCATGGTTCCAGACATGTCTTCTCTAGCTATATAAGGGAGGATACATAGAAAGTAAGGAGGACAACAAAGAAGGTCATCTAATGAACCAGAAAGATCCCTGATAACTCTGTGGAACATAAGTAGTATAGAAAAATAGTTTCCCTTTTGACTTCTTTGTAATATGTGAAAGATAGCAGATGGGGTGGGGGGGGGGAGAGGGAAAGCATTTCTGTCTTCTAGGTTTTAACTAGAAAGGGAAAAATGTACATAGAATAAAATCAATCAGTAAAAACTTTCTGGAGGAAAGGGAGTTTTGAAGTAGGCTGAGTTTTGAAGTTTGATTGAGAGGAAGGAAATGAATTGTTGGAGAGGAAGGGTGGCAGGAAGAAAGGACAGAAGGAAAAGACAATGGTACTGTAGGAGATAATGAAGGGATAATATATGTGGGTTGGGGTAAACAGATTGACCACCCCTGAGAAGAGAGAAAGCAGCCTCATCTTGGCCTTGGCCCTCAATCAACTCTGCATCCACCACTGGGTTTCATGACAACCAATGGAGACAGTTGTCCCTGCCAAACTGGTGGCTCAGTCCAGATGATTCGTTACTGTTGGAATCCAGAGGTTTATTTGGTTGTTTGTTTTCTCTTTCCTTTTGCTCCACGACGGGGAAAATTATAGTCTTTACCATCATTTAATGTGGCGACTTACTGGATTTCAGGTTGCAAAGCATGAAGAAGTAAAGACATCTGAGATCTGATGTGGGAGATCCTAGAATGCAGAGTGGTTCATTTTTCATGGGCTTTGTACTGCAACTGAAACATCTGTAGGGTTATTTAACTGATCCTCTCTTCATCCTGGCCCCATTGATTATCTTTTTACAGGTGAGGAGCTGAGGCTTTCAGATTACTTTTATATACTCTATATCTTGAATATACTTAGATATATGTATATTGTCTTCTCCATCAGAATGCATGCTTCTTGAGAGCACAGAATTTTTAAAAATATTTTTATCCCCTACATTTTGCATAGTTACTGGAACATAATAAATGTTCAGTAAATGCCTGTTGACTGACTAATTTACTGAGGGTCAAGTAGAAAGTCAGCAAAGTTTAGGAAAGAAAGGGAGGGAAGCAAGGCTGTGGAAAGGTTCCTGGGGGCGGGGCAGTGATTAAAAAAACCAAACTGTCTCTTCACAATTTTTGTGAAGGGTCATTTGACCTGCTCTGTCCCAAAATGACTATCTATTCTTCTACTAGGTTCAGTTATGGTTCCCTCAATGTTAATTTATCGGTATCACTCTACTCAGAAAAGTCTGTTTGAGACACTTCCGGGAATTATTCTGGGTGCCATACAAATCCAAAGCCAACTCCTGAAGATCCAACTCCTACCCTTTGGGAGCCATAACCCAAGACTGACATCCCCTTTGGCAATCTCTTCCTTTTTCTTCCTCTGTGGAGAAATCACTTTTAAACTGTGTTTAAAAGACTGCTCAAATGAATTTTTCAAAAGTTTGGTTGTAATGTGGTGTGGGATTTGATCACACCAAGCTCCCTTAAAAAGAGCATGGTCTGTGTCAGAGGCCAAGCTGTAAAACTCCAGGGGACTTGTCCTTAGTAAGTAGACAGTGTATGTAGATGGAAATTAAGCAGTAAACATCAGCTCTAGCTCCCCAGGACAAAGAGCCAGGGTTAAGAGACAGGTCAGGTGGGGAAAATTACTGCCATTTGATTCGAAGAAACAACAGGTCTCCTAGGAGTAATGTTGGCAAACACTAGCCATGGTTTTACTCCTTCTCCTTTTATCCATGGAAGGGAAGTGATGCAAGAATCTGGAATACTTTGACAGCTGATCAAAGAAGTAGGGAAATTGATCTGGGGAGTAGAGACTCATAGGATATTAGAACCAGAAGGGACCTTAGAGATTACCTGATCTGATTTTATGTTACAGATGAGAACCCTGGGCACTGGAGAGGGGAAGAAACTAGCTCAAGTTCCTCATGATAGAGGCATGAACAGACACCATGTTTTTGGATAGCTCTTGTCATCACATCCCACTATTTTTAGAGAGAGGGTTCTGGGCCATGGTGGCTAAAGTCACTCTTCAAGAGCATTTTGATTCTGTTGAAGCAGCCATCAGTATTGGGTTTGACTTTGATCGGTGGAGGGGAGGGGAGGGTTGAATGGGACATGAGCTTGGGTAACTGCAAGAAGTTGGAAAGAAAAGACATTGAAGACTTCTATAGACTTCTGAGGTGGGAATTAGTTAAGTATGGAAGAATTTGGTGGATGGGAGGGAAAGAAGGGAGGTGAAGACAAGGCCCCAGAGAATTCAACACCAAGAAAAAGTCAGAAGACTTTATAAAGTTGTATTTTATTCAAGATTGAGACAAAACCAATATAAGATTAAGCA
Source organism: Macrotis lagotis (assembly GCF_037893015.1). NCBI lineage: Eukaryota > Metazoa > Chordata > Mammalia > Peramelemorphia > Peramelidae > Macrotis > Macrotis lagotis. The sequence continues at coordinate 155,464,233 of NC_133661.1, forward strand.
GTGATTGAAAACAATTCAAGATCAGTGAGTTAGATATTTAATTTAGAATAGCATTTAAAGAAATAAAAACATGAATGCAATTATATGTATATATATATATATATACACACATAAAATCCATATTATTTTTCAAACAGGTCATTTATGTAAAAGAATCAAAAACACCAGCTAGTGTTTATATTTAGATGGGTTAATAGAGATTTGTGATTTTTAGGAAAAAGCAGAATTAAAAAGAAAATATTCTCATCTTTGACTTGACATCTTTAACTATGGCAAACCTTTCTGTTTTAATCATGATACTGTAGACCAGGTACTTCTTCAGCTAGTGAACTCTTACCTAGGAAGAGATAGCTTTGGAGGACTGCCCTTATAAATTAGAACTATTGTCTAACTTTGAAAGTTCTGGGTGTCCCCTTTTTACTTTCAGGCTTTCCATGATATGGCCTTAGAATTGACAGTCTTTCAGATCCAATGCCCAGTGATCAGGGGATGTCCATAAATTGGGAAATGGCTTGGCAAACTGTGGTAAATGTATGTTATGGAACACTATTGTTCTATTAGAAACCAGGAGGGATAGGAATTAAGAGAAGCCTGGAAAGATTTGCATGAATTGATGCTGAGATGAGCAGAACCAGAAGAACATATACACTCTAACAGCAACATAGGGATAATGATGAACTTTAATGGACTTGCTTATTCCATCAGTGCAATAATCAGGGACAATTTTAGGATATCTTTGACAGAGAATACTATTTATATCCAGAGAAAGAACTGGAGAGTTTAAATAAAGACTATTACCTTCAATTATTTTTAAAAAGTTGTCTTATGTACTACATAATTTTGCTGTCTCAAATATTTTATTTTTTCCTCAAGGATATGTTTTTTCTCTCAACACATTCAATTTTGATCAATGCATAGCATGGAAACAATGCAAAGATTATCAGATTGCTTTCTGTGGGTAGGTGGGGAGAGGGAAGGGAGGATGGGGGAAAAGTGTAAAATTCAAAACTTTACAAAAAATCATAGGTAAAAACTACTATTGCATATAATTGGAAAACAAAATATTTATATAATAAAAATAAAAAATAATAAAAGTCAGGACACTAATTCAGAGGATATTTAAATAGTCTATTGTAGAGATAATAGGGGCCTCTTTTAAGGTGATATTTATGTAAGTAGAGGAAAAGGGAAAACATTACAAATGCTGTGGAGATAGAAGTGAAAGGACTAAGCATTTAATTGAATATGGGGCCTTTGGGAGAATAAAGAATTGCAAAATACTAAAACTGTAAAAAAAAAAATTAAAGATCAATGCCAGAAAAGAGAAAAATTTTTGGACTTTGGAGATCCCTATAGATGAGAGAATACTCTTCTTAATGCTAACCCCAAACTTGCAAAATTTGTTTTCCTTTATACAGTATTGATGTAGAGAATTATGATTGTGACTTTAATGCTGTTAAAATCTTGTTAATTGTGGAAGGCTGTTTGCTCCTGAGTTGTAAACTGACTCCTGTTGTTTGTATCCCAGTCTTCCATTTTTCCCTTCATCTAACCTTGGCTGTAGATGCTGGCATGACAGGAAATAACATGTTGAACTTGGGGGGTTGTACACTTTAGGACAAGAAGGACCAATACATAACTTGCCATTGGAAGATACCTGGCCCAAGGTGTACCACCCCTTGTCTAACCTACTACAGAAGGGTATTTTAATAGGAAGCGCCACCTCTTCTTGTCTCTTCTTTGACTCTAACTTCCATCCAGCAGGATGGGTTTTTCTCATGCTCTCTCTTAGGGCATGTGGAGCATCATGGACCAACCCATGCCATGTGGCCAGACCAAGTCAAACCTCATGACTGTCTGCCCTTTTCTCTCTCTTTTTTCTTCTCTCTCTCTCTCTCTCTCTCTCTCTCTCTCTCTCTCTAACTTGATCTAGTACTCAAAGTATACTCAAACCTGCATTCAAAGTGCTTACTTCTTTTCTAGGAGTTTTTGAAGTGTTTACTTTGCTATTTTTGTAATAAGATCCTGAGCAATTTTAAAATCCCAAAGGGAGCACTTGAATTCTTTTGCTTTTCAGTGGTCTTAGATCTTCTATCTTCTATCTCTATATCTCAATGGCAACAGTAGGATTTCAGGAACCTGGGGAAGGGTTCTCTAAGCAAAACAAAACAAAGAAAGAAAAGACAACCATTTTTTGTTCCATCAAGAATTCAGGTTGGTTTTCTTAGACACTGCTATATTAGCTGAGCACCCATCTACCTCTGCAGGTTGCTCCCTCATATCCTCAGACAAATGCTTTATCCTCTATTAAAAATTGGAATCCTTTCTCCTTATTGCAGTGGGAAAACAACAGAAACTCCACTGAGGTACAGTACCTCAGTATAATTCAGTTTCAAAAAATTTCTTGAGAGCAGGGTAGGAGAGGAAGAGAGCAGATGAATATTGTGTTTCTGGGAAGACAGAAGGATCTAGGAGGGAAAGAGGGATTGGAATTGGAGGGCTAGAGGGTACTAAAGACAGCTGTGGTAAAATTTAGGGATGGCACTATATGTAGCATAGATGTGGTCAGTAGGACCATATGGGGTGTTCAGGAGAACTAGTCCCTTTGATAGGGGACTTGCTGGGCCCTTTTCAGGGCTGCTCATCTACCTTTAGTGTCCACCTTTCACCAAACTCTCACATAACTCTAAGAAGCTGTAACATGTGCAGTGGTCATATCCTAGTAAATTATTTTGGCAGATGGGCTAAACCAGATTGAGTGAAACTTATAAACATCAAACTTGTTGGTGACTTATGGGGGGGATATCTATCCCAAGCATGTGAAGTCTTCCCCTAGTGGAATGGGCAGATGAGAACAATTTATTCCAATGGACATGAAGGTGACTGAAGCAGGTGTTGTGGAGTATTAAGAGCCTGGTCAGGCATTGAAGACACCAGAGTCATCCACTGCATCCTAGGCATTGCCAGTTGTGATGTTTTTGTTTTGTCACTGAACCTTGATAACTTAGGAAGAGAAAATGAGACTGATGACTTTGTGCAACTCTGTATCACTTAAATCCAGTTCAGTTGGAGTGAAGACATCACCTGTGATATCACTGGTCTTCTTTGAAAATGAAGGTCAAGGGGCAGCTAGGTGGCACAGTGGATAGAGCACCAGCCCTGGAGTCAAGAGTGCCTGAGTTCAAATCTGACCTCAGACACTTAATAATTACCTAGTTGTGTGGCCTTGAGTAAGCCACTTAACCCCATTTGCCTTGCAAAAACCTAAAAAAAAAGAAAAAGAAAATGAAGGTCAAGCAACCACAACAAAACATATAGTTTTGATAATTAACTCAACCTTTACTCCTCTCAACTTATAACTGACTTTTCCTTAATAATTCTTTACCTGTGTTCTAAGGCAAATTCAGAATCAAAGAATCAGAGAGTTAGAAGGAATCGAGAAACCCTCAGTAGCCATCTAGGCAACCCAAACATGAAAGGCATTATTATCATAATAAACTAGATAACAGGTCATCCAGTATCCTCTTGAAGACCTCCAATTAAGGATAGCCTGTCTTTTAGCTATTTGTCTTGTGTGCAACACTGCTCTTGATTTCTTTGAAAGTAGTAGTATTGTTTGACTCACTTCCATTTAGTAATATTGAATTGTTGATATTGAAAGGATAGGTCTTTGTTTTCATGGAAAGCTTGGAGTTAGGAGAAAAGCTTTTCAATTTCTTAAAAGTAATCCAGTTCATTCTTCTAATATTCAAATTGTGGTCCATCTGTGAATATTGACCCTATACATATAGTCAGACAATTTAGAAACCTAGGAAAAAGACATTCTTTATCCAAATAACTCTCTTTAAGGAGAATCTAATATCCTAGAGATTGGTGAAATAAGTACAATTTCATCCACATATTCTTGGGATAACTTTTCTTAGTTGGAGGTCTTGATGTACTTAATATTAATTTGATCTTCTACTGTCCTCCACTATTTCTCTATATGGTGATTCTACTCATAATTGGCCATCATTTTTCTTAGATTTTATTTTTATTATTTTAAAGATGAAATTATTTCCTTCATATTTTCCTCCTCTTCTCTCCTTTTTTCCTTTTTCTTCACAAATTCTGATCTTACCCATAATGAATCAAGTCAACCAAATTAAGAATAACTCTCAAATCAATTCTTTTCCTGTATGTAAAAATCTATTTAATTCTATATATTATTTGTCACTCACAATGTTCAACACCCAGCTACAAGTGTTTTAAAGATTTTATTTATTTTGTGTTTTACAATTTTTCCTCTAATCTTATTTCTCCCCCCCACCCCACAGAAGGCAATTTGCCAGGTTTTACATTGTTTTCATGGTAGGTATGGTATACATTGATCCAAATTGAATGTGATGAGAGAGAAGTCATATCCTTAAGGAAGAAACATAAAGTATAAAAGATAGCAAGATCAGACAATGAGATATGCTTTTTTTCCTAAATTAAAGGTAATAGTCCTTGGTCTTTGTTCAAACTCCACAGTTCTTTCTCTGGATACAGATGGCATTCTCCATCGCAGACAGCCCCAAATTGTCCCTGATTGTTGCACTGATAGAATGAGCAAATTCATCAAGATTGATCATCACCCCCATGTTGTTAGGTATACAATGTTTTTCCTGTTTCTGCTCATCTTGCTCAGTTTCAGTTCATGCAAATCCCTCCAGGCTTCCCTGAATTCCCATCCCTCCTGGTTTCTAATAGAACAATAGTGTTCCATGACATACAATTAACCCAGTTTACTAAGCCATTCCCCAATTGAAAAACATTTACTTAATTTCCAATTCTTTGCCACCACAAATAGGGCTGCTATGAATATTTTTGTACAAGTGATGTTTTTACCCTTTTTCATCATCTCTTCAGGGTATAGACTCAGTAGTGGTATTTCTGGATCAAAGGGTATGCATATTTTACAAATTTTTTTTTAAGAAAGTGTTCATGATACACAGGCATAAGACTTTTGTGCAAATCTTCTTAGAGTATGTTTATTCTAGTGAGATATCCTTCATTTCTTTTTCTTAAATCATCATCATCACTTTTTTTCATCTTTGTTTTGAAGCAACTACTTATCAGAATGTATATTGATTTCATTTTGATGATCTCCCTATGTTCTATGAATTTGGTGTAGAAGTTACACTTATTTTGTGGTGGTCTTTCTTTCAAATTCTTATCATTAATATGTGATGACCAAATGTTTCAAGAAATAAAGTTTCTTATAGCTTGTGGGCATATAATAAAACCCATACCATGAGCTACTTTCTTTACTTCTCCAAGGAGTACTTGTGAGTCAGCCTTCATTTAGGCAGCTCTTCCTTCTTTCTTCTGATTTCATTTATAGTGAGACTATAACTATTGATATTATTTAACTCCTTCACTAACATGTGTGCTCACTGGTAACTGGACAAGGATCTTAGATATAGAGTATCAATACTCACATTAAAGTTTGTTGAAACTAAAAATTGTGTAATTCTTATTACCTATTGTCCTCCTTTCTATCACTTTGTTCCTATTCCTGGAAAAGCACAAGACAGTAATATTTAAAAACTTTTCTTTGTATTATGGGTTGCCATGGACAAAATAATATCAGTGACAGGTGGCCAGCCTGTTAGTAGTGTGCCTTTCCAAAATTAGCTAGATTAGTCCTAAGGAAACAGATTTGGTTTATTACCAGGGCCATCCTGGAGGACTTTTCAGTTTGGTAGAAATTTCTAAAACTTTTTACTACATAGACAGAATCCAGGATCACTTCCACATTACGATGAAGCACTTAAGCAAGCCAATTGATTAGAGCATTCATTAGGTTGCTTCTATGTACCAAACACTGTGTTAAGTGCTGGAATACAAAGAAAGTTAAAAGATAGTACGTGCCCTTAAGGAGCTCAACGTCTAATGAAGAAGACAACATGCAAACAACTATGTACATATAAGTTATTTACTGGATAAATTGGCTATATTTTCCAAGGGAAGGGACTATAATTGGGAAAGGCTTTATGCAGAAGGTGGGACTTTAGCTAAGACTTAAATGAAGTGAAGAAAACTAGGAAACAGAAATGAAGAGGGAGAGAATTCCAGGAATGAGAACAGCAAGTGAAAATGCCCAAGTTTGGGACATGGAGTTTCTTGTTCTAGGATCAAAAAGGGATCAGTGTTACTAGAGGGCATGTTACTTGGGACTGAGAAGTACGTAAGAACTTCAAAAAATTAGGAGCTAGATTATTAAGATTTTTGAATATTAATGAAGATTTTATATTTGATTTTGGTAGAATAGAGGAGCCACTGGGGTTGAATAAAGAGGGGAAGGGAGACATGGTCAGACTTGAGTTTTAGAAAGATCAGTTTGACATCTGAGGAGAAGATGGATTGGAGTGGAGAGAGACTTAAGGCAGGAGATCAACAAGAAGGCAATTTCAATAGTAAGATGTTGAAAGCTTTCCATCAGGGTAATGGAAATGTTAGAAGGAAAGTGTAGAGGAGAAATACTATGAATGGACAGGTCTGGAAAACTGATTGGATATGGAATGTAAGGAAATGAAAGAGAATGTCAAGGATGACACCTTGTGAGCCTTATAGACTAGGAAGGTAGTGGGGTGGGGATAGTAATAGGCATTGTGGTGAAAGATAATGAGTTCTATTTTGATCCTGTTAAGTATAGAACATACATAGAATTCCATTTAAAAATGTCCAATATTCTGATGATCTTGCTGGGATAAGATATTCTTCTGATAATCCTTCATAAATTAATAGATTTGCATAAGTCTTTCATTAATCAATTAGTGATCAGTCCATAGCCCAGTTTATAAATAAAACAGAAACTGCTTTTCCCATAAGCTTTCTTCCCTTCCCCCGCCATACCCCAGAGGCTCAGAGGCTTATTAAATTAGCATCTGTTTTACTGAAGGTACAATTTATTGACTGTAACAAACAATACAAGGACTAGTTAAATATTTCAACAACAGTATTTGTCTGTGAGGAAGATCACAGCTGGAGTCACCTCTATCATTTGCAAATGCTGACTTTTCCATAGGCACTGAAACCACAGCTCCACCCATCAGCTCTCCCAAGATGGTGGTCAAATTCTCTCAAGAATTCTCATCCAGCTATATTTTCTATAACACATCTTCTCCACAGGATACAAATTAAACTCAATCGTCTCAAGAAGTCTCGTTATTTTTTTCTCCCCTAAGATGACAGTTAATTTAATCACTCTTGGGAAAGAGGTTCATTTTGGTCATTTGTCTCCATGTCTCACTCAGTGTTTCTTAAGTGACAACTCTCTTCAGAATGATCATTAAACTGTAATTCCTCAAGATTCCGTTCCTTCTTAAAGAAACAGTTTCTAAAATCTCAGTCTATTTAAGCTGGATGACACAGATTTTTATAGATGCCATGATTTTACCAAGACCTCTTTGCTACCTGACCTCATATATAAGGATAAGGGAGAGTCTTTCTATTATGATTTGAAGGATTTGGAGCTGAATGAAGAACACTGGATTTAAAGTCAAATAGATCCAGATCCAAATCCTATCCCTTCTGCTTACTAGCTGTGTGATCTTAAGCAAATAACTTCTCTTTGGGCCTCAGATTCTACATCTGACAAATGAAGGGACTGAATTAGATTATCTGAACTTTAAAATCCCTTCTGGTTCTAATATTCTGTTTGACTATAAGCTCCAAGTCTCCTTTATCCACTATAGTCCACAGAATTGGATGTTTTACTATGAAAAACTCATTTCTTTGGATTCTTCTCACCCTTTTAATGGTTGTTTAAAATTCAAAGACTCTTGGGAGCCAAAGAAGATTCACAATGAAGTGACATCAGATCATGGAAGCTAAAGGCCCAGAGGGGGAGGTTAGAAGAATAAAAAGGGTTCTGGAAGGGAGTTGACAAATCTGCAAATCAAACAAAAATTTTTGCGTTTTTACAGTTGTGACTAAATCAAATCTTGCCCCTGCTACATGACTTTTCTGCCATGACTAAGCCTGGGATGAGACCTGAGGCCTTAGTCTCTCTTTCCTCTGACTCTACTGAACCCAGGGCCCTGGGACAGGCAGAGACCCCAGAAAGAGGGGACAAACATTTCAAGAATGTCCCTGTGACATTCCAGGCCTTGTTTCCCCTTTGGGAACAGCTTTGAACAGAAGAGTCTGTCCAGGCCAAAAAGCTTCTGACAGACGCTTTATCAACTGCTGTCGCCGGCTTTATCTCGAGGCATAATGGCAAAGAAGAGAGGCACAGTCCTCAAATCTCTGTGGTTGGAGCATTCCCCAAAGTCTCTTTCTTGTCTGCCCTGAAGGGTTCCTGTACCCTGGAACAATACATCCCATGTCAGTCCTGCCAGGCTGTAGTGGCTAATGTCATTCAGACCCGTGGGTATTTCTTTCCCAGGGGCCCCCAGGCCAAGCCCACGCGGGCACATCCAGGCGGCAGCTCAGGCCCTGCCTGGCGACAGCCCGTCTACCCCTATTCCAAGAGGGAGGGCTCCTCTACCCATGAGCCCTAGCTGTTGGGTCCTGCCACCCCCATGGGTCTGTCTCCCTACCTTCTGGCGCCTTCTTTCCAACTGTACCAAGAACAAGCCTAGAGGCCATGGGGTAAACCCCAGCCTGTCTAAACCCATACTGAAATGTCAGGGACAAAAGACATTAGCACAGAGGGGTCTGTTCTTGGAACAATGGGTGCTGTGTTGTTCCAGGGTGAAGGGGCAGGCCCAGGGCTGGTCAAATGTTTATTCAGAATTTTCACAGAGTGGGCAAACATGTGTGTGAGTCTGTGTTAGGATGCGGGTGGGTGGGTAAGAGAGGGAGCCCAGCCAGGGGACTACAAGACCTTAAAGGAACAAATTGGCAGGAGTCTTATCATACTCCCCAACATATTCACAATGAAGTCAGATAACCCTCTTCAGGACTGGTAATGTTCAGCTGTTGTTTTTTTGAAAAAAAAAATTACAGTTTTCCTCCCCATCCAGAAGCCCCACCATTAGCCATCAATAAAGGCAGCAGAATGTCTAGAAGTGAGAAGTCCTATTGGTCCACTTCCAAATATCAGTATCCATATTGCTCTTTAATCTCTGGGATGGGTTCATCATTGTCTCCCTTCTCCATCTCATTCTACTACACATATATTATAGGCATGATCACACTTTAGACCTCACCATCTCATAGAATTATACCACTTCCAAGATGGAACCTTGGAATTCCATTCTCTGATTGTGTTGTCATACCTCCCACCTCTTTCATTTCATCATTAACAACCTGTCTGACCACCCCTCAGTCTTCTTTTCTGGATCATATCCCACTTTGTCTCTGGATATAATCCAAGGTTCTGTCCTATATTCTCTTGTCTTCTTTTTCTGCATTATTTCTCAGACACCCTATCAACTCCCAAAGGTTTAATTATCACCTCTACACAGATGATTCCCAGCTCTATCTATCTAAAACTAAACTCTCACGTGAGCTCCAGTTGCACACCAGAAATTGCCTATGGGACACTTCAAACTGGATGTCCCATAGGGCTATCACACTTATATTCAAAATAGAACTTATCATTTCTTTCAGATCCATTCCTTTGTCTAAGCTTCTCTACTTCTGCAAATGAATCCATCCAGTGTTCTAAAGAAATAAGTTCACAAACTTGGAGTCATCTTCAATTCTTTATTCTGCTTCATGCCACTGATCCAACTGGTTGCAAAATCTTGTCCATTCTATCTGCAAAACATCCTCTAAGTCTATCCCTTCTTTCTACTCAAATTAGTATTACCCTACCCTAGTTCAGGCTTTCATCATCTTTTGACCAAATGATTACGACAGATTCCTAATTTGTCTTCCTGCTTCAAGTTTCTCTTCTATCCAATTCATTCTCCACACAGAAGCTGGTGAAATCACTTAAACATAGATCTGGCCATCTCCTTCCTCTGCTCATTAGACTTTGGTGACTTGTTACCATTGACCTCAAAGAGAAGTCTTTCTTTCTTGCATCTGGCTTTTAAACCCTCACAATCTGATTCCTACCTATTTTTTTCCAACATTATAAACAGGGCCACATGGTTGCCAGACCACATATAGGATACTCATTCTTTCATTTTTGTACTTTTACACAGCTTGTCTCTCACACCTTGAATTCACTTCCCTCATCATTTCCATCTCTTAGAATTTTCTGGTTTTTCCTTAAAACTCAGATCAAGCAAAATTCTACATGGGGACTTTCCTAATTCCTCCAGTTATTTGTTGTAAGATTTGTATTCTTTTGTGGGTTTTTAATGTTGGTACCTGGCATCTACCCACATAGAAGGTAAACTCTTTGAGGACAGTAACAGTTTTATTTTTGTCTTTGTATACTTGTTGATTGATTGGATGCCAATGAACAATGCTACTACTAAGTGGGCTTGTGATACACAAGCAAGTTCATGAGGCAAGCTCCCTTTCTGCTCCCTTATATTGCTGTGACTGGTGAAGAATAGGAGGGCAGTTTTCCTGGTCCAGGAACTTATCCAGGACACAGAATGGAGACCAGAATCTTCTTTCCTAGCTGAGGGATGAAAGGAGAGAAATGCCTTATTAGATCAATTCCCTTTGCCACAACCCTCCAGAGGACTTTCCTCAGAAAATCCATCTGAAGGAGTTCTCTTTTCAGGAATTCATTCCCTCTATACTTAGTTGTTCTTCGAAAGAACTAAATGAATTATTAGATGCCTCCCCCCCACTCACCCCCAAGGTATATGAAAAGAAATTCACAAAATGCCCCCCCAAACTGAGAACCCTCTGAAGAAACCAGGTATCTCCAATTAGACTAGGATAAAAATTATTATTATGGACAAAGGAAATATATTGATTTTTTTCTTTGTGTCAAATTGTAACTCATAACATTAAATTGTTTAATGTTGCAAATCTTTGCTTGTGGTGTAGGCTGCCCATATCTCAGAATAGGCATGAGAAATAATCTTGGGAAGCAACTAGCTTTGTCCTTTTCTTCTTCCCATTAAAAAGTTTTAAAGAAGAAGGAACCTTGGTTATTTGCTTACTGGGTCCAGCCACCTCACAGAAATCCTCACAATGGAAAGATAAATGAAAAGGGAGGAGGAAGAGGACTCCCTTCCAGCCCTAAGACTGGGCAGAAAGTGCTGGTTTAAGTGGGAGGTGCATTGCCCAGCCTTGTGAGAGGGTATAAACAAATGCAACAATCTCAGCATGAGGTGATCCAGAGAAAAACAGCATAGAGTAGAAAACAGAAACTCATTTCAGTAGTCTTAAGGAAATGCTCATAGACCCTTTGTATGTATGGAGGGTTTAAACTTGGATTAAACAAAAAGGTTTCAAGAGACTGGAAGGAACCTGATCTGGAAGCAACACAATAAGCCCCTCTAGGTCTGTTGAGAGTGGGATTCTATGAAATAAGCAGTACCATCCACTGGAGAAGAGCTGGAGTTTGGGAAACATGGGAGTTGCATTATACCTGTAGCAAGAGAGCCCACTTGACCAAAACAGAGGAGAAACAGAAATACAGCAGAGCAATGAAACAATGATGGCGGTCACAAATTAGAGAATAGCTGCCTCTGAAAGATTCTGCAGTCTCCAGGGGATCATTGACAGGGAGATTATTGTCTAGTCATTTCAGCCAAGTCCAGTAACCCCAGTTGGGGTCTTCTTGGCACAGATACTGGAGTGGTTCGACATTTTCTTCTCTGACTCATTTTATAGATATGGAAACTGAGGCAGCCAGGATTAAGTGATTTGCCCAGGGTCACCCATCTGAGACTGGATTTGAACTCAGGAAGCTCAGTCTTCCTGAGTCCAAGGCTTATGCTCTATCTATTGCACTACCTTAGCTGTCTCTGATAGGGAGGAGTAACTACAGATTTCCTTCCCTTATCGGGGTGCTCTCCAGGCCAGATTTTTAGTGAAAGAGACTGGAGATACAAGGTCAGCCTGCATGTACTGATCCTATGCAGCCCCATCAGTGAAAATGATAAATTCTTTCAGAGATTCTGAAAGTTGAGCCAGGGAACATGCCAACCAGGAACACACATTTGCTAACAGTTCAAATCATCTGTTTTATTAGGCGAAGGATATTTATATGAGAACAAAGTGTATTTTCTAGCTACACAGTCACTCCTGGGTCAAAGAGTCTCTGACCTCTGAGATACACAGTAGCATAGTATTGCTGTATCATTTGCCAACTGGGAAACGCACAGGGACTGTTGGGGACTGAAAGTCTTGGCTGGAACAACCCAGGGATAAACCACATTGTGATCTTTTTATATGCCAAGTAGAATGGCTCAGCATAAACAACTCAGAGGGAATGGCTGGGTAAGGACTGAGCATTACAACTTAGGTGAACATCAAGGCTTAAACAGATATACTTGCATTGTAAGGCAATTTTAAGCATTAAAATATCTCATATCTTGATAAGAGTCTCTATATATTAAATAGACCTCAATTATAAATAGATCCCTATTTAGACATCATGGTCTATATATTGAAGTTGTTCCCTTGGGCAGGTATAACCGAATTAATCTCTGGAGGAGTGATTTACTAGGAGAGGAGCTCAAAATTGGGTCCTTTCTCAGTCCTTTATTTTATAAATAACTATTTAGAAGCCTTGTGAGCTTGAATGCTTGTGAAAGGACCAGGTTGTCACTCTTGGGAGACTGAAATTTTACCTTAATGGATGAAGGGGATCAGAGAAATAAGAGGTTCTTGATAGGTTCATTAAGTGAAGGACAAATATCCTATATGTATTAGCAGGATGCTCCTGACACGGGATTACATCTAAATGCCTGATGGAATTCTTAGCAAGAAATGACCTAGCCTAGGGGGACAGAAATGATGATGAGGTGTGAAGGGGAAGTAGGAGGAGCCTTTGCCTCAGCAGGAAGCCTAGAGAACAAGGGAATGGCAGCTTCAGTGGCTCCTTTCTTAGAACCCTGACCTCCAATTCCCCACCAAAGCCACTGTGCCTTACTTTTGGGTTTCTTGGTTAGGTTCTTTTGTTCAGAGTTGGAAGCTCTATTCTACAACTACTCCTGGCCTAGAATGTTTGGGAGGGTGCCCAGGTTAGGCCACCCACAAGCAATCAATGGCAAGAGACTGGTTGACTAATTGCCTCTTTAAACTATGCCTTTTCCTGAGTCAATGTAATAGAAGGTGGAAGAATTCTATTCTCTGAAATCAGAAGATCAAGATTCTAGTGTGACTTTTTCTCAAGTCACTTAATCTTTTTGATCTTTCCTTGTCCTAAAAAAGGGAATTCCAACCTCATTTCCCACTTAGCTCTCTGGGTCATTGTGAAGATCAAGAGGAATAATGGATTCAAGGAGTCCTTTAAAAAAAAAACAACCAAGGCTATTCTAAATGTTAGAGTTGAAAATGAACCTTAGAGCAACAGTAGCCCAACCACCTCATCTTGCAAATGAAGTAGACTGAGGTCCAGGAAGAGGCAATGTAATTTGACCAAAATCAGAGAGATAGTGGCAAAGTTTGGATGATAATCTATTAGCTCCTGTTGCACTCCCCACTCCAACCCAACTGGTAGGCCACACAATTCCAATCTGGTAAGCACTTTGTATGTACAAATACTTCGGGGAAGTATCAAACATGGATTTAATCTGCAGTTCTAGGAAGGAGAGGTTTCTAAACCATGTGATGTTCTGGGATTTATGGGCTGAAGTGTTGAATACCCTGGCATGGGCTCCTGCTCCTCTCCCTGAAGCCCATAATTAGGATGGGGGTGGGTGGGGGGAGGGGTGGGGGAAGAGAACAAGGATCACGTTCAGACTTGGCCTGCTCTGTCCCGCCAGCTTTCTTCCCCACCCCAAGCTGGTGCAATGGAAGCCTTGGGACAGAAGGGAGCTGGGTTAGAAACCTAACTATTCCTTCCTTTCCCTCCCCCACCCCCACTTTCTCTTTCCAAGTCACACACCTGCCCCCCATCTTCAATGATGGCTAATATCCTTTACTTTACTCATGTCTCTGACCCAGCCCCCAACCACATCTCTGCCCCAGTTCTTGACAGTGCATCACTGACTATTTCTTCTCACCATATTCTTAATCCTCCACCAATACCCCCCAACAGTGTCCTTTCATTTCTTCCCACCATACCTCTCAAAACCCCATTCCTGACTTCCCCCTTTATCTCTGACTATCTCAACCCTTCTCAACTGGATTGCTACCCTTTTTCTTCTCTCCACAGTAACCTTGGTGGTCCTCTGCCATAGTCACTCCCACCCTCCCCCTTCACATCCATCCACCTTGCTACATCCCTCCTCCAATCCTTTACATCCCTCTTTGCACCCCCTTCCCTTACATCTCTGGCTTTTCCCCTAGGCTCTAGAGTTTCTGTTACAATCCCTGTTTCACCAGCTTTAGTCTGAAGGAGCAGTGGAGAGGGGCCCCACCCAGCCCCATCATTAAGGGGCCATGCTGGGACTTGTGGCTCTGTGGGCCTCAGGGAAGAAGAGGCATCAGCTGTGAAGTCAACTCCTTACTTTAAAATAAAAACAAAGACACCTCAAAAAATCTCTTCTGTAGGTCATCTACTACTAAACAGGATATGCAAGGGCTCCCCTGAATTTTGCCATGGACCCTTGTACTGAAAGAGTGTGAGATGAAGTCAGATTGTGAGGGTTTTAAATATATATATATATATATATATATATATATATATATACATATAAAGCTACATATCTATATGTGTATAAATGTGTCTATATGTGTGTGCATGTATAAATGCATACCTATTTATACAAAATACACAATTACAAAATCATTATCCTAGCTCTCATTATTAGACATCCAGCAAGAGATTCACATTTTCCATTCCAGCAATATTTTAAATACATAAAATTCCCAGTTTTCTGTTGCTGGGGAAAAGTCCTGTCATACAATTCAAAAGATCAACCTTTGCCATTTTTCTGCTGGGAAAACTTGGGCAAATGACTTAACCTCAACTCTAATTAAGAATAATCCTATCAGCTCTTCTCTCTCTAGAGGTGCTCTGAGTAGCAATGAAAATATGTGAGAACATGCTTTGAAAAGTGTGAATAAATCTGCTTTGACTTAGTTTAATTTGTGTTTAGTTCTCTTGGAAGGCTCCAAAACATGAACTTTGACTCATTTTAAGAAGTCAAGTTGGTGAACAGAGGAATCACTTAGAGGGGAAAACCTTGAGTAAGCTGATCAGGCATCAACTGGGATCAGTGGAAGTATGGTGCAAGTATCTCTTTTGAAAGACTCTTGAGGGAGCCCTTGGGGACTTGGATGCCAATAGGAGAAGGGATAAGGGGCAAGTATTAGGCATCTGGGGACATTTAACTCAGAATGAAGAATAGAGAGTTGTAAGGTAGAATGCAGGAATAGAAGCTTGGAATTTCAAAGTTGGAAGCAATTTCACTGGCCACCTACTCCAAATCCAAGACTATTCCTAAAGTGCAGGTCAAACCTTCCCACTACCCTACGCTATAAATTCCCATGCTTCTCTGTCAAATATGTCAAACATAAGCTACTCTTTCACTGATCCCAACTATTGGTAACTTTATTGTATTCTAACTTTATGTATATTAAATTATATGTGTATATGTACATATAATATACATATAAATGTATTATAAATGACAAATGTATTATAAATCACTTTCCAGTCTCTACAATGCAGCCAAATTATACTTTTTGCTACTCCACAGCCTGGACAAGCCTTCTCCCATTAACACATTTTTGCATACTCTGTCCATCATATCTGGAATTCATTCTCACCTCACTTTCAATTCTTTTTTTTTTTTTTAGATTTTTGCAAGGCAATGGGGTTAAGTGGCTTGTCCAAGGCCACACAGCTAGGTAATTATTAAGCGTCTGAGGTTGCATTTGAATCCAGGTCCTCCTGACTCCAGGGATGGTGCTCTGTCTACTGTACCACCTAGCTGCCCCACACTTTCAATTCTTAAAAAAAATATCCCTCATTTCCTTCAAAACTCTGCTTAGGGTCTGGGCGGCTAGGTGGCACAGTGGATAGAGCACCTGCCCTGGAGTCAGGAGGACCTGAATTCAAATCCGACCTCAGACGCTTAATAATTACTTAGCTGTGGGGTCTTGGGCAAGTCATTAACCCCGTTTGCCTTGCAAAAACCTTAAAAAATACAAACAACTCTGTTTAGGTAAAACCTATCTTTTGTAATCTGACCAGCTCAGGCCAACCTGACTCTGCTACTCATGTTGCTGTCTAAATCTTTTTCAGTTGTGTCCACTTAGTCAAGAAAAGATACCGGAATGGTTTACTATGTCCTTCTGCAGCTCATTTTACAGATAAGGAAACTGAGGCAAACGGGGTTAAGTGACTTGCCCAGGAATCACTCAGTTTGTAAGTGTCTGAAACCAGATTTGAAGTTATAAGTAGATATAAAATTCTCTCCTCTTAACTCCAGGAGGAGTTCCCTCTCTTAAGAATATGGCTACATGACATATCTTCTTTGTTCCAGGGTCCAACCTTCTGACACAGGAGGAAATGTACATACAGGCATTAGGTGGGTGGGGACAGGGGACCTAATTCCCTGTGGTTGTATTTAATTACTGTTTGGGAAAACTCTCTTCCAATTTCTAATAGTCTGTGATACCCTAAGATGACAAAAAGACAACGTTGAAATGATAGGATCACCCTGTTGATCTTGGCACCTGACTCAGAACAGTTGTAGTTATCATTCTATTTTCCCTGTTTGATTTGGGTTTAGTCTTTGTTTCCCCCTTTGACTTTCTCCCTGTTTTCTGATTTGGGCAAACAGACTCCTTCTTTGACAACTCCTATTACCCAGTCACTCTAGGTAATACTGTACCATCTAACCTGACCTAGGATCCCAAAATAGAAGCCATAAGTCTTTTTTTTTTTTTTTTTAGGTTTTTGGCCAGGCAATGAATGGGGTTAAGTGGCTCAAGGCCACACAGCTAGGTAATTATTAAGTATCTGAGGCTCGGATTTGAACTCAGGTACTCCTGACTCCAGGGCCATTTCTCTATTCTATAAGTCTTTTAATGACTTCAAATAAGCCACATCAAAGTTTCTTTCTTTAAACATCTTGTTCAATTTGTGTTATCTGTGAAGACTCTTAAATTCCCCCCAAAACAACATCAATGGATTAAGAATAGTGTCAGATGACCTGTATTCAAATCCTTCAGCTTTAATACCATTATCTGAATCACTTTTTGAATCTGCACCTCAGCTTTCTTATTTGTAAACTGAAGGAGCTGGACTAGATCGAGTCTAAGACCCCTTCAAACTCTATCTCATAGATTCTAGAATAACCTTGCCTAGTTCCATCAGTGTGATTAACAACAGTGTACCAGGAACATTTGAAGAGGGCAAAGATATGGATGGGGGGCAAGAAAGTGATCAGACCTGAATGATGGAAAAACAAAAGATGGGAGTTCTTTTTAAAGCAATTATGAATTTGATAATACCTTAAAATGGATTTGCATGTTACTCATCACAATAGCATCTGAATACACTTGAAAGGTAGTAATATAAATATGTGAGAAATGATTCATCCATTCTGCATGTTTGTTCATTTATGATACTGCATCACATGCATATTTTGATGGAATTAAATAAAGATCAAAGTGCCAGTATTTGGAACATATAGACATTCTCAAGGATTTATAGATTCAAGCCAGCTTAAAAATCATTGAGATCAGTGTAAGCATTGTACCTGCCAATAACTTCAATGGTTTCTATTGGGAGAAAAAATACATTGAGATGAACTGCCTTGTTTTATAGATGAGAAAACTGAGTCTCAGAGAAATGATCTGGGTTGCTCAAGGTCAAATAAGTAATCAAATCCAATTCTTCTGACTTTAGAGACTATGCTTTTTCTACAGCACAGGCAGCTTGGTGATGCAGTGGAGAGAGTGCTAGGCCTAGAGGCAGGAAGATCTGAGTTCAAATATGGCCTCAAATACTTATCATCTATGACTCCAGTCAAGTTATCTAACCTCTGTTTGCCTCAGTTTCCTCAGCTGTACATTGGGAATAATTATAGTCCCTTTTAAAAAGGCCATTGTGAGTACCAAATATAGCACACTGACACATAATAGGTGCTTCATAAATATTTATTTCCTATCTTCTCTCTTGTACCTCCAAGTCTTCTGTAAACCTCTTGTAATAATCGCAAGGTTTCCCAGGGTTTTGCTGCATTTAGATTAGGAGCCATAGTCAGAGGGCAGTAACACAACTACAGCTTAACTATGCTTTGAATGCTTTAGAAATCCAGGCAAACTGGGTTTCTAAATCCATACATGATTACTTGTTTTATTTTTGCTTTTTAAACTAACCAGTTAATCCCTGTTTTAAAGCTGCTTTCTAGCTGACTATGGTCAATTAATGAAATTCTAGCTCCCCCTGCAGCCCTCAAGACTGCACCAATCATCCTGCTGTCTGGGCAAGTTTCTTTAAAAGCTCTCTTTTCCCTTTTACCTCTGCACCCCACTCTCACCTCAGTCTACATAGTCTATCAGTTCCTGCTTATACAGCTTCACTCATTATGACCATGAAAGGAAGGGGAAAGGAATAAGCATTTATATTAGTTCAGGCACTGGGCTGCTTTACAAATATTATCTCACTTGATCCTTACAACAACTCTCTGAGGTTAAGTGTTGTTATTTCCCCATTTTACACTTGAGGAAACTGAGGCAAACAAGTTACTTGTCCAGGTAATAAATATCTGAGGCTAGATTTGAATTCAGGTCTTCCTGACTTCACGTACAGTGTGTGACTATTTCAAATACCTGTACATTTTATGCTTATCCACAGTGGATAATAATAGCTCACTTTTTTAGACCTCTTTAAGGATTTGCAAAGGGAACTGGGTTAAAGCATCATCCTCAATAAATCAGAGAGGGTAGTATTTCTCTAAATTCTTTCTTGCCCTCAAGACCATTAAACTCCCTGGGATAGGAACTTTGATTTCCTCCCTAGGGTTGGATGCTCCCAAAGAGTAGGGACTGTACCTTCCTCATTATATGACAAGAGACCAAGATCAGAAACAATATGTTCTCCCTCTGCTTACTTCTTTCTTGCCTTTATCTGCTTAGCACCAGCACTAAAGAAAGAAGAGAGAGAGAGGAATTGGCTAAATTAAAACTGTTATGTAGCAAAGTGGGCAAGATACATGCAAGGTTCAGTGTCTTTCTCATAATAGATAGTCAGTATATAATTATTGAGTGAACTTGCCTAAAAAGGAATTGAAGAAAAGGCAAAGATGATAAGAAATAATAATTTCATTTATCCTGTACTTTATAAATATTATATCATATGCTCCTGATTACACCTCTTTGAGGTAGGGCAAGCATTATTAAAGGATTGGCCAGTGAACTTTAAGATAAGGACATAGTGATGACAAAGATGCAGCAAGACTTCATTAAGAACAGGTAACACTAGAGTAACCTCATTTCCTTTTTAAGACAGGATTATTGAACTTTGATATCAAGAGAACATTTGAAATATAGCTTAACTAGATTTTAGCAAAGCATTTGATAGAGTATCTCATGCTATTTTTGTGACAAAGATGAGAAATTGGGGATCTGGATCAGTACTTTGTAAATTTTTTGGTCTTAGGACAGTTTTAACTCTTAAAAATTATTGAAGACTTTCCCTCACAAAGAGCTTTTGTTTATGAGGATTATACCCAATTATATTATATCAAATTTAAAATTCCATATTTATCATATTATGAATTAGGATCATAGTGTTATCATGGGAATAGCTTTCCCAAATTCCCTGAAAGTGGGAATCTGACTACTGAGTTAAATAATGATGCAATTAGATTCAGAAATGATTGCATGATAGGATTCTAAGAGTGGATCATCAATGGCTCCATATTGATTTGAAAGAAGATCTTCAATGGAGGATCTCAAGAATCTGTGCTACTTCATAGTTTATCAATGACTTATTTCAAAGCTTAGATGACGTGCTCATCCTAGCACTAGGTTAGGAGAGCTATATAATACACTAGATAACAAAAAGATCTTGACAGGTTAATCTCTTGGACTGAATCTAAGAAGATGAAATGTAATTGGGCTAAATGTAAAATCCTAGAATTAGCTTCAAGAAATTAACTTTAGAAGTATCAGACAGGATTTTATGGCTAAACTCTAAGGGGTCTCGGGGATTGCAAGCTCTATTGACCTCAACAGTGATACAACAGCTAAAAATGGTTAATGTGGTCTGGGGTTTCATCAAGAGATGAAGCATCCAGGAAACAGGAGGTCATCATTCCAGTATATTCTTCCCTGATCAAACCAGATCCAAGTATAGTGTTCAGTTTGGGGCACTATATCTCAGGAAAGATACTGAAGCTGGAGAACATACAGAGAGATGGGCAATCAGGAGAGTGAAAGTTGAAAGAACTGAGATTGTTTCGTCCAGAGGAAAAAAAGGACTTACGAAAGGATATGAAGATCAAGTTCTTGAAAGGGGATAATATAGAAGAAAGATTAGACTTGTTCTCTTTGGCCCTACAGGACAGAACCAGGCTGAACAATGGGTAGAGGTTGTAAAAAAAATAAATTTATGCTTGATATTAGGAAACACTTTCCACCAATTTGCTGTCATTGTTTGGTTGTTTCAGTTGTATCCAAATCTTTGTGACATTGGTTTTTCTTGGCAAAGATACTAGAGTGGTTTGCCATTTCCTTGTCCAGCTCATTTGATAGATGAGGAAACTGAGGCAAACAGAGTAAAATGATTATCCCAAGGTCATATAGCTAGTAAGTGTCTGAGGTCAAATTTTAACTTAGAAAGATGAGGCTTGACTACAAGCCCTTCTAGTTGCCCCTTCCAAACAATTAAAGTTACTCAAAAGTTGAATGAAATATCTTAGCACATTGTAGGTATTTCCATTCACCAATGTCTTTAAGTAAAGGTTGGATACTTACTTTTTGGGTGTGTGGATGTGAAGACTCTTTTTTTCCCCTTGGAGATTGAATTACATGACCTAGGGGTTCTTTATAACTCTAAAATCCTATTATTTTCTAAGTTTTGTAGATGAAAATTGTAAGACTCAAGGAAACAGAAGATTTGCTTCAGAAGAGGCTATTTTTTTGCTTCATTTCAAACCTAACCTTAATCACTGAATGAGCATTGCCTCAGTCAAACTGAGTTCAGGTCTATTTAAAAAGGTCAGGGTCTCCCACTGCATTGGGGCCATCTCCAGTTGTCTTGACTTTGGTCTTGCCACTGGACCCAGATGACACCAATAAATGAGACTGGCAGCACCTTGACTACTTAAATCCAATTGACTTGCAAGTCATGACATCACCTCCCTGATGTCATGGTCCACTTCGAGAATGCAGGGCATACAATAATATGTCTACTGAATGACAGAACTGGATCTCAAACCCTACATCTTCCATTAGAGCTGTAAGTAGCCCTCACTGTATCTAGGGCAAATATAGTTACAGATAATGGTGCAGTTGCACTGGGGGGAGAGGCCATTCTGATCCTTACAAAGTCTAAGCCTCATTATCAAGGGAGGATGGTAAGGAAGAATGGCCTAAAGAGAAGTGATTGAATCCTGGGCAATTATGCTGCATACTTCAAAAAGATGAGAAGGTATTCCCTACTCCTAGAGGTGAAAGCATACCCATCCCATCTTGTTTTCCTAGGGCAGATTCTGTTCTTCCTATCTTAATTCTAACTCTACCTTTGGCTTCAAAGGCAGTGCCATCTTCCAGAACACTACAATTGCCTTCTCAAAGCCACAGGACTTCTTTTTGCTATGAGATAATCTGTACAATCTACATCTCTTGAAGAAGATTAAATTACTGTCTTTCTTTGTTCCTCTCTGCCCTCTTCCCCCCCCCCAACCTTTGCTCCCTCCAAATTCTACAGGATATAAGAACTAAGATAAGATCTTTAATAGACTCCAACTTTCTGATCATTCTCCAAATCACCAACTCAAGTACTAAGAGAAACACAAATGACTCAGGAATGTAATGTTTCAGATGGCATGAATTAATATATGCAAAGCACTTTGAAAACCTTCTATTGCTATATAAATATTACTGCTGCTGCTGATTCTTTGGGACTGTGGTGAAGACTTGAGGCCCCTCTAGGGGTCATTGGATCAAGGTGATTGTTCCAGGCTTTATGGCAAACTGGCAGCTGATTTATGCACTATGGCTCCGAGAGGGAAGAAGAAAAGGAAGATCAATGAAATCACAAGCCTATAGAAATCTAGCAGTGTGACCCTGGGCAAGTCACTTAATTCTGCTTACCTAAGTTTCCTCATCTGTAAAATGAACTGGAGAATTGAAAACCATTCTAGTATTTCTGCCAAGGAAGTCCCACAAAGGGTCACAGAGAGTTTGACATGATTGAAACAACTCACCACCCCACCGCACTTCTACTAGCATCACTAAGACTAGAAAGATTAATTTGAAGGATTTGGGGTTGGTTGTTTGAAAACAATGTATCCCTTTCTCCTTCAACACAGGCTCTTAAAATGTATAGTGTAGTGTAGTTCCCAACCCTTCTGAGAACAATAACCCCTTTTTAATGTGGAAATATTTCAAGGATCCCCCAACTTAATAAGAGAGGCTGCTGGGTGGTTCAGTGGATAAAGCCTGGGACCTAGAGATAGGAAGACTTGAGTTCAGATCTAACCTCAGGCACTTAAGTGTGACTTTGCTTACATCACAACTTGTGTCTGCCTCCTTTTTCTCTTGTCTGTAAAATAATAATAATAATAGAAACTTCTTCCCAGAGCTATTGTGAGGAACAAATGAGATAATATTTGTAAAGGACTGAGCAAACTCCAAAGCATTATATAAATACTAGCTGTTAATAGCAGTTGTAGTACCTATTAACCAAGAAAACATGATAACCAAAAGTTAAACATATGAAAATAAAGTTACTGTGAATTAAGCCATGCTTTAAAATGCATTTGAATTTTATTCATCACAGCAGCATATGCATTTAAAAACTTGTCCTACATATTTGTGCCAGACAGATTTATTCAATCAACAGATGGTATTCTGGCTTATTTATGATCCTAAACTAAAATGAGTATTTTGTGGAGTTAAATAAAGATTGTAGAAGGAGTACAGACATAGACAGAGTGTTGGGGGCATAGTAGGGAAGATTTACATTCAGCTTCCACCTCAGATACTCACTAGGGGTGAACTTGGGCAAATCACTTAATCTCAGTGCATCTCAAGTCACAACTCTGGGAACCATCTACCCAGGAGAGGCACCTGGGGCAAAGTGGAACTCTAGATTTGGATTCTAAGGGTCTTAGGTCAAATTTCACATCTGCCGCTTAGATTTCTCTGATCAGTTCCTTCATTTGTAAAATGAGAGAGTTGGATTTGATGATCTCCGAGATTCCTTCCATTTCTCAATAGATAATCCTATTATCTTAAGATCTACTTATTTTATGCTCTTTGCCATCTAAAACATATTCCCATATTAACGCTCAGAGCAAAACTCATGATCTTCTGAACATCTATAGAGTCATCCCTTTCACGTAGCAGGGGTTAGGGAGTGGTACCTTTCCCCCTTCTCCCCTACTATGATCTGGAAAATCTGTCTAAATTTTTTGACCCTCCCTTTGTACTAGAGAAGAATTCTGCATTATTATGTATGAAAAGATAAACTATGCTGATATTACACAATACTATACATATAATTTCTGAATTTCTAAACTTTTTCTGTGTCATCTGCTGGCCTTTGTGTGACATCTACAACTTTTGCAAAACTCCACCCAAATTCCCATTTGCTTCCTTATGCCAATCCAGGATAGAAACTGAGATAGGCAAAGTAGTGATAACTGTAGAATAACTGTAATTCTATGAGTCTCTGAAATCACAATGCTCAGCAGGCCTATGGATTCCTTGGATCCCTGGCAATGATCCCTGGAAACCATTGAAAGTCACTGAACAGAAAGTACCCCAGGACTAGATATTATTCCCTTAGGGCTAGTCCAGTTTGGGGGTGAAGGTGGATAAGAATTTTACATTAATTATATATAATTAATGAATTATTTTTACATCATTAATGAGACATAAGGCTCAGTGGGTAAAGCCTTGAACTTGGAATCAGGAAAACCTGAATTCAAATCTGACCTTAAATAATCACTAGCTATGTGACTTTGGGTATATCATGTTAACTCTGCCTCAATTCACTCATCTATAAAATGAGCTGGAGAAGAAATGACAAACGAGGCCAGAATCTTTGTCAAGAAAATCCCATGGACAGTATCAAGGTCAGTATAGTCTTTAGGGTCAAGAAGTTAATAATATGATCATTCAGAGTTTATGAAATACTTCATATATCTTGAACTTTCCCAGCCACTAAGTGGAGTAAGTTCCACACGTATTATCCCCATACTTCAGATGAGAAAAGACACAGATAGATATAGAGAGATAAGGGACCAACAATGGGATTATGGGATTTGGACCCATTCATATTTGTACCAAACACTGATTTTTCCACATCATCACCAGATACTAATGAGAAGAGCTAATATATTTTGTGAATCCTGTGGACTTTCAGAGAGGTTAAGTGATTTTCCCAGGGTCAGTGTCTGAGTCAGGATTGTGATCCAAGGCCTGAGATGCTCTAGCCACTACACCGTGGCTGCCTCGTGATGAAATTTTCTTGCTGGACCACACCCAGGTATAATTATAGATTGGGTCACTGGTACTGAATGAGCTTATGGAGGCCTCATCTGGCATCATGCTCACAGACTGGGCAATTTAGGACTCATAGAAAAAGGCATCACCTATGCTCCTCCCAGAAAGCAACATCACTTTTTGTTTCTATCTTCTTTACCAGTTTTCTATCTCTTGGTGGTAATAATGCCCATAATTCGCAAAGCCCCCAGACCTAGGAAACCCTAGTTGGAGCTACAGGAAGACTAGAGAAAGAGGCCTTCAGGGGAATGGGAGACTCTTCTGTCATTGTGGAGAGAAGGGACCACAGGCCCAAACCTAAGGGAAGTATGCATCCCTTTAGTAGGTCAGGGTTTTGCTCCCCACCCTTAAGCTGTACCCTTCCTGCTGCCTCCTCAAAACTGTTCCCCATTCCCACCCAACAGCATACAAGTAGACAAAGGCCTGGAAAGTCTGCCTGCCCATAGAAAGTTTCCATCCACAGAGCATAATTATGACATGCCCAGCCCTGTGTTTATTTAAAGAATGAAAATTACTGTGGCAGTCAGCCTTTTTGCCAAGTTGTAGGAAAAATGACTTACCCCCAGTTCCAAAGTTGGTGTCCCTCAGGGTGCCACTACTTGAGAGAGGCCAGGAAAGATCAAGAATTGGCAATCCAGATTATCAAGGAGTTAGGTAGTTTAGGAGCTGGGGTCCAGACTGAGGTTGGAAGGGTTGCCTCTATGGGACAGGAGAAAAGGCCCTCATTTCTCAAAAAGATCTTTCCTTTTACAATTGTATTATTGGAAATTGAGTCTTCAGGGTCTTGAAGGACTTCTATTCTACAGGCAGGCACTCTGGAAATGCAACAGAAGAACTTAAACTCTATTTTAGCCAACATTTTAATTGACAGTGAGGTCCTTTGAGAATGGGTTCGGAAAGAAACCATTAGGGATTGAGAGGTTAGACAAGGGTTGCTGCCAAAAGGAGAGGGAGACTGAAAGGGAGGTGAGGCTGCCTCTAAAGACAGATTTCCACTCTTTCACAAGGTCACCCAGGACAAGCCTAATAGAATAGCCTCAATTCTATTTGTTCTCTCTCTCTCTCTCTCTCTCTCTCTCTCTCTCTCTCTCTCTCTTCCTCTCCCCCTCTCCCTCTCCCTCTCCCTCTCCCTCCCATCCTCCCTCCCTCCCTCCCCATCTGTCTCTGATTTCTGTCTCTTATTTTTCTCTCTCTGCTCTCGGTTTCCATCTTTGTGTCTCTGTTTTTGTTTGTCTCTACCTCCTCTCTTGTTTTCTCTCTCTCCTTTCTCTCTCCTCCTTTGTCTCTGTGTTTCTGTCCTTGTTCCTCTCCTCTCTCTCTCTCTTCCTCCTTTCTCCTCTATGTCCTTTTCTTCTTTCCCTCCCCCTCCCCTGTCTCTTTTTCTATTCCTGTCTACCTTTCTCTTTGTTTTCTCTTTCTCTCTGACTGTCTCTCCCCCTTTGTCTCTCTCTTTCTGTCTATGTCTATCTGTCTCTCCTTTCTCTCTATCTTCCCTCTTTTCTTCCCACTCTCCATCACTCACTCTCTTTGTCTGTTTATGAGATACTTATTTTCTAACAGGGACCAGCACTTTGCCAGAACAACACTAGCATTGGCTCTAAATTGCAGTTCATAGTAAAAGTTCAGTGCAGAGCATTTAACAAGTTTTGAGGGAGTTTTGTGTGTCTGAGTGTATATGTGTATATTTGTGTGTGTGTGTGTGTGTGTGTGTGTGTGTGTGTGTGTCTGTGTGTCTGTGTGTGTGTGTGTGTTTGCAGGAAAGGTTAGGGCACTTCTTTTTTACAAACCCAGAATAATGGCAGAGCTAGAGAGGACCCTTGTGTTCCCCTAAAAGCACCTAAGGGTCATTTTGTCCAATCCTGCACTCCAGTTCTGCTTGGTTTTATTTATGAGGAGGCCTGTCTAAGAGTTGGAAGAAGTGGCCTGGGATTATGGGACAAAGAATTCCCTGACTTCCACCAGCATGGTTCTGGGAAGGTGGTCCCAATGTCTGGGCATTCATCCAGAAACCTGAATGGCCCTTCTTTTTGTCCATTCATTTGTTCCTTTTCATAGAATGTTAGATCCGGGATAAACATTTAGACATAATTCTAATCTGGGGGTTTTTGCTTTGTTTTGTTTTTACCTAGGTTTTCCTAAGTTTTTTTGAAGATGGAAGAGAATAGATTATTCAACAATCCAATAGTGAGTTTATCTATGATTCTTAGAAAAATTCTAGAATGTTCTATTAAAAGGATATTTTGTGAACCCTTAGAAAAACAGTGATTGCTAGGAAGCAGCATGGCTTCATCAAGAATAGTTCATAAAAGACATAGGACCTTACATTTAGAATTAGAAGTCACAATTCTATAATACCTTAGGTATTGAAATCCCTAATTTTTTTTAAAGTAGGAAATGAGTCTAAAGAAGTAAAGTGATTGGTCAATGCCATATAAATATTAAGTAGCAGAATATAATATTGTTTCTCTGCTCCATGTTTGATTTGCTTTCTTTTTATTTTTGACTGAATAGCTAGCTATTCAATGAAGCATTTTGACAAAGGCCTTCATGTTATTATTCTTGTGACTAAGAAAGAGATCTAAACTAGATGTTAGAGCAGTCTGGTATATTCAGAATGGATGAATGTCTAGACCCAAAGAATGTGTGTCTACAGTGGAGGGAGGTTTCTAATAGAGAACTCTGGATAAAGTGTCTCTTCCTCTGTTGTTCAACATATTGAATAATGACTTGAGTGAATGTGTCTGGCAGCCTCATCACAAAAGCAGATAACTTGAAGCTGAAAGGGTTAATGTGTTAGAGCATTGTATTCACAAAGATATCTCATGATGGAGAAAAATTGTTTGTTATATAGGGGAGATTAGGGGCATTTTAAGACCAACAGAAAGATGGAGTTGGAAGAGGACCTTAGAGATCTACTAAAATCATAGATTTTTATGGACCAAATGAGATGAAGTCACATTTGCCCAAGGTCATGGAGCAAGGTAGGGGACAGTAGCTAAAGAATCTAGGTAGATTGACTAGAATCCAAGTCTCCTGACTCTTAATACAATACTTTTTCCAGTAGATTGTACTATCTCCCTACTTAATCCCTTTGGTTCTTTTTTTAAAAACTGTCATTTAATATCTTTTTTCTGAATATTCTTTTTTTATTAAATAACACTTTTCCTTCCCTCCCATCTTTCTCTCCCTCAGAAAAGAAAATGAAAACCTTTGAAACAAACTTACAAAGTCAAGCAAAACAAATTCTCACATTGACTATGTCCAAAAATGTCATTCTCATTATCTCTGCATAGTCTATCACTAATCTGATGGTGAGGGGAGAGTTTCATTGTCAGTATTGTAGAATTGTGACTGATGAGAGTTCTTAATTCTTTTGAATTTGTTCACTTTTATAATACTGTATTATACTAATTGTGTAATTGTAGTATACTAATATATAAAGACTAAGAAGTCTTAGTAGTGTTTTACCTATAAAAAAAATCTTAAAACTGCACTAAGACTTTTGGGACACCATATTCACTTGCCTCTACATTAACTCCAAATCACTTTAAGCAACTCTTCCCTAGTTTCTCTGAAGCTCTGAATCTCCCTTTCATCTTTCTCATAGAACAATAGTATTATATTACATTCACATACAGTAATTTGTTCAGCCATCTTCCCCCTGAAACATACCTCTTTAGTGCCCATTTCTTTGCTACAACAAAAGGAGATTCTATAATCTTTTTTCTAAATTCTAGGTCCTTTTCCTTTTTCTTTGATCTCTTTTGGGTATGGGTCTAGTATCAGTATAATTGGATTAAAGAGTATGTCCAGTTTAATGAGTTTTGGGGGTATAGTTCCAACTCCTTTTCCAAAATGACTGGGTCACTTCCCAAACCTACTAACAGTATACTAATGCAGTGTGTTTTCCTGAAATTCCTCCAATCTTTGTTATTTTTGTTTTTTGTAAGTTTTGTTAATATGTTACATATAAGATGAAAACTTAGAGTTGCTTTAATTTTTACCTTTCTAATAACAAGTGATTTGGAAACTTTTTTCATATAACTATTGAGAGTTTTAATTGAGAATCATATGTTCATATCCTTAAACTATTAGTTAGGGAATGGTTATTTTTCCTATAAATACAAATCAGTTCTTATATATCCTAGAAATAAAACCTTTATCAGAGAAAATGCTGCAGAGATTTTCCTCAGTTAACTGCTTTCCTTGTAAATCTTAATTATATTGATTTTTGTTTGTTAAAAAAGGAAAAAAATGTCCATTTTATCCTCTTTGATCCATGAAAAAGAAAAAAATAATCTAAATTGTTCATTTTACTCTCTTTGATCCTGTCTTACCCTTGTTTAAATATGAACTCTTCCCCATTCCAAGTCACAAAAACATTTTCTTTCTTGTTCCTCTAATTTATCTATGATGTGACCTTTTACAACTAAGAATTTATCTCATTATATATGTTGGAACAAACCTAATTTCTGCCAAACTGTTTTCCAGTTTTCCCAATAGTTTTTGTTGAATAGTAAATAAAAAAAAAATAAAGAAGCAAAGAGAAATACAGTGGAAAATGGAGGGGAAAGCTCCAGGCGGTTCCTAGAATTATGATGGAGGGATAAATTGGTGGTAATCTTAAAGGGAAATCACTAACATTGAGGGGGAGCTTGAGAATAGCAGTCTGTCTCCCCTCCCCATTCCCTCCCTGCCCTACTAGCAAGGTACCATCAAGGGAAACAGTTCACTTGGGAACATAGAGGTCTACAGAAGTGAAGGGACTTATCTAAATTCATACAGGTAATAAGGAATAATGTCAGAATATGAATCTGGGCCTTCTGATTTTCCATAGAAGACTTGTGTCATTGTATGCTCTATCTCCACATTTTGCCATATGGGTATAGTCACCCATTCCATCCTCTTTACAGATCACATACAACACACTTCGGCCTCCAGTGACATTCACTCTAGCCTTTGACTCTTTGCTAAATTGTATTATTCTCTCTGTAGTCTGTTTGTTGGATGGGTCATATTTCCCCAAAGCTCCTTGAAGGCAGATTCTACCTTTTCCTTCTCTCCCCTACTCAGGACTTAATACAGGGCTGGGTGTGGTAAGCATTGCTAAACTTCTCATCAGCTTCTCATCAGAACAAACCTGCTGACTTTTGCCAAGATAAATCTCTACCTGGGTGTATAATGATCTTATTTAGATATTTCTTTTCTCTTTCTTATTTTTGAGATAATTGTGGTTAAGTGACTTACCCAGGGTCACTCAACTAGTAAGTATCTGAGGCCATATTTGAACTCAGGTCCTCCTGACACTAGAGTCAGTGCTCTAGTCACTGTGCACCTAGCCACTTCTCTCATTTAGATATAAAGGTTATTCATAGTTAATGGATCAGTAAGAAGTGAGTATAATTCAGACCTGAAGCTCTTTCCTCTATCCCACCACCCAACCCTATTGTTCTATCCCAACACTGAACAATTGAACTTCTTTCCCTTAGAAAATTACTCATTAAGTAATCTCTCTTTTCTTTCCCCCCACTATGTTGTTGTGATATTTCCTCTTTCCCATCCTCTTCCTGGTCCAATGCCCAAACCTCACAACCCTTGGGGATTAGGCTTCTCTTATTTCCAAAGTAACAATTAGCTAACCTCATAAACTCCATTTAGAGCTAAAAGGGATACATAAGATCATCTAGTCCAAATGCATTCAGTTTCCAGATGAGGAAAATGAAGACCCATCCAGACAGATGAAGTGATTTATCCCAGATTACACCGTAGAAAATAGATTAGAACTCAGATTCTGTGGCATCAAATTTAGTTTTTTTCCTCCATTTTCTTCCATTTCTTATCACACATACACATTCACACAAAGTAATAAAAGCTTACTAGAGAAAATGAATAATGATAATTTGGTCTATTATTTTGATTTTATCTATCATTTATTTATTGCTTTTGTATATATTATAACCATATAAATTAAATGATAAAAATATATATAAAACAGTATTTGTTGTACAATTGTTTTCAGTCACATTCAACTCATTAGGGATTTTCTTACTTCAGATATTAGATTGATTTGCCATCTCCTTCTCCAATTTATTTCGAAGAGGGGAAACTGAGATCAACAGGATTAAGTGACTTGCTCAAGATCACACAGCTAGTAAATATCTGAAGCTGAATTTGAACTCACAAAATGGGTCTTCCTGACTCCAGGCCAAGCCTGTACCACCCGACTGTCTTCACAAACTACTATAGATGAGAATATAAAATCTCTCTGGTATCAGTTGAAAAAAAAGTGTATTCATATATTTGAATACAATACAGTTCTTCAAAAAGTTATCTTCTAAGAATATTATCCTCCAAATACCTCTTTCCTCTTATTGTAAGCCCTTACTAAATCAATTAGTCAATAAGAATAATAAATGGTAGCCAAGTGAAACAGTAGATAAAGCAATGGACCCAGAGTCAAGAGGATCTGAGTTTAAATCCAGTCTCAGAACTTACTGGCTGTGTGACTCTTGAGAAATCACCTAATTTTCTCTGCCCCTCAGTTTCCAATGGGATTAACAATAGCACCTACCTTTACAGAATTATTGTTAGAATTTAATGAGATAATGTTTGTAAAGCACTTTGTAAACCTTCAAGTCCTGGCTATTTTATGGCAGCTAGGTAGTGAAGTAGAAAGAGTGCCTGATCAGGGATCAGGATCTAAGGAAGACATCTTCCTGAGTTCAGATCTGGACCAGATTTGACTGTGTGACTCTGGGCAAGTCATTTAACCTCTGACTGCTTCAGTTTCTTCATCTGGAAAATGAGCTGAAGAAAGATATGGCAAACTCCTGCAGTATCTTTGTCAAGAACTCCCTAAATGGGGTCATGAAGAGTCACACATGACTCAGTAACAAATTAGCTATTCTTATAATGGCCTGGGCACTGGAGACACAAACACAAAAACTCTGCTCTCATGGAACTTGCATTCTAAACAAGTCTTGAATTGAATTAAGTATCAAGGTTAAAGACCAATTAGTCTTCCAGGAAAAATCAATTGCCAACCAGTCATGTTAATTTAAACCTAAGAAATGTGGCCTGGTTTAATATGGTAAACATAGAACTGACCTGTGACTTCATTGGGTTAAGGAATTCCTGATGCATCCTCAATCAAAGCTGATCAACAGCTATAGTTATCCCTTCCATATCATTGTGGAATTGGGGGGGGGGGGGGTTCAAGTTTGAAGTATCCCATCATCTGGAAAATCCATGTACATTTTTTGACTCTCGCTTTGTATCAGAAAAGAAATCTGAAATATTATGGTATTAGAAGTTAAAATATGCTGATATTATTCAGGACTATATATACATATTTTATGCATTTCTGAGTTTCTAAGTTTTTTTGTGTGTCATCCACTAATCTTAGCATGTCACTTGCAACTTCCGCAAAATTCCTATTTAATTTCTCATGTCAACTGACAATATATCAAAGCTATAATGAAGAAAGTATAATATGGAAGGGATTGCTGTATTTATTCTTCAAGTGCTTAAGGGCACTGACAAATGACATGAATTGATCAAGGTCACCAAGTCAGTATGAGGCAGGATTTGAACTCCTCATAGAGTTAAACAGGAAAAAAAATCCATACAATAATTATCTATTTTGTGTGTGTACTCTGTTCAGGTTCCCTGTTCTAGACCCCATGAGAAAGATGGAAACATAAAAACGTCTCTTCACAATTTATCTCACTCTCTATTTACTGGCTGAAGTGAAAAATCCCAGAATGTGGAATTTTAAAATTCGAGGTAAATATTGTCTCTTCTCCTCCAACGGAAAACGAGCCCAAGTTACTTTCTCTGATCCAGTCTAAGTAGGTTCTCTGGAGTTCTCTGAGGGAATGAAAGGTGGGCCAAGCAGGACCTGATGCCATAAAACAGGGAAAAACCCAGGAGGCTCTAGGTTTTCTTGGGAAGATGATCTGACAGCCCATAGGTTCGCCTGGGGAGTTCAGTCTGCTGAAATGGAATTGTTCAGATGTGTGTTTCAAAATAGGATTTAAATGCAAAGGTTCAGATACTGGACAAACAGTTTGGTTTGGCATTCTCCCCACTGGCCTCCCTAGGAATTTATACAAAGCCATCCAAGTTTCCCTCCTTTCCTGCTAGCAACTTGTTTATCATCACTTTTCCATTTACATGAATGCTTGTCTAAAAATCTATGATTACTTTCCCACATGTGGTTTCCATATCTGGCCCCAAGTAGCTTACTATCTAGTCATAAGAGGCAGAGGCAGCCTGGTAAGTGGTGGGAAAAGTTTGGTGTTAAGCAGTACTGGGTTTGAATCCTGCAGCAGACACTTAGCTATGTGACTCTAGACACTAATCTTTCTGAGCCTTAGTTTCCTCATCTATAAAACAGGGAAAATAATATTTATATCAACTGGTTATGATAATTGAATGAGAAAATATATACATAAAGTATTTTGTAAAATCATGAAGTAGTGTGTTCTCACAATATGGTTCAGGGATCCCTGGAAGGATTTAGACCACAAGATCAAGACTATTTTCACAAAACACTGTAAAAATCAATAGCTGTAATTCACATTAAAAATCTCTTTATATATCCCAAAGAGATCACAAAAAAAGGATAAAAAACCCACATGTACAAAAATATTTATAGTACTTCTTTTTTGTGGTGGCAAAGACTTGGAAATTGAGGGGACGCCCATCAATTGGGGAATGGCTGAAGAAGTTGAGCTATATGAATGTAATGGAACATTATTGTTCTATAGGAACTCATGAAGGGACTTCAGAATAGCCTGGAAAGACTTGCATGAACCGATGCTGAATGAAATAAACAGAATCAGAAGAACAATGGACACACTAACAGCAACATGGGGTGATGATCAACTATGACGGACTTTTCATTTCAGCAGTATAATAAAGACAATTCCAAAAGACGGGATGGAAAATACCATCCATATCAGAGAAGGAACTATGGATTTTAAATGCAGACCAAAGCTTACTATCTTTAATTTTTAAAAGTTGTCATGCTTTAAGGTTTTTTTTCTCTCTAATATTTTTTCCATTTTAATTTTTTTTTCACAACATGAGTAATATGGATCTGCTTAGAATGGTTATATATGTATAGTCTATATTGGTTTGCTTTGTATTGGGGGGAAAGGAGAAGGGAAAGGAAGGAGGGAGAAAAATGTAAAACTCAAAACCTTGTAAAAATGATTGTTGAAAACTGCAGGTAGTTGGGAAAATAAATAAAATACTTAAATAAAATAAATAAATAAATAAATAAATAAGATAAATGAAATAATAAAATACTTAAACAAAATAAATAAATAAAATAAATAAATAAAATACTTAAAAATTAAATAGAAAAAAATCTCTTTGCAAGTACTGGGGAGTCCTCAATAATTTTTAAGAGTGGAAAGTTGTCCTGTTACCAAAAAGGTTTGCCTTCAGTGATGGGGGAATGGATAAGATTCAGAAAGTTAATTAATCATAGCAGGTAGTTGAATGGCAAAGTGGATAGAGTAGAGGGCTTGGAGTGAAGAAGACCTGAAATCACACCTCAATCACCTGCTAGCTAGGGGCAGGTAGATGAAGCAGTGGATAGAACACTGACCTTGGAATCAGGAGGACAGGAGTTTGAATCCAGCTTACTAGCTGTGTGACCTTGGGCAAGTTACTTTAACCCTGATTGCCTGGCAGCCAGAGCCTTCTCCAGTCATCTTGATTCCTGTCTGGCCACTGGACCTAGATGGCTCTAGAGGAGGAAGTGAGGCAGGTGATTTAGCACAGCACTCCCTCACTTAAATCCAATTCATTTGCTTGTCATGGCATCACCTCTCTGATGTTGTGGTCTTCTTTGAGAATGAAAGACAAACATTATATGTCCCTGGGCAACAGTTACTAACTGAATTAACCTCGAGTTCTTTAATTGGAAAGTGGGGATAATAAGAAAAAGTTGTAGGGAAGAACAGATGAAATAAAACATGCATATTGGTTTGTAAATCTTAAAGCACTTAATAAATAAATTTATGATCATAGGTTTAAGGTTGGAAGGAAATTTAGAGGTCATCTAAACCAGTGATGGGACAGCTCAGGGGACAGTGGATCAATGGTGCTCCTGGCTTGGAGTCTAGAAGGCTTATCCTCAAATGTGGCCTCAGATACTTACTAGCTGAGCAAATTATTTCACCCTACGTGCCTCACTTTCCTCATCTGTAAAATCAAATGGAGAAGAAAATGGCAAACCCATCCAGAATCTTTGCCAAGAAAACCTCAAATAAAATCACAAAGAGTCAGACACATCTGAAATGACTAGAGGACAACAGGCCAGGAAGTCAAACTCAAATAGAAATAAAGACCATTAAATTGTACATAGGGATCTCGGTATGGAGCAGGGTTGGGGAGAGATACATATTGACTTGGAAAACTACATATCAACATCATCTATGTTCTGCTATATTTTTAAAATTTTATTTTAAAATTGCATTTTGATCTGGTTCTTTGAGGATGGTGCAGGCTATATCTCAACTGGGCTGTGTGTTTGACATTTCTAATTTAATTTAGCCCCCCCACCTCCCCTGACACAACCCATTTTACAAATAGGGAGACCCATGAGGTTTGTGTTGGTTAGAACAAAGGATCAAAGTCAGCAATTTTATTTCTGGTAGATTTGGGTAATTAAGACTGGGATGGAGAAGAGGGACAAAAGCCACTGGCCTCTCTGCTTTCCTGATCATGGATATATCTTGCATGGATTTCCCTTAACTACAAGTACATGTATGCCCTTCATGGATTCCTTGGGTGTACATGTGTCACACATGTGTCTTTTAGTGGATCAGCAGAGCAGACTATATATTCTTATTGCATGAACTTCACTGTGGATTTCCCTATTGTACATGTTTGTCACATGTTTGCCCTTCATGTATTTCCCCTGGCTATGTTTGTTATATGCATGCCCTTTATGAATTTTCCTTGTGTGCTCATATTTGTTCTTGTTTATTTTGTGTGTTCTCTGAATGTTGACCATCTCAGGGATCTTTGGGAGGGTGAGTCCTGAGGGTGCACATTGGGGTGGGGGAAGGGAGAGAGAGGAATCTTTTCTTATCAATTACTTTGATTTGCTGCTTGACCACAAGCCTTTTACCTTGAACCAATGTGTCTTGTCTGCTTGCTTTAGTAAAAGTAAATATATCAAGGGGGGCTAGCAAGTTGGAGTTCAGTATTTATGTACCTGATGCACCCATAGCATGACCTGAATCTGGCAGGTGTCCAGAAGGGTTCCTATATAAAAGAGGCTCTAGGTAGAACATATAGATGAGAAAATCGAGACCTAAAGATTTTGTGACTTGTTCAAAGTAACCTAGGCAGAAAATTGGCAGAGCCAGGATTCAAAATTAGATCCTCTGTGGTTGTTCAGTGATTTCAGTTGTGTCTCTTTGTGACCCCATTTGAGATTTTCTTGGCAAAGATATTGGACTGCTGTGCCATTTCCTTCTTCAGCTGATTTTTTTTACAGATAAGGAAGCAGACAGGTTTAATGACTAGGCTAGGGACACATAGCTAGGAAGTATCTGAGGCTAAATTTGAACTCAGAAAAATGAGCCTTTTCTGACTTCAGAGCCATTATTCTATCCACTGCACAACCTAGCCACCTCTGACCAATTCATTATTTTCTTCATTATGCTACACTTCACAATGGTGACATCCAAACATACTTGTAAAATTCATGCATGTTAGTATTTGCTAATGACTACCAATTTCTTAAATTCAGGCAGCAAATTTTTAAAAAAATCAAAACATGATTATCCTTCATAACTCATTAATCTAACTAACTCATTAATTTGCTAATTAGTATTTGCTTTGCTAGATACCAGGCATGGGTTAGGTCATAGCATATAAGCTTAGCCTGGGAAATCTCTGGCTAGTTATGATCCTCAGTTTAATTTCATATAGTCAAGACAAATAACAAGAAATCCTCTTCCCATTTTTCTATAGTTGCAAAAATACAACATAGTCTGACTACTCTTTAGTAACACTATTCTAAAAGAACACAATATGAAGATCATATTCCATGAAGACTGATCTCTCACTGAATCCTCTTCTGAATTTCACTTTTTTGTTCTTCAGATCTGTGTGTTTCTGGGTGATTTGGTATCCATTCTGCCTCCCCTCTTTATTTCTTCCTCTCTACTCCTCCCAGCTCTGTTTTCATCCTTTTACAGGAACCAGAGCATGTATTTTCATTACAGTCTCTATTCCTGTTCTTAATTTTAAAAGTGGATTAGTGGAATGTTGCATATTTCTCTCTGTTAAAAAATACTAAATTAAGTTGCTTTTTCCTTATGTGTGGCCCTAAATTAATTTCTTTTTTCTTTCTTTCTTTTTTTTTCTTACTGAGGATCAGGAACCCACAGGAAAAAAAAAACATATAGCATTTTCCTACATCTGGCAAAAACAGAGAACCATCCTCTGCTTTCAATTGTGTGTTCTGCAAGGCAATGAATACTTTCTATTTCTTCAATTCCTTCCCATGATATCCATCATAATGTCTGGGATCCTGAAAATCATTTTTACCTTCATTCAGCACCTACTGTGCACCCCTCTAGGGGGTTTAGTGTAAGCAGCAAGCCCAGTCTTCCCCAACTCTCTAGGGACCTTACAATCTAAAGTCAACTAGGGAAGCCATTTCTAATCCATTGATCACATTGTGAAGTTTGTGAAACTCAAGCTGAATTTGGTTCATCCTCAGAGCAAGGTTCAGGAAACACTGATGATCCTGTAAAATATTCTTAAATGCTTATGCCTGTAATTATCTCTCTTTTTTTCCTGTTTCTCTTTCTCTGTTCGACTCTTCTTTCTGTCTGTCACATATGTGATTATCTCTCTTATTTCTATTTCTCTTTCTATTTGTTTCTCTGACTCTCTTCTTTCTCTGTCTCTGTCAGTTTGTCTGTGTCTGTCTCTGTCTCTATCTCTCTTGCCAGTTAATAAACATTTTCATTCCTTTAAGGTGTGGAGCAGCACAGGTTCAAATTCATATAAAAGATATCAGAAAAACCCCAATTCTTACCATCTCATAGATGTCCCAGACCTACTTTATTTTTAGTTGTTTTATTGATGCTCTTTATATGTATATTTTTTGTAACACTTGTTTCCCCATAACTTCTTATCCCCTTTCTTATAAAATCCTCCCTTGCAATAAATAAACATAGCTAAGAAAAATAAATCAGCCTAAGACCATGCCTCATTTTGTACCTGTAATTCACTACATCTTTGATGAGAGATAAGAGGCATAAATCACAACTGGTCTCCATATTGTTTGCTGTGTTCTAAAGTCTTTTATGTCACAGTAGTCATTGTATAAATTCTTTTCCTGCTTTCTCTTACTTGACTCTGCATCATTTTGTGCAAATCTTTCTATATTTTTCTGAATTCTTCATGTTTGTCATTTTTAATGATTTGATAATATTCCACCACATTTGGATATACCAGAGTTTGTTTAACCATTCCCTAGTTGATGGGCACATATTTTCTTTCTAGATTTTTACTGCTATAAAAAGTAGAGTTCTAAATATTTTTGCAAAATAGCAAAAATCTGTATGTCTATGGGACACTCTCCTCTGATTTTGACCTGGTTAAGATAAGTGATTAGTACAAGTACTTCTGGGTCAAAACCTATGCACAATTCAGTGACTTTATTAATATGTTTTTCTGAAAAGATGGATTAATTCATGCCAGGCTTTGGAGCTGAGAACTCCAAAGGAGTCAATAGTCAGGTTCAAAGTTATCTAGACTTCTGGGTAAGAGCCAGTATCTGCTCATAACTTTATGCCTGTTTCAGCTTTTAATAAGGCAGACATTGATTTGGGATGGATGAAGTCTATCATTCAAGGTGCTTCATCATCTTGCCTTCCTTTCTTTAAACTTTTCTTCCATTTTGCAGTGTATGTATTCAGCTACAATCAAGCTAGTTGTGACCAACCCTCAAACATAACTAGACATTTTCTGCTTCTTGACTCTTACCCATTTTAAAAGCTCCAGAACAAATTCCAGGTCCCTATTCCAAGAGGGAGAGGGAGAGGGAGAGAGAGACAGAGACAGAGAAAGACAGAGAGAGAAGAAAGACAGACAGAAAGAGAGACAGAAAGAGAGACAGAAAGACAGAGATAGACAGAGTGAGACAGAGAGACAGAGAAACAGAGAGAGGAGAGGGAGGGAGCATTTATTTGTCTTTAGTATTTGCCAAGCCCTGGACCAGGAGCCAAAAATTCAAATAAAAGCAAGTAAGATAGTCCCTGCTCTTGAGGAGCTTACAGTCTTCTAAAGATGAGGGAAGCTGGAGAGGAAAGTAATATGGAATTCTAGAATATAGCAAGATAAGGACAAAGTTGACTTCTCAAAGCTCAGGGTTATTCCATAGTTTAAATCTAATTTTCTGATGGGGAGAGAATGGAGACAATTTCTTGACTAGAGATGGCATGGTGGGAAATATCCAGAAATGGAAACACATCATCATTTCTGAAAACATGGTACTGAGTACATAGGACAATTTTACCTTCTTTTGTGTTATCTTTGTAAAATTTTTGTTTCTTAGTGTTCTTTGGGAATAAAGAGAGCATGCTCCTATAAAAGAAATATTCAAATTATCATTATTATTTTTATTTATTACAACTGAATACACACAATTCTATAAACAAACCAATCAAAAATAGAATATTGAGGGCAATTTCTAAACAATTGTCAATAAATAATAAAATGCATTTTTAAAGCCTGGGCAAATTAGTGAGAATCTACATAATAAGATCATAGTTGGAAGGCCAACTAGTCTAACCCGTTCATTTAAAAGAAAGAACTGGGGCTTGCCCAAGTAATCTGCCCAATGTCACATAGATGATTTGTCGAAGGAAAGATTTGAACACAGATCCTCTGACTCTGGTTCCTGCATTCTTTACTCTACTAAGTTGCCCTCCTGTGTTCTCTAGCAGCTAGTTCAATTACCCTTTCAAAGACCTCAAGACTTACAGACTTTTCTAATAGAAACCCCTCAGCCCCCCTAGGTTCTTAATTCAATTCAATTTTATTTTTTCAGTTCCAAATTCTTTCCCTCCCCCTTCTACCCCCACCCATAAAGAAGGTAAGAAAAATAAAACCCATTATAAATATGTATAGACATGCAAAACAAATTTCAGCATTAGCCATGTTCCAAAGACAAAATAAACAAGTTTAAAAAACCCAAATAAATAGAAGAAAATGTGGTTCCATCTGTGAGTTCATCAATTCTTTTTCTGAAGATGGATTCTGACTTTAAAGTATTGTCTAAATATGGTTGAGAGGGACAGAAGAATTAGAACTGACCCTAGAAATTAGGAAGACTGGGGTCTGAGTCTCTGCCCCATATGGATCATGTGACCCAGGACAAGCCAGGAGCAGTTATGGGGTGCAGTGTAGGCAGTATAGGACTTGAGTCCTGCCTGAAATGCTTACCAGCTGGGTGACCCTGTAGAAGTCACTAAATTTTTCCCTGCCCTTTTTTCCTCATTTGTAAAATGGGGGTTAATATTAGTACCTACCCCACTGAGTTGTTGTGGGGATCAAATAAGATAACCTAAGTAAAACACTTTGTAACCCTTAATATGTTGTGTAAATCCTAGCTTTTATTATTAGTAACTTTGGGGTCCCCAGGCAATCTTCAACCTAATACACTGTAGAGAAGGAGCTGAATGCAATGGTAGAGAAGATTCCTGGGAGTTTGCTACATCAAGGAAATCACAGGTTTGGTGTACAAATAAATTTATGTATTTGTTCCTCCTCCTCCTGCTTCCTCCTCATTCTCTTCCTTTTAACTACTGCTAGTAGTAGTATTTCTCCTATTACTACTACTCCTGTTCCTATTACTCCTGCTACTACTTACTACTACTACTACTACTACTACTACTACTTATTCCTCTTTTTTTCTCCTTTTCCTTCTAACTACTACTATTACTAACTACTACTGTTGAAGAAGGAGATGGAAAAGATGGAGAAGAAAAATATGATGAAGAAGGCTATGATGATGATGATAAAGGAGAATAGCTGTGAAAAGAACAGTTAGCTCTAGAATAGAGGAACGGTACTAGACCTTTGACATCATTGGTATAGGGCATGAGGAGATTCCCTCTACCTGAACAAACCAGCATCTTCTCTGCAACTAACAATCTTCCAGAATTGCCTAGCATACTGAACCTAGGTTCAAATAGGCAGTATGTGTCAGAGGGTGAGACTTGAACCCGGATCTTCCAAGCCAAATTCTTTGTCTACCATCTACTTGCTACCCCTCCAGAATCAGGCTTTGACTCCCTGGTCTGAAACTTCTTGTGTAATTTTGGAGAACTGACCTAACCTGCCTTGGCTTGAGTTTCCTCATTTGTAAAATGAGAGGGTTGTACTAAGTTGCTCTGAAGTCCTTTCCAGCTCTAAATCTATGACCCTATGATGTCTTCTTGTTTTAAAATTATCTTCTTGTATAGCTATCCTTCCTATGCCTGGAGGGTTATTGTGAGATAATAAATTAGAAGGTGCTTTTCAAAGCATAAGGAAAAAGAAATTATCATCATCTATAAATATGTTAATGGATATTTATCTGAATGTCATATGAGTAAATAGTGATATCTCCCAGTCTCCCCAAGGAGAATTTGGAGATTGTCTAAGGCACTACAAAGAAAACTTCAGAGTCAGAGTTCCATTTGAGTCAGGTTTCTGGGGCTGGAAAAGATAAGGATGCACTTGAGAGGATAATTGAAAAAAAGAGGTGGGGAGCTGAGTTGGAGAGGATGAAGGGCCCTAATTCTATAAATTGTTTGTACCTTTCTTAATCTCACCTGTTGGGAATAAAGTCATTATTATTCTGCTCCAGAAGATTGGCCTGAAAGGTCTGGTACTGCCCTATTGCCCTACTGCCCTACTGTGAGGTGGGGATGGGACACAGGGGGATTATGCATTCCTAAGGTTGCTGCTCCAAGAGTACCCATATGTACCTGAAAGGTAGCAGGGACGGCTAAGAGTTTGCAACCTACAGATTTCTGTACCTCTTTCTGAGCATTCTTAGCTCTGACACACAAACAGGTTTTTAGTCTTTAGTTTCCATGGATCTCTGGTCATCAGAAAAACAAAAAGGTCCACTGGATAAAGTGTTAGGTGTTGAGTCAGGAAGACACACTTTTCTGAATTTAATTCTGGCAAGTCACTTAAGCTTGTTTGCTTCAGTTTCCTCATCTGTAAAATGAGTTGGAGAAGGAAATGGTGAATCTCTCAAGTATCTCTGCCAAGAAGACCTTTAGTGGAGTCACAAAAGAAGAGAGAACCATGTTCTAGACACAATAGGTCCAATGGCAAAGAATGGACAACTGAAATAGTAAAAGAGCACTCTGCCTCTAGTTTTTAGGAGTTGATGTGATCCTAATGATGTAGGTAGGTTCTAGGGTTGGTGTCTGAAAGAAAGAGGCCCTATGGCTGTCAGGCCCACTAGGCTTAGACACTAGGAAAGAACCACTGGGGTGAGGAAGCTGAGATCACACAGAGTTAAGAAGTTGCCTTAATATGTGGCTGATGAATATTTCAGGTAAACCCAACAGAATAGAGGGAAATATGGCCAAAACTGACTTTCAGGGGTCTCAGGTTATAGAGGGAGAAGCAAAGAAATGCCTAAAAATGCATTTGATACAGGATAGCCTTAAGTCCATGGAAGGAATTTTGGGGGTCACATACAGAAGAGCTTTCTTCCACCAAGGAACCATAGGTCAGGATAATAATAATACTTAAAATTGATGAAGGGTACTGTCTTATAGGAGCACATTGTAGATTATGGGGGTGTTTAAGACCCACAGAAAGGTTTTATGGCATAGTGTCAGACAGATTTGAGTTCACAGCATCGCACCCCTATTGCTTTGTGACCATGGAAAAGTTACCCAATCTCTCTGAATTTTAATTTCCTGTCTAGGCAATGGGGATAATACCTCTGATACCTAGCTTACGCCTTGCTGTCAGTTGCTAATAAAATAATGTATACATAGCACTTTGTAAACCTTAAAGTTATCTATAAATGACAATCCTCACT
This sequence comes from Macrotis lagotis, assembly GCF_037893015.1. NCBI lineage: Eukaryota > Metazoa > Chordata > Mammalia > Peramelemorphia > Peramelidae > Macrotis > Macrotis lagotis. The sequence goes on from NC_133661.1 coordinate 155,507,023, forward strand.
ATTATATAAAATGTATCAAAAGTCAGTTTTAAGCTTTTAATATTTGAATTCAATATCCAAATTGACCTTCAATTAAATTAAAGCTTCAAGAGCTTAAAACTACACTATGAATTTAAGGACATAATGGCTGAGGAAATACATTTTGCAAGACCAGATATATAATGAGTATTTTATTTCTTGGCTTCTTAATGGTGGAAGAGGGGTGGAAAGAGGGAGAAAATTTGGAACTGAAGTAAAAAATTTTTTAAATTAAGATTTTTAGTACATGAAAAGGAGGTTAGGAAACAAATTGGGAAGGTCTAAAAATTCCTCTAGACCCAATTATGGTAGGTGGGGCCAGGTGATGGAAGGTTTTAAATACCAAATAGAGGATTTTAAATTTGATCCTTTAAATAATAGGGATTCACTGAAGTTAATAGAAGTAGAAACCTGCAACTCTTTACTTCCTTAGTGGTTCTAGAAGAAGCTTGGTGGAAAAGTGGGTGACAGCAGTGTTTCTATCCTTCAGGGAGAACAACTTGGAGACTCATGGGAAGGAAGTTATTAAGGGTATTTACCTACATTACAATCAAACTGACCTGCTTATTGTCAAACTCATCTCTTTACCACAAATACTATTCCAATGATTCTACCATTAATGACTGGAAACCTGATTGTTTTATAAAAAAAGAAATAACAATGACTAAAATTATATATGAGTGTTCATAGAATTGAGAGCAGAGAGGTACCATTTAGTTCAACTCTTCTTTTTTCAGATCAGAAAACTGGGGCCCAGAGAAGCTAAGTGATTTGTTCAAAAATCACTTAGTTGGTAAGTGGCAGAGCCAGGACTGGAATCCAATTATTCTAGACTCCAAATATTCTAGACTCCAAATCCTTTCCCCTGTACCCCTGGTATGCCTGTCCATTTGCTCAGTTAGTTGGGTTAACCCAGGTAGAGACAGGATGAAGGAGCCTCTCATACACAAACCCAGAGAAGGAGGGAATGGAAACAATTAAGAGTAGTTAATGTTCAGAGAGTAACAGGGGAGTGCCAAAGAGTCAATCAGCACCTATCCCCTGAAAAGCAGCACAGAAAAAGTCAGAGCAGATGGTCTGGGCTCCACATAAGCCTGGAGTGACCCTGTGGTGACAGAGGGGATTAGCTCAACACTGTTTGCTAACAACTCAGAGATAAGGCTTCACAAGGTATTCCAGGAGGTGGTTTTACTTTTAACACTCAATCTAGATGGGATATTAGTGGTATTCAACAGATTGGACTGGTGATTTTTTTGGAATAGGGCTAGATGAGGAAAAGCCCTTCTATTAACATAGGCTTCTCTTTCTTTGCCATTTTATAGTCTCAGAGACTTACTTGGCCCTAGAGTATTCAAGTAGCTTGTCTAGTTTCACCTTTGTTATTGTTGAGTTGTTTTCAATAGTGTCTAACTCTTTATGACCACATCTGAGGCTTTCATGGCAAAGATATTGGAGGAGTTTGCCATTTCCTTTTCCAGGTCATTTTACAGATGAGAAAACTGAGGCAAGCAAGGTGAAGTGACTTGCCCAGAAGTCACATTGTAAGTGAATTGAACTCAGGAAGATGAGTCTTCCTGACTCCAGACTCTCTGTCCTTTGCATTACCTAGCTGCCTACTAGGACAATAAAACATTAATTATCTATTTCTAAATAGGAGATATAATTTTAAATGCTATTTATACGAGTCTTTTATCCCATTTCCTTAGGGCTCTGTACTGTGTTTTGAAATATTAGCTGCTAATGGGTTAATCAGAGATCAATCTCTGCAACTATAAATTAGGGTTTTGAAATCCTAATCTGACACTGAGAAGATGCATGATCTTTAGTAAATAATTTTCCTCTCTAGGACTCAGCTTACCTATCTATAAGTTGACTATAAATTGAAGAGTTTGACTAGATGATGTCCAAGGTTCCTTTCAGCTCAAAATTTTACCATCTTTATCCCCAATAATTTTGTTCCTGTTCAGTCATGTCTGATTCTTCATGACCCTGGGGACCACACTGTCCGTGGGATTTTCTTGGAAAAGATATTGGAACAGTTTGCCATTTCCTTCTTCTGTAGGTTAAGGCAAATAGACTAAGTGTCATCCTCAGGGTCACACATTTATTATTTGTTTGAGGTCGGATTTGAACTGAGGTCTTCTTGATTACAGGACATCACTCTATTTACTGAACCACCTAGCTCCCTCAAACCAATGACCTATTAAAAGTCTATAGATTTGTCCCAAATCATAGAATGCTTTTACTCAGTTATGTTATAGACTCATGAATTTAGAGCTTGAATGGACTTTATAGATAATTTAATAAAAGAAGTTCACATTTATGTAATTTTTTAAGAGTTAAGAGGTATTTTATATATGACTATATGTGATATATTATTATAATATATAACATTCTGTTATATATCACTGTTATGTAATGCATTAACATATTACATAATATAGTTGTATAATATATCATATCATTGTGTCATTATGTGTTATCATGCAATGTGCCCTGCCAATTATAAAGTATTATATAAATGTGAGCTATTATTATTAACTAGTTGATAAAGGTCCCTTTCAGCTATAAATTCATGATCCTCACATAACCAGATAAAAGCATAAAACCATTCTATTACTTGAGAGTAGACCATAGCCCTATATTAGGTACTGCTATATATCATATTGTATGTACTATTATATTATAATTACATTTATATTGTGATGTATATGTGTATATTATTTCATTTAAATCTCATAACAACTCTCCAAGGTAATTGTTATTATCTTCATTCTATAGAAAGAAAACTGAGGCTTTGAGAAGTTAAGTGACTTGACCAATGCCCCCACAGCTAATAAATATATGGGGCAAGATTTGAACTCATGTCTTCCTGATTCCAAGTCTACTTCCATTGACTACTAAAGTTCTTTGAGACTAATGTACATAATGAAGGTCCTATGGCCTGATTCAACTGAAAGGAGTCTCAGTCATTTTGGCAGGCCAGGTCATTGGAATAGTCTTTTGGGGTAGAGAATCCCATATCATACCACATAAGTTTGCTCTAATTGAGTAGGTGCCCATTTATATAGTATGTGATTTAGGGACTCTAAGACACCTGTGAATCATGAAATATCACAATGAGCAGTAACCTTTAGATGCTCCAAAGATTTAGGTCACATATAGTCCAAGCTGCCAATTCTCTGCTACTCTTAGTCATAACCTCCAGGCAGGTTGCCTTAAGGGAGTCCTTCAATTTTTTTTGACACAGGGAAGCTAGATGATGCAGTGGATAGAGTAAAGGCCCTGAAGTCAGGTGGACTTGACTATAGATCCTGTCTCAGATTCTTAACACTTACAAACTGTGGGACTCCTGATTGCCTCACCAAAATAAAAAAAATTCTACTCACACAGGGAAGATACTAAAAGAACTTTCAGGCTATCTACTTGTTTTATCCTCCCCTTGCAATGGGAGAAGCCTGTCTTTTCTTCTTATCATACATTTTCCTGATAACATATTTCATTCCTATTCATCTTTAATATTCTTCCATAGTTGTATGTGGCAACTTATTTGCACCCACCTTTTGCCTGTCCATTGACCTCTGAGTAATAACTAATTTTTAATCCTTTTTTAAAAAAATTAAGCTTGGGTCTCCCCAGCTCACCTAAGTGGGAAGTACAGAAGCTACTCATGAACCTGATCCCATTCTGGCAAGAGAAGCTTTGACTAGCTTCATTTCTGACCTGAGCCTTGCAGTTTGGAATAATTGAACTTGAAATTTGGCTCCTTAGTTTTTGTTGTTGTTCAGTTGGGTCTAACTCTCCAAGACCCCTTTTAGGGTTTTCTTAGCAGGCATACTAGAGTGGTCTGCTATTTTGTTGTCCAGGAAACTGAGGCAAACAGGGTGAAGTGATTTGCCCAGGGTCACATAGCTAGAAAGTATCTAAGGCCAGATTTGAACTCAGAAAAATGAGTCTTCCTGACATCAGACCTGGTGCCCTATCCATTGTGCTACCTGGGAGCTCAAACTCCCTGGTAGTTGAAATGAAAGGCATATGCCACTATGCTTGACTCATTTTAAAATTTGTACACGACTATAGTGTTCTATGTCTCCTAGGTGTACAATAATACTAGTGGAATATTGACGTTAAAGATGCATCTATGGGGGGGGTCATTAAAGAAGTTAAATTTCCTCAAGGTCACCCAGCCCACCTCTTCTTCCTTTTTAGTTCTTGGCTCAATCTATTGTCTATCTGAAATATATGCATCAATGGACAAGGATTATGGGTTGTCCACCTCACTGCATGTCTAAATATAGGCAGTGATATTTCAGCCACTTATTCTTTCCTATGTGGATGGTTGGGTCAAACTCTTTTGAGTGGTTCCAGGTTTCTTCTAGGAGGGATAGAACGTTCCAGGGTTTAATGCAACAAACATGACATGTGCAGACAGGAGCATCTGGAGAACCTCATCATCTATGAGGAATCCTTCATTGGCCTGGACTCTAATGGATTGCCCCCGTCACTGTAGTGAACATCTTTTGTGAGAATATGCCTTCCTGCTTTATTCTTCAACTGACATTTATGATCTGAGGGTAATTGAATAAGGTTTTTGGTTTTTTTCTGTTGTTAAATCTTCAGTCTTTTGAGGAGTCTTTAGTGATTTTTGATGAGTAGGTAGGAGAGACCCTGTTTGGAAGAAGGCCTTTCCATCAGTGCTTTACTAAATCAAATGATTTCTCTTCTATATGAAAATATTTTATTTGTTTTTTACAACTACATGCAATGGTAGTTTTTACCAATGATTTTTTTTGCATTTTGAGTTTTACATTTTTCTCCTCTCTCTCCTCCCCCTGACAGAAAGCAATCTGGTATAGGCTCTACATTTAAAACCATGCTAAACATAGATCCATATTGATCATGTTGTGAGAGAAGAATTAAATCCAATTGGAAGAAAGAAAATATTAGAAAGGGAAAAAAGGACAATACATAATAGAGCTCTTAAAAATTGAAGATAATAAACTTTGGACTTCATTTAAACACCATAGTTCATTCTCTGGATTAGAATGATATATTCCGAGCTCTGTCCTCTGCCCCTGGAACAGGACTCTGGGGCTCTGACCACATTCAGATCCTGATAGCAGTCTAGGCCCTCCCATAGAACAGCAGGCCCCCCCCCCCACCTCAGCCCCGTGGAAGAGGGGGGCGCTTATGGTCATTCACAGATCAGGAGAGAGGACAGAACCTCACACACTGAAACCCTTGTGGGAGTGTCCCAAAAGCTCAGGAAGCACCCCCCAAAAAAACAGGCTTAGGCTGGGAAAATGAACAAAGAAACAAGAGGAAGACCATTGAGAAATATTTTGCAAATGAGCCCAGGAAGGATCAAAATACTCAGTCTGAAGATGAGGAAGTACAAGCTCCTGCATCTAAAGACTCCAAGAAAAACAGAAATTGGGCTCAGGCTATGATAGAGCTCAAAAAAGACTTTGAAAATCAAATGAGGGAGTTAGAAGAAAAACTGGGAAAAGAAAGGAGAGAAATGCAGGAAAAACATGAAAATGAAGTCAGCAGCTTAGTCAAGGAAATCCAAAAAAATGCTGAAGAAAATAGCATGCTAAAAAACAGCTTAGGTCAAATGGATAAAACAGTTCAAAAAGTTATTGAGAAGAATGCTTTAAAAAGCAAAATTGGCCAGATGGAAAAAGAGATAAGAAAACTCTCTGAGGAGAATAAATCCTTCAGACAAAGAATAGAATTCAGGGAGATTGATGAATTTACCAGAAATCAGGAATCAATACTTCAAAACCAAAAAAATGAAAAATTAGAAGAAAATGTGAAATATCTCATTGAAAAAACAACTGATATGGAAAACAGACTTAGGAAAGATAATTTGAAAATTATTGGAATACCTGAAAGTCATGATCAGGAAAAGAGCCTTGACATCATTTTCAAAGAATTACTACAGGAAAATTGCCCTGATATCCTAGAAGCAGAGGGCAAAATAGAAATGGAGAGAATCCACCAATCCCCCCAAGAAAGAGATCCCAAAAAACCAACCCCCAGGAATATTATAGCCAAGTTCCAGAACTCTCAAGTCAAAGAGAAAATATTACAAGCATCCAGAAGGACACAGTTCAAATATCATGGAGCTGCAGTCAGGATCACACAGGACTTAGCAGCAGCTACATTGGAAGCTTGTAGGGCTTGGAATACAATATACCAGAAGGCAAAAGAGCTTAGAATGCAGCCAAGAATGAACTACCCAGCAAGACTGAATGTCCTTTTCCAGGGAAAAAGATGGACTTTCAATGAACCAGGGGAATTTCAAATGTTCCTGTTGGAATGGCCAGAGCTGAACAGAAGGTTTGATCTTCAGATACAGGACTCAGGTGAAGCATGGAGATTGGAGCAGAGGGGGTAAATATGAGGGACTTAATGAAGATGAACTGCATGTATAGAAAAATGATACTGATAATATTCATATGAACCATCTCAGTTAATAGAGCAGGTAGAGGGAGCTTTTATAGTTGAAGCACAGGAGAAAGCTGAATTCGAAGATAAAATATGGTGTAAAAACGGGGTCAATAAGAAAAAAAGGGAAATGGAATGGGAGAAAGAAAAAGGAGAGGGGGAATAGTCCAAGCTATTTCACATAATAAGATTTTTTTTTTTTATTACAATGAGCTATTGCAATGATATGGAAGGGGGGAGGCAAGGGGGAATGAGAGAACCTTTGCTCTCATCAGAGATGGCTGGGAGAGGAAACAGGGGTATAGACAACTGGGTAAGAAGGAGGGGGGAGCAGGGGGAAGGGGTGGGGACGCGAATAAAGGAGGAGAGGATGGACCATGGGGGGGACAATGGTCAGATATAACACATTTTCTTTTTTTACTTCTTGCAAGGGGCTGGGATTGGATGGCCTGCCCAGGACCATAGGGCCAGGTGGATTCTGGGTCTAAGGGGTGGTATGGGGGCTCAGGGCCTCTTGGCCCCAGGACCAGGGATCTGTCTGCTGCGCCACTCAGCAACCCTACAGCAGAGTCAGAGTGAAAGGAGAGAGAAAATATAGTACATGGTAGTGGAGAAATAAGAAAGGAGGGAGTTGCGATCAGCAATGGCAACGTTGGAAAAACGGAAGTAACTTTTGTGATGGACTTATCATAAAGAATGTGATCCACTCACGACAGAGTTGATGGTGTTGGAACAAAGACTGAAATACATTTTTTGTTATTATTATTTGGGGGAGGGTGCAGGGCAAGTGGGGCTGGGTGGCCTGCCTGGGGCCACATAGCAGGGTGATCATTGGGTGTCTGGGGCCGGATTTGGACCCAGGTGCTCCTGGCTCAAGGGCCAATGCTCTGTCTGCCACCCAGCCACCCCTACTATTATTACTATTTTATTTTATTTTGGGTCTTTTTTTCCCTTCTTTTTGGTTTTTGCAGGGCAGTGGGGATCGGGTGGCTTGCATGTCACATGGCTGGGTGATTATTGGGTTTACGAGGCTGGATATGGACTCGGGTGCTCATGGCTCCAGAGCTGGTGCTTCGTCCATTGCGCCACCTGGCCACACCTACAATTATTACTATTATTTTTTTTAATTTTAATTTTTTCTCCCCCTTTACTTTTTTGCTCAAGCAAGTCTATCTTATATTCATGGGGGGAGGGGTATTTTGTTTACTTGTAAACAAGTATATTTTATTAATGTAAAGAAAAACATTTGTACAAAAAGTATGCAAATAAAATTCTATTCTTGGTTTCAAAAACCAAAAAAAAAATGATATATTCCATCACAAGTCTTTTAAAATTGTCTTTGATTATTATACTGCTGAAATGAACAAGTCCATCATTGCCAAAAATCACCCTATTTTGTTGCTAGCGGGTATAATGTTCTTCTGGTCCTGTTCATTTTATTCAGCATCATTTCATGTAGGTCTTTCCAGGCTTTTCTGAAATCCCACCCTCATGATTTCTTTTAGATCAATAGTGTTCCATCACATACATCTACCACAATTTATGTAACCTTTCCCCAACTGATGGACATCCCCTCAACTTCCTGTTCTTCACCACTATAAAAGAGCTGCTTTGAACATTTTTGCACATGTGGGATTTTTGCCCTTTTTCATGATCTCTTCAGGATACTGACCCAGTAGTGGAATTGCTGAATCAAAGGGTATGTACATTTTTATTACTCTTGGGGCATAATTCCATATTGCTCTCCAGAAAGGTTGGATCAATTCAAGGCTCCACCAACAATGCATCAGTGTCCCAGATTTCCCACATCTCTTCCAACATTGATCATTATCCTTTCTGGTCATGTTGGTCAATTTGAGAGGTGTGAAGTGGTACCTCAGAGATGCCTTAATTTGCATTTCTTTAATCCATAATAATTCAAATGATTTTTCCTTAAGCAACAAATAATAAGCATTGTGGAATCTCATAGTCTCTACATCATTTGGCCAGTTGAAAGATTGCTAAGTTGTGATCCATTGTAGAATGTTACTTACAAAAGCCTACTTTGTTTTGCCACCACTATTGTTGTACAGTAGTTTTTCAGTAATGTTCAGTTCTTCGTGATCCCATTTGAGGTTTTCTTGGCCAAGATACTAAAGTGGTTTGTGATTTTTTCTCCTACTCATTTTGCAGATAAAGAAACTGAAGCAAACAGAGTTAGGTGATATGCCCAGGGTCATACAGCTAATAAATATCTGAAGTCAAACTTGAACTCAGGTCTTCCTGTCTTCAGGTCCAATGTTCTATTCACTGAACCACCTAGCTGTCCCAAATCTTTCTTTCCCCTCTAAGTTGTTGTTTCAGTAATGTCTGACACTTCATGACTCCATTTGGAGTTTTCTTTGCAAAGAAATGGGTTGCCATTTACTTCTCCAGATCATTTTACAGATGAAGAAACTGTAGCAACCAGGGTTAAGTGATTAGCTTAGGGTCACGTAGTTAGGAAGTGTCTGAAGTCACATTTGAACTCAGGATGATGAGCCTTCCCAACTCTAGGTCAGTTCTATCTGCTGAACTACCTAGTAGCCCTTCCTAACAATGCACTCATCAAAAGTGCCCTTGATTTATATATAAGTGATGCTCACAAAGTCTTTATATTTAGTGGCAATACGGTTTTTGTATTTAACTTTAAGTGCTAGACTCAAGTAGCATATTCTGCTTTGCTGATAGATGGGAGTCTTCTTGTCAGCAGGGACCCAAGTACTATATTTGGGAATCAGATTTGGATCCAAGTCTCTTCCTTTCTCACCCTCAGCTACTTCACTGAGGGAACATAGGAATGTAGATTTAGCTCTTCAAAGAACCTTGAGGCTATGCCAAACCAACTAATCTTACAGATCAGGAAATTGAGGTTGTGAGAAATTAAGGAATTTGCTCCACAACTAGTAATTGCCTGTATAGTGGGATTTGAACCCAAGTCTTCCTCATTCAGGCCTAATCCTATCCACTAAAGCACTGACCAGATGGCTTCTAAGGGCACCTTGCCCCATGGTTTATGAGGAAAGCAGCAGGTACCCTGTGGCAGATCCTGAGAGCATGCTCTATTTTATCAGGTATCTTCTTCATCAGTAAATATTCAGAAGACAGGATCAAGACAAATGGGACACTCCTTTGACCTTGGCTCTGTTTCTCCCTTCTGGATCATTATTAGATAGCCCTCCACATCTGTCTATGTGAATTGAAATGGAGAGTAAAAGAAAACCAAAAGAAAAAAAATCAATTGTGGCTAAAAATGGAATCAGACCAAATTTATGAAGAACTGGTTCTGGGAGCTTCCTTTCCTTATAAGTTACTGATGACAAGCGTAACAAACATTAATAAAAGCCAGGCACGGATAGTTCCTCAATAAAGAATTCTCTAGGATCTTAACTTCATGGGAAGCCTCAAAACTGCAGCTAGTCCCCAAGGAAACAAAGAGTCGCCATTTTGTTTACAGGTTTTGACATTTGTCTTGATTGTCCTATAAAATCCTTAAGGACAAGAACATATTTTCTTCCTCCACAAATTTCTCTATGATTCCACCAACCCCAGTCCCATTGCACCTTGCACAGGGTCTTAACTGTACAGTTATCCCTTTCACATTACAACTTTTCCCAAACAGTTTTGATATATCACAGGTTGGCATAAGAAATTAAATGGGGGGGGGGCTAGGTGGCGTAGTGGATAAAGCACCAGCCTTGGAGTCAGGAGTACCTGGGTTCAAATCCAGTCTCAGACACTTAATAATTACCTAGCTGTGTGGCCTTGGGCAAGCCACTTAACCCCATTTGCCTTGCCAAAAAAAAACCCTAAAAAAAGAAGAAATTAAATGAGAATTTGGGGGGCAGTTTTGTGGAAATTGCAGGTGACACATGAAGACCAGCAGGCAACATAGAAAAACTTTAGAAACTCAGGAATGCATAAAATATATGCATAGTATTATATGATAGCAATATTTTATTTTTAAATACTATAATAATTCAGACTTCTTTTTTGATGCAAAGGGAGGGCCAAAATTTTTTACATGGATTTTCAGATCATGGGGGTGCTGTACACCTCACTCCTACCAATAATGATACAAGGTATTTATTGAACTGATCCAGCACCTTCAATTCAAATCTTGGTTCTTCCACTTATTAGCAGTGAAATCTTGAGTTAAAAACCTCTTAACTCTTCCAGGCCTCACTTTTCTCATTGTCAAAATTGACTGGACTAGATGACCTGTAAGTTCTCCCTGTGCTCTAAATGCTATTGCCTGGTCTGCATTTTAATATAAATTTTAAAATAATTAAGATTTTTCAAAATTTAAAATGAAATATAATAACAGCTAAATTCAGCATAGTGGCAAAAACATTGACTTGGAATCGGGAGAACTAGGGTCTAGTTCCTGTTTTGTGAATAAATAACTGTGTGACTTTGGAAAAGTCACTTTGCCTTTCTAGGTTTCAAATTACTCACCTGTAAGAGGAGGGTATGGGCCTTGTTGACCTTTGAGTCCTTTTCCAGGCCCACGGTTTCAAGATTCTAGCAGAGCTGTGACTAGGACAGGGTGACTGAAACTTTATCTGAGCCTGGGGAGTGCACAGCTCCTCCAAGTTGGTATCCAGGGACTACAGTATGATACCATGAGGCCTAGCTCCCTCTCAGTACCTGTGACCAGGCTGCCACACTCAAGGAAGGGCCTGTTGCGAGAGCTTCCCTCTCCCAGGGCTTGCTTCTACTCTGCTATTTTGCAGGGGCACAGTCTAGGTTGGTTGTACCATGCTTTTTGTGCTGTGCTCACAACCCACTTCCTTGTTCCCCTTGGACTGCCCTCCTCTTTGTCAGTAGTGCCCCCAGTCACTATTTGCTCTAGGTGAAAAATTTCTATTTATGGTTCTGGAATCTAGAACCTAACAGGGAAGCTCAGAAAGACAAATTATTCTGAGCTGATCCTATTTACCTGAAACACATTTAAGCCTCTCAAAAAATCCTTTTTGCTTGTCCTCTTTTCCATTCTCCTCCACCTCACCCCCTCCCTTTCCCTCACCCCACCCCCCCATTCTTCAGGCCTACCCATGCATTTTGAATTTGGGTACAACAAAGTCAAGCTCTCCATCAGAAACACATGTTGAGAAAGAACTAGGAGAACGAATGCCTCAGGTCCAATGTGAAATCTGATCCAGGGAGGTTTTCCCTGAAATCTGTACTTTCTCATTTGGCTGAGCTTGTGAAGTTGTAGCTCAGAGCTGTCTAACCCTCTTGGAAGATGATGACTAAGAATAAAAACACTCTCTGCAGGACTGTCATCGTTTCCAAAGGAAGTGTAATAAATACTTTACAACTGGACTCTTTTTTCCCCCTTTCCCTGTGTATAGCCATAAACTAGTTTGAGGATCCAATTTATTAAACTTAAAAACAATTAGAATTATGCTTCTAAACTATACCTGGGACCAATTCATAACTAAGGGAAAAAGAGAAGGCATAGAGACCACTAGCTTTAATTTCTCCATCCTCTCTCCCACCAAATGGCATTTCTTTCCTTCCTACCATGCTGCCCATAGCATCCCTATTTGGGATTATTAGCTACAAGTGGACCTTACCATGCCACAGGGCAAGTATTTGAAACATTGCACCAAGGCCTGGTCAATAAAATTAGTGAAATCAAATTCCATTTCAAGAACTTGCCTTAAAAAAAAAAACCCTCAGCATTGCATCCTCTTATAAAGTAATTATTTGGCACCTAGGATCCCCATATGTGTCTGGGTTTTTGGGATTTGGACTTTTGATATTTCTAGTCTAACTGAAAATTGACATCTGTCTGTGTTTGGGAAAGTCAAATGTTCACTGACTAGAAATACAGATTTTAGAATTGGAAGGCCCCTTATGCTAGACCATATAGTCCAATCCATACCCTGACTAGAATATATCCAACAAGTGGCCATTTCCTTTTAGAAAAGTGGATCCATTGTCTTCAGAGGCAGCTCATTCTACTTTTAGACAGTTTTAATTATTAGGAAGTTTTTCCTTCTATAAACCTTAAATTGGCTTCTTTATGAGTTCCACCCAGTGTCCCTGGTTCTGCCCTGTGGGACAAAACAACTAGTCCAATTCTTTTACATGAAGACCCTTCCAATTTTCTGTAATCATCTCCCTTGAGTATTCTCTTCTGCATAGGACACATTCTGAGTTCTTTCAATCACTCATGGTCCTTTTCTATTCAGATTGACTTCATTCAAACATTGATATCCTTTTTCAGGAGAAAAATACAAAGTAAAGTGCCATAATTCTTAATTTATTCATTTATTCACTCATTTAGCAAAACATGTCTAACATGGATAAGGCAAAATGCCAGAAAAGGAAGCAAATGCAAAAAAACCCCTATAATCCAATTCAACAAACTTTTAGTAAGCTCCTAATATGTACTACTAATAATAGCAAAAAAGCATTGAAAAGACAGTGCTTGCCCACTTAGAGCTTACTATCAAGTAGGAAGATAAGAAAGGTAAGCAGATAACATAAAAATACAAATATGAAAGAGAGCTGTTTTCTTTAGATGATGGACAGATCACTTTCATCTAGGAAGGAGAGAGAATAATAATAATAATAATAATAATAATAATGGCTAGCATTTTTTAGAATTTTAAGGCTTATAATACACATATATGTTACCTCATTTCAACCTCATACCAACCCAGTGAGGTAGATTTTATTTTATTTTAAAGATGGGGAAACTAAGGCAGTGGTTAAGTGACTTGCTCAGTGTCACACAGCTAAGTGTCTTAGGCAGAATTTACACTCTGGTTTTCATGCCTCTAAGTCTAAGCTACCTTTGTGGGGTGGCTAGGTGGCGCAGTGGATAGAGCACCAGCCCTGGAGTCAGGAGTACCTGAGTTCAAATCCAACCTCAGACCCTTAATAATTACCTAGCTGTATGGCCTTAGGCAAGCCACTTAACCCCATTGTCTTGCAAAAACCTAAAAAAAAAATAAAATCAAAAAAAGAAGAGTGGATAGGATTTCAAGATGTAAAGATGAGTGTAAAGTATGGAAAACTAGGGTACATGTAGTAGGCCAAATTGTCTCCTTGGGCACCAGTAAAAATCTCTAACATCTCATGAAATCAATTTTGATTACTTAGGAGTTGAATTCTAATAAATATTTTATAGATAGAATATACATTTTTTTTGTTGCTGTTCAGTCATGTCTAACTTTCCATGACCCCACTTTGGAGTTTTCTTGGCAAAAGATACTAGAGTGATTTGCCATTTCCTTCTCCATCTCATTTTACAGATGAGGACACTAAGGCAAGCAGGGTTAAATGACTTGCCCAGGGCCTCACTGCACCTTAATGTCTGAGGTTGGATTTGAATTAATGAAGATGAGTTTTTATGATGTCAAGTCCAATGCTCTATTCACTGTGCCACCTAGGGATCCTAGAAATATCTATCTTTAGCCTCTTAAAGGAACGATGACTAAGACATCCTTGAATGAAGGGATGTTGGTGAAATCCAGAACATATTCTTGATAGTGATTGTTGTATATTAAAATGGGGCGCTTTGAGAGAGAGGAAGTGTGCTTTTTTTCTTGATATAGAAAGAGATAAAGAGAAATAGTGAGGATGGTGGGGCAGGATATATACATATCTATGTATGTATGTATATGAATTAATTAATGAAATGCTTTTTAAAATTAAAGTCCTATATAAACATAAGCTATTTTCTCCTAATATGCAACTTCTATGAGAGGCAGCTTGCTTTAATGAATAGAGATCTGATCTCATGAAGCCCTGAGTTCAAACCTGCTCCTGAGAACTGCTGGCTGTGTGATCCTGGAGAAGTCACTACCCTGTGTCCTAGGTAACTCTCTAGGACTATAGGTTGAGGAGCAGATATTCACCAACATTAAGCAAAGGAGTTTGAAATTACAGGTGGTTCAAACTAAATACATACCCTAATTCTCTGAGTGTCTAATGGCTTTTTAACACCAGTTATAGGACCCCTTCCTCTCCCTTCCTGTTCGATGCCACTCATAACCAGTGAGGCCCCAGCTGCCAGTCCCCCACCGAAACATCGGAAACCTCAAAGTTCAGGGACTCTGGGGTGATTGCTAATGACTACTGTAAATTCTGCTTATCACAGTCCATTTTCCAGAGGTATTTGTCTAGAACACAAAGGAGGAATTGCGTGGTACCATACTAAGCCCTATCGGTAAAATTGTTTGCATCAAATAACCTGCCTGCCAAATCACCTTCCATTAGAAGCCACCTGGCAAAGTGGTTCCAGCTAGGGAAGCCCAGTGAAGTTTTGTTGGAAAGTTTTTTAAGAGAAAACTAGTAAGTTTGCTCTTTCAAGGTCACCCACTAAGAAAGAGACAGAGCCAAACCAAGAGCCCAGGTCTTCTGACTTGAAACCCTGAGTTTTCCTCATCAAGACCCAGCTTCAATCCCATTGCCTCAATGAGTTTTTCTTTGGCTATTCTAACTCTTACAATCTATACTGGTTAATGTACCAGGGATTCTTGAACTGGGATTCATGAACTTTTTTTGGTTGATTTTGCACAGACCCCTCACTTATATTCAACTCACTTGCATGTCATGGCATAACCTACCTGATCCTGATATCATGGTCTTCTTTGAGAACAAAAGCCTAGCAGCAATAGCAACCTCTGGTAATATATAATATTATATATATAATATTATAAGATATTATATATCTTCCCCAAGGTTAAAATAAGAGATGGTAAGCAATCAGATAAAGGTTATATGCATTAGCTTTTTATTTTTTGTTTTATTTTTATTTATTTTTATTTTTTAATATTTAAAATATATTTGTTTAAGAGTAAACAAAATACCCCCTCCCCCAAAAAATATAGACTCACTTGAGCAATAAAGTAAAGGGGAGAGAAAAAAATTAAAATTAAAAAATAATAGTAATAATTATAGGTATGGCCAGGTGGCACAGTGGACAGAGCACCAACCCTGGAGGCAGGAGCACCCAAGCCCAATATCCAGCCCCATACACCCAACATTCACCCAGCCATGTGACATTCAAGCCACCCCAACCCCACTGCCCTGCAAAAAACAAAAGAAAAAGAAAAAAAAGACCCAAAATAAAATAAAAATAGTAAAAATAGAATAATAGTAGGGGTGGCTGGGTGGTGAACAGAGCATTGGCCCTTGAGCCAGGAGCACCCGGGTCCAAATCCAGCCTCAGACATCCAATGATCACCCTGCTACGCGGCCCCAGGCAGGACACACAGCCCCATTTGCCCTGCAGCCCCCCAAAATAATAATAATAATAATAATAATAATAATAATAAGTAATAATAATAATAATAAATGTGCTTCAGTCTTTGTTCCAACACCAACAACTCTGTCAGGGGTGGATCACATTCTTTATGATAAGTCCATCACAAAAGTTACTTCCATATTTTTCCAACGTTGTCATTGCTGATCGCAACTCCCTCCTTTCGTATTTCTCCACTACCATTTACTATATTTTCTCTCTCCTTTCACACTGACTCTGCTGTAGGGTAGCTGAATGGTGCAGCAGACAGATCCCTGGTCCTGGGGCCAAGAGGCCCTGAGCCCCCATACCACCCCTTATGCCCAGCATGCACCTAGCCCTATGGTCCCCGACAGGCCATCCAATCCCAGCCCCTTGCAAGAAGTATAAAAGAAAATTTGTTATATCTGACCACTCTCCCCCCATGATCCATCCTCTTCTCCAACACTCACATCCCCGCCTTCCCCCTCTCCCCCCCCACTCCTTCTTACTCCAGATGTCTATACCCCATTGAGTATATTTGCTGTTTCCTCTCCTAACCACCTCTGATGAGAGTGAAGATTCCCTCATTCCCCCTTGTCTTCCCCCTTCCATATCATTGCAATAGCTCATTGTAATAAAGAAAAATCTTATTATATGAAATATCTTGGCCTATTCCCCCCTCTCCTTTTTATTTCTCCCATTCCATTTCCCTTTTTTCCTATTGACTCCATTTTTACACCATATTTTATCTTCAAATTCAGCTTTCTCCTGTGCTTCAACTGTAAAAGCTCCTTCTACCTGCTCTATTAACTGAGAAGGTTCATATGAGTATTATCAGTGTCATTTTTCTATGCAGGAATACATGCAGTTCATCATCATTAAGTCCCTCATATTTTCCCCTTCTCCTCCAATCTCTATGCTTCACCTGAGTCCTGTATCTGAAGATCAAACCTTCTGTTCAGCTCTGGCCATTCCAACAGGAACATTTGAAATTCCCCTGGTTCATTGAAAGTCCATCCTTTTCCCTGGAAGAGGACATTCATTTTTGCTGGGTAGTTGATTCTTGGTTGCATTCCAAGCTCTTTTGCCTTCTGGTATATTATATTCCAAGCCCTACGAGCTTCCAACGTAGTTGCTGCTAAGTCCTGTGTGATCCTGACTGCAGCTCCACAATATTTGAATTGTGTCCTTTCTCTTTGACTTAGGAGTTCTGGAACTTGGCTATAATATTCCTAGGGGTTGGTTTTTTGGGATCTCTTTCTTGGGGGGATTGGTGGATTCTCTCCATTTCTATTTTGCCCTCTGCTTCTAGGATATCAGGGCAATTTTCCTGTAATAATTCTTTGAAAATGATGTCAAGGCTCTTTTCCTGATCATGACTTTCAGGTATTCCAAAAATTTTTAAATTATCTTTCCTAAATCTGTTTTCCATATCAGTTGTTTTTTCAATGAGATGTTTCACATTTTCTACTAATTTTTCATTTTTTTGGTTTTGAAGTAATGGGTCCTGATTCCTCATAAATTCATCAATCTCCCTGAGTTCTATTCTTTGTCTGAAGGATTTGTTTTCCTCAGAGAGCTTTCTTATCTCTTTTTCCATCTGGCCAATTTTGCTTTTTAAAGCATCCTTCTCCTCAATAACTTTTTGAACTGTTTTATCCATTTGACCTAAGCTGGTTTTTAGCATGCTATTTTCTTCAGCATTTTTTTGGATTTCCTTGACTAAGCTGCTAACTTCATTTTCATGTCTTTCCTGCATCTCTCTCATTTCTTTTCCCAGTTTTTCTTCTAACTCCCTCATTTGATTTTAAAAGTCTTTTTTTGAGCTCTGTCATAGCCTGATCACAATTTCTGTTTTTTTCTTGGAGTCTTTAGATGCAGTAGCTTGTGTTTCCTCAACCTCAGACTGAGCATATTGATCCTTCTTGGGATCATAGATAATGTATTTCTCAATGGTGTTCCTCTTTTTTCTCTGCTTGCTCATTTTCCCAGCCTAATCCTGTTTTGGGGGTGCTTCCTGAGCTTTTGGGACCTCCCACAAGGATCTGAGTGTATGAGGCTCTGTCCTCCCTCCTGGTCTGTGAATGACCATATGCACCCCACTCTGCTATGGGGCTGAGGTGGGGGGGTCCCTGCTGTTCTGTGGGAGGGCCTAGACTGCGATCAGGATCTGAATGTGGTCAGAGCCCCAGATTCCTGTTCCAGGGGCAGAGGACAGAGCTTGGCAGTCTCTCTTCATTCCGCTCCCTAAGTTCAATGGGCTCATGCCCTGGGGGCTCCTGCTTACCAGTTCCGCCTGCTTCTGTTTCCTGGATCTGGAATGTAGTGGCTGCTCCCTGTGTGCCCTGAGGGCTGGACTTCAGTGCTCTCTCTGGCAGAGGTCCCCCCCGCTGTTCCCCCATTTTGTGCCCGGTGCTCCCTGGGATGTAACTCAGGACACTCCCCCACTGCTGTGAGCTGCGGCTCCCAGTGCCCTGGGGCTGCCTCTGGGAGGCTGAAGTTCTTTCACTCTGGTGGGCCACTCCTCTGACGGGCCGCCCCTCTGACCCCCGGGAGCTGCTCTTCTGCTCTTTTCCAGGTTACCTTGAGTAGGAGTACTGCCTCACTGGGTCTCTCTGTGGATTCTGTCTCTTGAAAATTTAGTTAGAGTCCTTAGTTTCGAAGATTTATGAGAGAGCACCTAAGACAGGATCTGCTCTTGTTGCCATCTTGGCTCCGCCCCCCCCCTGCATTAGCTTTTTTAAAGACCTCTATTTCAATAAAATTGATTTACTTTGTAATTCTATATATGTACTTAAAAACATTATTCTGAGATGAGGTTCCTAAGTTTCACTAGGTTGTCAAAAGGGTCCATGTTTCAATACGAGTTGAGGACCCTGGCTTTAGGAGACAGCTTGGTGGAGCAGAGTCATGAACACTTGGGTTTAAGTTTTCCTTCTGATCACTACTAGCATAATTACCCTGAGCAAGTCACTTAACCTTTGTCGATCTCAGTTTCCTCATTTCTAAAATGGGTGTAATAATAAAAAAGCACCCACCTCCCAAATCAAATGAGATGATAATTGTAAAGTTTTTAGTTTAGAGTCCAGATACTTCTGGCACCTTGTAAGCACTATAAATATTAGATATTATTGTGAGGGTCAAATGAGAAGATATACATGAACATAAAATACATATATACATATATGTATGTACATATATCTATATCTATATTTAGCATAGTGTCTGGAAACATTTAATGTGTTTGTTTACTAAACTTGACAAGTTCCCTATTAAAATGAAAAAAAAATTCGTGGTATGATTAATACCTTTAATACATAAATTAATTCTTTGGTGGAATTAGTTTCAGGTGAGATGACTAAATCCTGTATGAAGGGAACACAGAATCCATTCCTAGGAAGAAATGAAGGAATCTGAAGGAGGAAGGGAAGTGGGCATGGGGGGTGGGCAGGGTGTGGGGGGGAGGGGGGAACACCCACTTTCTTACCCTTTCATAATTTTGCTCCTGGTCAATTCTAATTTAGGATTACTTTACAGACATTAAATCAAGAATAAGGATGCAGTAAAATGTTCTTAACAAATGAGTATCAGCATCTATATGAGCATTCTATAAGTAATCAGAAGGCACTTTGGAATCTTTCTGGAACATGTTATCAACTTTAATTCTCATTGCATGTGACTCGGTGGGAGATAGGTACGAACTGAATGTGAGAGCTTCCTAGACCTTTGAACACTGAGTAAAAGTATGGATCATAGATTTAGAGCTGGAAGTGCCTTGGAACTAGTGCAATCCCTCATTTTACATATGAGAAACTGAGTCCCAGAGAGGTTAAGAGAGACCCAAGGTCACACAAAGGATAATAGAGTTAGAATTCAAATCAAGACCTACTTAATCCTAATACAATATTTTTTACAAGCTGGTTATCAATACTTTAAGGAATTTAGTAAGGAAATGATCTTTTTTTCCCACTTCCTTAAATATAATTACTCATGTAGATGGATCCATGGAATCAAAGGGATGGGGGATGTTAGAGATTTTATATGTAGCATATTAGCATCAATAAGCTTTTTTCCCCTAACTATTTTATTAGGGAATTCATCTGTTTCTTGATGTTTGTATTAATATCAGGAGCCCTCTGGTGGAAAGTAGGTTAGGCCATTGTTTGGTTTGTAAACATGCATGGGTATATGTATAACCAATAAAGATGTTTTGAATACAAAAAATGACATTGCAGAGTCATCTCTTAGAGGACATGTTTTTTCCATTCTCCAAAGGGTGGGTTCAAGTTATCTTAGAATTATACTAAGCCTTTTTCACTCTCTAGTTCAGTCTCAGTTCGAATTTAATTCAGCTCAAAAAACATATATTAAGGATTTAAAATATGCAAGGCAAGGCTCTAAACATGGGGATAAAAAAACAAATATGAGTCCCTGCCCTAAAAGGGATTCACAGTCTACCAAAGAGAGGTTAAGATTGATGAGCTCTAGTGACTGGATCTAGAGTGGAGGAAAAGAGAATAGTCAAGGATAATTGTTAAGCTGGGCGTCTAGAAGGATGAGGATAATATAAGTAGAAATGAAGGAAGGTGGGATTGGGGAAAATATAAGAGGTTCCATAAGTAAGTAAATAAAAAGCATTTATAGATGGCATAGTGTTGGACCTGGAATCAAGGAGACTCAATTTTCTGAGTTCAAATCTGACCTCAAACTCTTACTAGTGGTATGACCTGGGCAAATCACTTTAGCTCTTTTTTGCTTCATTTTCCTCATCTATAAAATGAGCTGGAGAAGGAAATGGCAAATCACTCCAACATTTTTATGAAGAAAATCACATAAAAGGTTAGGAAGAGTTAGACACAACTGAAGCAATTGAGCATCAGTGAAAATGTAACAAATACATGGGCAAATGAGAGAGAGAGAGAGAGAGAGAGAGAGAGAGAGAGAGAGAGAGACAGAGACAGAGAGAGACAGAGAGAGACAGAGAGACAGAGAGAAACAGAGACAGAGAGAACTGGGGGGATTGGGAAAGGTCTGTATAAAATCTGTCTGTAGAATGGTGATGGGAAATGGAAAGATCATGGAAAAGAAATAACTAACAGACGATTTTGAAAGAATGTAGAATGTGTATGAAGTATAGTACTATGATATAAAACTGAAAAGGTAAGTGAAAGTCAGATTCTGAGAATTTTTAAATGCCAAGCTGAGAATTTTCTATTTTATCCTGTAAGTCACAGGGAAGCTATTGAACATTTTGGAGTAGGAAAGATGTTATGGTCATTTTTTGGCATGGAAAATATGGTAAAGTTGAGCTTTAGGAATGTTCATGTGGTAGTTATATAGAGATTAGAGAAGGAAAGGCCTGACAGTAGGGAGGCTACTTAAGAGGTTACTGAAATAGCCCAGAAAAGAGGCTAATAGCATCTTAACTAGGCTGAGGCTAGACACCTGGAGAAAAGGGGAGATGTTAAAAATGCTGCGGAGTTAAGGTTGATGAGCCCTAGTGACTGGATCTAGGGTTTGAGGAAGAAAAGGGTCAAGAATAACTCCAAAGTTGCTAAGCTGGGTGTCTAGAAGATGGGGATGATAATAAGTAGAAATGAAGGAGGGTGGGGTTGGGGGAAAATATAAGAGGTTCCATATTGTACTTTTTCAGTTTGTGTTGCTCACAGGACATCCAGCTGGAAATGTCCTTAAAACAGTTGTTCATTTAGGACTGGAGTTCAGTCGAGAGATGGGGGTAGGATGCACAGATTTAGAACTTGGGATGACAGTTGAACACAGTAGAGATTCCCCTTGATGGGACCCCCAAGGGAGAGAGAAAGAGATGAGAGACAAAAGCAGAATCTTGGGGATCCTCACACCTCCATGAGAGAGTGGAATAGAAATATGCTTTAGCATCCTGAGGAGCTGAGCAGGCAGACAAGTTGGAAGAGATTCAAGAGAAAAGAGTCTATTGGGAATCGAGGGAGGAGAGAATATACAGGAAGATACGAACCAAGGCCATGAACCTTCAAAGTGACTGACTTGTCTTGGGGTGGTTTGTGAATGCAGAATAGAGTCAACTAACAAAAATCCCTCAAGAAACTTGGAATCTTAGTGCTAAGTAGGGAAGAAGTCCTTTAGAAGCAAGTTCTACTTAAAATCATGGAAGACTTTCAGAAGGGGAATGATCAAAGGTCACTCATCTCCAGCTAGAAGAGACTTCAGAGGCCAGTAAGTCCAATCAATTCCTTCATTTTACAGATGAGGAACCTGAGGTCCACAGAGGATAAGTGACTTGACCAAGACCACACAGCTAGTACTTGTCTGAGACAGGAGATAATTCAGAAAAAGGCATTTCAGTAATAGAAATAGCAGGCATTCATATACTACTTTAAGGCTTGCAAAGCACTTTACAAATATTGTCTTATTTTATCCCCACAACAATCCCATAAGGTAGACTTCTATTATTATTTCCATTTTACAAATAAGGAAACTGAGGCAAACAGAGTTTAAGAGAGGCAGGATTTTATTTTAGGATTTAATTTTAGATTCAGACTTCTATCTACTACACTAACTTAAATTCTTCACTATTAAAGTTAGGAATGGGAGTGATCATGTATTTTTGTAGATTGATATGTAGATGTCCGTACTGGAATTGGAGGTGAATTTGGGGGACCAGGGAGAGAATTTGTAATAAATACTTCAAGATATTTATTGCCAATTTCAGGTCAAATCTGATTGATATGGGTCTTCCATTCATTAATATAGGTCTGGAGTCAGGAAGACTTGATTTAGAATCTATTCTCAGGCACAAGCTGATAATTCTGGTCAAAGCTCTTAAACCTAGACTCAATGTTAAAGTGTGAATAACATTAATACCTTCCTCCCAGTTGTGAAAATCAAATGGGGTATTCACAATGCATTGAACATAGGGTCTGACATAGTATAGGACTGATAAGTGTTAGTTGTTTATTATTATTATTATTATTATTATTATTATTAATACTATCATCACTGTAAGTCTTTCCAAAACTGTGATCCATTGACCTAGCTTTTTAGAACCCAGGGTGGTAAGATTGGGAGAAAAATTGTAAAACTGAAAACTCAAATAAAATCTTTAAAAAAAAATTAAAATAAAAAAAAAAGAACCAGGGGGCAGCTAGGTGGCACAGTGGGTAGAGCACAGGCCCTGGAGTCAGAAAGACCTGAGTTCAAATGTGACCCCAGATACTTAATAATTACCCAGCTGTATGGCCTTGGGCAAGCCACTTAACCCCATTTACCTTACAAAAATCTTAAAAAAAGAAAAAGAACCCAGGGTGATTTGCTTGATGTGATGAAGCATCAGAAAAGACTTTAGTGGAAGGTAATGGATGATAATTCTCATATAAAAATTGAGTCAGATTGTTAAGGGACCAGAACAACAGGCAAAGTGGTTTAGTCTTGATAAAGTAGAAAATAGGGAGCCACTGGAAGATGTTTGAGCAAGGGAGGGTTATGTGAAAGCAGTCTGACCCCCAAATCTCTCATACAGCTTTTGACACTCAATGAAACAGTCCTGCAAATCCCCAAACCAAGAATGTTATCTCCTCTATTAGAATGGAAGCTCTTCAAAGGCAGGGGCCATTTGGGGGAGGAGAATCTGTTTTTTTTTTTCTTTTTCTTTTCTTTCATATTGCCAATGGAAGCACTTTGAAAGCAGGGGACATTTTGGGAGGGGGGTAGATTATCATTTTTTCCTTTGCTTTTCCCTTTGTATTGTAAATACTAAATCCTTGCCTGACCCATTTGTTGTTTTTGAGTTGTTTCAGTCACGTCGGGACCCCGTTTGGAATTTTCTTGGCAAAGACACTGGAGTGGTTTGCCATTTCCTTCTCCAGCTCATTTTGAAGATGAGGAAATTGAGGCAAACAAGGTTAAGTGCCTTGCCCAGGACCAAACAGCTAGTAGGTGTCTGAGGCTAGATTTGAACTCAGGTTCTCCAGACTCCAGGCCCAACACTCTATCCACTATGACTATTATTTGCCCTTGCCTGACCTATAGAAATCCTTAAAAAAAATAGTGTTGATTGCTAACCAACCCTAACCCACTGTAGAGAAGATGGAATGCAATTTAGGATTAGGGGGTTATATGTTTTTATGGAATACACAATTAAAAAGGAGAGGTCTTTTAAGTAGCTAGAACTGATCAGAATGGGTTTATTCCTTTATTCTGTAATTTTGCAAGTGACTTTAGGTATTAAATATCTGAGTGGAGCTCTGTAGTATGACCTTTAATAGCAAAAGAGGCTGGGAACTCCCATTCCCCCACCCCCCAGTGGGGGAAACCTAACACATTTCTCTATCCCAAACTGTTAATGGTAGGGAATTGTGTCCTGCCACTCCTGCCTGAACTTGTATAGGGCCACAAAGGCTGATGCAAGGAGAAGTAACTTGGAGTAGGCACCCTGTTAACAGGACCCCTTGAGTTGATCTTTGGCTAAATAGGAGTTAAATTTGCCTTTGGAAATCTGTGCTCTATAAACT
The DNA here is from genome assembly GCF_037893015.1 of Macrotis lagotis. NCBI lineage: Eukaryota > Metazoa > Chordata > Mammalia > Peramelemorphia > Peramelidae > Macrotis > Macrotis lagotis. Next base: position 155,531,266 of record NC_133661.1, read on the forward strand.
AGTTCTATGCTTGTGTGTGTAGAGAGTGGGAGAAGAGGAGGGAAACCAGGAGGGGTGGGGCTGGGGGAGTGTTTTCCTTTGGTTCCCTAGTAAAAATTCCTTTGGAAAAAGTCCAACTTTATGTCAACTGAACTATGGGGAAAGGGGATTTTTCCACACCTTGGTCAAGGAGAGGAGAATGACTTGAGCCCTAGGGGCCAGGTGCAGAAAGGAAGCTTAGGATCTGGTCAGTTCAAGAAAGATCTAGGGCAGAGAAAGTTTCCAAGTTTGTGTGTGTGTGTGTGTGTGTGCGCGCGTGCGCTCTGGATTCCTCATGAAACCTATAAACCCTTTCTTAGAATAATGGTTCTAATGTCTAAAATATTGTATAGTATTATAGAAGAAATATTGAATTTCAATATTGAAATGCCATTATCAAACTATTTCTTAAAACAAACTCACTGACTATAGATTAAGAGACCCTAGCTTAGATTGTGATCTTTTCCCACCCAAAGCCCAGTTCTCTCATAACTTTCTAGGATAAAATTTCATGTAAAATTGAGCAATGACTTTTAATGGGATGGCAGAACTGGGGAGGGGGGAGAAGGAGGAGGCCTTAAAAAATGATCTGCCTTTGTCTGACAACCTGTGGCCAACATCCAGGAGCTGGGGGGGAGGGTGAAGCAGAAAAATAGATGGTGGATCAGAAAGTACTGGAAGATGCCCACCCTCCCAAATCACTCCTCAAAGTCATTTGGAGTCAGACCCTCACTAATGGAGAGGAAGTCCATGAAAGCAGTTCCAGGGGGTTCCACAGAAAGTCAGGCATGGAAGCAGGAAACACCCTCTAGGAGCTATTCCTGCTTCACTGATTCCAGTCCAGGACATACTGATTGTGTGGAATATAAAGATTAGGATTGGATTGTCGTTCCTCACAAACCCCAACCTCCTGAGAGATGTGACAAGTCCACTCCAAACAGCCTTTATTAAAGGCCAAATGCCTTCAAGGCTCTGTGCCTACAAAAAATAAGTTAGAAAATAACCCATGCCCTCATGAGGCAACAGATGTATGGAAGGAGCACACTTGGATTTCTCTTCCTGGTGGGTTATACAGAATGTTCTCTTTCAGGATAGAGAAATCCCTAAAAACCCTAAAAATGAAGCAGATCTTTAGAAATCAGATTGCAAGTGGTTTATGAGTTAAGTCTTGGAAACAGGTGGGGTAAAAGGTGAAGGGGGAGATATGGCATGAGGGAACAAACTATGCAAAGGAATAGAGGTGGGGGGACAGAATCTAAGATGAATGAAGGAGAATAATGTGAAAGGAGTCTTTGTAAAGGGGGCTGTAGTCAAACTGTGAAGTGCTTTAGTTATAGATGATATTTTATTTTATTTTAGAATTAATAGGGAGTTGTTGAACTTCCCTCCAGGAGAGAAGTGATAAAAAGGTGAAAAAAAGCCCAGACTTGATTTTTAAGAAAGTTTTTTTAGCTGGTATATGATAGTGTGGGCCTGTAGTTTTTGAGGCTGAGGATGAGGTCAGTGGATGCTTGAGTTTGATTGCGATTCTGAACTTCAGTAAGGCTAATGCTGATTGGTATTCACAGTCAGTTTGGCACCAATATGGTGAGGCCCATTCCCAAAGAGGTTCGAACCAGTTGAGGACAGAAAATTAGAACAGGTTAAAGCTTCCATGAAGAGCAGCACTGGGGTTAGTGGTGAGTGACACTACCATTTCCTCTCTTTGCTAGACAAGGAGATCCAATCTCAAAAAAAGAAGAAAAAGAAGATTGTTTTAGCAGTGATATGGATGTTGTTCTGCAGAAGAGGGATATTGGAAGTAGGACTTTTACTTGAAATTTTGTTTTACTGAGCAGATAATTATCATTTTAATTAACACATTCATGGTAGAGTTGAAGTTCACTATTTTGTATATACTATATATATATATATATATATATATATGTGTGTGTGTGTGTGTGTGTGTGTTTATACATGAATATAAAATGCTTCTCCAGAGAAACAATTAATAGAAAAAGGGGGGGGCATTTAACTTAGATAGTAAGTAGGAATAGCTTATTAAAATATTGACTCTAGTCTATGTATGTCTTAAAAGAAACTCTTACAAGTAAAATTAAATTATTTTCATCACCCCCCAGAATTTTTTGTATAAGAAAGCAATTCCCTTTTCTCCAAAATCCAAATCATCTTCAAATACTATCTACAGCCCTACTCTCCAGATAGCTCCTTAGCCAAAGTATGAGGCAGCTAGTTGGCATAGTAGAAAGTCAGAAAGATTCATCTTTCTGAGTTTAAATCTGGCCTCAGACACTTACTAGCTGTGTGACCTTAGACAAGTCACAACTCTTTTTGCCTCAGTTTCCTCATCTATAAAATGAGCTAGCAAAGGAAATAACAAAGGACTGCAGGATCTTTGCCAAGAAAACCACAAAAGGAGTCATAAAGTGTCAGACCCAAGTAAACAATGATGGGAGAAGGGTGGAGGAAAGGGAAGAAACAAGCTTTTCCTGTGCCCATTTAGGTCATATTTCATTACTATCCCCTTTTCCATAGTCTGTTGGAATTCCCAGGAATTTCTTCTCCTCAAGTCACCAAATCAAGCTTTAAGACGTTTAGTGTTTTCTAAAACATTTTCAGCTTTTTTCCTTAGAGAAAGCATTTCTCAATGACCCCTGCCACCTAGCGGCAAGAGGCGGCTGCAGCCACAGCGCAGATGAGGGAGGCTTCCACATTAGGTGGGTTGGCTCAAACGCCTGCTCCTAACTGACCTTGGAAGGGAATATTTTTTTTTTCTATTCTTGCATCTCCAGAGCCTAATAACATGCCTGCCCACATCATAGTTGCATAATAAGCTCCTGTTGATTGATCAGCACAAACTTCTCATCATCCCTCCTGCATTAACTGGGACTACTTTGTTCTCACTTTTCTTGAGTAGCCAGTAGGGATGGGGAGAGAGATGGGAGAGAAGGGCTGGAGTAGCTCCTTATGCAAACTGGCAGTTCCTCCAGTTCACCCTGATATCCCCTTTCTTAATAGTCATTCTCCATACTCTCCATCATGTGAATAAATGAACAAATGAGAGAGAATAGACTAAAATTCATACTTTTGATATCCTTAAATTAAAAAAAATTTAAACAAATAAAATAAATATAACCAAGATCAGAAGGAAAGGAGAAAATTGGGGAAAATAATTTTGTAGACACTTTCATAGATAAAAGTCTCACATCTAAAATATATAAAGTATTTGTGAAACCTGTGAGAATACATTATTCCCCAATTGATAAATGGTAAAAGGATATGAACAACCAGTTTATAGTTATATGAAAAAAATGCCCCAAACCATTATTGATTAGAGAAATGCTAATTAAAACCAGTTTGAAATTTTTATTTTAGCTATTTGATTGACTAAAATGACAGAAGGGGAAAGTGACAAATGTTGGAGGGGATGTGAAAAAATTGGGACACTAATTCCTTGTTGGTGAAATTGTAAATTGATCCAACCATTTTGAAAATCAATCTGGAATTATACCCAGAGAGTTATTAAATTGCCTACCCTTTGACCCTGCAAAACCACTGCTAGGTCTTTTTCCAAAGATGATTTGGGAAAAAGAAAAAGAACCAATATGTTCTAAAATATTTATAGCAGTTTTCTTTGCAGTGACAAAGAACTGGAAATTGTGAGAATGTTTGTCAATTGGGGAATAGCTGATGAAGTTGTAGTGTATGATTATGATAGAATACTACTGTGTTATAAGAAATGATGAGTTGATGATTTTAGAAAGACATGGATAGATTTGCATAGATAGGCATGGGTAGAAATAATGAAGAGTGAAATGAGCAGAACTGAGAGAATGTTGTGTATATAGTAGCAGCAAAATTGTTTTAAGAACAACTTTGAGCAAATAAGGCATTCTGACTATTAAAAATATGTAAACTAACTACAAAGGACATATGAAGGAAGATGTTAACGGCATCTGGAGAAAGAGTTGATAAATAGAAGTACTAGAATGATTTTACACACACACACACAGATATATATATATATATATATACATTTTATGTCTAATAGTAACCATCTCTAAGGTAGAAGAAATGTACATGACAACATTATATATTTAAGAGAAATAGCAAATTGTCTGCAATAGATTTGCAGTTTCGTCTGTGATCATTCTTTTTTATTATACTATTATTGAAATGCTTATTTCTAAATTAAAAATAAAATAAATTTAAATTAAAAAGAAAAACTCTCATTAAGCACTTAATATGTATAAAAGCACAGAGTTAACCTCTCAGAATACAGATAGAAAAGGAAGACAGAGGGGCAGCTAGGTGGCGCAGTGGATAAAGCACCAGCTCTGGAGTCAGGAGTACCTGGGTACAAATCTGGTCTCAGACACTTAATAATGACCTAGCTGTGTGGCCTTGGGCAAGCCACTTAACCCCATTTGCCTTTCAAAAACCTAAAAACAAAACAAACGGAAGACAGTCTCTGTTCTCAAAGTTCTTACATTCTAATGGGGAGTCAACACACATAGTAGGTTTTCAGGTACATATCAGATGAAAAGATTCCATCATGATCCTTAGAGTATAAGTGGCAAAGCTGATAGTCATGCATCTTCTGTGATGTCCTTTCCCCCTAATAAAAATCATATTAGTTCTAATGCTAAACCATTTAACAGTGGCAAGAACTTTTTTTTTTTCCAGTCTTCAGAAACTGTGGTTGCAGCATCTTTGGAATCAGTTTTTAGGCTGTGTCTCCATGATGATAGCCTCCCAGCAATGATGGCTTCAAGAGTTTGGCCATTGCTTTGTGGATAGTAGAGTACTGCCCTTCCAAGAGTTCTGGATCTTACCCAACTACAAGAGGGTTGTTGCAGTTGTCTGGTGGAAATTGGTTAGCAATTGTTCTTTGTTGTGGTGAAGATGATAAATCCCTTCTCTCCATGGTCTGTCTCCTTAGTGATGGTGGCAGGAAAGACTTGGGTTCAAATTTAGAACCAGATACTAGCTGTGTGACTGTGTCCAAGTCACTTAATCTCTTTTTGTCTTAATCCACTGGAGAAGGAAATGACAAACTCCATTCTAGTATCTTTGCCAAGATAACTCTATGATCAGTATGGTTCGCAGGGTCTTGAAGAATAGGACATAACCAAACAACAATACCAATAATGTGAGAGTAACTAGAAGGCAGCCTTAGGTGGGAAGGCACCAGGAAAGTTCTTCTGCAGAAGTTGAAATTTTAATAATGTTAATAGTTTGCATTTATAGAGTGCTTTAAGGCTTGTGGAATGTTATACCTTTGTTATTTCAATGGATTCTTTTGACAATCCTGTGAGCTAGGTATGATTCTTACACATATTTTATAGATGAAGAACCTGAATCTGAAAAAGGTCAAATGACTTGCCCAGAGTCAAGTGGTTAGTAATTATCTGAGGCAGGATTTGAACTCAGGTTTGTCTAACAAATTCTCCTGGGCATGGAGAACATTCCAGGTATGGGGGTGGGACAGGGAAAAGGGGCAAAAAAAAAGAATAGGGGAGAGAGCTAGTGCATAGATACTAGGAGATGAAGTATGTTGTATGAAACACAGCAAATAGATTATTATGCTAAATTGTAGAATACACAGAGAGAAATGAAGTGTAAGAAGATTGGAGTGAAGTATAAGGGATAAAATTAGGAAGTGCCTTGAATATCAAATAGAAGCCTCTTTATTTGCCCAGGAACCATTGAGTAAGGGAATGACATGTTCATATCTGCATTTAAGGAAAATCACTCCAGGGACACCTAGGTGATAAAGTGGATAGAGCACCTGCCCTGGAGTCAGGAGGACCTGAGTTCAAATTCAGCCTCAGAAACTTACTAGCAAATCATTTAATCCCAAATGCCTTAAAAAAGAAAAAAAAAAGAAAGGAAATCACTCCAGTAGCTGTGAGGTTGATAGATCTGGAAGGGGAGACACCAAAGGCAGAGAGATTAGTTTGTGGACTAGCATGGAAGCTACATGCATAAAGGGAAGGAGGTAAATATAAGAGATGTTGTGGAGATAAAAATGACAAGCTCTGGCAAGTTATTGGATATGTGGAATGAATGAAAGGGAGGCATCAAAACCAAGCTTTAAACCTCGATTTGCTATTCAAAAATCTAGTGCATGAATATTCCATTCTCTCAGCCTCTTTAATTGGCTAATGGTCATGCATAGATTCTTCTGAGAAGTTGGACTTACCTTCATTTATATTGAGATATCTCCACAGTCAGAAGCTGCTTTTGAGGCTCAGAGATGAAATGTCAGAGGCAAGAGGATGGGTTTTTTTTTTGGTTTTGTTTTGTTTTGTTTTGTTTTGTTTTGTAGGTTTTTGCAAGCAATGGGATTAAGTGGCTTGCCTAAGGCCACACAACTAGGCAATCATTAAGTGTCTGAGGCCCAATTTGAACTCAGGTACTCATGACTCCAAGGTGGGTGCTCTATCCACTGTGCCACCTAGCTGCCCTGATGTTTTTTTTAAGAAAGATTTTATTTATTGTGAGTTTTACAATTTTCCCCCCATTCTTGCTTCCCTCCCCTACAGAAGGCATTCTGTTAGTCTTTACATTGGTTCCTAACATGTTATACATTGATCTCAGTTGAATGTGATGACAGAGAAATCATATCCTTAAGGAAGAAAAATAAAGTATGAGATAGTAAAATTAAATAATAAATGTGTTTCTTTTTCTAATTTGACGGTAATAGTCTTGAACTTTGTTCAAAGTCCATAATTCTTTCTCTGGATACAGATGGTATTCTCCATTGCAAGATGGCCCAAAATTGTCCCTGGTTATTGCACTGAAGGGATGAGCAAATCCATCAAGGTTGATCATCACCCCCATGTTGCTGTTAGGGTGTACAATGTTTTTCTGGTTCTGCTCATCTTGCTCAGCATCAGTTCATGCAAATCCTTCCAGGCTTCCCTGAATTTCCATCCAGGAAGATATTTTTTAACACAATCTAGGTTAAGTGACTTGGCAGGGTCACACAACTAGTAAAGTGTTTGAGGATGAATTTGAACTCAGATCCTTCTGTCTCTAGGACCCAAACTCTATCCACTGTAGCACCTAGATGCTCAAGGTAGCTCTCCAGATCTCCTGGTCCAAAATCAACACTCTTGTTATCACATTGTGCTGCCTCTCTTATATGACTGCATTAATGAGGTGAATAAAGAGTATGAATGAATGTAAAAATCATTCAGTGCTTATTACAAGCCAAGCAAATAGGAAAAAAATCAGAAAGTTCCTGCTCTCAAAAAAGTCATATTATAATTGGAGGAGATAACATATTACAAAGTTCAGCTATATGGGAAATGGAAAGGGTCAAAAATCCTGATGGTTTAGTTAAGACCCAGTGATCCTTAGAGTGTATTAGTAAATCATAGGGAGTGCCTAAAGATCTAAAGAGTATAGGGTTAGGGCAGATGACAAACCTGATAAGATGAAGAAAGGATTACAGTAGGTGATTCCTAGCTTATGCAAACAATGGGAACTACCATGTTGTTACTCACCCAAACTATCAAGGAGAGTTCTGGGTCACCTGGTGTTAGGGTGGTGTTTAAGGAAATCAAGAACACTAGAAGCCACATCATTCAAAAAGTTTGGTTGAAGGAACTGGCTAGAGAAGAGGAAACTTAGGGAAAAAGTGTGTCCAGTTACTCTCCAGTATTTGAAGGACTATCACATGGAGGACAGCTTCAACCAGTTTGCAAGGAGGTAAAGTTGCCTGAAGGCAGAGTTGATGTAAGGAAAATAATTAGAGCCATTTTAAAAACAGAATGAATGAGTTGCCTGAGAAGGCCATAGATTTTTTCATTAGAAGTTTTCAGTCAAAGGTAGGATGACCACATTTTGAATATGTGGCAGAGATGATTACTATTCAGGTCCAAACTGAACTCATTGACTTTGGTGGTTCCTTCCAACTCTGAGATTTTTTTTGAGCCTGTGAACCCAGATCTCTTGACTCCAAAGTCAACACTGGGTGTGTGCTTGTTGCCCCACTGTAGTTCCCTTGAGGGATGAGGAGGCAGGGATTCATGCTAAGCTTTTATTGCATTGTATGAGATTTGACTCATTTTATTTCTCACTCCCCTCCCCCCCACCAGGAATCAGTTGCCTCCTCCTCTTCCCACAGGTGCCAGGGGTTTTCCATAGTACAACGCCTTAGGGAAGAAGAATGGCTCTAATATGTCATGCCCTAGGGAGGCTCTGCCTCTGGGATTTCCAAATCCTATGTAATCCTCTACCTGGGGAAAGGGAAGGGCTTTGGAATTTGGATCTTCCAGAAGCTGGGGCAGAGGTCCTTAGAGGTACTTGCAGGAACTGCAAAGCTTAAGAACTAAGATCACTGACTTAAAACTATAATTACAGTGAGAATAAATAAATGGACATTTATTAAGTACTTACTATGGGCAAAACATGGTGCTAAGCTCAAGGGTTAGTGGAATAGTAAGACAGCTCCTTTTCTCTTAAGGAATTCACATTCTCATGAGGGAGATGGGTTTTTGGTACAAGTCTGAGGGAAAGGCCCCCATGAAATTTAAAGTATGGCAGCAAAGTAGAGGGGGAAAAGTTAGAAGGGAGACAAAGTTCACCTCTTTCATTTTTACAGATGAAGAAACTGAGACCCAGAGAGGTGACATGAGTTGGCATTAAAGACAAGATTTGAACTCAGGTCTTTTCACTCTAGTACTAGTGTGTGTCAACTAGGAAATAGCATGGTATGGTCAAAAAAAAGCATTGACTTTGGAGTCAGTCATTGAGTCTAGCTTCAAACCCTGCCTCTCACAACTCTGGGAGACCTTGGGCAAGTTATTTATTCTCCTTAGACTTCAGATTCCTCATCTATAAAATGATGGGTCAGTCTCCTTTACAGCTCCAGATCTATGATCCAAAGAACTATGAGTAAGTTTAGAAATGCTGAGATTCTAGAGAATCATAGTCCCTAGATAGTCCCTTTAGAAGTCAGGGAATGTAACTATATGGACAAGTCAGAGGAGCAGCATGAAATTTTTATCTCCTACAGGGGTTTGTGGTTCCTTTATTAGCTTCTCTTCTCTCAATAGTATGTCTTTTTTACCCTATAGATTACAAACCCGTTGAGAGCAGAGATGGGATCATTTTATTTGTACCTCCAGGGCTCAAGAATAGTAAATAATCAATATTTTCTGATTGTTGCCTTGAAGAAGCCCCCTGGAAGACAGCAGATTAACATATGACAAGACAGTAAGTCATTTTGAGGTATAGACTACAGATGTTCAGGAAAGGCAGAAGAGAGCAGGAAATTAGTCGGGGAAGGCTTTACGAACCCTAGAATATGGACAGATAGAGGGGAGAGAGGAGGATGCTCTATGGGAGGGAAACACAAGAAAAGATATAAATGGGGAAACTTATTTGGTACAACCATAAAAGGTTGAGGTATATTTAGACTGAAGAAGGGAACACTGAGTGTGAAAAGGTAAGTAATTTAAAGATAAAAGAGGAGATAAATTATAACAAAAGATCTCAGAGTATGATGAGAAAAATGAAGTTGGGAAGGCTTCATGGAGAAGTTGTCAAGGAAGTTAGCTGGGCATTAAAGTGAGGGCTTTTACTAAATGCTGTGTTTGAGGCAAGTAGGTGGAATGCTAAAGAGAGCCCAGAAGATCTGAGTTCCAATCTGACTTCAGACACTTTCTAGTTGTGTGACCCTGGGCAAGTCACTTGACTTCTGATTGCCACAGTTTCTTCATCTATAAAATAGGAATTTTAATAGCTGTGTTGAGGATCAAATTAGAAAATAGAGACAAAGTATTTTGTAAACCATAAAGTGCTTTATAAATACTAGTTATTATTATTTTCCCTGAAGCCAATCATGCTAAGGGATAGGGTAGATATAATGGATTTATGTCATATCACCAGGTGGAAATATTTTACATTTGAAGAGCAAAAGCAGGAAGTTTAAAGGAGTAGACAGGACTGGTGAGAGGGGGGGAATCCTTGGTCTCCCAAGCATCCCCCGTGCCCTATAAAGGTGGTTGCTTGCATAACTGTCTGCTTCTGTCTGGAAACTGACTCTTCCCACCCCCTATTTTACCCAATCCCTACCCCCAGCTTGGTTTCACCGCCCGCTTTCAAATATATAAGTGTATTCTGCCTCAGACACTTATCTGATTTTCCATCAAATATGTCAGAAGGCCCCTTTTCGTACAACCGTCGTCTCTCCTGACAGTCTGAGGTTACTCTTGTCTTCTATTTGCTATCCCACCCGTAATCTCGCGGATTTCCTGTCGGTAAAAATCACATCACCTCCTCCGCAGAAGCCGGCTGGGCCTGGGTCTAGGCCTGGGTCTGGCCTTGGGCCCCAGCTCGGAGCACACAAGAAGCCTTTCATGTCGCCTTCAGAGCCTGTGGGGTTCAGCTGGGAGTCTGAACTAGCTAGACAAACATCACAGGAAGTTGGTTCTCTCCTCCCTGCCCACCACTGGCACCCTCAGGTTCTGTATCTTAACGTCAAACATTGCAAAAAACACACAGCAAGTGCATTCCCCTAGAAATGGAGATTCCTTCGAGTGGCTAGCCTTTAAAAAAAACCAAACCAAACACCCCCAAAAGCAACATTTCCTTTCTCCTTTAAGCTCTAGAGAGAGGCCTCTAATGCCTCTGAGAAAGCTTGGACCCCAAGTCAACTCAGTGACATGGAACCGGACCCTATAAACTAAACCTCTTACATTCACAAGAGAACTGTAATAAAGAGATGCCAGTCCAATGGCAAGTACAATTAAGCTGTGTCTTTGGTCAGATTGCAGAGATTCACAGTCTTTAGGGGGAGAGAACCGAGACAACACTTAATGGGGAAACTGAGGCCCAAGGAAAGAAAATGATTCACTCAAGGTCATATGGCTTGCCATTAAGGGCAGAGCCAAAGCTCAATCCTCCGAATTGTAGGCTTGAGTTCATCACATGTTTTTGGACTGGATTGCTGATTTCATTAATCAATTTTATTAATTTATTGTAGCCAATGGCTCTTGAGAAAACTACCTGTACCTATGCAGACCAACCCAGCCCTGAAATGTGTACTTTTAGAGAAGAGACGTCTACAGAGAGGTAGGTGAGTCTTGAATTCCAGTCCCTGAGACCAGCTATCCACTCTGGTAAGCTACCTCTCAGCAGACCTTCCTGTGCCTTAAATCAGCAGTTTGTCTTATGAGGTTGGTATAGTGGGTAAGATCATTAGGGCTGGGAGTCATAAAGGCTTGATTTTAGATCCAGTCTCAGTCACTTACTTGCTCTGTGACCCTGGGCAAGAAACTTGACTTCTGTCTGTCTCAATTTCCTCATCTGTAAAATGAGAATAATAATAACACATACATCATAAGGCTGTTATGAAAGGAAACATTCACAATATTTTACAAGCCTTAATAATAAATTAGAAATACTAGTTATTATTACTAATACCTTAACCTTCTTTAAAATTTTTCCTACTTTCTCCTGACTGCTCTCTATCCTGAAGTTCCCAGGGCTCTCTTTTGGACTTTTACTGTCTCTATTATTATTAGAGAAGGCAATCTGACCAATTAATTTCCACTAAAGAGGAAAAATAAGAACTTAATATGTTACCCCTTTCTCAGAGGGGCGATGTGTCTTATTGAATTAGAATGCTATGTTTTAAAGTAAAAAGAACTGGAATATTTCAGCCTTGCTGTACTGTATGTTTTGTGGGTTTATATCTGAATTTTCCAATGAATCTAATATGCTCATTGAGGGCAGTGGAAAAAAAAAACCCTGCTGGAACTTATAGGACAAAAGGAATAAATCCATATGTAGAACACATTAGATATAAAAGGAGTCAGATCATAGGCAACTGACTTAAGCTCCCTTAGTCTCAGGCTCATCATCTGTAAAATGGGGACAAAAGTAATGCATGCAATATACGCTTCACCCAGATTATTGCATGGCAACTATTTGATAATGTATGTTTTTTTTTGTAAATGTTCAAGAAGCATTTAAATGTCAATTATTATTAGTTTAGACAAGTTGCACAGGGACAGGTCTATGTAACCCAGCCCAAAAGAATTAGTGGCTAATAGTGGGATGTCAGGTCTGGGGTTGGAAACAGAAAGTGGGATTTCCCAGTAAGCTCAAATAAAAACCCACTGACAGATCTGCCCCCAGCCAAACTAACTATGTCAACACTTACTCTATTATAGCCCTCAGAAGTCTGCAAAGAACTTTTCTCACAATGACTCCATGAGCATTATCTTCCCCCATTTTACAGGTCAGAAAATAAGCTCATAGAATTTAGGTGACTTGCCCAAGTTTATTCAGGCATCTTTGTGTTCAATTATTTCAGTTCTTTCCCACCCTTGTGAGTCTATTTTAGGATTTTCTTGGCAGAGATACTGGGGTGGTTTGTCATATTCTTGTCCAACTCAGTTTGCTGATAAAGAAATTGATGAAAACAAAATTAAGTGACTTACCCAGGTTCACACAGTTATTAAGTGTTTGAAGTTGGATTTGAACTTATGAAGATGAGTGAATCTTCCTGATTCCAAACCCACTGTGCCATCTAACTGCCCCAGTAAGGCATCTAGCAGAAGTTATTTGCCAAAACCTAGATCTTAGTTTGTTCTTCTATAAAATGGAGGAGAGAGGTGACCTAGAGAGGATGATGCCAAGGTTCCCTTCAACTCTAAATCCTACTTCTCTGAATAGCTCCTTCCAGAAGAGTAATAAACCAAAAGGAAAAGAGGTATCAATCAATCAGATGACAAGTATTTAGGTAACATATGTGAAATGCTCACATGTTAGTTTTTGTTATTGTTATTTATTGAGTTTCTCCTAAATACTGAGCATGCTTTGAGAGGGGAAAAGGAAAAACAAAAACAATAAAATCTCTGCCTTCCTAATGGGGAAATAAATCTATTTTACATGACTTTATATGTATAGTGAGTATGTATTTCTTGCCTTCTCAATAGGTGGAGGGAGAAAGAGAACTTGGAATAGAAAATAAAAATAAATTTTAAAATATCCTTGTGCTCAAGGAGCTTATATTCTACTCCTCTCAGGGAAAAAAAAAGCATTCACTGGGTAGAAATGTAAGGGCAAAGCCTTCCATTGGGAGTTGTGAAAGTGGAGGGACATTGCTTTGGGAAGCTGCTAGCTAACATATAGGGACCAGACTCAGAGGGCAAGGTGGGAGGGTAGAGAAGATTTAGGTTTAGAACTGGAAGAGGCATTCAAGCACATGTACAACACATTCATTTGTCAAATGAGAAGCTCAAGTTAAAGGTGATTTTCCCAAGGTAGCAGCTAGACCTGAATTTAGGTCCTCTTACTCCAAAGAAGCAAAAGGCAAGTCGATAGAAGTGATGATTGATTTGTGATTGGGGGGGGGGGGTGGACACTCTTCAAAGGTGGGTGACATTTGTTCTTAAGTTCTCAATCTCATACAAAAATGTACTTTATCAGACCCTGCTCCAATGCCTAGGATAAAAGTATGAGGATGGGGAGAGGAGGGGTGAGGAAAAGATGTCGGCAAGCTCACACACAGGAAATATAACAGGTTAGATCTTGTCTCTAGAAGGGGAGGAATTCTTTCTCTCCCCCAATGCCCAGCAGGACTCTTTCCTTACATTTCTCCCCAGAATTAGACTACCCTGCAAGAAAGGGTAGTGCAAGAGATTAGAGAGATCTACATTTTGAAGGATAAATAAAGTATGGATATTAAGAATGGCATTCCAGGTGGAAGTCACAAGAATAAAGGCAAGGAGGGAAGAAAGTATGAAACAATTCACATTTATATGAAGCTCAAAAGTTTACAAAGCACTTTCCCTTTAACCAAACTGTGAGGTAAGTATTGTATTATTATGCTCCCTTTCCTCTAATTTATCAATGAAGAGAGGGAAAAGCAACTCACCCATGATCACTCAGCTACTTGTCAACTTGTTTAGGTGAATATACTATTCTGGCTGGTGCAGAGGGTTCATGTTAATTGCTTCAAAGTCCCAGCTTCAGTGAGATACTAGTGAGAAAGAATTAAGCAGCACACTTGACCAAGAAATATGTTAGGGAAAATAATTCTGAGTAAATGAACCCTTTGATAGTTCTCAAATCACAGCACATTGCCTAAGCTTTCTGGTCTTTCCTCTGTCCCCTAGATGCATGGTTCAATTTTACCCTAAACAAGAAAGCAAATGCAGAGAGGCTCCCCATTACACCAAAAAAGAAGGATGCATTTCAAGATCAATGCATGTTGGACTTAGAGGCAGTAGAACTGTTTATGAAGCCTACCTACAACTTCCTGGATATATAACCTTGGGGAAAAGATTCAACCTTTCTGATCCTCAGTTTCTTTAACTGTGAAATGGAAGTAACAATACCTGCCCTGCCTTTGCCAGAGTTTTTGTAAGTGAATCAGAAGATATAATTAGCTTTTGTGAAAGAACTCTGTAGGAATAAAGGAAAGAACCATGTATTTATTAAGCACCTGCTGTTTGCCAGGTACTATACTAAGTGTTATGGATACAGATATAAGCAAAAAGAAAAGTTACTACCTTCAGGGAGCTTACGGTCTAAAGGGAAAAGAAAGCACACAAAAGGGAACTGAAAGGTGGGGGGGGGGCAATATCAGTGTAAGCTAGTAATTGGGGTGGGAACAATAGACTCAACATCTTCATTTGGGGCCTCTAGGATTGATCTGGACCCAGAGGCTAATTAGCTAGGACTATCACTACCAAGAGGCAACATAGACTCCTTGAACCTGAAGGGAATTTAGAAGTCACCAACCCAACCCTCTCATTTTGCAGATAAGGAAACTGAGACCCCAAAATGGTCAAATCACTTGTCCAAGCCTACACAAATACCATGGCAAATTTGAATCTAAACCACACATCTCATGATGTCCAATTCAGAATTCTTTTCACTGCACAGAATTTTGGGCAAGGATACTAGAGGGAGGGCCATGACACATATTTACCGACAGCTCCTCTGATGGGCATTAAAATGAGAAGAAGGGGCTTTTGAAGTATACTTTAGGCTCAGTCTGCCAGAAACTCTCCACCTAACCTCAATATTTTCCCCCTTGCAACCTGTAACAGAAAGGAACTAGAAGGTGCGAACCACAGACACAAAAGGCTGTTTTCAAAATGTGCAGAGGCCCAGAAGTCGAAATCCAGCTAAAGACTTTTATTAGCAAACTTGGCAGTCCCTGCCTGGACCATAGCAACTAGAGACTAATATTTGCACTGCTCTCATTTCCAAAGACTCATCCAAGTTCAAGCAGAGATGGACCACAACCCCTAGCCCGAACGTCACCTGGGGAGTGTTCTCCCTCTTTTAGGAGGACCCAACTTGCTTCTGCTGCCAATGCAGAGGCACACACCCTTGGCAAAATGATGAGTAGGCTGTTGGTCTTAGGGCCCCTGGTCTCTCATTAATGTCCTCTCTCATTCAGTAATGCTTGTGTTCTTTCCCCTAATAAGACCTCCCCTTAGAAAATGGTCTAAAACTCATTCACATTGGGATGCATATGAAAATAGATTAAAAATTTTGATCCAGCAATTATTTGATTGGTGATCTAGAACCCTAAGATTGATACAGAGTAAGTAAAAAAAAGAATCTAATACATTCAAAAATTTCTTACTCAATAATTAAGCTAATATACATGGACATGTATCAACATCTTATTTCTCAATTTATAAGATTGTAGAAATAACTGTGATAGTTCCTTTATACAATAGTTTTATTTGTAACCTAATTGTTTTCAATATATTTTGTAAATATTCAGTTCTTTTTGAAACACTCTACTAGATTGGGTTTACTTTCTTTATCTCATTTGACTCCCTACTCAGAATTGCCTCTGGGATCCTCAAACTCTGTAAAATGGAAATAACAAGATGCATCATGCCTTAAACACCTTTCATTCATTCATTCAATAAAAATTTAATAAACACCTACAATGTGCTAAGTCCTGGGGACCCCAGAAAAGGTAAAAGAATTTCCTGCCATTGAGAAACTTAAATGGGGGAAGAAAACAGGCATATAAACACATAAAAAGAAAGCTATGTATCAGATAAATAGGAATAATTGTAAAAGGAAAGGCACTGGAATTGAAAAGTGTTGGGAAAGGGAAGAGGTAAACCTGAACTCCAATGGGTTAGTTATGTGGTTGGAATGCCAAATATACTGTTGTCAAAAAAAGGCTCACATAGGGAGGTCAAAAGAAATGATACTGAGACACTATAAAGATATCTCTCTCTCTCTCTCTCTCTCTCTCTCTCTCTCTCTCTCTCTCTCTTTCGGCAAGGTAATGGAGTTAAGTGACTTGCCCAAGGTCACACAGCTAGGTAATTATTAAGTATCTGAGATCAGATTAGAATGTAGATCCTCCTGATTCCAAGGTCAGTTGCTCTATCCACTGTGCCATCTAGCTGCCCCTGTAGATCCATCTTAAGAACCTTGCAATTGATTGTGCAGCATAGGAGACACTGGCTCAGGACTGCCTAGTATGGTGTGCCCTCATTAGAGAGAGTACTGTGCTCTATGAGCAAAACACAACTGAAGCAGCTCAAAGGAAATATGAGATGAATAAATTTAGAGGAAAATACCCCAGGTGTTCACATGGATTATTTGTGCATGACCTCTGGTAGAGCATTCTGAGCTCATATTGGTCTGATCAACCACAGTCTACAGGTGCTCCATCAACCAGAACCACACCATCCATGTGGAACCATCAATTGCAGCAAATAGAGAAATTTTGAATACTGTGGACAAGTTCACTTACTTTGGCAGTATCTTTTCCAAGGAGGTACACATCTATAATGGGTTTGACACAGACATTGCCAGTGTTAGCTCAATATTTGGAGGGCTCCAAAAGAAAGTGTGGGAGAGAGAAGAGGTACTAGACTAACTAAATTGAAGGTTTAAAGAGCCATTGTGTTGACCTCATTGCTAAATGCCTGTGAAACCTGGACAGTCTACCAGAGCCTTGTCAGGAAACTGAATCATTTCCATTTAAATTGTCTTAGGAAGATTCTGAAGATCATCTGACAGGAGAAGATATCAGTCACTGAGGACCTTTCTTAAACTAAATTCCAAGCATTCAAATGTTACTGCAGAAAATGCAACTACAATGAGCTGGTCATGTTGTTAGAATGCCAGAAGTATGCTTGCCAAAAAAAGACTATTCCATGGAGAATTCACACAGGGCAAGAGCTCACAAGGGGGTCAAAAGAAACAATACTGGTCTCTCTTAAGACCTTTAGAATTGATCTTAAACAAGGGAGACACTAGTACAGGATTGCCCAGCATGGCATGCCCTCATCAGCAAGGGTGCTGTACTCTATGAGAAGGGCAGAATTGAAGCAGCTCAAAGGAAACATGACATATATAAGTTTAGAATACCCACCCCAGGTGTTCACATGGACTATTTGTGCCTGACCAGTGGTGGAGCATTCCAAGCTCACATTGGACTGATCAGCCACAGTCAGACACACTGTAAGTTATCTCAAACATATGATGTCATTTTGGTCTTCTTTGATAACAGACAAGAACCAACCAAACAACTACCCAGACAATTCTCTATCATTGTAAACTAGAGAAGATATATTGATAGAAAATGTTTCATTTTCATGGCAGTGAAATTGGGCTGCTAGGTAGTGCCATAGTACAGTGCCAGACCTGAAATCAGGAAGACTCATTTTTCTGAGTTCAAATCTGGTCTGTCATTTGCTGGCTGTGTGATCCTGGACAAGTCACTTCATCCTGTTTACCTCAGTTTCTTCATCTGTAAAATGAGCTGGAGCAACAACTAAAGTGAAATTACAAGTCCAGCCTCTCTCCTTCAAGTTGATCAGGTCCTTCTGCACAACCTTCTTCACATTTAAACCCAGGATTTGGAGTGACTCTGGCATCCTTGCTGTTCCTATTTCTAGACTCTGTATTTTCATTGGCTATTCCCTATGCTGGAATATTCTCCCTCTTCATCACTACTCTCCTGTCTGACTATGGAGGCAGGAAGTATGAATTCTAACTCTGTGACAGACTGATTAAAAGATTTGGATTCAGTTAATTCTCTCTAAGACTTAGTTTCCTTTTTTTTTTGTTAAAAAGCAATCCTGGTTAAGTGACTTGCCCAGGGTCAGACATATAGTACACATCAAAGGTCTGAGGTCAAATTTGAATTCAGGTCCTTTTGGCTCCAGGAATGCTGCTCTATCTACTGTGCTGCCTAGCTGGCCTCAGGTTCCTTTTCTGTAAAATGAAGGAATTGGACTAAATGACCTAGAAGGTGTTTTTCAGTTCTAATTTCTATCCTCTTAAATGAAATGGAATCAAATTTATGGAATCAAATCATAAAAATATGTGTTCTGAGGATGGGAACTTAATTCTGTCTGTCTCTTCTGCAATAAAATTTTAGCATGCCTTTTATAAATCAAGATTACAAATCCATCCAGATTTACTGAATAGTTCGATAAATTGGTTCTAAAAATCTCATCTGTTGCTGAAAGGAAGTTAGGTATTATATATTAGATAGATTTGAAGTCCAGAAGACCTGTGTTCAAATGCTTTCACAAACATGTTCCAGCTGTGTGGCTCAGGAAAATCATTTAACCTCTCTGAAGCTGGTTCCTCTTCTATAAAATGAAGGGGATTGGTTTCTTTCAGCAGTAAATCTTTGATCCTAATGATCCAATGGGGAGCTATCTAAGCTCAGAGAGGTTAGTCCTTGGATGAGAGATGTACTATTTATTGTTGGATGTCCACAGAAACCTTTCTGGCTCAGTACATAGATTTTGAGATTCCAAGATCACTTCCATGCTATATGGAGGAATCGGAATAGGACTCAAGTGGAGCTTGAATCACTAAAAAATTTCTATAGTTTCTTACATGTTTAATTCCCTGGTTCAATATATAGAAACTCCCTTTACCAAAGATCAGCCCTTACCCCTGCAACTTGTCTGAGACACTGACAAGTGAAGTGACCTGTCTGGATTAGGTTATAAGCCCCTTGAAGGTATATTCAATCTTGCCTTTCTTTGTATCTGCAGGATCTAGCATATTGTGTGCCACATAGTAGGCACTCAATAAATGTTTTCTGACTAATTGCCTAGATAGTGCCAGACTTGGAGTTTAAATGACCTGGGTTCAAATTCTTCTTTTCCACTTTACCAACTGAAAGATGAGGAGCAAGTTACAACCTTCTGATAACCAAGTTTCCTTAACTGTTAATAATAATAATAATAATAATAATAATAATTGGAAGAACATTTATAATATCAACCTCAACATTCCATGTTCAAATGGTATGAAGTAAGCAGAAGGGTTTTGCAAACTTTAAATAACTATGTATCATTTCTCTAGAACCTAGTATATTGTGGGTACTTAGTAAATGTTTGTTGAAATGAATTGTTGCTCTTAACTAACTTCTTAGCATTCTGTTCTCTTGTTACTTTTCCTTGAGAAATTCACAATGATTTTAATGCCCTCAAACTTCTTCTTTAAGTTAAAGTCCATTTTTTTATTAAATTTTTTTTTACTTTCTTCCAATTTTATCAGTGATACTTTATGACATTCCACAGTCTCTAAAGAATTAAAGCTGGGGGGTCACTCAGAAGGGAAGGAGAGGCACATGGTGGACATGAACAGGCCAAAGTGACATAAATATATAGGAAATGACATAAAGGAAATCATCAGGGAAATGTAGGATCAGATAAAAAGATATATCCATCATAAAGCAAAAGTAAAGGGTGATGGCTGTGTAGCCCATGTGCTCCACTGGTATCTGTGCAAAGTCAGGTGAGCTAAAGGATGCCGCCCACACCCATCCCCCAATACATCAGTGTACCTCTGAGATGGATTTAGATGAAGGCAAGGATAAGAGTCAGGTAGGATAGGCAGGCATGGATGAGAGCTATTGGAGGGCGGAACTATATGGATAAGATTACAGATTCCTCGAAGTTTCAAAGAAGTTGCCTTCCTGTTTACCCCATGCTCAGGATCCTGGCTCTGGCATTCACTCTTTCTCTCTGGTCTCCCTTTGCCAATACATTAATCAAGGTTCAATGAAAAATTTTCCTAGGAAAAGGGTTTTTAACCTGGTAACTCAACACTGAGGGAAATGGGATCTGTCAACTTAAAAAAAAAGATGTTTCAATTTGAGTTCCTTTTATAATCCTACATATTTTATGCATTTAAAAGTATGACCGAGGAATCTATCAGATTAACCAGAACACCAAAAGATCAATGACACACCAAAATGAAGAACCTCTGTTCTAGAAGTCTTGGGGAAGACTGCAGGGGTCTCTATGACTCTTGCCTTTTTTTTAGGAAAATCAGCTGCTGACATTACTAATTTAAAAGCCAGAATTCTTGACTTTTTTACACAGCCTCCCTAATTTTTAAACAGTGAAAAGAAATTCTAAATTTTAGTTGTAAGTCAATGAAAGTAAAGCTAAATTTTATCCCCTTTCCAAATTCCTAGACTCCCAAGAATCCATCCTTGGAATCCCAGTTTAAGAACACTTGATCTAAAAGGTTGTGATTAGTGTGGATTTATCCAATGAGTATATCTATGCTCTTTCCTGCATTTGCATGACTTCAATAAATCATAATTATGTGAATTTGGCAAAATCCAGTTAATCACACAAGCATGGTGTTTGACCCAATTCAATTTCATTATTTAAGACCAAAGACCTAAAAGAAAATTAATAGCATCAATTATATGTTCAACCTCCCACACCAGACCCATAGGTTAAGACTCCCTCATAATACAAAGAAGCATTCCCCTTAATCTCTCTAAGCCATTTCATTTAAGGTCTGAGGAATAGGGGAGGATCAATGTCCAGAATAAAGAGGGGAAGGGGAAATTTGGGAGTAGCCCTTTCCCTCATTCACTATATCTGGTGGCGCCCTCTAAATCTACCCTTTCACTACTTTCTGGCATGACTTAATGTGTGAACAGCCTGTATAGGACTCTAACTGCTCCTTGAAGTTTATTCATTGCTAATAGTGGGGGAGATTGTAGTCAAAAGCAGGCTAGGAATAAAGAAAGATAACTGGAATAATAATATTGGATAATATATATGTATATATATGACAGCTAGTTTGGAAACAGAAAGAGTTCTTCCTGAGCATAAATCTGACTGGTCTCAGACACTAACTGTGTGACCCTGGTCAAGTCATTTAACCCTTTTTACCTCAGTCTCCTCATTTGTAAACTGAGCTAGAGAAGGAGGTGGCAAACTACTCCAATATCTCTGCCAAGAAAATTCCAAAAGGGAGTCACAAAGACTTGGACACAACTTAATAACAACAAATATTTATATAGAAGTTTAAAGTTAGCAAAATCATCTCATTTGATTCTTATAAGGGAGATAGGTGGTAGTTAGGAGGTAACTACTGCTATTGTCTTTATTTCATAGATGAAGAAAGTGAGGCTCAATGAGGTTGTGCCACTTCCAAGATAGTGTGTAAAGCAGAATTTGAATTTGGGTTTTCTTGATTCTAAGTCCAATGCTCATCCATTATGGTTTCTCATTTTGACTTTTAAAGCCTAAATACTCTCAAGAGGAGACAAAACTAGTGGATTTCCTTGGAGAAGAAAGTATGAAATTAAGTGCTACTCTAGTTGTAGTTAATAAAGAGGCAGGTTGATGAAATCCAAAGTGGTCAGGGAAGGTTTCCTAGAGAAAGTGAAATCTGATTTAGACCTTGGAGAATGAGTAGATCTTGGAGAACCTGGGATGATAGTTGAGGTCATTCTACCAGGGGCAAGGGTTGGGATGAAGAGAAAGCTGAAGGTCAGAATATATGGGGTTTGGAGGAGGAGGAGGAGGAAAAAAAGGGTTTGAGGTTCTCAGGAGGTAGCAGGAGAGAAGATTGGACAGGAAGGATGGGGTGAGATAATGGAGGGCCAACATTGGTAGGATGGATGTAAATGATTCTAGCTTATATAGTGAGGAATGCACTTAAGCATAGTGCATTAACTTTAAAATTTTTATATTTCTCTGACATTCTAGAAGAGTATAAAAGGTTAGAAGGAAATAAACAGCAGGTTCCCTTCCCTTCCCCCCCACCCACCCATTTTTTAGTTTGGAATTTGTTCAGATGATACTGGTTTTAAACATTGGTAGAATACGTCACCTTCAGGGTGTGGTTTAAAGGGCACTGATCATAGATCTCTCTCCCACTGTCCTGGTTGGAGCTCCTAAGTGTTAGCAATTTACATCTGTGCTTCCTCTTTGTCCTTTTAAAAAAATGTACCTCCCCTCTGAGCTCCCCCTAGCACACCCAGAGAAGTATAACATATCATGAGACCACATATCACAGTACTATTTAGTTGGTGACAAGAGGAAAGGGAGAAAAGTGTGATCAAGTAATCAACAAACATTTATATTAAATATGTCAGAAATGTGCTCATTTTTTGGAATACAGAGAATGAATTCTCTGTAATGGAGAAAGAAAGAGGAGAGATAAAAGGGGAATGGAGACAGACTATTTGCAGGGAGTATGACAGAGTTAGGAGAGGAATAAAGGCAAGACCAGTCTGGACATCCTCCCTCTTCTAGGAGGAATCAGTCAATCAGAGAATGAGCCACAGGGTCTGAGCTACTTCTAGGGTGAAGAAGATTGAGGACCATGGTGGAGATTCAGAGAATATGGAGTGTCTCCTGGAAAGAATAAATCCATCAAACTGTTCATTATTCTACAATTACCAGAGCCAAACATCTCTGGCTCCACTTTGAGTATGTGAGAGGCAATGAATCTGATGATTTGGGTTAGGCCTGTGCTGGAGCAAGCATGAATCTGCTAAGGTGAATTAACTGATAACTTTTCAGTATACGCATTTACATCTCTGAAAAAGGCAAAGGTGTTGATTTATTGGTTGATCAGTGATCTCAATTCAAGAAACCGATGTAAAAAATAATATGAATGCAGATTAAGCTTAAAAGTGTATTTGAGTTTTCAGAGAACAAGTTGTTAAACTTTTACCAGCTCACATCTGCTTTCACTCTCTCTATCTCAAAGTCTATATGCTTTTTCCCATGATGGTGGTATAGAAGACTGGAGTGATCCAGATGTGGATAGAGCAGAGGTGTCAAACACATGGCCAGCAATACTCCCAAGAGAGGCTGAACCAGATTAAAATGTAATTGGGAAATATTTAACAAAATAAATAAAAATACAGTAAAACATAGATAACTTGACATTTTAAAACTAAGTCAATATGCCATGGACAAAGCTCCTTAAGCATGAATTAATGGCCCCTTTGCTATTTTTTTTTTGATACCACTGGTAGAGACTATCAGATGTGTAGAAGAGAACTAAGGCAGGATCAAGCCACCATGATTCAAGTTCCAGATGTCTTGGATTATTTGCTAAGCAGATAGTTTTTCAAGGTTTGACCTTCACTGTGGATGAAATCTGATCCTCAAGTTAGAAAGGCAAAGGAAATTAGTTTATAGATCTAGAAGAAATCCCAGAGGCTATTTAAGCCAAACCTCTTATTTCACAAATGGGAAAACTGAGGTACAGAGAGGTGGGTTTTTTTTTGGTTTTTGTTTTATTTTTGATTTTTTAAGGGACTTGCCCAAGGTCACTCAGTTAGGAAAATGGCAGAGGTGACATGAACCAAAGTCCTCTGTCTTTGAAACCAATATAAGGCTTTGTCCACCTGCCAATGATAATTTGGTCAGTTCAAGCTTATGTCCCAAGGTATTGAAGAGGCACCTGTCCCTCCCTTTAAAAGTCTGGGGTGGGGGGGGATGAGTGGGAGGGTGTGGATTTCACAGTTGTCTGTTTTTGCCCTGCTAAGACAGAGGGGAAGGACATGGAACCATTTACTCTCCATTTTTCAAGGTCAGTCTCAGGAAGATGAGTTTTTAAGTCTCATATTATCAACTTCTGGTCAGGAAAATCTTGGGCTTGAACAAAATTAATTAGACTTGCTGAAAATAAAAAAATCATAGTTCTTCTCCCCTTTCCCTATGTTCCTATTTCCTAGTCAGAAAGACCTTTTCTCTCTAAAAAACTCCAAACAACATGAACAGCAAAAAAAAAAAAAAAATCTGCCACTAGTCTGTCTCTGATATTTAAAATTCAGTCATTAGAGCTTCATTCTTTTGGTGTGAGAAAACGAGATCAATTCATCAACATTTTAAAAATGAAATTCTGTTTTATCAATTAACAAATGCAATTCATCTCCATTTTGGTTTTTCCCCCACCCACAAAAGAAAAACAGGATTCCTTTTACCAATAGCATAGTCAAACAAACCAAATTTCTAAGCATTTATTAGGCATCTATGATGATATTAGGCACTGAACTAGGGGCCTGGGAAATAAGTACAAAGAATGAAGCCATGCCTGTTCACAAGGAGCTTACAGAATCCCTGCTAAAAAGCAATGATTGATGAAGAAGAGGCATCTTTTGACTGTCTTGTTCTGTTCTGTTTCAAAGTTTCAAAGCCTATCTTCTTGGGAAAGGAGTTGTCCCCTTTAAGAGTGGGCCTTCTGGAGCTAAGACCAGGCACTAAAACTGTCTGTAGTGATTATTAGGAAGAACAATTATATACAGATGGAGGGGAAGTATCAGGAAAAGGTTGGGGGTGGACTTATAAAGAATTAGTAAAACAGCTATACAACTTGCAGTTGATTGGGAAAATAGCACCTGAGGCATCCTCTCTTTGAGGGTTTCTTCACTGCTTCAAAGCCTGAGGGTGTACCCAGAGACTTTGGAGTGTTAAGAAGACATTTTATTTTATTTTATTTTTAAATGCTATTTTTTTTAAATTTTATTTTAAAATTAAACATAATATACAAAGACCACAAGTGGATCAGATGTGCATATCCATCCAGATACATGTGACCCATGCTGAACACAAGCCTAGAACCATAATCCAGAGCAAACTTGAGTCAAAAGACCTGAATTCAAATCTTGTCACAGCTGCTTATGGAAGCTGTGTGATGTTAGATAGCTCACTTTACCTCCCTGGGCTTCAGGTTCCTCATTCTTCCTTGTCTAGTTATTTTTAGTGCCTTTAGTATTCCAGCTGTTGAGCTTGCTTTACATCACTTCAAATAGTTATGACCATATTTCATTGTGTGCTTCACTTTTGTCACTTTTATGGAAGTAAAACATTCTACTCCATTAATATACAATAATTTATTCACTCCTTCACTCAGAGTTGTTCAGTTTTGTTTTATATTTTGCTGTTATAAGTAGCATAAATTGTCTATTTTTGTGTCAATTTTCTCTCAACCATAGTTGAGAAAGGTATTTCTTTCCCTTTTCCATTAATTGGGTTATAATACAGCCTTTTATTTCTAACTCCTATTTCAGTATAAAAATACTAACCATTGAACTGCTAGATTGAAAGGTATGTTTATTTTTACAACTCATTTGTTGTTTATTTGCTTTTCAAGATGTTTTCAGGACTCTATAATCTTATCAGTATTGTGTCTGAGCTGGTGTTAGAATGGTTCTTATATTGTGTTTTGAAAGGAGGCAAGTGAGCCTTCATTAGGGAAGAGCAGTGTGATTCTGGGGAATGTTTGCCTAATGATCCTCCCTGTTTTTTGTGTTTGCATAAATTTTGCATGTGTCACTAGGGAAATTCTTATGTAACAAGTGATAGTTGGTCCCTGGAGGTTCTAGCTTGCATATATCTAATGTCTGGAAAAGCTTGGCTTTATCATATGATCAAGAACATATATATTCTGACATCTGAACCCTTCCTTGAACACTTTGAAGACTTGGATATGGATGACATTTTTAAAAATTTTCTTGAATTTTAATTATGAATTTGACAAACATAAAAAAATATGAACAATGTCATATGTAGAGAATAGAAAAAGAGTTGTGGCATAGGGGATGGAGGACTGCCATCAAAGATAGGAAGACTTGGGTTCAATTCTCACCTACAACATGTACTGGTCTTGTCTGTGTTTAAGCTCTTCAGAAACTCTCATTCTTCGATGTCATCAATCCTCTTTGAAAGTGAAGGATCACTACCAACAAGAAGGTTATAAGTTGCAGAAGAGGATTTGAACTGCTTTTTTTGGCAGGGGGGAAGAGTTTCTTATATCAATAAATCACAGGTCCAGTCTATTCCTGTTTGTGGTAGGAAGGAGGAGTATATATTAAATTGAACATGATATGGAAACAATGTAAAGACTAACAGACTGCCTTCTGTGAGGGCTGGAGGGAGAGGAGCAAGATTGGGGGAAAAATGTAAAATTCAAAATAAATATATAAATTAATAAAAAATAACTAGCATGTAAATATGTTAAATATAAATGAACATGTACTACTATTACCAGACTTTTTGCCACTTTGGGGAGAGGGAGGGAAGGAGGTGGAAGAAAAATATGTAACATAAACTTTCAAATGGATGAATATTGAAAAACTAACATAGCATTTAATTGGAAAAATAAAATAAAATGTCAATTTAAAAATAAAAAAAAATAAATTGAACATGATATTTACAATGTCACTGCTTCTCTATCCCCTTCTTATTCTCCCTCACTTTCTTATGTGTATTTTTAAATGTTTAATAAATACTTTTTTCTTTCTTTTTTGATATCATTTTTAACTTTCTCCCCCCATTAATCTCCCCTCTAAATAACAAAAGGTCTCTCTTGTAATATGTACAAGCAAAACAAAGCTACCCCCTGGCCTTGTCTGAAAATGTCTCATTCTGCACCTACAGCCTATTACCTCTGTGCCAAGAAGTGGGAAAGAAGAATTACTGTCAGTCTTTCAGTTGTGGTTGGTCATTGCATTGATTCTAGTGCTTAGGAATTTCACAATTATTTTCCTTTTCCTTGTTGTAATCATTATAATAAGGTATTTTCTTGATTTTGTTCACTTCATTTTTATAAATTCATAAAAGTCCTCCTAAGTATTTCTAAATTAATCTCTCCAATTGTTTCTTATGGCAAAAATTCTACATATCCATATTCCATAATTTGTTATTCAGTCATGTCCTAATCATTTTGATCCAAGGATCATACTATCCAACAGGGTTTTCTTGGGAAAGATACTATAGTGGTTTGCCATTTCCTTCTCCAGTGGAAAGGCACTAGGGTTAGGGATTAGGAAGGGCTTCTTGGAGAAGATGGTGCTATATTGGGACTTGAAGGAAGCCAGGGAAGACATGAAGTAGAGATCAGGAGAGATAGTATTCCAGGCAGAAGGAGAACCGTTGAAAATGTTCAGAGCTGAGAAAATGTCTGTTCAAGAAACAGCAAGGTGGCCACTGCCACTGGATTGAAGAATACAATCAATTATCTAGATTTCTGTAAAAGATTGTTTTTAGTTGTATTCAGAGAATTCCTATATGTGTCTTAGTAGGTGAGCTTCCAAATATTTTATACTCACTACAATTATTTTGAATATTATTTCTTTTTTTAAAACTCTTTCTTAGGGATACTAATATACAAAAAGGCTGATGATTTTGTGAATGTATTTTATAATTCACCATTTCAATGAAGTTAGTATTTTAATGAACAATTAAGCTATCATGCCATCAGCAAAAGTCAAAATTTTATTTACTTTTATTTAGAAGTTCTTTGTTTATTCTGTTAATTTCTTTATCTTGTCTTATTTCTATTGCTAGCATTTCTAGAATTATGCCAAGGAAGAGTGGTGACAATTAATATCCTTGCTTCATTCTTGATCTTCTAAGAAAAGTCTTTAGAATTCTCTAGCTAGAGAAAATGATTTCTCTTGGTTTTGGTTAACTACTATTTATCATATTAAGGAATGGGATATTTGTTCTATGCTTTTAGGTTATTTTCTTTAACATAAAGGGGAATTGCATTTTGTTGAAAGCTTTTTCTCCATACATTGATGTAATCATATGATTTTATTGATTTTGGTATTATAATATAGTCTGCTGCTATAGTTGTAGTTTCCCTAATATTGAACCAGTATTGATTCCTGGTAATATAGTGGTAAAATCCAACATGGTAGCATTCTATAATATTTTTGCTATATCATTATAACCCTTTATACTTAGCAATATCAGAGATGATGGTTGATAGTTTTCCTGATATCTGGACCATATTTGTCTTATAGGAGGAGCTGTACATGGTTGAGAATATGTATATTACTTTAAATTCCCTTTCAGTGATCATAAAGATCTATCAATATCAATTTTTAAAATATCTATTCAAGTTCTGAACTTCTTGTTAATCTTTTATTAGATTTGTCTAGTTCTGAAAGGGTATTACTATGAGAAAGGTAGAACCACAGATTCAGGGCATGGGTCACTATCTAGAGTAGGGATCAAAGGAGACAGGAAATCATAATTTCATGAAAGGTAGGGATTCTTACATTTTTTTGTGTCATAGATTTTTTGCCATTCTGAAGAAGGGAACTCTTTCTCAGAGTAATTTTTTAGATGCATTAAAAAATCATAATGTTACAAAGAGAATCAATTAAATTGAGATAAAGATGTCTTTTGTCATCTGATTTTTGGATCCCCTGAAATCTATTTAAGTTTGGGGGTTTGTGAATCCCTGCCATAAGATCACCAGGGTCCTTTAGTAGAAGTACTATAATTAGAGAGGAATGTCAAAGAAAGAAGGGAAGGAGTTCAAAGAACTTAAGTTTTGGGCTCTTCTTAGAGAGAGATACAGGCTGGGTCTTCAATACCATCCTCAAAGTCCTCTGACATTTGGATACTGGTGAGAGCAAGTTAAAAGGTTCATTCACCAAAGTTCAAGTGTTCAATCTTTGGGAAAGAGTAGGGGTATCAGCATAGCAAGAGGGCAGATTCTGGGTTAGAATCTAGATGACCTTTAGTAGAGAGAACTCTAAGTGCAATTTCTTAGAATTTTGGTCCTGAATCTTTCTTCAATCAATCTGTCCTTCATGCTGAAAGACACTATCATGCACAAACTTTCTGATGTCCATTTCCTAGAGTTAATCCTGTCATCTGTATAATCAAGACCAATCTGACAAGAGATAAGGCTTGCCTTTCTTCCTCTTCTTTCAATACTCTTGGGGTAATTATCTAGTTGTATTGATTCCCCTTCCCCATCTCATCATGGCAACTCCTACTAGGCAACAGTACTTGATCTCAACCTTTCTCTCCATCATTATCAAAATATATTTTCTTTGTATCTTAGCTCCTTGGGGCTCTTTTCTGTGCTAGAGAGGAGCTAAAAAAAACATCTTTATTGTGTTTCAGGATTATTATATGCTAATGTTTCAGGTAATACGTATTTTTAACAGGCACTTTCTAATGTTAATGCCTTTAACCCCAAGGAATCAGTCCTAGCTCTGTATGACCTTAGGCAAATCATTTGCCTTCTCTGAGCCTCAATTTTCCCCTATGTAAAATGAGGAGTTTGTACTAGATCAATTCTAAAGTCCTTTCAGCTTTAAAATTCTGTGAGTCTATGAGCTTTGGCTAAATAATGAGAATGGACAAGGCATAGAGGAGAAGGACCAGGCAAAGGCTAAGACATGAATTTTAGTAAGTTTAAGTTTTGTTTGTATAGCTTTCTAATGTTTGCAAATCACTTTCTCCACAACAATTTAATGAAGTGGGTAATTCAAGTATTATTCTTCCATTTCACAGACTGTGAACTGAGTTGCTGGGGTCAAGTGATTTGCCCATGTCCCTCAGTTGTTAAGTGTCTGAGTATAGATTTGAACTCAAGATTCCTGGGTTTAAACTAGTGACTATTTACTCCACCATGCTGTCTTTGATAGCACCTGCTAGAGGAGATATCTCCTTCTCCCCCCTCTAAATCCCCAACTTTGAGAACATAGAACCCACCAAAACTGAGACAGGGGATTAACCTCATTTAGGTTAGTTTTGCTACTTGGATCTCAGTCAACCCAGGGAGATCTGGAGAAGAAATCTAGTTAAATGCTTGTGGTTTGACAGATTGGCATGTTCCTGTCAGGGCTGCTGAGGAAGTCTGACTCCAGGCGCTAATTGCCTGGGCTGCCTTCATCTGGAGACCAGGCCCATCCTCAAGCCTATGCATATGCATATTAACTGACATCCTGTCCCTTAAATTATCCTAATGGAGGAAATTATCCACAGCCAGGACATTAAAGGCAGCAGGCTGTCGTCTTGTCCAGAGCATAATATGGCCAATAACAATTTTGATCTTTTCTTGGGTTATACCTTGCTAATGAGCAAATCCATCAAAGGGTCAGATGGGGAGAGCAAGTCTTGGCACTAAATGAGGCTATCCTTTTAGAGCAGGGATGGGCCACCTAAGCAACATTCTCAGAATAAATGAAACAACAAATAAAGGAGTATCATCTAGTAAAGAAATAGGGGAAATAAAGGTAGAAGCCCTAAAATAGAAGATTTTAGAAGTGAGAGATGGAAGAGAATTTAAAGATTTTGATACCACCCATCCTATCATACAGATGAGGAAATTTAGGTTTAGAAAGGTTATATAACATGGTCTTTGTTATACAAGTAGCAACTTGCAGAGTTAGGATTTGAACCCAGATTTCCATAACTTAAAATCCAATGTTCTTCCAATTATACTACATTAATGTATCTTAAACCTACACTTTTAGACTTCCCATGCTAATCAGCATGGATCCATTTGAATGAACCCTAATAGAAATCAAGCATTGGGCCTGAATTAGATTGAAGGAGGTTCTATAAAAAATCAGGCAGAGGGCCAAAGAGAAACAATTGGTAGTTTCAAATAAATTCAAAAAGCTCTGCATCTCCCATCACTTCTATTTGGCGTTTCTCTGTGACTGGTAGGGGCAGAAGTGGGGAAAGGGCTTCAATTATTCTGATCAAGGACTTAAATGATCAGAAAAGGAAGTTGTACTGTCATGCAGTGAGAATAAGAAAAATACAGGCAACCCGAGTGTTATGATGAAATTACTGAGATAAGAGAAACCTCATTTGTGAATGAAAGATGGAAAGATATAGATGACAGTCATGGGGTAAGAAGTGAAAGAAAGAAATCTGCCACTGGAAGGAGTATCCATGTAAACGAAATGTCAGTTTTAGTGTTTTCTTAAAGGACCTTTCAATCTTCTTTTGGTTTTCTCTTGGTGGACACATAGGAGTGGCTTAAATCCTTGGAGACCAAGAAGTTGAGATCCTTACTGATGAAGCACTTTCTCTCTCTCTCTCTCTCTCTCTCTCTCTCTCTCTCTCTCCCATCAAATCAGACTTTAGCTCTCTATTTTTCTCTTTCTCTCTCATACAGTTTCTCCTTTTCTCTATCTCCCTGATATCTCTCTCCCTCTCTTCATTTTTCTAATATTACTCCCATGATATTGAACTCTCTCCTGTAATAAAAAATGAAACAAAATGATAAAGTGACCTCATCTGACAGTGTATGCAACATTCCATACCTAGAGCTACCACTTTTCTACTGAGAATTAGTTAAATACGTTTCATCATATGTCCTCTGGAACCAATTGCACCATTACAACTAATTTAAATTAGATTGACTGGTATTGGTTCCCTGACCCAATTCCCCTTTTAAAATAAAAACTTATTTATTTTTATATCATCAGAATTTCTCTCAGCATCCTCCCTCTCTTCTGCTAGAGTCATTCCATATAACAAATAATATTTTTTTGTTTTTTGCAAGGCAATGTGGGGGGTGTTAAGTGACTTACTCAAGTCACATAGCGAAGTAATTATTAAGTATCTGAATTAGGATTTGAACTCAGGTCCTCCTGACTCCAGGGCCAGTGCTCTATCCACTGCACTACCTAGCTGCCCCATAAATAATATTTTTTAAAAAGAAGAAAAAATCAGTAAAAATGTTCAATACATTGAAAAAGTTTGAAAACATGTACAATGTTCAGTCCTCATGGACTTCCCACCTTTGCAAAGGAGTAAGTGAGTTTAAGGTGTCTTTTCACATCTCTTTTTGAACTATGCTTATTCTTTGTAATTTTACAATCACTTTAGATTGTTTTGTGATTGTTATTCATTTTATGTTGTAGTCCTTGTATATATTTCTTGATACTGCTTACTTCATTCTGATATCCTTCAGTATCTACTGCAGAAAAGACTTCCTTCTTTCATGTTCTTAAATTGATTGAAAGCTTTCTTAGATGTATATGGCCAGCTGGTCTGGAGATGTGGTCTATAGTGTTTCCAGCTGAATGAGGAAGGGAGACATATACTGAATATTCAGTTATTGTGGAAAACAGTAGCTGCAGTAATGCTGGGTAGTGCCTGGGGCTCTGGGGATTTCTAAGCTCATTTTGTAACATTAGGGACACAATATCATCTTTTCTATAACACCATGTCATAAGGACCTTTCCCCAACAACCCAATATGGGATAGAGTCTAGGTCCAATGTTCAGTTATTTCATCAAGAATATTGTGATTCTGTACAGAGAAGAGATCAATGGTTATGTATGAGGTGCTACAATGTTGGGCTGATCCATCAGGGGATATGGGCTGGGGGGAGACATTATACTTGGATATGTTCCCCATTCATAGCACCTGGAATTAGTATTGACTTGATGAATAAAGGATTTGGAAGGAAGATGAGGTCAAAACTTGCCTCAGTCATTTACTAATTATGTGATTCTGGACATTGCCTCTTACCTGCTATTTCTCTCAATTTCCTCATCTGCAAAATGGGGAAAATAATACCATTTACCATAATTTATATGTAATGAAGCTACTCTTCTACCTTCTATATGAAAAGATAGCACTAATTACCAATAATGGCAGTTCCCTGAGAGCAAATATTCAGCTTGTGATCCAGGGTGCTGTGTCACCCTTGGAGTAGAAGGAGTTGCTGCCCATGATGGGAAGCAATATTGAGCAATAATATCAGGAAAGAAGGGTAGGGGATTCTGTTTAATGTACTGACCTCAGAATGAGAACAGGAGTAGAATGCCTTCAGATTTCCAGACAAATGCATATTCTAAGCCAGTGTTGCCCTTGGCAACTATATCTCTCTCCAAGTAAGTCAAATCTTTTCTGATTAAGATACTTTGAGCTCCTTTGACTTCCTCATTATTGCAAGTGTCAGTTTATGTTAGTTTATGTCAGTTATATTTCCAAATGAAATTATTGTGATCAGTATCTATATCCTTCCTTCCATTCACCTCCCTATTTTGGGGACCAATAATTCATTTTAATAGGTCATGTTGGAGTTGTTTTCATTGTATACCATTCCCTTTTCTCATTTTTTAATACCTTCTAACTTTGTACTAGCTTTGACTCTGGCTTTATTAAGTTGATGGTCTGACTGTACATAGTGATCTGAATCAGGAATGATTCCAGTATCACAAATAAGTCATTTTCTATCTGTTAAATAGAATAAATTTCATCCTCTGTGATGTTATTCAATGTACATCAAGTTGTGCTTTATTCTTTCCTTGAAGAAAAAAAATCATATATATAATTATGAAGCTTTTCTATAGACTACAAATCTTTACTCTTCTTTTATTCCTGATCCATAATCTTCAGTATCTTCACCTATTCTTAACAGAACTGTTTGCACAACAATAATAGATAATGTTGGTATATAGAGAGGCAACTTGACATAGTAACTAGAAAGTCTTGTATCCAGAAAGACCTCTTTCCTCTAACAAATACTAGCTTGTATTACTCTTGGTAAATTACTTAGTCTCTCTCTAAGAAACACTAAGACTATAGATTGCAGAGAAGATGCCAAGCTGAACTAGTAAAATACCTGAAAATTCTTTATACAAATGAAATCTCAGGTTTATTTTACATTCATCCATGCATTCTATAGTTTGCTCAGTTATTCTTCAATTGATTGTCATTCTCTTTGTCTGCAGTTAATTCGCTACCAAAATGAATTACTGTGAAAATTTTGGTACATAAGGAGCCTTTTTTTCCTTTTTTCTTTCTTTGCTGTTTATTCTCAGGGGGTTACTAAGAGCCTAAGACAAAGGAAAAAAAGATAGTTTAGTGACTTTTCTTACATTTAATCAGGAACTGCTTTCTAGCCATGATGCTCCATTTTTAACTGCTTCATATTTTTGTCGTTTGATGTATGCTATAGAAAGTATTACTATCCTATAAAATGAAGCTAAAATGGATAACATAATAAATGAAAGACTTGGGGGGCAGCTATAGAATTATATAGAATCTAAATATTTCATTTAGATTTTAAAGATCTGTTGCACAAGAGGTTCCTGGGTTACTTTACTAGATACCTCCTAGCTGACAATAGTTAATTAATAAATTAGTTTTGTCATTTGACCGATGCTGAATTCACTACCATTTAGCCCATATCTCTTTGTATCTTTTCTATAAGTATAGCATGAGAAACTTTGTAAAATATCTGACTGAAATTTAAGTATGCTATGTCTACAATGTTACCCTGATCTCCAAATCAGAGTTTGTTGCTGTTGTATAACAGTTGTTTGAGTTATGACTGACTCTTTGTGACCCCATTTGAGATTTTTTTGGGCAAAACTACTGAAATGATTTGTCATTTCTTTTTCTAACTCATTTTACAGATGAGGAAACTGAGGCAAACAGGCTTAAGTGATTTGCCTGAGGTCACACAGCTAGTGAGTATCTGAGACTGAATTTGAACTCAAGAAGATAAGTATTCTGATTCCAAGCCCAGTGCTCTATCCAATCAAGGTTAACCTGTTCAAAAAGGAAATGAGGTAATTCTGGCTAATTGTTGACTTTTTAATAATCACTGCCTCCCTTTTTAAAAGCTTATAAAATGTCCTTCTAATAATATGCTATAGAACTTGGCTAGGAATAAAAATTATACCCATTGATTTATAATTTGCAGGCTTCCCTTCTTTTGGAAATCTGGTCTTTTGTCCTTCTGTCTTTTTCAAAGATTATTGATAGCAACTCAGAAATCTTTCAGGGTCAGTCCTTTCACTACCTTAGGATGTAATTGGTTGAGGGGAAAAGTCTTTAATTGTGGCTTTCTCTACTTTCTCTCTGTGCTTCTCTTGCTAATTCAATCCTTCCAAGAAGAAACTTGGCTGCTGCCTAGATTTAACTCCCACCACTCAACAGCTTGTCCCTTTCCCCTCACTCCCCACCCACCAAGTCCATGTGTCCTGTCTCTCCTTGAGCCAAACAAAGAAACATTGGAATCACATTCTAAGTTTCCTTTCACAGTGACTACTTTTTTTCCAATTTGAAGAGAGTTTACTCTGGCAACAAGACTTTCACACTACTCACTGCTCCCCCTCCTCCCTCCACATATTTGTCTCATATAGATCACCTATTAACTAAAGTTAATGCTGTCACTTCATACTTGTCTTTGACAGTTCTAAAAGGGGACTTTCCTTTGAGCACTATAAAATGCTCATAAATACAACAATTTTTTTCCTCAAAATTATACAGCAGTTTCCTCACATATAAATGCCAAATGTAGCTTACATTTATATAACACTTTAGAATTTGGAAAACACTTTGTGCAAATTATCTCATTTGATCATTACAACAATTTTGTAAAGTTATGCTATTTTTTACTTACTGACAGAGAAACTGAGGTGCAGCAAAGTTAGGCTTATCAGGGAAATATAGCTATATAGGAAGTAATCTGAAGTGAGGTATGAATTCCCAACTGACTGACTCCAATGTTAAGTCCCCTGTACACTACCTTGTTGCCTCAGTGCTCTAGAAACTAGAAAGAGATAATGGTGAGCTGTGATGGTCTGAGAAGATTTTAAAGAGAAGATTGGCCTGCATTATTTCCCTCTATGAGTTAGTTTCATGACCTGTAAAAATGAATGAATTAATCTACCAGATTATAGACCTAGAGTTGGAAGGGACTTCAGAGGCTATCTCATTCAACCCTCTTGTTTTACAGATGAGAAAAATGAGGCCCAGGGTTCTATACAGAAAGTAAGCATCCAAGATGAGATTTGAACCCAGGTCTTTTGATTCCAGAAAAAGGGTTTTTTCCCATTGGTATACCATGACTATTTGATTTATTAATATATATAATATTATTAATTATTAATATATAATGGAGAAAGGTCAGTTATTAAGATCATAATTGTATTTTAAAACATTATTTTATTTTTCCCCAATTACATTTATAATTTTAATATTCATTTTTTAAAAAGTTTTGATTTTCAAAATTCTTCTCTCCAACCCTTACATCTTCCTCCCTGAGATAGTAAGCATTTTGATATAGTTAATATATGGTCAAGCATATAAACCATATTTCTATATCAGTTATGTTGTGAAAAAACATAGAGGGAAAAATATTAAAAAAAACATAAAGTGAAATACAGTATGTTTTGATCTGCATTCAATCTCTATTAGTTCTTTCTCTGAAGTATAACTTTTTTATCATGATTCCTTCGGATTTGTTTTGGATCATCGTATTGCTGGTAATAGCAAAGTCATTTACAGTTGATCATTGTGCAATATTGCTATTGCTGTGAACAATGTTCTTTTGGTTCTGTTCACATAACTTTGGATCAGTTCATTTAAGTCTTTTCAGGTTTTTCTGAAATCAGCCTGCTCATCATTTCTTATAGCAGAGTAGTACATTACAATCATATACCATAACTTGTTCAGTCCTTCCCCAATTGATTGTTATTTCCTCAATTTACATTTTTTGCTGCCACAAAAAGAGCTGCTATAAATATTTTTGTGACAATAAATCGTTTTTCCCTTTTCTTACATTTCTTTGGGATACAGACCTATTAGTGGTACTGATGGGTCAAAAGTATATACAGTTTTATCATCCTTTGGACATAATTCCAAATTGTTCAAGATAGTTGAACCAGTTCCCAATTCCACCAATATATTTATTAGTCAGACCAAAGGTTCTTAACTTTTTTGTGTCATGGGTTCCTTGGGCAGTCTGGGTGAGCCAATAAGGCCTGTTTCAGAATAATGTTTTTAAATGCATAAAGTAAAATATAAAGGATTATAAGAAAATTCAATCATACTGGAATATAATTATCAAAATGTATTTTTTTAAAAAACCCATGGACCCCAAGTTAAGAACTCTTTGTCTAGATAAGGAGTAGGGAACTCCTAATGTGGAATCTCTCCACCCAAGGAGATCAGCAATATCACTACTAGTTCTATATTCCAAACATGAACAAAAATTGATCAGTTTTGTCACACTTTGGATATAGTTCCAAAGTGATATCTAGAATGGTTGGATCACTTCACAACTCCACCAACAGCATCTTAATGCAATATCATAATTTCCAAGTAAAAGAAATGACCTTATTAGCACTTCAAAATGTCTGGGCACACCTTCAGGCTTCTTTGTCTTATAGCCAGAGTGAAGAAGTGCTTGATGTTGGGATGCCTTAGGTCTCCATCAAAATTGCTAATAGGATGGCTTGATGGTACAGTGGCTAGAGCACTGGCCCTGGAGTCAGGAGTCCCTGAGTTCAAACCTGGCCTCAGACACTGAATAATTACCTAGCTGTGTGGCCTTGGGCAAGCCACTTAACCACATTTTGCCTTGCAAAACCTTAGAAAAAACCCCAAAACTGGTAATGACCATTTTCCCAATCTGCTGCAAGTTGCATAGTTGCTTTGCTAATTCTTTGTAAGCTCTCCCTCTGCTTTTCTAATGCTTCCCCTCCATTTGTATATAATTGTTTTCCTTAACAATCTACAGACAGATCTCCCACAGTTTTAGAGCCTGAAATTGGCTACAAATGATCCACTCTTAAAGGGATCAATGCCTTTCCCAAGGACATATACTTTTGGAATTAAAGACTGGAGATACTTGCCTAAGGTCACACAAATGGCAATTAACAGAAGACTATCTGGAATGACTTGAGGCTCTCTATGTTCCTAGATTCTGTGCAATAGACTTTTGGAGCTAAGCAAATGGCAACCAAAAGAAATGATGACAGAGATGACTCCTTTATACACAGAAAAAAGGAGGAAAAGGAAACTCCAAATATCTGGAAAAATCAGTCAGGCCTTGTTTTTCAGAGTAAAAGTAATCAGAGTAAATGAAATGCCAGAAAGAGTGAGGGAATGTTGGACTGGAACCTTTCAGAAGGCTTTAGTAAATATCTCTGTCTTTCAAGATATGGCAAAATAAAAACTAGGATCAAAAAATGTGAGACTGAAATATGATATTCACCTTGGAAAACACCTGGAGAGAAGTTGCTTTAGGAAAATACTCTCCCTTATTTGGGGAGGCTGGTTTGGAGGCTAAAGAGGGAAGCAAAGTTTAGCAATATGTTCTTAGACTTTCTCCTACGAGCTTGGACTCCCTCGCTCCTCCTCCTCCTGAGGCCTTTCTCCTAGATTAACAGAGTTCTGTACTCCAACTCTTACGTCTCAGAAAATCATATAAAAAGAATGGGTGGGGTAAAGTAGTGAGTAGGGTACTGAAAGTGATTGAAATCCTAAATCAGATTTTTATTAGTCATGCTATATATAACTTTTCTCTGTTGTTTCCTCATCTGTAAAGTAAGGGTTTTGGATTTGATGACAAGGAAGATCCCTTTCAGCCTTAAATATATGATTCTATATATAGATTCTCTCTCTCTCTCTCTCTCTCTCTCTCTCTCTCTCTCTCTCAGAGAGAGACTGTCTACTTTGGACAGTCAATTCAACATAAATTGATTATTAGGCCTATCATGTGAAAGATATTGGTATTAGATATTAGACACACAAAGACAAAAGCAAAATAATTCCTGCTTGCAGGGAGTTTACATTCTTTAAATTCCTCTCCTGCCCATTCACTTTCCTTACCTAATTTCCTCTCTTTAAGGTTCAGGTCATGAACCATTTTTTTCAAGTAGCCTTTCACACGTCCCAGTCTAAATGATTTCTCTCTCCTCTGAATTCCTGTGGCAATAGCTGTTTATACTAACCATACCATAAGAATCAAAGGTTATGAAGATCTAAGAGTGGCCTTACAGATTTTCTCCTCTAGCTTGTTCATTTAACAAATGGGGGAATTGAGGCCTTGAGAGGTTCCTGATTAGCCAAAGGACAGGGAGCTAATAATATCTTTCATCTGTAAAATGAACAGGCCAGTGTAGATAAGCTCTAAAAATCCTTTGAATTCTAAAACTATGACTTTTGATCCACATAGGAGGGTCAGGATTAGATATTTTGTATTCATGCCCTGTATTGTTATCTTTTCATTTGTGTATCACCTATTAGAAGCTGCTAAGAGATACAGTGGATAAGAATGTGAGACTTGGAGTCAGGAAGCCTCATCTTTAGGAGTTCAAATTTGTACTCAGATACTTCCTAGCTGTATGACCCTAGGTAACTCATTTAACTTCATCTACCTCAGTTTCCTTATCTATAAAATGTGCCTGAGAAGGAAATGGTAATTCCAATATCTCTTCCAATAAAATCCCAAATGGGGTCATGAAGAGTCAAATACAACTTAAAACATGATTGAACAACAATCATCTCAGTTAACCCAGAAGCTTTTCTGATTCAATGAGTCTATGCCGTTAAACCCCTCTGAAGTCTACTTCTTGTTTTGCCTAACACTGGTGGGGGTTCTCTAATTCTAGCCACTGAATTCCTTGGCAATTTCCCTTGACTGGGCACTGTCTAGCTCTTTGATATATGGAGGGCTGACTCTCCTTGTTCACACCCACTCAGCTTAAGTTAACAGCCCCAACTACTTGCCAAGGTACCAACAGATGACCTCATCAGCTCAGATGTCCCTAGTGGGGGACTTTCGAAAGCCAGAGTTCTTAATCTTTTTTTGTGTGTGTTATGGATAGAACCCTATGTCCATCTGTGGAAGCTCTTGGACCCCTCTCAGAATAATATTAACTGTATAAATTAAAATACATCAGATTACAAAGGAATCTTAAAATAGTTATATATATTAAATAGTTATTTATATTTTAAATAGTTACATATATGTATTTAAATATATAGTGTATGTATATAAATATATACCAGGATGCCTTTAGGACAGGAGTTCTTAACCTAGAGTCTGAGAGACAGAGAGGGAGTTCACAGACTCTAGGTTAAGAACTCCTGTCCTAAAGGCATCCTGGTACATTTTGACAATTCAATCCATTTTAAGTGTCATCAAAGCTGGAATGAGAATAACTCTTACCAAGGGAGAAGGGATAGTCTTGAAGAAGACCCTTCCAGGGGTCTTCTCATCTTAAAGAAAACTTTTGGAGACAGCAATGTCAACAGTAGAGAATGAATCTCTAATAATGGAAATTGCAGTTGGTATGGAGTAGTAAAAACAGCTGGACTAGGTGGATTCTGGATTTTCCCTATTATGTGACTGTGTGATTTTTGGGTAAATTGTTCCACCTCTTTGAATCTCATCTTCCTCAGTTGCAAAATGAGATCTCTGAGGGTTTTTTTTTTATTTTGCAGTCTGATGGCATCTATGGAAAGAATAATTCCCCAGAGTTAGGAAGTTCTGAGTTCAAATCCAGACCTGGATACTTGCTAACTAGGTAAGTTATTTAAACTCTGGCTTGGTTTTCTCATGGTTATTATGAGGGTCAAATGAGAAAATTTTTGTAAGGTGATTACCATGGTGCCAGCACATATATAGAAAGTGCTTCCCTTTGGGGTTACTAAGATGACCTGGGTTTCCTCCCTTCCTCCTTTCTTCCCTCCCTATTTCCCCTCCTTCCTTCCTGTCCCTCCTTCCTTTCCCTCCTTCCCTCCTTCCTTCCTTCTTTCCCTCCTTCCTTTCTTTCTTCTTTCCCTCTTTCCTTCCTTCTTCCCTCCCTCCTTCCCTCCTTCCTTCCTTTCTTCCTTCCTTTCCCTCCTATGATCCTAAAGCTGATAGAAACAAGTAGAAACTCTTCCAATCATACTCACAGTCCCTTCCTTGTTTCTAAGGGAGTTCACCTCAACCAGCAAAAGGGAATTCTAGTTCTAACATTCAGTGGCTGAAGATGAAAGGGGAGCTTCCGACTCCCAAAGAAAATCACACTACGCCTAATGCTGAACCCAGGGCTGTTAGTTTCTTTGGATTGTAGAGTATTTCCCTGGGTTCCATGCCTGATTCCTATTTAATCCTTGCTAGGACAATCTGGATTTTCTTTTTCAGTCCAGGAAGTTTGTTCCCTCAGAAGCCCTTTTGGGGGAGCTGCTTCTTTTCATATCTGAAGGTAATGATGTTGATGGCAACAAAGACAGGAGGCTCATGAAGGCAGATGGTTTTGTGTGTGTGCAGAAATCCAAAGCTTACCAGTGGGAATGGGAGGGGGGAGCTCTGGTAGGGGGTTCAGCAGGTTTTTCCCCCCAAACTGAGACAAAATAGTTTATTGTAAATACAGATTATAAAAATTACTTACTGTCAGAAGATGATGTGTACCCCATTAAATAGCAATTTAACGTAATTATAATCACGGGTGAGCTAAGGGTGAGCTAGACGAGTGTAATCCATCTTCCTGTCCACCGGCTGTAGCCACTCGGGGCTTGGACTCTGTGGGAAAGGCCTGTCTAGAGAATGGTTGCCCTTGGCCGTGAGGCTAGGAGCTCATGCAGCAGAGGCCAGTGGCCATGGTCCAGTGGTCTACTGGCCCAGCAGGGGCGAGGGTGAGAATGGGCTTCCTTTCACAACTGGCTCCAGAGCCAATCATGAGGAAGGGGAGCCCACTGCAGCTGAGGGCTATAAAGTGAGGTTTCACTGAACAAGTGGCAGATGGCCCCATCATGCTTGACTGTGTTGGAATTTTATGAGCATGGTGGATCCTTATTTACTCAACTAACAGAATTGTATATTCCTGTGGACACAAGCATGTGTATGTGTGTGTGCATGTGCGTACAAACACACACACATACACAGAGGCTGGCACTCACACATACAAAGACACATACAATACCACTTAAAAGGAGAAGACTGTCTTAATCAGAACAACTGTGACATTATTCCTCCTATAATGTGCTTTTGCTTTATGGGAGGATCCATGTTTGCAGGGAAAAGAAGCCGCCACAGAAGAAAAATGGGCTAGATCCTTTGGGCTAAGCCAGCTGCTTTCGTCAAACAGTTTGGTCCATAAAAGTATTTGATAATGATTTTGGGGGGGTTCAAATTGGTGATTTCATGATTTCAGGGAGGAATGCAAATGCTTCTTCCCAACTGACTTACATCTGTCTGTAACATATTCCCTGGGGCACTGAGAAGTAAGGTGACTTTCCCAGGGTCACACAGTCAATTTATGTCAGAGGCAGTGATAATTATCCAGTTTTTTTTTTAACAGTAACAGCTAGCATTTATATAGCCCTTTAAGGTTTTCAAATAGTCTCATCTTCAAAACAATTCTGGGGGTTGAGTGCAATTATTATTCCTAAGGCTTGCTCAATAACACACAGTCAATAAGAATCTGAGAGAGGATTTGAATTCAGGTCTTCCTGACTGTCAACTTCATACTTTATGTACTATGTTACCTGGTTGCTATATGTTTATATATATATATATATATATATATATATATATATATATATATATATATATGTATATATATGTAATATGTGCATTATTATTTGCTTGAAGATGATGATGATGTTTATACTTTGTTCTCAAAGAAGACCATGACATCAGCAAGCTGATGGCATGACAGGCATGAATTGGATTTGAATGAGAAGCATACTGGGCTAATCCATCAGCTTCACTTTCTCCTCTGGAGCCAACTGGGTCTTGTGGCCATATATGAATTAGGATGATTAGAGATGGTCCTAGTTTCGAGGCAGACAGGGTTAAGTGACTTGCCCAAGGTCACACAGCTAGTAAGTGTCAAATGTCTGAGCCTGGACTTG
The DNA here is from genome assembly GCF_037893015.1 of Macrotis lagotis. Lineage (NCBI taxonomy): Eukaryota > Metazoa > Chordata > Mammalia > Peramelemorphia > Peramelidae > Macrotis > Macrotis lagotis. Next base: position 155,573,955 of record NC_133661.1, read on the forward strand.
GACTCTATGGGAAAGGCCTATCTAGAGAATGGTTGCCCTTGGCCGTGAGGCTAGGAGCTCAAGCAGCAGAGGCCAGTGGCCATGGTCCAGTGGTCTGCTGGCCCAGCAGGGGAGAGGGTGAGAATGGGCTTCCTTTCATAACTGGCTCCAGAGCCAGTCATGAGGAAGGGGAGCCCACTGCAGCTGAGAGCTATAAAGTGAGGGTTCACTGTCCAAAGTCAGAGAGAAAGAACATGTTGAGGTCTGCGTTATCTCTTTTAATCCTTATAATAACCCTATAAGGGTGGGGAAACTGAGGCTTAGATGATCAAGTGATTTTCCCAGGTAAGTGGCTGAAGTGAGATTTGAACTCAGCTCTTCCTGCCTCTAAGGCTAGCCCTTTATTCACTGGGCTGGGTTCTTTACTCACTAGCCTCTTGCTAATAAATGGTATTTTAAAAAACAAGAAAATGGACTTCAATAAGGTGAGAATATAGGGAGATGAACTTTAGCTCCAAAACAAAGGATTTGGGTAAGACATCAGGGAAGAGATTAGAGAGTGTAGCTAAGCATTGGGATCTGATGGTGGTATGTCAGATGAAATTCTGATAAAGTTATCACTAGAAGTAAGGAGATGGACTCTGTGATCTCCAAAGGCTCTCTCTGACTTGAGTTCTCTGAGATATATTTATTTATAACCATAATTCAGCCTCCTTATTAGACTTGAAGTTTCTCAAGGACAGGCACTGTGGCAGTTATATTTGGACAGAGAAAGTGCTTTTCAGTTAATAAATGTTTATTGAACATTGAGTTTGTTGAGAAGCAGAGCTAAGTGACCTGGGTAGATATCATCCATAGTAGAAAGCCTCTGAGAATAGAAAACCAGGTTCATCCTGGAGGTCATTACTATACCGACCAAGGAGGTTAGGCTTCAAGGTATCGAAACTTCCCTTAGGAAAATCTACCTCATTTCTAGCCCTGCCATCTTGGATATATAATGTGAGTATCTTGCAGGGTGGGGGGAGGAGAGGAAGGACTGTTTTTTTTTTTGTGTTTTTATCCCTGAACCTCAATCTATGTCTTTGCCCAAGGGCACTTAAGACATTTTTATTGGATCAGATGCCCTAATTCTGCCTGGGTTTTTTTTCCCATCCTCAATCTTCTCCCTTCCTATTTTTGTGGTCTCTCTTAACTAGTTGCCTTCCTATTTCCAGGGCTCATCTCTTCAAATAATATGCTATGTTCCCAACTCCATCCCCCTCCTGACAGGTTATTACATTTAATTCATTATCATTTTTTAAGTCTGTATAATTTTCCCTTACTTATGATGACTTATGACCTAAAAGAGCATCAATCCCAAAGAAGGCTATCATGATTATTCCCTGATGAATGTAATTAAATCATTATTATTATGGAATAATAGACTGCTAGAGTGAGCAGGGATCTTAGACATTATCAAGTCTAATTCCTTTATTTTAACAAATTGGTTTGTAAAGTTCCACTCAATTCCTTCAATAATTCACACTTCACAGGTAGTCAGTGATTTCTCCAGATTGAGGGAACTCCATAGAGATGCATTCCAAAGGATTATCTCTTGAGTCCTGACTAGTGTTTTACTTATATTCTAATCATCTAGAAGACACAATGACCTCAAGACAAAGGGATTTACTAAAATGGCATAATAAGAACAGTAGGAATATATCTTCTTTATAAACCTGAAGTGCACTTTCCCATATGTATATACATGATATCAGTGAGAAGAGTGGATCCACATGGAGTTCATTAAGAGACATACATGTAGGAATACTTGAGGCCAAGGCAGCTCATACCTCTGGCTCTACCCCTGGTCTTTTTGGGTTGTTCTTGCTTCCTTTTGCAGGATAACACATCTGTGATTCTTGATTATAATCTGTTGTCTCTACTGTTTCCAGCTCTAGACATTGCTGAAAATCTTCACTGAGTGTATTGCTATGCTCTTTTGGAAGGAATTAGAGACCATCCCTTAGAACATACAGGGGGTTTGGTTCTACGTTTGCTATGTGCCTAATCATAAAGATATGACAAATTTTTTCATTCCAGGCACCAGATTCTAGGATCTTCTTACTAACCACTACCCTGAAACACATTCTCTAAGTACCTACCTACCTTGGTTCTGCAGACCTTGACCCATGATTTTTGAATAGGAAGACCCTAGTCTCAAGTCTAAGGCCCCAGACAGCAGAGTCCTAAGTGCTGGGGATCGGGACTCGACCATTTTTCCAGTTGTGTCTGTGCCTTGCTCTCAACATTCCCTTCCCAGCTAATAGTGTCCCCCATTCCAAAACTACTTTGTATTCATTTTGCACATTTTTATCATATACTTAGAGTAGTTCATGGTGTCTCCCCCATTAGAATTTGCGCTCCTTAAAGACAGAGGCTGTTTCTCTTTTCTCTTTGGAATCCCATACTCACTGCCTGGCACATGGTAAGTGTTTAATAAATGTTTACTGATTGATTTGATTAATTTTGTGAAGATTAGTTTATCTGAATATTCACTCTTACCATAAATTCACTTAGCTTGAGATACATAGAAATCCATTGAAAGTGAAGGAATGATGAAAAAATCAGAACTAAATAGAAAATCTGATCTTTAAATACAAGACTCAAGTGAAGCATAAAAAGGTAAACAGGAAAGGCAAATCATAAGGGACTTAATGATGTTGAACTGTTTATATTCCTACAAGGGAATATGATACTGATAACTCATATGAATTTTCTCATTATCAGGGTAGTTAGAAAGAATATATATATATATATATATATATATATATATATATATATAGAGAGAGAGAGAGAGAGAGAGAGAGAGAGAAGAGAGAGAGGGGGGGGGGTCCAGGTGGGAGTTGAACATGAAGGAATGATCTTGAAAAATTAAAATTAAGGGATAGGAGAGGAATGTATTGGGAGAAAGGGAAGGGGAAGGCAGAACAGGGTAAATTATCTTAAAAGAGCCAAGAAAAAGCTTCTACAGTGGTATGGAAGAAGGGAGAGGTAAGGGGGAATAAGTGAACCTTACTCTCAACAGAATTGGCTCAAAGAGGGAATAATAAATATACTCAATTGAGTCAGGAAATCTATTTTAGGAGGAAAATAAGAGGGGAAAGGGACTAAGAAAAAGAGGGTGGGTTTTATGGAAAAGTGGGAAGATTGGGGGAGGGGCTAGTCAAAAGCAAAACAGTTTTGAGGAGGATCAGGATGAAAGGAGAGAGAAATAAAAGGGGATGGGAAATGGGGTAGATGGAAAATACAGTTAGGAATTATAACTATGAAAAAATTTTGAAGCAAGTTTTTGATTAAGGATTTATTTTTCAAATATAGAGAACTAAGACAAATTCATAAAAATGAGAACCATTCCCCCAATTGACAAATGACCAAAAGATATGACAAATTTTCAGGTGAGGTTATCACTGTTATCTATAGCCATATTTTTAAAAAAATGTTCTAACTCATTATAGTTTGGAGAAATGCAAATTAAAGCAATTCCAAGGTACCTTATACTTCTTAAATTGACTAATAGAACAGAAAATTAAAATATAAAATATTGGAAAGGATGTTGGGAAAAGGAGACATTAATACACTGTTGGTAGAGTTGTGAACTGATTTGACAATTCTGTAGAGCAATTTGGAACTATGCCCAAAGGGCTATAAAACTGTGTCTAACCATTGATGTAGCAATGCCACTACTAATCTGTATTCCAAAATAGAAGAAAAATAAAAAGTAAAAGGACTTGTATGTAGAAGGCTATTTATAGCAGCTCTTTTCTGGTGGCAAGAAATTGGAAATTGAGGGGTTGACCATCAATTGGGGAATGAATGAAAAAGTTGTAGAATGTGATTATGATGGAATAATATTCTTCTATAAGAAATGATGAGCAGTTTTCTGCTTTGTTCCTCAAGCTGGTTAAGTACCAATTTCCATACTGGTGAATGGTGCTATTTAGTAGTGGAAAAGTATAGCCATAGTGACAATTTATTAATCATAAAATAACAATAAATCTCTGGCTTTTATACTTAAAAAACAAAGAAAAAGAAATGATGAGCAATATGCTCTCAGAAAAACCTGGAAAGGTTTATATGAACTGATGCAAAGTGAAATGTACTGTATACAAAGTGATATTAATATTGCAGGATCATCAGCTGTGAATGACATAGCTTTTCTCCATATTACTATGCCCCAAGACAACTGTGAAGGACTTATGATAAAGAATGCTAACTATCCCCAGAGAAAGAGTTGGTGGTGTCTGAATACAGATTGAAGCATACTATTTATTTTACCTGTTTTTCTTGAGGTTTTTTTATGTGGGGGAGGGGGCTATGTTTCCTTTTATAACATGACTGTTATGGAAAGGTTTTGCATGACTATACTTCTATAACCTCTATCAAATTGTTTTCTCAGTGGGGTTGGGGTGGGGTGGGAGAAAATTTGGAGCTCAAAGTTATAAAAATGAATGTAAAAATTATTTTTACATGTAGATGGGGAAAATAAAGTACCAAATAAATATTATTTTTTTAAAAAAGAGAGTGAATGAATGAAATCCAACCTTAGTCTCTTGCCACTTATTAGTTGTTTGATGCTGGGCAAGTCACTTTACCTCAATTGCCTCCAAAAAAGAAAAATAGAAAGTGAATTAATACATGAGGGTGCTATTATCAACACTTCCAAGTTTTGGAACTCTGATTCTTCCCTCAGGACATCCTGTGTACCATATAACTCTCTGACATATGGTTTGAGGGCACCACTGTCAATCTGTATATTAAATGGACTAGTAAGATTAATTTTTTAGATTGGGGTAGGGATAGGGATAGGACCTGTGATTTTATTAGTATAGAGAACTCTAAGGTAGCCAAAATACTTCTACCAGTGTTTTTGACACTTTCCCTGAAACTTAAAGTCTCAGAAATTTTTGAGAAATTAAGTGATTTGCCCAGGGTCACCCAATATGTATCAGAGGCAGAATTTAAACCCAAGTCTTTCCCAGCTTCAAGACCAATTCACTATCTTCTATTCCATATTACTTCATAATAATACTGTTGTGATAAAAGATTTTAAAACTCCAATAGAAATAGCAACATTTTTTCTCTCATTCCAATGGATCATCTTATATACTTTCTGAGGGGTTATGCTTTATTTAGAACATCATCAATTTAGAACATGCATCAATCACAGCAGGCCTTTGATAAATATTTGTTGACTGATTTTAAATGACCTTTTTCCACGTAGCAGCACTGCCTTATTTGTATGTTCAAATAACTCTAGTTATTCAAACATTTTTTAATATCTACTAGATGTTCAATCCTATGCTTAGCCTTATGGTTAACAGCAAAAAAAATAATAATAACACACAGTCCATAAATCTTTAGAACAAAAGTCATTCCCTTCCCAGCTCTCCTGACATTGTGGACTTTGATATCATGCTTTGGTTGCTTCTCAACACCTGGGCTTTTCTCAGCACCTCAGGCTTCCTCATCCTAGAACTGCTCTCCTTTCTTTCATTAGTGAGTCCCTCCCACATCCATTTTGGAAAGGGGCCCAGGCTGACCAGACTTTATTCCCCTCTTGATTCTGCTTGTGACTTTTTAGTCTTTGCCACTGTGTCTCATCCTGGAATATCCATCAGCCTGTCCACCATATTCATCCCCTTCTTCTGTGAATGAGTTCACCCCCCACCCCCACCCAGGGCCTCTATTTTGGGTAGAGGCCAAGTCAGCCAACATTCTTATTCTTCCTGATACTGCTTCCTAACTTTACTTTTCTACCCTACCCCCCAACCTTGAACCCAACCCTCCTTTTCAGCTCCCCTTTGTGTCCTTCTTTCCTCATTAAAATATGTGCAAGCTCCTCAGACTCAGAATAAATTGATATATGAACTGACATAAAGTGAAGCAAAGAGAGCCTGGAGAATAATTTATACAAGAACATAATATTGTAAAGACAATACACTTTGAAAAAGTTTCTAAGTTTTTTAATTTATTTCCAAATTAATTAACACAATTCCAAAAACCTAGGATGAAATATGCTATCTGCCTTCAGATAAAGAACTGATGAACTAAAAAAGGAAGACTGAAGCATCTTTCATTTCCTTTCCTCTTCTCCTCCTCTCTTCTCCTTCCCTTCCCCTTCTTCCCCTTCCCCTTCCCTTCCTTTCATTCCTCCTTCCCTACCTTCTTTCTTTCCTTTCTCCTCTTGTTCCCTCCCTTGTTCCCTCTTTTCTTCCCTTGCTTTCTTTTTTCTCTTTCATTCTTTTACTTCTTTATTTGTTTGTTAGTTTCTTTCTCATAGTGAATTTGAAAATTTTTTTGCATGACAGATTTTACTTTTCTTGCTTTCTCAATGGGTGGGGTAGAGGAAGAAGAAAGAAAAGGAATTTGAAATAGAAAATAAAACTGAATAAGAAAATAAACAAAAACAATAAACTAAAATGTAATTTAAATGTCTCAGTGATGAGAGCACTAAGCCTAGGATCAGGAAGACTCCTATTCTTGAGTTCAAATCTGACCTCTGACACTTATTAGCTGTGTGGCCCTGGGCAAGTCACTTAACCCTGTCTGCCTCATTTTCCTCATCTGTAAAATAAGCTGGAGAAGGAAATGTCAAACCAAGCCAGTATCTTTGCCCCCAAATCAAGATAAGTCAGATACAACTGAACAATAAGTTTTTTGAGAGCAGGGACTATCTTTTTGCTTGTTTTTTGTTTTCCCAGCTTAGCTTGGTGCCTTTCACTTAATAAATGCGTCTTGCCTTGCCTAGAGAGAATTAAATTTCACATCATGATTACTTTTCTTTGAATGTTCTTCAGTTTATCAATGCCCTTTTTGAAAAATGGTGCCCATGGTTTGTACATATCCTTCTAAAATCTAATTTGGCAACTCTGCTGAACATCCTTGTCAGTTTCTTTAGAAAGAATCTATTTTTCCTCATCAGAATTGTTTCCTTTTTTGTCTTTAGAACTTCATTTTTGAGTTTTTTCATCTCTCCTTAGAAGACTTCCTCTATAGAATTTCAATTCACAAGATTGTTCCTATCCTTCTTCTGAAATCCTTGAAATCTGCTCTCTGGGGTTCCTTGTCAGACTATGCCTATATTTCATCCCCTTCTATCCCAAAAGGGGTTCCACATCTGATGTAATATACTAGTCAGAGCCTGAGGGTTCAGATAAACAATTACTTTTCTAAGCAGAGGTACAAATGACAAAAGCTTCCCTCCCATCTTCCAAATGTATCCCCATCCAAAAATAAATTCAATGACCCCCCAGGCAAAAGCAACTCCCAGGGTGGGCAAAAACTGGAAAATAATTCCATGGAGTGTCAGACGCCTCCTGCTCAATGCATAAAGGTCTCACATTAGGGTTTCAAATCAATCCTTCTGGGGATGAAGATAACACAAACACCCCAGAGTCTGTCTGTTTCATAGTGTCCTAGGTCACAACAACACTCAGGTTTGGGGACGGGATAGGGCAGAGTGTTTTCAAGCTTCCTTCAGTCTGCATTCTAGCATTCTGGTCTTTATCTCTAATCACCTACCCTGGGAAGGAGTAGCCACTCAAGATTTCTTTCATTTTCACCTCCTTTGGTGATAATCAAATCTAGAATAGCATTACAGAATTCCTTCTTGCTTGTTTCTCCATCTTTTGAAGGGTGAAATTAATAATCAAGAAGTTGTTACTCTGTTTTAAACAAAGAATTTCATTGAATCTCCATATACTAAGTCCCCCATCACTACATCATGACTCTCTGCCAGGCTTGTAATCTGTTTCCCTAAACATTTCATCTAACTCCTCTTGACCAGGTGCTGACAAAAATCATTTTTGTATATTCCACCTTTGATTTTTACCCAACTGCTCTCCATTGTACTTCCCTCTGACTCCTAGATTTTCTCTCAAGAGTATGCCTTCTTAATATATGATGCTATACTGTTTCCTGCCTACCCTAACCCATTTTACTAACTTGTTTCTTACATAAGTTATAGCCATTCAGGGATACATTTTAGCCATTAGCTACATCTCTACAAAGCCTATGAGGTCAAATTTGCCTCATTGCATTAGGAGAATCATCTTTTTTGTTGTTTTTAGCCTTCTCTTCTCCAAGTTATATATTCCTCAGATGCTTCAACTATTCCTTCAATACCATTTCGAGAATTCTCTACAGAAGGTGAAATTAAGGTTATATTGGACAAATGGAGCCCAACCTTTTGTTAATGTGGATCCTAATGAATTTATTAAGACAACAGACCATGGATGTTTTTGTTCCTTTAGACTGATAATTTATATTATACTACTATTATTTCAAAGTGTTTTAAAATGCCTATTCAAGATATCCTACAAGGTGTAGAATAAGTTGTCCAAGATACTTTTTCATCCATTATGTCAAACAACACTCATGAAACTGTGAGATAGATAAGCTATGACTTGTTTTCATTTTACAGAAAAAAAATTTGAGTCTGAGAGGAATGAGGTGACTGGTAAGTGGCTGAGTCAGGTTGAGAATCTACATCATTATCTTCCTTCTTACCCAAACTCACCCCTCTTCTCAAGTTCCTTATTTTTAACAAGAGAACATCTTGGCTCTTCCCTCTCCTTCAACTCCTATGTCTAACCACTTGCCAAATCTTGTCAATTCTATCTCCCCAAAACATTTTTAATCTGTCCAGTTCTCTCCATTTACAGGATTGTCAGCTTAACTCTGGCTATCCTCATCTCCCACCTAGTCTATGGCAATGGTCTCCTAGGCATCTCCTTGTCTCCAACTGATCCTCCACACAGCTGCCAAAGTAATATTCCTATAGTACTATCATATATCTGTTCACAAAACTCTATTGAGTTCCTATTGCTCCTAGGATAAAATATCAAATCTTCTGTTTGGCTTTCAAATCCCTTTACAACTTGGTTCCAGTTTTACTTTTCTAGACCTATTACACATTGTCCTTTATATACTCCAGCTAAATTGTCTTACTTTCTGATCCTCACATACAGTATTCCCATCACAGTGTTTTTATCCATAATAATTAATTATTGAAGGCTTATTCATTCATTTCCTACTTCCATGTCTTTACACAGGCTCTTCTCCATATCTGTAATGTGTTCCTTTTCCAACTCTGCCTCTTAGAAATCCTAACTTCTTTTAAAGATGAATTCAAGTGCCATTTTCTACATGAAGCCTTTCTATAGCTGCTAGTTCCCCCACAAAATTATCTCATATTTATTTTGCATTTTTGTATATACTTATTTGTACATATTATCTTTTAATATAGAAAAGTCATTTATTAGTGCTGGAGATACAAAGAAAGGCAAAAGATCCTAATTCATGCATGTAATTAGCCCATTTCGGTTATCCCTAGATGGGTCACAAAGAAAAACAGTAGTTCACCAGACAGAGAGATCTAAGACTATTTGTATTTGCCATCAGAACCACTGAGCAATCTTCCAGATATTTATCAACATATCAAGTGTCCAGTCATTCTTGATCCATATAATTTGGGTTTAGTGGAAGGTGGATTTAGTCTAAGGAAAGCAATGGAAATATGCTGGAGTAGCATCTTCTCCCTGGAAAACATTTTATATTTATGTAAAATGTCTCTCATAATATATTGAAAACTTGGTAAATCAGTTAGTCAATAATTTATTAAGCACCTATTACCAGGCACTTTGCCAAGTATTGGGAATACAAAAAAAGGCAAAAGACTGCACCTACTCTTAAGGAGTTTACAGTCTAATGAAGGAGATTCAGTCCAATTAAAAACATTTATTATTATTATTATTATTATTGTTGTTGTTGTTGTTATATTCTATTTGCAAGGCAATGGGGTTAAGTGACTTGCCTGAGGTCACACATCTAGGTAATTATTAAATGTCTGATCCCAGAGTTAAAACTCAGGATCCTCTTGACTCCAGGGCCAGTGACCTATCTACTGTGTCATCCAGCTACCTCCATTTATTATTTTTAAAGAAAATATTATTTCTTCCCAATTATATGTCAAGATAATTTTTAACACTCATTTTAAAAACCTTGGTGTTCCAAATTTTCTCTCTCTTTCCTTTACCTGCCCCATCCTGAGGCAGCAAGCAATTTGATATAGGTTAAACACATCAGTCATGCAAAACATGAAATAAAGATTTTTTTGAAAGTCTGCTATGCATAAATTGCTTTTCTGGGCAATAATAAGGAGATAGAATCAATTAGAAGATCAATGAATATTTATAAAGAGCCTACTCTGGACTAGCTACTATACTAAGCAATGGAGTCAATGGGAAATAAGGGAACCAGTGAGCTAACTACTGCAATAGTCTCAGCAAGACCTAATGAGGATCTGAATGAGATTGATGGTCATGGAGGTTGAGAGAAGGGGACAGATAAGATAGATGTTTTACAGATAGAATTATTTTTACTTGATAAAATGATTAGCTAAGTCCTTGAGGAGTCCAGGCTAATGTCAAGGTTGAGAACCAAGATGACTGAGAAGATGGTAATATTCTTAACAGATATTCAGAAATTTGAGAGAAGAGTAGGTTTAGGTGGGGACAAGATCATGAACTCTTGTGGGGGTATATTGAGTTTGAGATGCCTGTAGGAAGGAAGACACAGTCCCTGCCTTCATAAAGCTTACATGCTATGAAAGGGAGAAAAGTAGGACAATAGAAAAGGACACCACCAGCCAGTTTTTAATAGGAAATGAAAGAAAAAACTGCAAAGAGGATTTTATGTGGCCTTTGGAAGAGATTGGAAAACTCCACCAGTCAAAAGCACCTGCTTAATGTCAAACCATAAATTTCTCTTGGAAATAGAGCTGCAGTTTCTCTTTCTTGTATTCAACTTAAGGCAAGAAGAACAGTTTGCAATGCTCACACAGGCTCCTCTCACTGTGACGACGTCTGCAAAAACCCATCAAGCACGAAGGGCTCCCCTAGTGTTTGACAACTTAGTCCTTATGCTCACTAATTTTTCATTAAGAAGAATGACAAGAAAAGAGATCGCTGCTCAGTAATATTTCACCAGTGGTGACATACTAAGATTAAAGAGAGAGATACACATGTGGTATTATCTTTCCCTCCCCAGGCTTCCAATTTCTACTTTCTTTCAGTATACTCACATACCTCTAGAGATTCAAATACACAGATGTGCATGACACATGACACAGGATATACAGATCTATCCATATACATAAATAAAGACACATATACAGAAAATATGTTCAGATACAAAAATACAACTGTATACTTATACATATATGTGACATGCACATACATGTGTATATAATACACAGGGACATGGACAGGAAAGAAGAGAGGAAGAATGGAAGGGAGAAAGGAAGGGAGAAAGGAAGGAAGGGAAGGAAAGAGGGAGGAGAGGGAAGGAGAAAGAGAGGAGGGAGGAGGAAGGAAGAAAATAGAGAGAAGAAGGAAGGAAGGGAGGGAGGGGGAGGAAGTAAAAAGAAGAAGGAAGGGAAAGAGGAGGGAAAGAAGGAAAGAGACAAGAATTTCCCAAGTGCCTACTATGAGCTAAACACTTTACAAATATCTCCCTATTTGATCTTCAAAACAACCTTGGGAGGTGAGTTCTAGTATGATCTCTATTTTTCAGCTGAGGAAACTGGATCAGACAGCAGTTAAGTGACTTGCTGAAGGCCACTAGTGTCTGAGACTGGATCTGAGCTCAGATGTTTCTAAACCTAGTGGTAAATGGATCTGTGATCTCATTGATTCGAATGTTCTCTTCAATAACATGGAACTCACCCATTTTCATGGGTGATACTCTTTTCCCTATGCAGTATCTCCAGCAGTGATAGTCTTTTCCCTATGTTCCCATAAAGGTCCCATAATATCATGTTAGAGCACTCAACAGGTCAATCTGTTATCCCTCATTACAAGACCATCTTCTTTTTTAATCAAACCTTGCCATAATGACACCTCTACTCTAGTTCCTATTCAGAGATATTCATTGGTTTTACATTGCAGCCTGTTCCTACCCACAATGCATGTCCCTATTGTCCTCCATTGTGTGATATTCATTTTAATTCTTTGGAGACTATTGCATTCCATATTGCATAACCAAATAGCATTACAGGTAGAATATTGGTACTAAAAAAAATGTATCTTTGTTTCTGGAAAAAAGCTTGGCGTTCATTTAAAGGAGCTTTGAGATTTCCTGAAAGTGGTCCAGTCTACTTTCTTCCTGAGAACCTCATGCAGCAATTACTGGAAATAAAAGATACATATGAAACAATTTGAAAGCACAGACAAAAAGTACAAAATGAGACTTTGTGAAGGAAGGGTTCACAGGTGGTGCTCAGGTAAAAATTCTTAGAGGAAGTAAGATGGAAGCCAGACCTTGAGGGACCAGTGATAGGTTAGACAGCATAGGGGTAGAAAAGAGGAGAGAGAATTCTAGTCAAGTATTATGGGATCAATGAAAGAGATAGAAATGAACATGGCATCTTTAAGAGGCAATGAATGAGCAAAACCAGTTTTACCCTAAGATCTGGTTTATGTCTCATCTCTTGAAGAAGTCCTCCAGCGGTTCCAGCCCACACTGATCTCTCCCATGCCTTAAAGACTTATGAAGTTCCCCATGAGAGTACTGATCACACAATGCCTCCCCTTAGAAGCCTTTCCCATTCAACCCTGGGGCCAGTGGTTCTTTTATGAGCTCTTCCTAAAGTATAAAGTGCTTTTATAACTCATTTGGGGCAGTTAGGTAATATGACAGAAAAAGCAGGGTCATGCAGTCAAGACTTCATGTGGACCTGAGTGGGAAGAAGAAGGCCACTGGTGCTACTTCTCTCAGTAACAATCCTTCATTCAGGCTCTGAAGGAGATAGGGTCTGAGGCCCCTCTGAAACAGAGAGGCCTATAACTCTTCTTCTTAATGGACAATCAGGTAAAAATAGGAGCTAAGGTACCCCCCACCAATCTTTTATATGTACTACCAATTCTGGGCTTAATAAGTAATCACAAATCCATTTTTTCACCTTAAAATTAGAGGACTAGAAATAGTCATGCCTATGCATGCAATGAAGTTGACTTCATTACAAGCATAGGTAGGAGAACTCTCCATTACTATCATTACCAGTGTAGAAAAAAGAGGCTCATTAAATCTTTCCCTGTGATTTGGTAGCAGGCAGGACATGGTGCACATGACTCTATTTCCACTGACACACTTGGATTATACTATCATCCTCAGGTCCTAAAATTCTGTTCCAACTTAGGTATGATAAATGGCAGGTAGCATTTGGGCTATCAGCTATCAATTTATATAGAAGCCATGGTATTCAAGAAAGCAGTGCCTGTTATTTTAGATGAAAACCAAGCAGTGGGCTTGGATATATTCTCATATTCTTTCTTTCCTCTCTTCATGATTTTGAGGGACTATGTTTATAGGTGATATCTTTTCTCCCCTTGGGTACAGGAATCAGAATCATAGAGGATTAAAGCTGACAGGAGACCTGGAAATCATAAGATCCTAGAAAGATCGAAAGGTTACCAAAGCCAACAAAACTGAGACTGAGGGCTGTTAAATGGCTTGACCAAGTTAAACAGGTACTGAAAAATAGTGAGTTTCCCATTGCTAGAAGAATTCCAGAAAAGGATGGATGACTACTTTTTAGGGATAATGTTGAAAGTATTCTTGTTCCAATATTGTTTGGGCTAGGATAACTTCTGCAATCTGTTACAACTCTGAGATTCTGGGTTGCTATCACTCTATGATTTCACATAAATCTTTTTACACATGATGTTTGTATGTATAGGTATATAGGGTGTTCAGGAGGACTAGAATCTCTTATGTGAGGGTTTGTCAAGCTCTCTTCAAAGTTATTCAACTATTTTTGGTGTTTCTCTTTTCACCCAAAACTTACTTCAAGAAGCTGTAGCATACACAGCAGCCATATACTAGTAAACTACCTTGGCTGACAGGTCAAACCAGATTGAGAGTAAATAAATCATAAGTGAGTGAGAAGGGTTTCTGCCTCAAACATATGAAGATTTCCCTGGCAAAATGGATAGATGAGAGCAATTTATTTCAATGGCCATGATGGCTGAAGCAGGTGGTATAAAAGCACTTAGAACTTGATCAGACTTCAAAAACCTCAATGTTATCCCCTGTATCCCAGGTCATCACCAGTCATCTAGACTGTTGTCTTGCCACTGAACTTCAATGATTCTGGAAGAGAGAGTAAGGCTAGTGACTTTGAGCTATTCTGCCTCGCTTAAATCCAATTCATGCATGAGTTAAACATCACCCTGTAAGGTCATTTGTCCTCTCTGAAAATGAAGGAAAAATCATATACATATACATATATATATGTCACAGAGCTAGATAAATAAATAGATCCACAGAGATAGAAACTATTATTTTGCTTAAGAAAAAATGAATTTACTTATTTTCAAGTAGTTTTTAATGGAGGGTTCTCTTTTGAGAGTTTATCTGAAAAGTATAAACCGGGTGTGCTTGGATTTGAATTTGCTTCTTGCAAAGAGAAGGAATGACTTACAAGCTTCTGGATTCCTAAATGCTTTAGTTACTTAAATTCTTCAGAAAACTTCAATTATTCCTATTATATAAATATTTTATTTATTTTTCAATTATATACAATAGTAGTTTCTAGCTATCATTTTTTGGTAAGCTCTTCAATTTTACACTTTTTCTCCTACCCTCCTTTCCCTCCCCCCACCCCCACAGAAGGCAATCTGATAATCTTTACATTGTTTCTATGCTATGAATTGAGCAAAATTGAATGGTTGAGAGAAAAAACATATACTTGAGGAAAAAATAAAATATTAGAGATACCAAAATTTTGTAGTATATAAGACAACTTTTTTTAAAGAAATTGAAGGTAATTATCTTTGGTCTTTTTTTAAACTTCACAGTTTTCACTGTATACAGATGGTATTCTCTATTGCAGATACTCTAAAATTGTCCCTGATTATTGCACAGATGGATTAAGCAAGTCCATTAAGGTTTATCATCACCCCCATGTTGCTATTTCTTCTGGTTCTGCTCATCTCACTCAGCATCAATTCATGCAAGTCTTTCCAGGCTTCTCTGAAATCCCATCCCTCCTGACTTTTAATAGAACAATAGTATTCCATAACATACATATAACACAATTTGTTCAGCCATTCCCCAATTGATGGATATCCCCTCCATTTTCAATTTCTTGCTTCCACAAACAGAGCTGCTATGAATATTTTTGTACATGTGATGTTTTTACCCTTTTTCATGATCTTTTCAGGGTATAGACCAGTAGTGGTATTGCTGGATCAAAGGGTATAGACATTTTTCTTGCTCTTTGAACATAATTCCAAATTACTCTCCAGAAAGCTTGGATCAATTAACAGCTCCACTGACAATGCATTAGTGTCCCAGATTTCCCATTCCTTCCAACACTGATCATTTTCCTTTCTGGTCATATTGGCCAATCTGAGAGGTGTAAGGCAATATCTCAGAGATGCTTTAATTTGCATTTTTTCTAATCAGTAATGATTTAGAGCAATTAGAAAAATGTCAATTATTCCTATAATTTTGTATGTGTGGAGTTAATATGAAAAAAATCACTGGATTTAGAACTGAAAGATATAGAATTCAAGTCTTAGTTCTTCTTTTCACTTAACTATTCCAAGCCTCCATTTTCTTATCTACAAAATGGAGGTAGTAATATTCAAACTTTGTATTCATGTATTTTAATAGCTATCTTTGTGTTGAAGAGCAGCTTTGTATCATAAAAAGAAATGTATAATGTCCCAAATGAAATCTAGTCTACTTTCTTTCTCTAATTAAACTTTAGGTTCAAATTACTATCTATAGTGACTACTCCTAAATATATGTTCTGATAGATCAACTCAATAGACAGGCCCTCCATCATAGTTTGGGAAATTGGCATCTTTTGTCCTATATGGATTTTAAGGTTTTTCTCTTGAGTCATTTTGAGTCTCATTCAAGAAGCACTGCAATATTCTGGGACCTTATATAATCAACACAATGTCATCCACAAATAGGATCATCCACAGTGATCTCATTTCCATTTGACCTCTGAACAGATCTTTCTGCAAATACCTTTGGCAAGCAAATATATTCCTACTTTATTCTTTGTTTGATGGTAATAGTAACTGATGAGTTATCTCTATGGTTGAATCTTGAAGAATCTTGACTTATACCTGAGGGACTCCTTGCTGAATGAGAGTCTTTAAAGCTTTATTTTTTCCATTGAGTCAATTTTTTTTAAAAGTTATCAGACATTAATGACATGTCCTTGTCTTCTTGGAGCTTACAGTACAATTTGTATTCTATTAAATCACTAGAATGCAGATTAATTCATCAACAGGCATTATTAAGAAAGTACTTTCTTGGTCAAGTCACCTTCCCTCTACCCCAGTTTTCTCATGTTAGTACTTTCTATCATTAAA
Source organism: Macrotis lagotis (assembly GCF_037893015.1). NCBI lineage: Eukaryota > Metazoa > Chordata > Mammalia > Peramelemorphia > Peramelidae > Macrotis > Macrotis lagotis. The sequence goes on from NC_133661.1 coordinate 155,590,367, forward strand.
ATTATGTTTCTGTAATATAATATCTGTTTTATGGAAAGATTCCTGTGAGTTCCAGGATCATGTATTGACTATCAGAATAATTGCTTTTTGGATTGGATGGGTTTGGATTTCTTTACCCTACTTGGGAAAAAAAAGCAATATTCACCTTCAGTTTCTTTTTCGTAGGAGCCTAATTCCTAAATATCATGACTGTGAGATCTGTAGCCTAGGAAACACTGCTTCACTCTCTCATCCCCCCCCCACTTTCCCATCCCATTTGGAGCCCCCTGTTTCCCCTCCTCTCATCCCTGGCCTACCTCTGCCCCATACTCAAACCCACACACATTTGTACTAAGGGAGTCAAGCTATTAGAGTAATTTACATAGTAATTAACAAGGTTCCACTTGCTTCCTCCCGCAGCCAAAAAATAAATCTGTCGGCATCCCTTAAGATTTTTCCAGTCCCCCAGGCCTTGCTTCAAAGAGTGGGAAGGGAGGGCATTTTGGGGCTCTTCCCCTTCCAAAGTCCCAGTTATGCTTCCTCAGGGCACGGGAAAACAACAAACATCTCTACAATCCCAGCTGGGAAGTATAATGAGGTTTGGGGGCAGGAGAATGCTTTGTGTGCTGTTGAGACCCTATATCCGAAGAAAGAGGGAATCATATTCTTAGGGGTGTTCAGCCTGGTCACCCAGAGCACAAAGAGGGGAAAAGATAAGGAAATGTGTTCAGCTTGCCTTCCCTAAAACCAAGGTTCCCAAGAACCTTTCTTATGGGTGGTTCTGAAGAAGGGTTGTGATATCCAAGAGGTACTATTGGCATTATCAGGATCCACCAGATTTTTGCTATTGGCTTTCCTACCCACAATTAGTGAAAAAATAAATTTGTGCCCTCTTCTCTAGGCCCTGGTCCACACTTTCCATCTTACTCTCAGCTAAAGCCTCTGTCTTGTTTTCCCCATTAGAATATGAACTTGTTCAGAGCCAAGAATGTCTCATTTTTCTAATTGTATAGCCAGCACTTAGGATAGTGCCTGTATGTAGTAAGCTCTTACTTAATAAATATTTTTTCATTCATTCTACTTGGACCTCACCCTTATGATGTGGAATTTGGCCTCTTACAAGCTCAAAAAGGAGGTTGAGAAGATGGAGAAACCACCTATCCCATCCAGTCAGTCTGTTCAAGCTTGCCTAGGGCCTTTCCCCTGTCTTCTGATTCTTCCTATGTCCAGTCTCTTGATTCTTTGGAGATGCATTCTGGTTCCTAATATATTAGGAATTTTAAAATTAGAATTTAGAATGAGAACAGGTCTCAGAGATTGCCCAGATCAACACTCTCCCAATATAGGTGAAGAAAGATATCAGGGGTGGAAGGTTAGGGTGGTGGAAAGGAGGTGACCTCTTTAAGAAAACATAGCTAATGGAATACTCTTTGTTATTATTGTTGTTCAGTTGTTTCAGTTGTGTCTGACTCTGTGACCCCATTTGGGGTTTTCTTTCTTAGTGAAGATACTGAAGTAGTTTGCCATTTTCTCCTCTGGCTCATTTTACAGATGAGGAAACTGAGGCAAACAGGGTTAAGGGACTTGCCCAGGGTCACACAGCTAGTAAGTATCTGAAGTCAGATTTGGACTCACAAAGTAGTCTTCTTAACTCCAGGTCTGGCATTCTATCCACTAAACCATCTAGCTGCCCCCAATGGGATGTTATTATACTAAAAGAAATGACAAAGGGAATGGGTTCAGAGCAACTTGGTAACCCTTGTATGAACTGATGCAAAGAGATCTGTGCAGAAACAGGAGAATAATGTATACAATGACAGCAATATAATAAAGACTAACAGCCTTGAAAGACTTAAGATATCTGATTAATGAAATGACCAGTCATAGTTTTAGAAGACAAATGATGGTAAATGTCACCAACCGAGAGAGAGAGAGAGAGAGAGAGAGAGAGAGAGAAAGAGAGGATAGCTCCAAGATTTAAAAGATTTAAATTTTTGAATCTGTTCAAACAGAAATTTGACTTGCTTATCTAACAAATTTGTTACAAGGACTTTCTTCCTTTCTTTCTTTTATGTGGGGATAGATAGATAAAAGAAAGAAAATAAATGCTTGTTAATTGGAAAATAAAATAAAATTTTAAAAAATAAGCAAGTTAGTTGAAGAACCAGGAGTAAACCCCAAGAAAATAAACAGGAGCAGCTAGGTGGAGCAGTAAATAGATAAACAGTCCTAGAGTCAGGAGGAATGAGTTCAAATTTGATCCCAGACACTTCATAATTACCTAGCTGTGTGACCTTGGCCAAGTTACTTAACCCATCGCCTTACCAAAAAAAAAAAAAAAACCCTAAAAGAAGAGAAAAGAAACAAACAAAAAATAAGATTGAACAGTTAGTTGAAGAACTAGAACTAAAGCCTACAATTCCTTACTTCTATTTTGGTATTCTTTCTTCCATGACATCATGTGATGATGGATAAAGACTGAGAGCCTCTTCTTAGGCATTCAAACTCACCCACAATTACCAACTGCTTCCCTACCCAAATTATCCAACTGTTGCCTCTACTCTCTAGTATATATTATCCCCCTGTAGTCAGACTTGTCTTTCCATTGTTTTCCATATCAATCAATCAATCAATCAATCAATAAACATTTATTAAGCAGTAACTATGTGCCAAATAAATATATTAGTGCCATTTCTATATGCTGGGAAACAGTGTGGTGTCTTGGGTAGAGTTCTGACTTTGACACTGGGTTCCAAGTTCCTTCTAACACCTGCTAGTCTATGTGAATATGGACAAGTAAGTACTTTGTGAGTATCAGTTTCCTAATCTGTAAAATAGAAATTATATTATGGAGCAGTAAATTATTTAAAGTACCAAAAGTAGATAGAGAGACAAGTAATAAAATTAAGATTTTACTGGAATAGGGAACTCCTGGAAGAGAAATTGCCATTGTAGGTCAGCAACTTCTCTACAACTTATAGTCTTAGAGAGATACCTAGAGCACTGAGAGGTTGAGTGAAATTTCCAGGATGGGACTGAGGAAGGACTTCAATCAGGGCCTCCTGATTTCAAGCCAGTTTTCCATCTAATGACACTTAAGAAGAGGTATCCTTTTAGAAAAAAGACCTGGGTTCTAGTGTGTTCTCTGACACATATTGTTATGTGATCCTGAGCAAATCACTTGACTAGTGACAGCCCTTGGAAATTCTCTAAGGCTATAAGTTATATAAAATGATGCAGTGGATAAAATGCTGATCCTGGAGTCAGAGAGATTCATTTCTGTGTGTTCAAATCTGACCTCAGCCATTTACTAGCTGGGTGACCCTGGGCAAGTCACTTAATTCTATTTGCCTCAGTTTTCTGGTCTATAAAATGAATTGGAGATGGAAATGGCAATCACTTCAGTCTCTCCCAAGAAAACCCCAAAAGAGTAGAACCTGACTGAGCAACAACAAAATAAGTTGCATTTCTATAAATGAATATGTATATATGTCTCCTTTTTCATTTTATTTTTCTTTAACTTTTGTGTGAGGCTGAGGGAAGTAGGAGAGTCCTGAATGTACAAAGGTGTTATCTTAGGAGCCTGTGGGTTAACAGTGTTAACACACATGCACTCATATCCATACACATATACACACTTGCCCAATACATACATGCATGCACAGTTCATCTATATACATATGCACAATGCATACATAATATACATACATATTTGTATGAAAATTCATGCATTGGTACATGTATTTTTTTAAAAACTTACCCAGAATACCTAACACTACATAGCATTTTAAACTTTCTACATATGATCTCATTGTATCCTTTCACTAACCTGGGGAGATAGGTGATATTATTGACCCTGTTTTGTAGATAAGGAAATGATTTATTGACTTGCACAGGTCACACAGCTAAAAAGAGGCCAGCTTTGAACTTGATTTAGATGTTCCTGACCCAAAGTCCATCATTCCCTTTACCAAGTCATCTATCTGATGGAATGGAATGTCTTATCTTCAACAGGTTATGTTCTGTCTTTTGATTTGTATGGAAGAGGATATTAGCATTCCAAGGAAAGTCCAAGTATGACCTACAGCCAGATCAGTCCATAATAGAAATATTAAAGAGGTGAGAAGATGGGCACTGCCTCTGATAGATCTAAATAGTATAATTCATCCCAACTGACATTGATTGATGACCTTCAGAATCACAAAATGTCAGGAATAGAAGACATCTTATAGATCATTTAGTCTTTAGATGGCCATGGATAGAGCACTAGGCCTGGAGTCAGGAAAATCCGAGTTCAAATATGGCCCTATATACTTTCTAATTGTGTAATCCTTGACTCTGTCTACCTCAGCACTCTCAACTGTAAAAATGGTGATAATTATAGAATTTCCCTTTCAGAATTGTTATGAAGATCAAATAAGATATTCGTAAAACTCTTAGCACAGTGTCTAGAATACAGTAGGTACTTTCCTTCTTTCCATTCCATTCCAGAGGAAGAAACTGAGTTCAAACAGGGGAAACGATTGGTCAGGGTTACATAGCCACTAGGGGACAGTTGTGCAAACCCACCTCTTCCGACTACAAGTCCTGAGTTCGTTTTACTACATCATGGGGAGCCCAAGCATCCAGAAAGTCTTTATGGAAAAGGGAAAAGAAAATAGATTGTAGAGAAGGCATTTTCTCTCCATTCCTGGGCATTTAAGCAGAATAACACACTTTTCTGCTCTCCTTCAAGCAATTCATAGAATTCCAGAGTCTAATACTTTTGAGATTAGATTTTCTAAATCAGGCATTTTGCAGGCAAAGAAACTGAGATCCAGAAAAGTATATCGAGCTGCTCCAAGTCACAAAGTTATTCACTGGGGCAGATGGGAATAGAATTCATGATCTATGACTGTCTACCCCATGCTCTTTTCACAACATGCACTGAAAGGTTACCAAGATAATGGAAGCAAAAGTGTTTTGAAAAAGAAAGAATTACCAAACCAAGGGGAATTATTATTAGAAAGGTGTAGCCACTTCTCTGGGGTCCTTAAACTGGGATTTCACTTCATCCCTTTAAATGGAATCTACATCCCCAATGTTCATGAGTCACGCTTTCCAGATCCTGCTATTTCAACATATCGCTTTGAGCCAACCTATTTTGCACACCAAACTCCATAATGACAGACTATTTTCTTCCAGCCCTCAACTTGCAAAACCAAGAAAAGTATTTTAAACACGTAGCTCAGAATTATTCACAAGCTTAAACGTGTGGTTGCTTGGCAGAGAAAGTGAATTTCTCAGCCAAGATTTGGGACTGAGATTTCTTCTGCTCTGTATTCTGCCGAGCTTTGTTAGCTGAAGTTTTCCAACAATATTAATATCCTTTAAAAAAATAATAGCTCCAAAACTCATTTCTGGGTCATGCAATTCCCCATAATTCCACTCCTTGACTATTCGAAGATGATCGTTTATCTGGCAGACTCAGTAGTATTTACACTGTGTCTCCTGCTTAGCAGGGTTCTTTCAATGCTGCCAAGAGATCACAGAGATGTGGACTTCTCAGTTAAAAGGGGCTTTCAAAGGTCATCCAGTGCACTTCCCTGCTTCCAGGAAAGTCTTTTTATAAATGGATTTTTTATTTTTATTCTGAATTTAACAAGCATCAAATAGAATGAACTTTCACACACACATAGCAAAGCAAGAAAAAGATGATTTCTACTTGAAACAGAAAGTCTCTATTGTATATAGTTTGCTTTTCTTTTCAAGTATATAAAAAAATCAGTCTTTAGCTTTCAAAACCATCATATTTGACTGGACTTTCTTTCTGGCTTTCCTTCTGTTCTTCTGTTCTCCATTTGGGGGAAAAATGATGCCTTCTTTTTCTTCCTTCCTTCCTTCCTTCCTTTCTTTTTTCCTTCCTTCCATTCTTTTTCTTTCCTATTCCATTCCAACCACCCATCACTATTCAACCACCAAAAACTCCACTAAAAAAAACACCAAAGAATGAAAGAAAAGAAAAGCAAAACAAATTCCCGCACTGGCCAGGTCCAAAAATGTTTGTCTTGTTCTGCTTCCTGAGTCCACCACATCTCTGGCAATAGTCTTCTGTGAAGATCGGGGATAAACATATTCTAAGCTAATCAGAACTGTCCCATTTTAAAATATTTTTTGCCAGAGCAGGCTATTCCTTCATCTGTCTTAGTCATCTATTTCAAAATCTCTGCAGCCCTCCCCCTTAAGAAAATGTTCCCTTTCTCAAGTGGAATTCTTCTTGCACTAACTTCAGCTCATTTTTTTCTTTTTTCCCCTCTGTAGAAACAAAGTAGTCAACCAACCTCCTTTGTATCAACTACAGCTATAGGTACAATACCCTATATACAGAATCTGGAACAACACAAGTGGCAGGCTTAATGGAAATCAGTCTAAAACAAATCAAATTTCCTCTGACTATTTTTCTTTTTATGCTATATTTTTTCAAATGTCTGCATGAAGCTGGGAATGAAGGAACCAAAAGGGATTCTGAGTGAACAATGTAATTATCTTAGAATAAGATATGATGATGATAATAATAATAATAGAATCAGACTTTGAGTGAGAAGAATTGTTTGCTCACTAACGTAATAGCTGACGTAAATATAATGCATTAAGATTAACAAAGTACTTTGCAAAGATTTACAGAGTGAGACCTCTGGGCTCACTTTCTCTTTCTTACCTTCCATTGACAGGTTAGGTACCCAAATACATATGACTACTTCTTCCTTCAGGCTTTTAGGGGTAACCCTGAGTAGTTAGAGGTGGTACTCTAATATTCTTTCCCAAGAGCCCCCATCTGGTGTGCTTCCCCACACATACACATTAATTATCAATTAGCCAGTCAGAGTTAATTAGCTTTTTGATAGGGATATTTATGGAGATGATATAGTAAGATTAGTTGGTATAAAACATTTTTCCCAAACCAGAATAATTCTCCCATGAACAAAGTCTCTGGAAAGAGTGATTTTCAAAGTTAGCATACCTGGCTCATGGATCCTGATAACCAGATAAAAGTTCTGGTGAAAGCAAAATAATATTCTAATCCTTCCCTCAACCCCCCACCCCAAGCCTATATAGACTGAGCTGTTTGTCTTTTAAAAGGTATTCAAACCATCCTCAAGATTTAATGAATTCATGGGATTAAAAATTAGAGCTATTGACATCACTTTTGGTCACTTGAGTATAAAAGCCAAATCAACTTGTGCGATCCTCAGCATAAATACTTTTCCCAACTATGCTTAAGTTAAAAAAAATGTTGCTAACTGTTGAATGACCTGGAAGTTTTACATTTCATTCTCCTGAAATATGGTTTTGTCCTTGACTCTGAAGGTAATTGCCATATATTCACTTTTTTTAACCCAAAGAGGTCATATTCCTTGAAGTTGCCTATCTAATTTGTCTTCAGACCACTGCTATTCCTGGAAGGCTGCTATCATTCCTGATGACAAATTCAAATCTTTACACCTCTTGAAATTCACAAGATTATTTTCTAATCAAAGGGAAGATGGGATAAGATTCTATCCAATTCCACTGCTGTTCTCAATATTTTGGCTTCTCTAAGTGCTGAGAAAGATTGATTAATATACTGCTCAAATTTTTTTCTCTGATACACAAAAGCTATCTAGTTCAACGCTCTCACTGGTGTTTCTCAAGACTATTTCTAATTCTTCAACTAATCCCAATATATTTCCAATATGTCATCTAATGACTCAAAAGTATTTCACTGTTCCCAAACTGATTACAGATTTGTTCATACCTAGTATACACTTCTCATTGAATGATTCAAAAGAGATGCCTAGGAATTGTTCATAGATAATTAATATCCTTGATTGTTTGATTCTGTAATTCAAAGATGTATTCTCACCTAATAAAAGTATCTAGGCATAGAGAAACTTGTTAGCTATATTAATTGTGGTTTAAGAGATAGAATACTCTGTAAACATATTGCATAAAATATATAAAATATGGCTTTAGACACTTACTAGCTATGTGACCCTGGACAAGTCTCTTAACCCTCTTTGCCTCAATTTCCTCATCTGTAAAATGAACTGGAGAAGGAAATGGCAACTTACTCTAGTATCTTTACCAAGAAAATCCCAAATGGGGAAGAGTCAAACATGACTAAAAATGACTAAACAACAATAATCCAGCTAAAGAGTAAACTCCCTGAGGACTGAAATTTTTCCCCCACTTTTTGCTTTGTATCCCCACACCTAGTATAGTGCCTGTTATATGGTTGGAATTTAATAATTGTTTGTTAAAGCCCTTTGGAAAATGTAGCTTGCTAACAAATATAAAAGATGATTAATGCTTTCATCAGATCTGTTTTAAAGTTCTGTTAAGTATATGTGAGGAATCCAAGAACAAAATTTGGTCCTTGCTGTGTGGTGAATACAAAAATGAACCATATCGACTGATATTTATATAGCATTTTAAAGCTTATAGAACATTTTATTTTTATTAACTATTATAAGTAGGTTTTAAGGTTTGTAAAATACTTTATCTAACTTAAATTACTTGACCTTCATAACAATCTTTTGAGTTAGGTATTATTATAATTCACATTTTAGAGACAAAGAAACTAGTGACAGAAAGACCAAGTGATTTATCCAAGGCCACCTATCTAGCTATCTGAGGTAGGATTTGAATTCAGCTCTAAACATCAGGTCCTGGGCTCTACCTACTGAGTCCTATACTAATTCTATCAGGTGGGTACTGGGTGTATTTTAATCCCTATTTTGAAAGTGGGGAAACGAAGGCTCATGGAGTAAAATGACTTTCCCATAACCATCAAGCAGGTATCAGAGATAGGTTTTGAATCTAGGTCTTTCCTCCCTTCAAATCTAACCCTCTATCCATCATGCCATGCTAACTCTCAAGAGGTAAGACCCACCATTAAGCCTTAAAAATTGAGGAGAGACAAGATCATTCATAAGATCATAGAGTTTAGAGTTAGAAGAGACTTTAGAGATGACCTCATAGAAAATAGATCATAGACCTAGAGCTGGCAAGGACTCCAGAACCCATCTAGTCCAACCCTCTCATTGTGCAGATATGGAAACTGAGGCTTAGCATGGTGAAATTTCTTGTTTATGGCCAGTCAGTGTCAGAGGCAAGATCTGAATTCAGATTTCCTGATTCCAAGCCTCTGTCATGCTGCTGAAAGAACTAGTTCACAACTCAAAATAATTATCCAATAAGGGGTACCCTTATTAAATGGGTTCAGGGGAGAGAGGGACCAGTGTGTTTTCTGAGCCTAGGGAGATGGCAAGGAACAAGGACACCACAACAAAGGGAAATGGGGATGGGGCCAGAGAAAACAATGTGGAAAGAATAATTGCCTTCTAGTGAGTTTGTAAAACTCTGCAAGGCTTGATTCAGTTCTCCATCCAACTGTCCCAAGCTCTGACTCTGGCTGTGCTGCCCGCTAGAGATATTCTGTTACTGAAGAGCACTAAGGAGCTTCCATTTTGATGGGGCACCCAACAAATACAAACTAAAGTATACATAAAATAAATAGTAGGAGAATAAATACAATCTACACAGAGTATGTAATTACAGAGTAAGATAATTACAAATATGTAATATATAAAATAACATATATGTATATGTGTATATATAAAACAATATATATAAAATGACTTGTCTTCTCAATGGGAGGAGAGAGGGGGAAAGAATTTGGAACTCAAAATCTGAAAATGAAGATTAAAATTTTTTACATGTAATTGGGGAACACTAAAATATTAAAAATATTAAATCTCAAATAGAGATTTTTTTTTAAAAAGTTGTTTGAGAGGAAGGGCACTAGGAGTTTGGGACAAGGCATGAAGGAGACTATTAAGAAAGATGCCTGGCTCTTAGTTTGTGCCTAATATATGTTTATTGATTTGGATTGGACTGTAGATGAGAAGGTTTAGACTCCAAGCCTGGGAGAGGATCAGGGCAAAGCCATGTAGCTATGAGCAAACTGCCAACAGCTCTTTAGCAAACATCTTCTCTGGGTTTAGTTCTATACCATCCCAAAGAAAGTCTTAGTATTATGAATGAAAATTAATGTTGCTAGCTTCCAAATAAAACCTGGGACTGAGCTAACATAATGTTTTACAGCCTGCAAAGTACTTTCTATACAATATTTCTTTTGACTCTCTGGGTTACTTGATGAACTAAGTCCTGTAAGAATTATCACCATTTTATGTTGAAGAAACTGAGGTTTGGAGATGAACTGTCTTCCACATAGTCACATCCTTCCCAAACTTCAGAGGCAAGATTTGAACCCAGGTCTTCCCAATTCCAAATATAGTGTGCTGACTCTATATCCAATTTGTTGTCTATTTCTTTTTTGATTACCAGGTTTCAAAAAGCTACCATTAAAGAAGTTTTGTTCTTCCCCAACAAGGCTCCAAAAGGCTAACTTTGTAGTCACCCATTGCACACTTCTTTTTTGCTACTTCCATCCAAAGATCTGTATCTCTCCCTCAAAACATAGCCCTATCTTGTCTCTCACAGTAAGTTATCAGAGCAATAAACATTCCCTTGTGTGTCTCTGAAAATTAGATTGCTTATTTTATTGATACAATGAGAATAGATGACACATTTTATTATAACACTTTCCTCATAATAATAAACAACCCCCCAAAAAATGGAGATAGGGAAAAAGATGGGTAAACCTGTGACATTATTGATAGAAGAAACTCCCTATGAAGAAACTTTCTCCAACAATATATAGTTAGAAAACAACAATAAAAACACTATAAATAAATTCTATATGTGTATGTATCTATACTCATATATATATGAATCATGTATATGGCAAGTATATACACTTACGTATATGTGTATGCATATATGTGTGTTTATATGCATGCATATGTGTGTACATATGTATAAATATACATATATATTACATCGTGGCCTAGAGAATACAATAATTATTGTCTCCATTTTAAAGATGTTAATACTGAAAACTTAAGTGACATCATAGTGTTGATCCTAGAGACAGGAAAACCTGAGTGACCCTAAGCAAATCACTTAACCTCTGTTCACCTCAGTTTCTTCAACTGTAAAATGAGGATGATAATAATATCACTTACTTCCCAGGGTTGTCAATAAGATAAGAATTGTAAAGCTCCTAGTGTATTATAGGCTGTAAACAAATATTATATTATTGTTCAAGGTCACACTGTTAAGAAGCATCAGAGATGATATTAAAACTCAAGTCTTTATAAAGTCTGACTTTTTGCTTCCCCTACTCATTCCAAGTAAGGAACTGTGGATATTGATGTAAGGGGTCTTTCCGGAGAACCTCCATGTTTCCATAGTGCTTTGGAGTATTGTGGAAACATGGATGTCCTTCAAAAACACTTCTGATGTAGAAAAAACTGTTGTCTAGTTAGCTTTTAAGGCTCTGATGATAGTTGTTACAGATTTCACTCAGTTTAGACACTTCTACTAGATCCCTTGAAGCCTTCCTCAAATCTGGGCTAAATTAAATTTAAGATATGTCTGCCTGCAAGTCACCAAGAAATTCCCTTTTTCAGTCTCAGTAGAGTTTATCTTGCCATACTGCTCCAAAAATCAACCCTCTTGCTAGTTCCAAACCCACACTTCTTAATTAAGATGAATGTGTCACAGGGAAAAGAGTGGTGATCCAGGTATCTGGCTTTTGTCCCAGTTGTACCACCAACTAGTTACTTGTGTGAGATAAGTATCTTCATCTCTCCTGAGATCAAGTTGAAAATGGGGCAGGTTAATAGTAATGAAAACTCATTCATTTAAAAACTCAAATTTAAAACCTTTTTTTTTCCTGAAGAGCAAGTCTGAATTGAGGAAGGGGTGCTAGACTGGGGAAAAGTCACAGAGGGGAAATGAGAAAGACTGAGGATGATGCAGCCACATGTGCAACTTCCCACAATTGTCGAAAGCTGACTTTCCTCTCTGCTAAGGTAGGAGTTCCAGGAATCTTTTTTATGCCCTGAACCTCTTGGGCAGGCAGTCTAGTGAAGCCTAGGGACCCTTTCTCAAAATAGTGTATGTAAATGCATAAAATAAAATACATAAGGTGACAAAGGCAATTGTTAATCAAAATACTGAGAAAAAACAAAACCAGTTCCCAGTTCCCAGGTTAAGAACTCCTTTATTAAGATGAGGGCTAAGTTTTAAGCACAATAGGGTTAGTGAAGATCACAGACTTCAACTTTGAAGGAACCTCGGAGGCCATCTAACCCAACCTCCTTATCTTATATCTCCAGTTGCCCTGATCTATATTTTGCCATTGAAACCAGATAGTACTGGAGGAGAATATGAGGCTGTGGCTTTGCACAGCCCTACTTCACTTAAATCCAATTCACTTGCATGTCATGGCATCACCTCCCTGGTGTCATGGTCTTCTCCAAAAGAGAAGAACAAACAGCAAATAATAGTAACTGCTCTAATGGGGGTCCCAAATGACCAATTCCAGTCAAACAAGGCAGCTCCTTCCTTCCTTCCTTCTTTCCTTCCTTCCTTCCTTCCTTCCTTCCTTCCTTCCTTCCCCCCTTTTCTCCCTCCCTCTTTATCCTCTTTCCACATTTTACAGATAAGGAAACTGAGACCCTGGACATTCAAGTGACTTAAACAAGGTCATAAAATTTGGCACTGCCCCATTCCAGGATACTCATGCCCTTGCAAGAGGTACCCCTAAGCCAAGTTATCTTCTTATGTCTAGCTTTATTTCTCGGATCCCTGATACTAATCCCTGCTTATAATCTTGGGGACTTGCACCTTCATGTACTATCCCAGGCCCTGGAAGGGGCAAGCACCTAATGTGATAACACCACAGTAGAACTCAATGAGCTGGGCAATCCTCATAGATGCCCAGTTCCTTTTATTTGGAAGGTAGAAGTCCTTCGATTGCTGGCCTTGTGCATTGTTTTCAGTCTTAATTTATATTAAATGTGAATACATCATTCAAATCATGGCCCCTTCTTCTGTTTGTGCAGGTAATGATGATATAGACTCATTTATGCAAGATTATCCTTTTATCACATTTCCAGACTCATTTATGAGGCTCATGTTTTCCCCCGAGGGCATCATCAAGCAAGTTAAGTTGTACTATTTGCCTCCTGCAGTGAACTGGCGGGAGCCTCCTCCATTGACTGATGAGGGCTGCTGCCTTCGCCAAATAGGGTCTGCGTGATGGATCTTTTACTCGTGAATATTATAGCTGGAAATTAGCATGTTTATTGAGGTAGAATGTGTTTGTTTACATTCCACTACCCATGGCATTACCTCTTATGACCTGAGTTATTTAGTTGAGGATAAGCATAAATGATCCGCATTTTGGCACACACAAAAAAATTAATGAACTACTAGATATAGAATTCAGCCTTAAGTAAACCCACTGGAGAGATGGGGCAAGGGTGGGAGCAGGGCAGGGGAAGGTCTGCTTCTGGGTGTGAGTAGATTGATTGATTCTATAGAGTGACCTTGGAGGGGTATGAAGATGGGGTCTGGCACTCATGGCAATGTGAAGGAAAGCAGAAGGGCTGGGGCCATCTCCTCTCCAGGTACATTTCTGATTGCCAAATAGTCTGTTTAAATAAGGCACATACAACCAGGCCTTTGAAACAGGAATGGAGGGGAGGGTTCACAGTAGAGTGGAATGCTTAGCATTGCAGGTGGGCCAAGACTGGAATAAGTCCATTCTGGGAAGCTTATCCAAGCCAGCTAAATCATAAACCCAAAAGCTGGAACAAGATATAGGAATTTCTCTAGTAAGACCCTGATTTTGCCAATGAGGAAAAGTGAAGCCTTGAGAAATGATTTACTTAGTGTCTCAAAGGAAGAGATAGAATCCAGGTCTCTGGACTCACAAATCCAATGATTTCTTGATTATCTTCTACTGATTCCATCCTCAGAGTCATCAGGCTCAAATTGACTCTTTTTTGCATCTTATGACTGCTGCTTTTGGTACTGTCCTCTGAGGCCAAAACTTAGGAAGATTATAGAACTTTAGTTCTAAAAGGGATGTCAGGAATTGTCTAGTCCAGTTTTGTTGTAGTTGTTGTTGAGTTGTTTCAGGCACTTCCAGTTCTTTGTGACTCCATTTGGAGTTTTCTTGGTAAAGGTAATGAAGTGGCTTGTTATTTCCTTCTCCAGATTATTTTACAGGTGAGGAAACTGAGGCAAACAGGGTGAAGTGGCTTACTCAGGCACACATAGCTAATATGTGGCTGAGGCCAGATTTGAATTCAGAATGTTGGAATCTTCCTGAATCTAGGCTAGGCACTATCTATCAGGCCACTAACTGCTCCTTTAAATTAAACTCATTTTATGAGAAATGAATTTGAAGCAACAAAGTGAATGCAAGGAGTGACTTAATTCCAATATATGAGGTCATAAGACAAAGTACTCCCTGCACCTTTAGTAGACTAGTCAATGCTCTCTATCCTATTCCTGATTTCATTCACTTCTTTTCTCAGCCTTTGACTATTCACCTTAAAAAAATAATTTGTTTTTAGGGGTAGCTAGGTGGTACAGTGGATAAAATACTGCCTGGAAGTCAGGAGGATCTGAGTTCAAATCCAGCCTCAGATACTTGATGCTTATTAGCAGTATGACCTTGGACAAGTCACTTAACCCCTTGCCTTTACCCTGAAAACATCACCCCCCAAAAAATTTCATTTCTTTAGTCTATCTGTCCTTAGATTATCTTTTCCCCCAAATTCTATTGGATTTTCCACATTTTAAATTTCCTCAATTTTTTGTTTTTTGCAAAAGGCAAATCAGAAATACACATAGTCATTCAGACAAGAGCTCTCCATGGTTTTACACTAGGAAAGGTAAATGTTCTCTGTTTGGCAGTGTTCTAGGGAGTATATAAAGCACTGGATTTTGAGTCAGCAATACCTGTGTTTGAACCCCACCTCAGACACCTAGTTATATGATTCTGAACAAGAAATCCTCTCTAGAACTCAGTTTCCTTATATGTAAAATGAGGGGGGTTGAACTTGATGATTTCTAAGGTACTTTCCAGTTCTAGGTCTACTATCCTATGAGCCTATGACAAATAGAAATCAAACCTTGGACTTGTCTATATGGTAGGAAATTCATCTCAAAGGGTTATGGCATCGTGGAATTTTAGTACTTTCAGTCAATGTTAGTCAGTGTCTCCATCATCCTGATCTACAATGAATAGCAAAGAAACCTATTTATCTACAGCACAACAAAATAGAAATCAGAGAAAATATATGGAGAAGGATATATACCCAACAGTACAGAGTAAAGGAGCTCTTCCATTGGACGTGAGATAGTTCAGCTCAAACTGGAGAGACTACTGGATTTTACCAGGGAGAAACTTTCTTTATGTCTTTGTAACAAGCTGAGGGCAGGGATAATAGACCCTGTCACCAATGTCTTCCCAGCAATGTCTTCTTCAGCAACTCAAAGTACAGTTGATCTCTTCCATCTTCTTTCTCGAAATTTGAAATCAAAAGTCCCTGAAGCAATTCAAAACTCAGACTTGAAGCTTGAGGATCAAAGGGAACTTCCTCTTAAAAAGTATTAAAGAAGACTCAACTCTTGAAGAATCCTTTGGGACAGGGTTTATATTCCTAAATGAATTTTTTTAACTAAGGAAAAATCTATTTTCTCTCCTTCTACTCCACTCTCATCCCATTGGAAAAAGAAAAACAATTTTCTTCTTTAAAAATATGCATAGAAAATCTTAAATAAAATCTTAGCAAAATGATTACAACAAGTTATCACCAGGATAATACATTATGATCAAGTAGGATTTATTCCAAGAATGCAGGGTTGGTTCAATATTAGGAAAACTGTTAGTATACTCAATTATATCAACAACAAATCTATCAGAAATCATATGATCATATCAATAAATGCTAAAAAAGCTTTTGACAAAATACAACATCCATTCCTATTAAAAAACACTAGAAAGTGTAGGAATAAATGGACTGTTCCTTAGAATAATTAGCAGTATCTATCTGAAACCATCAACAAGCATTATATTCAGTGGGGAGAGGCTAGAGGCATTCCCAATAAGATCAGGGGTGAAACAAGGGTGCCCATTATCACCACTACTATTCAATATTGTATTAGAAATGTTAGCGTCAGCAATTAGAGAAGAAAAAGAAATTGAAGAAATTAGAATTGGGAAGGAAGAGTCAAAACTCTCACTCTTTGCAGATGACATGATGGTCTACCTAGAGAATCCCAAGAAATCATCCAAAAAACTGCTGGAAACAATTAGCAATTTTAGCAAAGCTGCAGGTTATAAAATAAACCCTCATAAATCCTCAACTTTTCTATATATGTCTAGCAAGATACAGCAGGAAGAGCTAGACAGAGAAATCCCATTCAAAGTAACCTCAGACAATATAAAATACTTAGGAGTCTATTTGCCAAGGCAGACTCAGAATCTTTTTGAAAACAATTATAAAACACTTCTCACACAAATTAAATCAGGTTTAAATAACTGGGCAAATATCAACTGCTCATGGATAGGTAGAGCTAATAATATAATAAAAGTGACAATTCTACCAAAACTAAACTATCTGTTTAGTGCCCTACCAATCAAAATTCCAAAAAATTACTTTAATGAGTTAGAAAAAATTGTAAGTAAATTCATATGGAGAAATAAAAAGTCAAGAACTGCCAGGAGCTTAATGAAAAAAAGTACAAAAGAAGGTGGCTTAGCCCTACCTGATCTAAAATTATAAAGCATCAGTCATCAAAACAGTTTGGTATTGACTAAGAAATAGAGTGGTGAACCAGTGGAATAGACTAGGTGTAAAAGCAGGAGATGATTATAGTTATCTGCTGTTTGATAAACCCAAAGAGTCCAACCATAGGGATAAAAACTCCCTCTTTGATAAAAACTGCTGGGATAATTGGAAGTTAGTATGGAAGAAACTTAGATTAGACCAACACCTAACACCCTTTACTAAGATAAGATCCAAATGGTTACAGGACTTAGACATAAAAAAACAATACTATAAGCAAATTAGAAGATCAAGGACTAGTTTACCTGTCAGATCTATGGAAAGGGGAGCAGTTTAGGACTAAGGAAGAGTTGGAGAACATCACCAAAAACTAATTAGATGATTTTGATTACATTAAATTAAAAAGCTTTTGCACAGATAAAACCACTGTAACCAAGATCAAAAGAAATGTAGTAAATTGGGAAACAATCTTTACAAATAATGATTCTGACAAAGGACTCATTTCTAAAATATACAGAGAACTGAATCATATTTTTAAAACAAAAAGCCATTCCCCAATTGACAAATGGTCAAATGATATGCAAAGGCAATTTACAGATGAGGAGATCAAAGCAATTCATTGCCATATGAAAAAAATACTCTAAATAATTAATTATTAGAGAAATGCAAATTAAAGTTTCTCTGAGGTACCACCTCACACCTCTCAGATTGGCATATGACCAGAAAGGACAATGATCATTGTTGGAAGGGTTGTGGGAAATCTGGGACACTATTACACTGTTGGTGGAGCTGTGAACTCATCCAACCCTTCTGGAGAGCTATTTGGAACTACGCCCAAAGGGCAACAAAAATGTGCATACCCTTTGACCCAGCAATACCACTAATGGGTCTATATCCTGAAGAGATGAAGAAAAAGGGTAAAAACATCTCTTGTACAAAAATATTTATAGCAGCCCTGTTTGTGGTGGCAAAGAATTGGAAATCAAGTAAATGTCCTTCAACTGGGGAATGGCTTAGCAAACTGTGGTATATGTATGTCATGGAACACTATTGTTCTATTAGAAATCAGGAGGGATGGGATTTCAGGGAAGCCTGGAGGGATTTGCATGAACTGATGCTGAGTGAGATGAGCAGAACCAGAAAAACACTGTATACCCTAACAGCAACATGGGAGTGATGATCAACCTTGAAGGACTTGCTCATTCCATCAGTGCAACAGTCGGGAGCAATTTTGGGCTGTCTGCAGAGTGCCATCTGTATCCAGTTAAGGAGCAGTGGAGTTTGAACAAAGTTCAAGAACTATTCCCTTTAATTTAGAAAAAACCAGATATCTTATTGTCTGATCTTGTTACCTCTTAGAATTCTTGTCTTTTCTCTAAGGATATGATTTCTCTCTCATCACACCCAATTTGGATCAAGGTACAACATGGGAACAAAGTAAAGACTGACAGATTGCTTTCCGTGGGGGGGGGAGTAAGATTTGGGGGAAAATTGTAAAACTCAAATAATATCTTTAATAAAAATTAATAAAAAAAGAAACAACAAAAAATGGAAATAGTATTGAAGGAATTTTGGAAAGGCAAGTTCATTAATTCAGTGGTAAAGTTGTGAATTAGTATAAACATTCTGGAAAGAATGTCTACAAATAAAGTAGATGAAGTTGAGATAATAAAAAAATTAAAATATGCATAGAAAAACAACATCAATTCTCCAATGACCATATTCAAAATAAAAATGTTTCATTCTGAACCCTGAGTATACCGCCTCTTCATTGAGGTAGATAGTATGTTTTTTCATTGGTCCTTTAGTATCATGTGTGGTCAATGAGTTGATACACGTTCATACAGTTTTAAAAGTTATTTTTTAATATTGTATAAATTATCTCTATTTTGCTCATTACATTTTTCTTTTGGTCATACAAGTCTCCAAAATTTGTTCTTTTTTATATTATTGATGTTATAATATAAAGACTCTATTCACTTCACTCTACATCAGTTCATGCACATCTTTTCACCTCTCTTAGAAATCATCTATTTCCTCATTTCTTATAGCCCCATAGTATTTTACCACATTCATTTGCCATAACTTGTTCAGCCATTCCCCAACTGATTGGGCACCCTTTCACCTTTCAATTTTTTTGACCACCACTAAAAGACATGCTATCAACATTTTTGTACAAATTAGACCTTTTCTGATTTCATTGATCTCTTTTGAGTGTAAGTCTAGCAGTGTCAGAGCTGGGCATGCTCTGTTGAGTAACCTTTTTTGTATAATTCCAAATTGCTTTCCCAAATGGTTTTATGTTCCATCTGTGGGTTCTTTGCCTTGCCTGGAACACACCATCTTTATCTTCAGCTATTGCAGGAGAAAACTTAGGTTTTTTTCAAAGTTTAGCTTAAGAACCATCTCCTACAAAAGACTTTTGATGATTCTCCTTAGCACTGTCCCAAACTTTCTTTGTACGTATATGTATGTGTGTTTGTGTATTTATATTTTTGAATGTATATGTACACACACCAAATCATATGCTTATTGTTTTCTCTGATAGATTATAACCTTGTTGAGGGCAGAAACGATTTCATTTTTGATACTGCATTGCTATCATCCAGCAATGTTACAGTGTCTGCCACAGAGTAATAAATTCTTAATGAAGGTTACTATTGATTAACCCAAAAAGTAATTACTGATTACTATACCAGATACTGTGAGGAATAATAATAATAATAATAATAATAATAATAATAATAATAATGATGATGATGATGTCTGTCCTTCATTTTTAAAGAAAACCATGACATCAGGGAGGTGATGCCATGACAAACTCGTGAATCGGATTAGAGTGAGGGGGCTGTGCTAAAGTCACCAACCTCACTTTCTCCCCTAGAGTCATCTGGTCCAGTGGTCAGATATGGATCAGGATGACTGAAGATGACCCTGGATGTGAGGCAATCAGGGTTAAGTGACTTGCCCAAGAGCACACAGCTAGTAAGTGAAAAATGTCTGAGGCTGGATTTGAACTCCCATCCTTCTGAATCTAAGGTCAGTACTCCATTCACTGCACCACCTAGCTACCTTACTGTGAGGAATACAGAGATGAACAAGGTACCAAACTTTCCCATAGGAATTCAGTTCAATTCACAGGCTTCTATCAAGCACCAACAACATGTATAATGCACTGTGTTAGACATGGAAGATACAAAGACAAAACAAAAAATATGCCTGCGCTCAGGGTAAACAACATGTAATTTGGAATCTAATGGAAGAAACAAGACTCAGATATTGCAAACAGCCAGGCAATAAGGAACAGTTCAGTAACAAACAAAACAACAATTACAATGCTGCCAATAAGCAATAGATTATCAATTAAACAATGTAGGCAATAAAAGCTTTCAAAGTTTAGAGAAGGAAGAAAGAGATTGAGCACTCTGGGTTGGAGTGGTCGAGGAAATGCTTTGAGGAACAGAGAAGACATAGGCAATTTGGTGACAGAGTAGATAAGAGTACTGGACTTGAAGTCATGGAGAACTGAGCTTGAATCCAGCTTCCTTTAATCTCAACCAGTCTCAGCTTTCTCATTTGTAAAATGGATGAAATAGTACTATCTCATAGAGTCATTGTACAGATCAAATGAGAAAATAAAGGGTCAATCAATTTGCAGTCCTTAAAGCACTATAGAATTATAAATTATTATGATAATTATTAATTTACCAGATGAATAGGATTTGAATAGGTAGGATAGAATGAGGGAGAGTAGTCCAGAGGAAGATTACATCTTGGGTAAAGAGAAAAAAATAATAGTATTCCTCTTGTTCAATGAATGGTAAAGAGATTAGCATAGGTAATCTAAACTGGGGATAAATAGAATATAATCTGATTTTTAAAAAACAATGCCCATAGTCAAGTGAATGTAGAATGTGGAATAACAGTATGTGTTTTCAAATCCTGGTTCTGCTATTTACTATCTGTTTAACCTTTGACCAGTTATGTCCCTTCTCTGGGATTGAGTTTTATCATCCATAAAAAAGACAGGGTTAGATTAAATGCATTCTAAGGTCCCTTCTAACTCTGTCTGTGATCCTCTGGGTGTGTTCAATATGTCTCTATAACCTCATCTCTATAAATTCTAAAATGATGACTTTATTTATGTTAAAGGCATAAAGTTGAATTGAATGCCAGGTCTCAAGGGTAAACAGAAACTAGGCTATTTTGACATAAAGGATAACACAGATCAGTGGGAATGTATGGGGTAGAAACTGAAACACTATGAACTGGTGAGCAACAGCCTTTTAGAATCCTCTTCTCCTCATGCTCACATATCAAGAAATGGAGCTTGGGATCCAAGTCTCTTTTTGAGATGTCCCAGTGTTCCTTCACATCATAAAAAAAAGCTCCCAAGCTATTGAGCAGGGATGACCAACCAGTTCTAGGAAAGGAAGACCGGGAATGAGTTCCAGATACTTCGCTCTTAGAGAAATAAGAAGAGCAAGAATTCATAATACAATACCTCCATTGACAGAGGTATTGTGTCTCAGAGAACAACTACTGAACCTGAGGTCAGAAGAGATTGAGTTCACACTCTGACACTTACTGGCTCTGTGAATATAAGCAAGTCACTTAGCCCCTTTATGCCTCAGTATGATCATCTGTCAAATGGGAATAATGGTAGCTGTACCACCTATCTTAATAGATCATTGTGGAGAAAGTATATTGTAAACCTGAAAGTACTATTTAGAAATGTGAGCCATTCAATTGTATTATTGTTATTAAATAGGGAGGGCAAAGTTAAAATTAGGGGACAGGGAAAGAGATTATAAGCATAAATCTGCTTTTAAAACCTCATACTTATACCACTACTGGCCTGTATCCCAAAGAAATTTTTTTAAAGGGGAAAACATAGTTTTAAAAATATTTATAGCAGCTCTTTTTGTGGTAGCTAAGAATTAGAAATCAAGGGGGATGTCCATCAGTTGAGGATGTCTGAACAAGTTGTAGTATATGATTGTAATGGAATATTACTGTTATTATAAGAAATGATAAGCAGGAAGTTTTTAATAAAACCTGAAAGACTTACATGAACTGATGCAAAGTAAAGAAAACAGAACCATGAGAACATTGTACATAGTAAAATAATATTGTAAGATGATCAACTGTGAATGATTTAGCTAATCTCAGCAATATGATGATTCAAGACAATCTCAAAGAACTCATTAAAAAAATCCTACCTATCTCCAGAGAAAGAACTGATAGAACTTGAATACAGACCACAGCATTCTATTTTTCATTTTCTTTTTTTTCTTTTGAGTTTTCTTCCACAAAATGACTAATATAGAAATGTTTTACATAATTGTACATGCACAACCTATATCAAATTGCTTACCATCTCAGGGAGGGATTAGTAAGAGAGAAAGATCAAATTTGGAAATCAAAACTTTAAAAATCCCAAAAGTTAAAAATTATTTTTACATGTAATTGAGGGAAAAACAAAATATTATCTAAAGTGCAAAAAAATGTAGAAAAACAAACCTCATCCTTTTGCTCTTGCTTCCCCACTTCCTTTAAGGCCATCATTTCTCCATTCCATTTGCCCAAATCCACTCATTCTTCAGGATACAGGTCAAGTTTCACATCCCCACTTCTTTTATGAAGCCATTCCTAACTTCCCCCTGCAATCCCATCTTTCTCTCAACTTAAAGGAAGCAAAGTGGTACCATGAAAAAGCACTAGTTTTAAAGTCGGTGGAGTTGGGATCAAATCCTGCCTCTGATACTTTCTACATATGTGATTTTAGGCAAGTTGTGTAACTCTGGGTCTCAGTTTTCCCATGTATAAAATGAAGAGGTTGGACAAGATGAGCATTGAGTTCCAGGGTTAGATCTATAATCCTTGTATGTTGTACCAAACATGTTAGAAGTTTACTGTGTATTAGTTCTGCCCCTAAACTCCTTGATGATAGATTGTCCCTTCTAGTTCTTTGTATTTTGCTTCAGAGCCTAATACCGTGTTGAGCACCATTGCTCAACATGCATTAAGCATTGACAAAATAATCAAAACTTAAAACAGGTGCCTCAGTCCAAGGTTCATGATGATGATAAAGAAGGTACTAGAATTTCAGAGCTAGAAGGCACTATTCTTCTAGTCATTTATGTGAAGAGGGGCTACTTTTCATTTCCTCAAAGGGTTAATGATATAGTTTAGAAGAGAGAGGGCACTGGATTTCATATCACAGGTCCTGGGTTCAAATCTCACTTCTATCACCAGGTATGTTTCTGTGGAAAAGCCATACTCATGCCTCTCTAAACTTCTCATCTATAAAATGGGAGGTCTGTTTGATCTCTAAGCTGAAAAGTTCATCTCTAAATCTATGTGCCTACCATCATCTCACAAGGACGTTGTACTGATAGGGAAACACCTGAGACATGGGGGAGAAGGCAGCACTGCTAACTCTGCTCATCTTCCCTCAGGGATTTTTCCCAGCACAGAAGGAGAATATATTGCTGTTGTTTGTCTTTTTATTGTTTGTTTGTTTTTGTGAGGCAAGGTCACACAGCAACGTAATTAAGTGCCTGAGGATGGATCTGAACTCAGGTCCTCTTGACCTCCAGGGCCAGTGCTCTATTCACTGCACCACCTAGCTGCCCCTGTCTTTCTTGAAGAAGACCTTGACATCAGAGAGGTAATGCCATGATAAGAATGTAAATTGGATTTGAGGAAGGTGGTGCTGACCTAAGTCATCAGCCTCACTTTCTCCTCATAAGCCATCAGGGTCCAATGGCCAGATATGAATCAGGATGACTGGAGATGGAGAATATTTATGGGGAAGGGCAAAAACAATAATGGAAACTTATATGGTGTTTTATATGCACTGTCTCATTAAAGCCTTAGTAATCCTGAGAAGTAAGGTGTTATGATTTTCATTTTACAGATGAACAAACTGAGACTCAGGGGGTTTGAATGACTGGTCCATACTCAGCTAATGTCAGAGTGGAACTTGGACATGGGTTTGCCCAAGTTCAAGGCTAGCATTCTTTCTCCTGTATTACTTTGCCTTGTCATAATAGCATTATACATATACTAAGTGTAACCCTGATTCTACCCAAGCTTGGTCAGTTTTACAAATGAACAACCCTGCACCATTTAAGAAAAGGGAGACATAATTCATTACAGGCTGAAAAAAATTCTGAGCTCAGCCTTGCATACTTGCCTAAGGGACTTAATTTGGTTTCTTTCAGAAATTTTGGAGGGAGATTTCACAAATGCGTGAAAAGAAGGAATTCCAAGGAGACAGTGTGGTGAATTTTTTGAATGGTGGTCTGGAACCTTTGAAGGTATGGACATGTATGACAGCTACCAATCTTCTTGACTTTTAGGATTTACAATTCTAGAGATTTCTGAGATTTCCCTTGCTTGAGATCATTCTCTCTTAGTTTGAAGTGAGAACTTATCCCATCCCCAACTGAGAGCTCATTAATTCTTGAATATCTTTTGCTTTATTTCAATCTAGAATTTGTCTGATTTCTGTTTCCTGTGTTGTTTGGAGAAATAGACTTCGCTAATTGTGGTGGTTTTTTGTGTAACTGGTTTGAAAAAGGGGTGAAGTTGCTGTCCAGCATTAAGGGTAGAGATATGCTGTTCCCTAGCAGCTAAGGATAGGGATATGCTAGTAGATATGTAATAACCAGCTCTCTAGGGGGAAAAAAATGTACACTATACCCTTTTAAATTTAATTCTTATTATAAACATTTTCCAAATCATTTTCTTAAGCTTATATCACCAATAAAACAACACCTTTAGCCCTAATTTGAAGCATTTTCTGATTTCTGATGCTCACATTGAAAATTTAACAAACTCACTAGTAGGTACTAGTTGGTCCCAGCATACCACTGGTTAAGGGTTATTTTCCCCCTTAAAAGTGATAAGGATATGTTTAATATGATTGTACATGTAAAACCTATATCAGATTACTTGCTGTTTGGGGGAGGGTGAAAGGAAGGAAGGGAGGGAGAAAAATTTGGAATTCAAAATCTTATAATAAAGAATGTTGAAAACTATATTTATACCTAATTGAGAAAAAAAAGAAAAAAGTTGATGAGGGAAGCAGTTTTTCATCTGAAACCAGTCATGCCATCATATATGAGATATTCAAGGTAGATGTTATTCTAGCCTAGTGCCCCTCTTAGAGATAAGAGAGATCTTTGTGGTGATCCTAGACCTTGCCAGTCCTTCTCCAAATTAGGCTTTTGTCAGTGCTAGCCTAGATTTCTCATCATATTCAGAGAGATGGGGGAGACTTCAGATTATATCTAGCTATGCCATCCTCAAACCCTGTCTTTGTATTTTGACATCCCCACACATAAAATAAGTAGGTTTTGAGCTCCACTGGTAGATTCCAGTTAATGATGAGGGATTTCTGATATAGTTCAAGGCTGGTATTGTGGGATTACAACTATTTAGAGCCAGGAGACCCTGTTATGAATCTTAGTTCTACTACTCACTATGTAGATCCAAGTTTCCTCATCTATAAAATGAAAAGGTTGAGATATATAATGTCTTGGGACCCTTCCATCTCTTCTCCTATTACCATATATTGTTACAGGGGAGGATCTCCAGATCTCTTTTGTTCCTATTTTACAACTAAGGAAACAGAGACTTAATAAAATGAAATCTCTTGCTTGAATTTATATAGATTGTGATAAATCTGGAATTAGAACCCAAATAGCCTCTGTCCCTTGGAAGGGGAGGAAAAAATACCTCACCTTATCCACAACTTTTTAGACTTGTTGCCCTTAGCATCCTAATTCATCTTTAAAGATCATCTGTCTCAGTAACTGCGCCTGGTTGGGAGTACCTCACAGACACACCAAAATGGGGTGAACGAGGAGCAAAATCAACCAGTCCCCATGGGGCCTACTATGAGAGGGTGCTTTCAGTATGGCGCACCTGTACGGTCTCCCTAAGCTGTGCCGTGCCTCATTTCAGCCAATTACTCCTAATAGAGTGATATGAAATGTAACTAACTTGGGGAAATATCGTGCATACTTTAATTAAATCAGCTCGCAATTAGCCATCTGAGTAATGAGGCTAAGGTGTTTTATCTCTGTGTGAGCTAGTGAGGAGAGCCAAAGTCATAGTGTTTGGGGAAAAACAGGACAGTTGGATCAGATTAGGTAACAGAACAGGGAGGCAGGTAGAGGGGAGCTCACCACCAGGATGGGGAGGGGAGAACCGGAAGGATAAAAGATCTTGCCTTTATTCCCAGTGAACTATTAGGCACTGTGAATAAATGAAATCTGTATCTAAGGTACTGAATTTTTAATAGCTACATACACACACACAAACTTATGGAATACATGTACATAGATATATTTGAGCTTATTAAAGCTTAAAACTGCTTTTTGGGACATCTTTTACACACACACACACACACACACACACACACACACACCACAACAGAAAGAAAGAGACAGAGACAGAGAAACAGAAAGATACAGAGACACATATATAACTTATATAAATTTTAGTACACATGTATGATTTGTGGCTCAGAGAGTTCCCAGAATAGGAATTATCCACCCATTCTAGCTCTAGGGTCTCAGTTGAAAGTTATAGTCAATCATGATTGCCTGAGGCTTTGAGAGTTTAAATGACTTGCCCCCTTATCAATTAGATAGTTATTTGTCAAAGATAAGACTTAAACCCAGTTTCCTTCTATCCACTTTTAGGGATTTTGGAGTCAAGTTGTTCTGGTTTCAAATGCTGCTTGTGACTTTTATTTTATTTATGTGCCTGAGGTAATTCTGTGACTCAGTTTCCCTGTCTGCAAAATGGGATACATTTTGATAATACATATACTAATTCACAGGATTGTTGGAAAGATCTAAAGAGGTAAAGTATGGAAGGTGTTTTGCAAATTTTAAGTTGCTATATAAAAATCAATTATTAATAAATTCTTTTGAAAGAAATGTTATGAGCCTTTTCCCTGATACATAGATGAGTGAATAGAATTGTTAGCTAGAATAGCTAAATATTCCAGATACTTTCGTACATCTTTGAATGTACCCTGAAGATTACTCATCCTTTCACAAAGGCTACAGGCTTGATCCTCAGCACTGTCTACTACAACATAATACTGATATCCTTTGTTTAATTGACAGTTTTGCACTTCTTTCATGGACTTACCCAGATCCAAGAATGGTTCAGAAAAAAAGAATTGAAGTAGTTAAGAAGCACTAAGCAATAGTACAGTGGAAAACACTACCCATCTAAAAATCAGAGAAGCTGAATCCTACTCTTAGTCTTACTGATTGCTATATTAGGACAAAAGCACTGACCACTGAGTCAGGAGAAAACTAATTTCAAATCTTTCCTCTAACATTTACCTTTTGGATGATTTTAGGCAAGTCACCTAACTTCTTTGTACTTTAGCTTTCTCATTTCTAAAATGGTCATAGTATTGGTAACTTACCTCATGTGATTCTTGTGAGGATAAAATGAAAATGTATGGAAATCCCTTTGTAAACCTCAAAGCATTACATAAAAAGTCAATGCAGTTTTGAGTTTTGATAGTTTTAAGGTTTTAAAAAATTAATGTGAAAAATATTATATATTTACAGTTTTTAAAGTTTAAATTTTAAAGTTAATCTGTATCAATGTCTATCATTATTATTATTATTATTATTATTATTATTATTATTATTATTATTGACAAGTCACTACATTTTTCTCAGTTTCCTCATCAGTAAACTGAAGGGCTCATACTGAATGGTCTATTAAAGATCCTTTTAGCTTTAAAATGCTATAGTTCATTATTTTTCTCAGGTTCAATTATTCACTATTATCATTAGAGTCAATCAATATTTCTGTGACTGTGGGGAGCTCTATGAGATTTTCAGGAAAGGGTTGCCTTTACTAGGACAGGAAATAAATCAAAAGTCATTACACCATTGCTCTGGTTTCCAAAATGGAGTAGGCTTTTAAGAAAGCAAAATGAATGGATTTGGTGTACCAGATTCCATTAACTGGCTACCCGAACTAATCAACAAGAAGTCAAGCAAATTGCAAGAGTAAATTGAGAAGCCAAATTATTTGAGTATCTTGATTAAGATTGGAAGAATAATTATTTGTAGACTCCATGTAATAAGAGACAAAATGTATTCAATGGGATTGTAGGTCCTGTTTGATCATTTCTGGTCCTATTGTTAGAAATCATTTATCATGTCTTTTTACAAAATAAAATCATAAGTTGCCACAAACAAAAATCTCTCTCTCTCTCTCTCTCTCTCTCTCAACAATATTTTTCCATTGATACTCTGTGGCTGCCAATTGTGAACACTATAGTGTCCAAAGAATCAAAATTGTGGGTGATACAAAAAGTAGTGGGAAATTGTATTGTGGGAGTTAGCAGGTTGCAAGATTTTTTATGATGCAGTGAAAAAATTCTGTATTTGGAGTAAAGGGGACCTGGGTTCAAATCTTGGCTCTTCTATTTAATATCTGTGTGAACTTGGGCAAGTCAATTAACCCCTCAAGGTCTCAGTTTCCTCAATTATAAAATGAAGAAGTTGGTCTAGATGGCCTTGAAGGCTCCTTTCAAGTTCTATATTCATGATTTTATGATTCTATGAATTCTGGCTCACTTACCTTCCCTATGGGACTGTGAACAAGTAATTTTACTTCTCTGGACCTCAGTTTCCTCATCTGTAAAATGAAAGAGTTGGACTAGATGACTTCTGGGTTCCCTTCCAGCCCTGATCTGTATTTCTTCTTTTTCTTTTCTTAATTGTGCTCTTGTCTCACAGCATCAGTTAGGTTCAAATTTGGCCTCAGACACTTTCTAGTTGTGTGACCCTGGGCAAGTCACTTAAGCCTGTTTGCCTCAGTTTTTTCATTTGTAAAATGAACTGGAGAAGGAAATAGCACACCAGTCCAACCCCAAATGTGGTCACAAAGAGGCAGAGATGACTAAAATGACTGAACAACAACTTTTCTTACAAGAAGTGATATGAAAGATGTCATCCTCAGAAAGACAGACAATCAGAAAAGATGAACTATTCAAATATGAAGAATTAAGGATAACCAGTGGACAGTTTGAGTACTGCATTGGTACCCATATAAATTTAAAAGATTTAGAGAGTTTATAGGTAGACACACAAGAATTACACAGGACAAGAAGCTAAGGATGGGGCCCTGCTGGATAAATCCCTACATCCATGGGATGCATTGAGGTATTAAGCATTGAAACATTAAGGGAAGAATAGAATTTTAGTGAAGGGAGAGATTTGAGGGAATCTTTGGTCTAATTCCTCATTTTATAGATGAGAAAATTGAACCATGAGAAGCAATCCAACTTGCCTAAAAGTCACACAGTGAATTAATGTCCTGGTTTTCAACACCAGGGCTTGTTTAGCTTTATGTAAAACTAATATGTGATCTAGATTCTAGAAATCCCAGAATGACCCATTTCATGATAGATCCTATCATTCACTCTTGGAGTAGTCAAAGGAGTTATATTTCTATGCAAAACAATGTCTGCATCAATACAATAGGGATGCAATTTTTTTCCTTTCCAAAACACCTGGGGCTAAATTGACTGAGTGAGATTATCCCTTGACCTCTCCCTGCTCATCTTTATTTTGAGGTCATGAGAATATCCCTCATCCAGCTGGCAGCATCTGGATATTGGCCAAGGATAGACAAGATTATGGACAGAGCAGTCATTGGCAGAAGTGTAATTTGATTAAACCTCCAACCAGTGCTTCATGGAAGATGGGTCCTATCTGGGAATATAATGGAGATCCCTGCTACATCTTAATCTTTGGATCACAGCTGACCTTGGACAAAATGTTCTAGTAAAATCATAATTGCACTTTTCTTAAAGTAATGACAAAAAATATACTAATCATAGAACCAGAAATGGCCAATCCTTTTGTTGCCCCCCTCCTCCTCAACCATTGTTCCATTGTCACATTTCCTAGAGCTTGGCATCTAGGTATGCTCCCTACCTAAGCCTGCCTATCTCAAGCCTAGCACCCAGGGTATTAATATATCTATACTCTTTATTAATCAATCGATACATGTTTACTAAGTGCTCCAGTGTGTCCAGGCCTATACTGGGATATAGAAGGAGTTATAACAAAGTTTCCATCCTCAAAGGTCTTTCAGTAGACTTGGAAAAATCAGACAGACATAGATTAAAGATTAACAAATGTAGCCTGCTCAGGAGCGCCTTCCTGCCAGGCTGAGCATATTGCACACTGAGTTTGAATAGAAGATTCAGAACTTTGCCTAGGAGCCACCCACTGAGGGTGGAATAAGAAGACATCTCAGAGCCTATATTTAGAAAACCCCAGATGATTTAACATCAAGAAATAAGACTAGAAAACCTGGCGCCCTGTGCAAGCGTGGTTGAAGGACTGGGGTGGAGAGGAGAGACATTCTGCCACAGTTCCAGCAGAGGGGAAGATGATTTCTCATATAATTCAGCATAAGACCCTATGGTACAACCCCTAAAGAAGATAGAAGGCAGGCAACAAGTGGAGGACACAGTGAGTGAATAAAGGCAGAACCAGAGAGAAGCAATACTGTCATGGGATCTTTGGTATGTGGCAGGGATGGGGTGTGTGAAGGAAATGAAGACCAGAGGAAGCTGGGTAAGGGAGGAGGGAGAGTTAAGATAAACATGGCAGAACCATTGTTCCAAAGGAATTCTACAAGGAAGAAGTATGCTTTCCCTTTTCCCATTCTATCCCTTACCATTTCCACTCACCAACCATTTCAGCTACCTTTCATATCCTTATTCATTAAGTCATGACTTAATCATTATAGACCCATTTAATTCCACCCAGTGGCTGGGGTGTAAGTCGGGTCAACAGTTGGGATATCTGGGGGTCCTTGGACAAGCAGGTCATGGCATATTCAAGCAGGAAGTCTAAAACAAAAAAAAAACCCAACAAGAGAGAGGTTATACTCCAGAAAATGAGACTATACCCACTCTTACTCAAAGAGGAGTTTTCTTCTAGACAGGGGCAAAAGGAATGTCCTCCATCTAGAGAGTAGTGCTTCCAGGAAAAAAAAAGAGAGTAGTAACCAAGAAGCTGCCAGAAGGGAGAGACAGAGCCAGCAGATAGTAGAAAGATTTTGGCTCTGCACTTACTATTGTGTGACCATGGATAAGTCATTTAACTTTTCTGAGTCTTAGCTTGCTTAACTTAAAATTGACTAGAGTAAAAAAGACAGAAATAAACACTAATTAAATGTCTATTATATGTTAGGTACTGTGTATTTGATCTTTACCCTGAGAAATAGAAGGTATTATTATCAGCCCAATTTAACAGCTGAGGAAACTGAGGCAAACAGGTTAAATGACTTGGTCAGAGTCACAGAGCTAGTAAGAATCTAAGTCTGGATTTGAACTCAGGTCTTTCCAACTCAAGGTCTAGCTCTCTATCCACTGGGCTACCTAGTTGGCCAAGTCACTTAATGTGTTTGTCTCAGTGTTCTCAGCTGTAAAATGACCAAGATTCAAAACTATATCTTCTGACTTCAATTCTGGCCCTCTTAAATAAGTACTATTTAGGAATGGTTGTACAACCCCCAAGCATCCACTAAACTCTCCTCTCTTCCAGTCCACATTCCTTTATCTTGTCTGCAAGTTTATTTGAGAGATAACAAATGCTTTGTTGACTCTCAAGATATCAAGATGTCTCCAACCAATTCAAAGTTATACTAATATAGCAATATTTTAATCAATATATACCAACATAACAATAATAATGCCCTCACAAAAGGAAGTTTGTCATTTTTAGTGATTCCAGACTGGTTGCTAGTGATCACTATTATCTTTTTTACTTGCCTGCAAACCATTTCTTTAATAATCTAACATTTCACAGGATATCAGCAACCAACTTACTGATTCTATAGAAAGAAAAAGAAAGATCTTCCAGAGAGACAACAGCTGCATTGAAGGAAAACCACGTGGCCAGACTCCAGGAGACCCAACTTCTGCCAAAGCCTGCTACAAGGGACCAAAGAAACAAGGTCAGCAAGTGCCTGTGACAATAATAAGCCTCAAAGATTTTCAATGAGAGAAGGATGACCCAGAAAAGAGTAAGGAGTCAAAAAAGTTAGAGATATAAAGTTGTACATCCATTCCAATCTCCTCATTTCACAGATGAAGAGAATGAGACACTAGTGGTTCATTGACCTTCTCCAAGGTCATTCTGGTAGGAAGCATCAGAAATCAGATTTGAATCCAGATCCTTTAACTCCAATGCTCTTTCCATTGGACATACTGGTCAGATTTGGAGTATAGCAGAGGATGAGTTGGCCTTATTCGTTCACATTGGGATCTGAAAAGAGGGAATCAAGGAAGGTTATGGTATAAAATTTATCCTAGGGATTTTTTTGCATTTAAAATAAAAATTATTGTCTTTTGTATTTTTTAGAAGGGGTAACATATTAGACAGTCTACCCCAGATGGAGTAGCACTGGGAGGGGGCAGCCCTCTCAGCCCAGAGATTCAGGTCCAATTGGAGTAACATTCAGCCAATAATAGTTCCCAAACCCAGTAGTTCTCAGTTGGAAGTTGTTGGGGGAGGGCAGGCCTTGGGAGAGGGACACCAAAGTAATAAAAACCCTAGTAGTAGAAGACTTGTGGGAGTTCATGTTGCAGAGCACGGGACAGTGTGTCAGAGAAGAAATGTGCCCCCCCCCAAGATGTCAGCACCCTATGACAGAGGTTCAGTCAGTCTACCCTCTTTATAATCTCCATGGAAAAGATGGGTATCGATAAAGATGAAGCTGATAATAATGAACTCTATCTGAGGGATAGCCCTCACTACAACATCACATAATTTAAGGACATGGCAAAGCCCTGCAGTATATTTAGAATATGAGTTTATTTAGAGGTTATGACGTTTGTTGTTCACTTCTACAGGTTGACTTGTGTAAGGCATGCACCTCTTACAGTTTGATCAGTTCCTCTTAATCACTACATTCTTAAATCCCTCTATAGCTGTCTTAGATGACATTTGTCAGACCTGATAAAGTTTGTCTCTAATCCAGTGGCTACTAACAGAATTTAGGCATGATGCCTTTGACCCTCTAGTTTGCTTCAAGGCTCAGTTCAAACACTACCTACCACAATAAGCCTTTCCTGATTCTTTCAGTTATTATAGGTACTCCCAATAATTTTGTATTTATTTTGCAAATTTGTTGTATTTAGTCATCTGTACACCATGCTTCCCCTAGTAGAATGCAAGCCTCAAGAAGGGAGGACTGTTTCCTTCATATCCCTTGCACCTCATACAGTGTATGGTAGGCACTTTAAAAATTTTGAACATCTTGGTGTGTGGTAGATAGAGCACGAGACTGGGAGTCAGCGAGACCTAGACTTAAGTCCTATCCACACATTTATTAGCTGTGTGACTCTGAGCAAGTCATTTATATCTTTTCTATGCCTTGGTTTCCTTAGCTGTAAGTGTGCAAGGCACTATGCTAAGCTCTTTACAATTATCATCTCATTTAATTTTCATAGAAACCATGGGAGGTAGGTGACACTATTATTCCCATTTTTTATAGATGAGGAAATTGAGGAAGATAGATAAAGTGATTTACCTAGGATCACACAGCTACTATGTATCTGAGGCCAAATTCAAACTCAGGTCTTCTGAAATCCAGGTCCAGGGCTGTGACCACTGCACTTCCTAGCTGCCACAAGCAAGAATTGAGGAAGTAAAAATAGATGAACCTGACAAAATCAGGAAAATTCTTCAACCTCATTTTTTCATAGAGTACCCCTTTCTTTACTAACATGTCACAGCAAGTATCAGAAAAGTTTTCTGAGGGGAAAGTAAGTTTTAGTCAGTTTAGCAAGTTTTACTTGTGATTCTGACTTCAGAATCTGAGAATCTGGGTTCAAATACTGGATTCCTCATCTACTACCTTTGTTACCTTGGACAAACCACTTCATATCCCAGGGCCTCAAATTCCTCATTTGAAAAATAAGGGGGTTCAAGAAGAGATGACTTCTAAGAAACCTACCAGTTCTAAGACTGTGATCCTCTTAGCAGGACTTGAGAGTTTGACCAGTTAGTTCATGGTGGATTTAGAGCTAGGGCAGAGATGGCTTCCCTTTTTGTTTCTAGTTGAATATAAAGAACAGAGACAGGGGCGGCTAGGTGGTGTAGTGGATAAAGCACTGGCCCTCGAGTCAGGAGTACCTGGGTTCAAATCCGATCTCAGACACTTAAAAATTACCTAGCTGTGTGGCCTTGGGCAAGCCACTTAACCCTGTTTGCCTTGCAAAACAAAAAAAAAAAAACCTTAAAAAAAAAGAATAGAGAGACACAAGAAAGGGTTGAAAACTCCATAGGCCATGCATGTCTCAGCTTTCTTACTTTTCTTTTCCCTGCCTCCTAGGAAAGAGTTCCTCTTAAAAAGTCAGGTCAAGATGAGCAAAAGGTCATCAAAAGTGTCCCTTTTCCTCCCTCCAAGGAAATGAGCACCCAAGGACATCAGAAATGGAGTTGCTCTCTCTGGGGTCATCCTCAGATTAGGAATAGAATCACAGTTATCTACAAAAGACCTTAGAGATTTTGTAATACACATTTCTTGGAGGAAATATCTGAGAAATCTGTCCAAAGTCACATAGGTAGGATGCAATAGCCTGGATCTTTCCACTAGACTACATAAACTTTCTCAAAATGTGTCTCGAATTGCCTAGCTTCTCTTAAGGACTCATTGTTGGCTTCATCATCCACTAGATATTTCAATACAGTCATAAATATATCTAGACACCTCACTGAACCTCTCTCTATTGCCCAAACTATGTTACCGTTTTATCATTATTTTGGGTTTGTTCCCAATTTAGTGAAGTCTGACTTCCTTTTATTTTTGTCCTAATAGCTCCTTTAAGCTTACAGAAATAGATAGACAGAACAGGCAGGCAGGCAGGAAGACAGAGAAACAGACAGACAGATGGATAAATAAATGAAAAGTGAGCTATTGAGCAAATGATCATTAAGTACTTGCTATGGGCTGGGAGACAGCTAGGTGATACAGTGAATAGATTAATAGACCTAGAGTCAGGAAACTGACTTTTCCCAAGTTCAAATCCAGTCTCAGATACTTACTAGCTTCATGACCCCATTTGGAGTTTTCTTGGCAAAGGCACTGGAGTGGTTTTACCAATCTATTTTACAAATGAGGAAACTGAGGCAAACAGGTTTGTGACTTGCCCAGGGTCACACAGCTACTAAGTATCTAAAATCAGATTTGAACCCAAGTCTTCCTGACTTTAGGGCCAGCATCATCTAGCAGCCCTTGATTCAACTATTATCATTGTACAAATTCTAAAGATACATCTCAAGTCCAAGTCTCTCTTCTAAAATCCAGACATGCTTCTCCAACTACATGTTGGATATTCTGCCTGGATGTCCCATAACCAATGTTCTAGCCTATTACAGTAACCCTGGCTGCTAAACTTTCTCCTCCTCAAATCTCTTCTTTAGAGAGCTACCAAATAAATCTTCTTGCATTTTAACTTCATTCATATTTTCATATTCTTTCATGAATATTCTTTATGAAAGAAGGTCTGTGGCTTCCTATTACCTCTAAGATAAAACAGAAATTCATAATTTTAGCATTGGAAGTCCTCCACAATCTGGCTCCAAACTCTTTTTATCTTGATTTCATATACACTTTACTTTCCAACCAAATGGACTTACTTATCATTCCCCCTTATATATTAGACTGCATCTCCTGTCTCCATCTGTACTTTTGCACAAGCTGTCTCACCCCAACCCCCAGACCTGGAATGTCTCCCCCTCTGCCTCTTGGAACCCTGGGCTCCATCAGAGCTCAGCTCAAGGATCATCTCTCCCCAAGTAACCTTTCCAAATTCCCTCCATCTTTCCTACTCCTCTCCAAATCACTGTATTTTTTACTTTATTTGACTGACTTCTCTGTGAATAAGTTGTAGCCTCCATTAGAATGAAAGCTTCTAGAGAGCAGGAACTGACTCATTTTTATGTTACTATTTCTGCACTACTGGCAAAGTGTCCAGTACACAATAAAATGCTTGGTAATCGATTACTTGATTTCCAACCTTCTAATTTAATAGTCTTTGATCTAATAATAATGGTAACAATGCTCATAGTGATAGAAGCTTGCAGTTAGATAACCCTTTATGGTAAAAATGACTCTTTATATTCTTGATTCTCACAACAACCTGTGTGACTATCTTCTTTTACTATTGAGTCAACTGAAAGAGAGGCAGGGATTTGCCCAAGGTCCTTCCTCCTCTCTACCTGGACTGTGGAGTCCCAGTTATCAGTGAAATTCAGGATCCTATATTTAAAACTGCCAGGAAACTTCAGAAAGTTTTTGCATAGGATGTATCCATACTTAGATCATTCTCCTTCCTTCAAGGCCTAGCTCAGGTGGCATGTCTAACAACAAACAACCAGGTTCTCTTGGTTGAAAGTGCTTTCTTCTCGCCACCCCAACCTCATGAAAATATTCTATGGCATTAAAAAAGAAAAGAAAATATTATTAAAAGTAAGAATATATATATATATATATATATATATATATATATATATATATATATTTTTCTTCTCAGTAGAATGAAAGCTCCTTGAGGAAAGGAACTATTTTATTCTTGTTTTAATATTCTTGGTTCATAAGTGAAAAGAGGTTCCAGCAGAAAGGAACTGAGTTGAGCCTTAGGATCATAGATTTAGAGTTAGAAAGGATCTTGGTGATCATTTAGCCCACTCCATTATTTTACAAATGAGGAAACTGAGTCCCAGAGAGGTTATCTGACTTTTTCCAAGGTCACATTGATCCTTGGAGGGTCAATTGGCTCTACTCCACCTCCATTGTGTTCCATTTTCCCTCCCAAGGTACCTCTGAACAACAGAGGGAATGCCAAGTTTTGATAAATAGCTTCTACTCCTTCTCCCAGTACAACTGCTTCTGGCACTTTTGGGTCCCCAAGAGGAGAGGAGGCAGGAGGCCAGGCATGCCAACCAACCTAGATGCCCTTCCTCCTCCAGCTTTTATGAGTTCGTGTGAAAATCTTAGCGTTATTTAAACGTACAAGGGGTGTGTGTGTGTGTGTGTGTGTGTGTGTGTTAATAGTAATTTGTGATAGATGCCTTTGGGGCCCACATATTCAATAACATCACCAAAAAAAAAAAAAAAGACAGAAAGAAAAAGAAAAAAGGGGAAAAAAGAAAAGCAAAGAAAAAAGAGAAAAAGAAAAAACCAACCCACCACCCTACAAAAAAAAAAAAGGCGTTTTTATGGGAGATAACATAACTGCTTGCAATTTGGCCATTCATTGTATCTTTGGCGTTTTATGTACTGCATTAGCTGAGGCAATTTCATGCATATGGATATAATGCATTAAGTGGAGGCATTTAAATATAGTGAAACTAATTTTATGATGATTAGTTGAAGGAAAACATTGCCTTCGTATCATCTATATAGGAGCCAATTTGCATGAAAATGCCCAAAGTTGCTATGCCAACATTTTCTGTGTTGTCGGTCGGGGTCGTCTCCGTGTCAAGACTTTGTATTAAAAATCGGTCTCCAGTGCCCATGTCTTTTAATTCATTGCAAGCTGTAGGCCATTTGCTCACAAAGCTCTTGCAGTAAAACAAATGAATAGCTAAAATACTCATTTGCATGATTCCCATTTGAAAACGATTCCCCTGAAATTAAAAAAGCGTGTTACTCGGTTGTGAAGATGGATGGGCCGATGAGGCACGCAATTAATATTTTCGGCATTCTCTTTTAAAGCCCTCTGAAGACGGAGAGCAACACATGCCAGACAAATTGGGCCCCGCAACAGTTCCAGAGCTTCTACCGCAGCAGCTTGCTTTCACTGTCTCCCCTTTATTGTCTCACTTACATTATGCAGTAATTAAAACTATTTACCATTCCTACTTATCAGCCATCTGCTACCATTGAAGGTTCCTCTTCTTTAGAAAGCCTTCTTAAATAGCAACCAGGAAAGTAGCAGACTGGGGACAATCGCTTGGTGGGGAATGGGTTGGGGGCTTTCCCCTCTTTTACCCTGGCTATTCTGCCCCCTCCCTATATTACTGGGCTCCTCTAGGAGCAGGAGGATAGAGGGAATCATAATTCAGGCATCTTTCCAGGCGCTTGGTTTCAAATGGAAGGGAGTGAGCCACATTCTCCCCTGGTGAGGCAGAAGACAGGGCTTTCTTCATCATCCTGGGCTATTGAGTGCAGATGCCAGGCTTCTATGCCACATCTCATGCAGAGATGCTCCCATGGAAGGACCATGAAGAAGGTCCCTGCTCTTTGACCCCTTGGTTCAGGAGAAAGGGGGCATGCAACAGAGATGCCAACCCCATTCCCTATTCCCCCCCCCTCTCTTCTTGCTTCTCAGTGATACCTATCCAGGGCAGCTGAACTTTGCAAAGTGCCTGTGCCTTCACCCTAAGTTTAATTGCAGTTTTAAAGTGCTAAGTTCCAATATCTGATGTCCTGTGTCTGCACTGGATGTTTATCATCTCTGTTTCATAACAGTCCTGGCAGATAGCAATAAACTGTTGTATAGAGAAACCAAATGAGACACAATAGAAAGAGAAAAACTGGCTAAATGCCCCAAAACAATTCTAGGAAGAAATAAGGGCACCACCAGTAAAAGATCAGACCACAGCCATTATGAGGGCAGGGAGATATTTCTGAGTTACATAGTTCAATATATTCCATGGTATTCAGTGCAATGCTAGTGGGGTTGTTGAAGTTGTCTCATAAATACCTTAACTTGATCTATATTGCTATCATTTTATCTGCCCACCTCTTTCTTGGTTATAGTTAAATAACCTGAATATTCTTCCTATTGGCTACCATAATAATTTCCTAAAGTTTGTAGGCTCAAAGATTTAGAGCTAGAATGGATTTGAGGCCATCTATCTAGTTTGATATTCTTTAATTTGGAATTAATACTTCTGATCTATATATTTTTGATCAAAAACTAGTCTCTTAGCCTTTAACTAATAGTTATAAATTTCAGTGTGCAAAAAAATGTCGATTTGCTATGTAAGGCTTGTCTCCTACATCCCCAATGTTGTCTTGGCCTGTGTCAATGCTGCCTTGAAAACTCAATGATAGCACCAATAAATTCCTTTTATCTGATCAAAAACTTCAAGATAAGAGACATCTTGGATGAGGAGAGAGCAATCCTATTGTTCTTTGTAAACATTTACTCTCCCCCTAAGTGGGATTCTTATCAGTAGGAATTTAAGCAAATAATATAAGATATAAGAGTACAGTATTATAAAACCATGTCATCTGTGTGGTTACTTAACTCAGTTTTTATTATTCTTTGTCCTTTCTGTATAAAATTCAAGGTTGGCATTTGTAAGGATGCTATCCACCCATGGGATTTTGTTAAGATTCTAGAGAATAAAACTACATTTATAAAACTAACCTTGTTATTTCATTTTTTTAGCCTAAGAAAATTATGTTCAACATATCCTATCCAATTCCTCTTATTTTATTATATTTTATTTTATTTTTAGGTTTTTGCAAGGTGAACAGGGTTAAGTGGCTTGCCCAAGGCCACACAGCTAGGTAATTGTTAAGTGTCTGAGACCGGATTTGAACCCAGGTACTCCTGACTCCAAGGCCGGTGCTTTATCCACTATGCCACCTAGCCACCCCCAATCCCTCTTATTTTAGAGATGAAGAAACAGAAAGGAGTTGTGATTTGCCTTAGGTTACATAGCTAATAAGTATTTTAAATCAGGATTTGAACCCTCATCTTTATGATTTCAGTTCCAGTGTTGGATCCACTGCACCATCCTGCATCTTGCCCATCCCCTCCCATCCTTGGGCAGGGACAAAATCTTCATGTGATCTTTTGATCTCCTTATAAGATAATATAGCTATCTTACAGTTATATATATTCATATACATTACACATATAATATATAGTTATAATTTATTATATATTATACTTTAAATATATAATATCTAGTTTATACATATTATTACATATAAAATTAATTACATTATAGTTATTATGGTTCCTGGTATACAGTAAATACTTAATAAATGTCTGTTTCCCCACTCTTCCCCCAAGTCCATGCTCAAAACTATAGTCCACTAATCACAGGGAATATGAAAACATTAGAAAGTAAATTGTCTCTACCATGGAATCAAGCTCCACTGATGCTCTTTTGTTCATTTCTCTGACTTCCTGAATGCATCCTTACTGGGATACTTGGCGGCTGTTCTCTGCCATAACCAACTTATTCTCTTTCCTGATTAGCCCTGTGATGTCTGCCAGCTCTGTGACATCTACCTGGTCAGCTTGATTCTGGTCCTAGCTCTCCAGGCAGTCCAGTTTTGTTTCTCCCTTCCCAAGTCCTGCTTGTGCTTACCACAACAGCCAAATTGATATTCTGAAAGAGAAGTTCTGACCAGATAGTTCTCTGTTCAATGAACATCAATGGCTCCCTATTATTTCCAGGTTAAAATACAAAATTCTTTTGTTTGGTGTTCAAAGTCTTTTACCAACTGACCCAAAATTGTCTTTCCAACCTTGTTGTATATGACTCCCTTTCTTGCATCCTAGACTGCATGCAGTCTAACCAAGCTGGCCTTTTGCCCATCCTCACTCCCCATATCCTTCTCTCTGCACAGTCTCCCATTCCCAGCATGATCATCCTGCCCAACTCTGCTTCTTAGTACCCCTGGTTTCTTTCAAAGCTCAGCTCAAAGGCTATGAAGAGGGGGTGTGTGAGCTAGGTCCTTAGGCCCTTATTCTTTTCTCCCAAACTCCTCAAATTTAAAAATAATAGTAAATAATAATAATAATCTATATGGAGAGCTTTTGGGTTTGGAAAGCATTTATATAAATAAATGTTATAATTATGCTCATTTTACAGATAAGGAAACTGAGACTCAGAGCATTTAAGTCACTTGCCCATATCAAGTAGCTACTGCATTCCAAGGTCTTAATTGAGCACTGGTCTTTCTGATTGTGAGTCCGGCATTTTTGTCTTTTCACCAAACTGCTTCATTGCAGTTGAGGAATGAGACTTAA
Source organism: Macrotis lagotis (assembly GCF_037893015.1). NCBI lineage: Eukaryota > Metazoa > Chordata > Mammalia > Peramelemorphia > Peramelidae > Macrotis > Macrotis lagotis. Next base: position 155,631,167 of record NC_133661.1, read on the forward strand.
AACCAAGAAGATGGGATTTGGTTATGGTCTTGGTATTTATTAGCTATGTGACCATGGGTAAGTGACTTAAACTTTCTAAGCCTCAGTTTCTTCAAATGTAAAATAGGTATAACAGAACCTATTTAACTTCCCTTAGAAGGTTTCAATGAGATTCAAATGAGAATATATATATATATAATATGTAAATATTAAGTTATGCCTATAATAATAAGTAATGATGAGTTTTTAATATTATATATATAAATCATGTTTTTGTCAACTGTTATTATATTTAATAGGTATAATAATTATAGCCCTTGAAGGTTTACAAAGCACTTTGCAAATATTATGCTATCTGATCCTTACAACCTGCCCAGGAGGACACAACTAATAAGTGTCATGGGCTGATTGAACTCAATTCTTTCCTGAGTTCAGGCCCACTGGGTGACTTGCCTACAACCATAAAGGTAGAAAGTAACTGATGGAGCTACAAAGCAAAATCCATAATCTCTGACTCCAAACCCAGCATTCCTTCTCATAAACAATACAAGAAGATTCTCTGGGAGTCCTTCCAGTTTTAAAATTCTGGAATCTCAGTTTTCTTACCATTAAAATAGGGGTTTGGATCTGATGGACACCGAAATTCCTTTAAGTTCTAGATCTATAATTCTGTGAATCTAAGAAGGAATCGGGAAAATGTGCTACATCCATCTCAACCTTCCCATTGTGTTGCACATTATCTTGGACCATATATATTGACCTTTCTTTTCTCTTTAGTCAGTATTTTCTGTTCAGGCTTTTCTTCACACACAGAATGAATCCATTGATCCTCCTGAAGATTCTGGATTCCATATAATGACAGGAACCCAGAGAGACAAGAAACTGGATAGATTGCTGATCAGTCATTAGATAACAGAGGTGGTACCCTTTTCCTGAACCAAATTCGCATAGACTCCAGGACTCCCTGGCTTTAATTCTTCCTCCTTGATTGTAAATCATTAATTTTATTATTAAATTAAGGACTTTGTGGGGAGAGAGAGAGAGAGAGAGAGAGAGAGAGATAAACTGCACAGTCCCTGAATAAGACATTAGTAAAAGTGAACCTAGAAGGCAAAGAAATAAGGTTGAAATGCAAATTCAACCCCATAGAGACATATACTGGCTTCTCCTTCAGTGGAGTCAAGAAGCAAAGGAGGAAAAAAAACAACTAACCACCCACTAACCAAGGCTCTGAGATCTCGACTGTACCAAAATAGAATCCCCTTTAGTAAATGATCTTGCATCACAGCCCCGGAAAAAAAAGAAGAAGAAAAAGACTTAACATAGGGAAGCCATTTAAAGCAGAAAAATATTTGTATGTAAAAGGAAATATTTTAGGTGGGAGTTGAATACCAAATGATTTTGGGTCTCTGTGGGGAGTAATGAGGCGTAGCAAACACACAATTCTATATGCATGTAATATTATGCCATGCCTCAGAAAGCTTTTAAATCACATAAATGCAGTTATGGGCCATTGTACAAAATAAACATTCCGCTTTAGTTTAGACTGCTCTTAGTTCTTTGATCTAAAGCAACGCTGCTCACAGATTTTTACGGCTTCGTAAATTAAAGTAGCTCTGATTTGATTGAGCTAAATTAATAAGACTTGTGCTATGTTGCAAAATAACTATTACAGTGTATTTTGGACGTGCTGCCAATAAGAGAATTGCCTTCTTTAACAATTCTACTGAAGCTTCATGGAGGATTTCAAAACCTATTTTAATTAAAACAAAAGCCGATGTGTGGCAATAATGTTTGTGTTAAAGAGAGAAAATGCAAAATGTCTTTTTAAATCCATTTTAATATGTCTTAAGGACTGGATGATAAATGTTGTAAAAGCCAATGGCTGACATGATACTTGGAGGCTTTCCCAGTTGGGCTTCTCACACACCTCAAGTGCTCCCAGAGCTCTGGCTCCTTCTTCTGGTGAGATTCCATGCCTCCTGACTGATCATCCTCATGTGGAGATGTGACTAATTTGCAAGATGCTTTCTTTATCACTTTGATTCCTTTAAACTCTGGGTTCTTTCATCTACTCCTAGTTAGAGTAAAGTTCCACGGGACCCTGAAATCCCAGAATTCTCTCTGTTCAGAAAATCAAAGGAAGACTGGACAATCATCATTCACTTTTCCAAAGTCTCCTTTAAGGACCAACACCCCCTCTTCTGGAGGAAAACAGAATCTTCCCTGTCCAAGATTGACATGTTCATTGACGGTTATATGCATGCTGTTTCCTGGTCAATATTTCCCTTCAAAAGTTAGGTTCTATGATGGCTTGGTTTTGACATGGGGCTCTGCTCAGTAGAGAGGGAGCCATTCTGCCCTTCTTGGACCTCAGTTAGGCCCCAGAATAAAAGGTTCCCTCCTCAGCCCTAGGCTCTCACTTAAACCCAGCAAACAATCAAAGGGTCTGGGAGAATTTGGTGGCTATGGGGGGAAGAGAGAGGAAGGGAGTCTCCACAAAAAAATGGCAGAAGAAGTGAAGCAGCTATAGAAGGGTGAAGGGAGAGGAGCACAGTCAATCTCAGGAAGACTTTAGGGAGACACAGTAATTGTCTACATAGACAAAAAGGGCCAGTTATTAAGAACTTGAGACCAATTATCCTCATTAGTCAATGAAGAGAAAACAGAGGCAGGGGCAGTAGCTAAAACAGGAAGAATTACACTTAGCTTGAAGAGAGCTAAGGAGCTGGTAGTCTCCTGTTGTGGAGTCCTGTGTTCCAAGACCCTTAAATGTATGCCAAATATAAACAGGCACCTAAAATTCACTAAAGGCTGGTATCCATGCGAGTAGAAGGAGGAATTGCTGGAATGTCACACTTTGCTTCAAAGGTTCATAGATGCAGATCTGAAAGAGTCCTTAAAGCTTACCTAATCCAACCCTCTCACTTTTACAGTAAAGGAAATTGAGGCTCAGAGGGGTTAAGTGACTTGACCCCCATCTATGTATCAGAGGTCTTCCAAATTCTAGGTCAACCCTCTTCCCATGTTGCCACATTTTTCAGTCCTTTCATGATCTTTACCTCATTTAATTCTGATAAGAACCCTGTACACATTTCTATTGATTTCTATCACACAGACGGGGAAACCAGAAAAGTTATTTGGACAAGGCCACACTCCCAGTGAGCAGGAGGATCAGAACTGGGACTTCTTTCCTGATTCCTGGAGCAGGGCTTCTTCTGTTTCTTTTATTACCTCAGGTATCATCTACTTCCCTTTCCCTGAGAAAGCCCAAATTTATGTTTTACTTTCCCTAGTTTTAAGGATGAGAAGGATCATGTGAAATGTGCCGAAGAAGTGTCCCTATTGGTGAGAGAGACTGGATCCATTGAAAGATCAAATTTTCATTAATCTTATTTTTATGACCATCTTTCATTTTTATGTCATCATCAGCATTTCTGAATGTATCCTTCCTACTTCTCCACTTCTCACAATAAAAATTAAAATAGTAAGAGGGGGGAAAAACATTTCAGCAAAACCAACCAACATATCCACTGTTATCTCCAATATTCCATTCCTATAGTTTCCCACCTTTGAATTTTCTCAACTTCAAGCATCAATTCTAAGATGAATAGACTTTTGCAAGTTCATTTCCCACCAAAGCCACCACCATTCCCCCAGTTTCTCCTTGTTCAAAGGCAAAAAAGGATTACATTATATTTATATTAAATGATCTGATTAGTCATACTCCTAGATATCTCCTTAGTGTCCAGTTCTTTGCCTCCACCAAAAAAAAAAAATCAACTTATTAACAGAACTAGAAAGTGAAACTTGACACCAAGAAAGACATGGAGAGTACAGAGCTTTGGGCCTCTCTAGATCTGTCTTGATACTGGAGGCTTTGCTATTGGACAAGAAATTTCTGTTCAATCCAAAAAATATTTAATAAGCAATGTATGCTGTGAGCAGAGCCCTGGGCTAGAGATTAAGACTCAGAGTTTTTTTTCCTTTTGATTCTTTTGCCAATTGCTCCTGGTCTTTATTTGCTTCATCTATAGACTGGAAATATACCTGCTTGTCATTCATTGATTGCCCTCGAGGCTGATAATTGGGCTCTTCAAATAGAAGTTTCTTATCCAAAAACCTTTTCAAGGAATTTTCTAAAGGATTTCCCCCCTCCCCCAGTAGTCATATAAGGTTTAGTACCAATCAAATATTTATCAAGTGCCTATAGAGTGCTTGGTGAAGAAGGAACACAAAGGGCCTAAGGCATCAACCCCTTGAGGTACTTGCAGTTGAGACAAATATTGATAATGCAAAGGTAAGGCTATGGGCTATTTGCTAATTTGGAAAACATTTTCTATTATTGGTGGGTTTCAAACAAAAATGGATAACTCTTTGGTGAAGAACTTTTTAACCGGGGATCCATGTTGTTTTAAAAAATATTTTCATTATTTCAATGTAATTGATTTCATTTGTAATCTTATATATTTGTTTTAGGCATTTAAGGAAATTATTGTAAAAAGGAGCCCACAGCCTTCATCAGACTGCATAAGGGGTCTGGGACACTAAAATGGTGTAGAGTTTCTGAACCAGATTATCTTTGAGGTATCTCTCTACTCTAATATTGGATTATAGGGAGTGTAGAAATTCAGGTGTGTGTGTGTGTGTGTGTGTGTGTGTGTGTGTGAGAGAGAGAGAGAGAGAGAGAGAGAGAGAGAGAGAGAGAGAGAGAGAGAGAGAGAGAGAGAGAATTGTTAAAGCTGAGTTTGGCACATAAAAAAAGCCATATAAAATATTAGCTATTCATTATTCTTATTCTCACAGGTAGAGAGGGTTCATAGGGTCCCAAATCACTGACCCTTAGAATTCCAGAATTGGAAAGGCTCTTAACCTCTAAGGGTCTCAAAAGCCATCTCTCCTCAGAGTTGAAAGGGTTCCTAGATTTCAGAATTGTAATAGTTTAATGATCACTAGTTTTACTTTAGGGGCAGTTAGGGAGTGGCAGTGAATAGAGAGCCGACAGAGTAGGGAAGATGAATCTTCCTGAGTTCAAATTCAACCTTAGATATATACTAACTCTGTGACCCTAGGCAAATTACTTCATTCTGTTTGCCTCAGTTTCCTCATCTATAAACTGAGATGGAGAAGGAAATGGCAAACCACTCCTCTATCTCTACCAAGAAATGGGGTCATAAAGAGTTGGACACAACTGAAATGAATGAACAACAGTACCAATAAAAGGTCAACTTCTTCCTTATCATATAGCAGCTCCACTTTCAGTAGACCTTAAAGTTTCAGAAAGTTTCTACTTACAGCACACTTCGAGGGAGATAGAACAAGGATTGCTATCTTTAAGTAGATGTGACAAGAACTTTCCTTTCTGGGTCTTTGGTAGCTGTGGCTATCATACCTGCAGGAACAGTTGTATCTCCAGGGACTGAGAGACTGCATCTCCAGAGGAATTATTTCTAGTATGATGTCTGAAGTCACTGAAATGAAAGAATTCCCCTTCCTGAGGCTACTGGTTTCAGGGTCCTTGTGTCTCCACTGAAGTCTCTGGGGAGATGATGATCAAAGGGATGGTGATGGCCTGATCGCTTGAAATATTTTATACATGAGAAAAGTGAGATTAAGAGAAGGGATTATCCAACTGGTAATTGTCAGAGCTGAGCCATGAACTCACATCTCTTGACACTAGGTCCAGGGGTCTTTCCACTAGATCAATCTGAGGAAATTGAGGCCCAGAGAGATTACAAATATCTTGTCCTTGACTTTCATCCCCAGGCATGCTTCTCCATAAATTGTTTCCTTTCAGGGTCTGCTTCCTTTGGGCAAATCCATTTTGAAAGCCTTAAGTTTCAAAGACATTAACAGTAAAATCCCATCTCCATGTCTTGGTCAGATTTTGGTATTCTTCAGGGTAACATCCATGGAAATTTCTGCCCAGACTGTATAAACAGTGACACTAATAGATCCTCCAGCTGCTAGAGAGCCAGGGATCTTGTGGGAAAGGGAAAGTCTTATGTCTTTCCAGCTGTGGCAGAAAGCCTATTACCTAAACAATAAAGCAATTCAGACCTCAGACCACAAACAAAAACAACAACAAATGAATTTATGAATTTTACCTGCCTTCCTTCTTTGCAGATGGTAGATGACTAAAGATGTGAAGTCCTGTAATTATTGTGAAACTCCTTCAATGTACTGATTACTTTCTCTAAACTGCTTTTTCTCCTCTTTTTTATTTTATGTTACAAGAATGACTCAATGGGTAGGGAAGGACATGTTGGGAAATGAAGTAATCTAAAAATGAAAGATATGAATTTTTGAAAAAAATAGTCACTTATAGGGATAAGGACTGAAGAACCTTTTATTTCATCAGTATAGGGAATTCCCTGGATAAGGAAATTGGTCTTCCAATGTAGATCTTCTGCACCTTGTTTGCAATCAATAGTCTAAGAAAAAAAAAGTCAGAGCAAACCAAGGTTAAGTTTCTTGCTCAGGGTCATATAGCCAGAATATGTCAGAGGCTATAACCTGAACCTAGATCTTCCTGGTTCCAATGCCAAGCATGCATTTATAACAAGTCATATTTAAAAAGTTTGCCTTAACTTTCAAATGAAGAAATCAAAGCTAAATTTTATCAGATGAAAAATACTCCAAATCATTATTGATTAGAGATATGCAAAATAAAACAACTATGAGGTACCACCTCACCCCTATCAGGTTGGCTAAGGTGACAAAAAGGGAAAATGATAAATGTTGGAGAGATTGTGGGAGGATTAAGACATTAATACATTGTTGGTATGAACTTATCCAACCATTCTGGAGAGCAATATTGGAACTATATCCAAAGAACAATAAAACTGATCATACCCTTTGATCCAACAATGCCAATACTAGACCTATATCCAAAAGAAATCATAAAAAAAATGGGAAAAGTTCCATGTGTTCTAAAATATTTCTAGCAGCTCTTGTAGTGGCAAAGAATTGGAAATTGAGGGGATGCCCATCAATGGGGGAATGGCTGAACAAGTTATGGTAGATGAATGTTAAGGAGTACTATTGTTCTAAAAGAAAGCATGAATGGTCAGAGGCTAGAGAAGTATGGAATGAATTATAGGAACTGATGCTGAGTTAAGGGAGCAAAAGCAAGAGAACATTATATGCATTAATAACATTGTTGTTGTTGATCAACTCTAATGGATGCAGCTCCTCTCAGCAGTTCAGAGAGCTCAGACAACCCTGGGAGACATGTTATGGACAACACAATCCATATCCAGATGAAAAATATCCACAGAATCTGAATGAGCACTAAGTTCACTTTTTAAAAAATGTATCATTTTTTCCCCTTCCTATCCCAAGCTTTTCTTTCTTTTCCCCTTAGTTCTAATTCCACATACACAAAATGACTAAGATGTAAACATGTTAAACATAAATGTACATGTATATCATTCATTAGACTGTTTGCTATTGGGGGCAGGGGGTGAAGGGAGGGTGGAAAAATTGTATAACATAAATATGCAAGTAAATGAATGTTGAAAAAACTTTCATAACATGTGATTGGAAAAATAAAACAAAATAAAGTATCAATTTAAAAATATGCCTCAAGGGGAGTAGTCTGTAATCTCAGCTGGAGATTTGGCTGAATGATCTCTGGAGCTCAGCATTCTGAGCATGCCAATTGAGTTTCCACACTAATTCAGTCCTCTAGAAATGGGAGAAGAGAGGGTCATAACCAGATTGCCTAAGGAAAGGTGAACCAGTCAACAGGAAGTCATTGATAGCTTCCTTGTCGATCTGCAATGGGATCAATCTTTGAGTAGTACCTACATTCCAACCTGGGTGAGATGAGTAGAAACACTATTTTTAAAAATTATGTCTCCATTCCATCTTAGACAAATGTCAATCTTTAGCCTCAAGGCTAAACTCACAGGAATAAGCAACCATAAAGACAGACTTTTTCACCCTTCCTGTAAGGGTTAGGAAAGGTAGGTTCTTGTCAGCAGGCATCTGTTCTACTTGATTTTTTGTTTTTTTGTTTTTCCCAGGGAGTGAGGCCAGCAGTGGCACTCTGCTCAGGGACCTGGTCTCCTTGGGATGGGTTTAGTTGCTATTGTGAAGGGAATTTCACCTTCTACCTATCTTTCCCATTACTACTTCTCATAATTCGGAACTATCCAGGCATCTCAGATTTAAAAGGAAGGACAACAGCTTTTCAATTGAAGACATAAAATTCTATTCCTAGCCATTTTTTGAAGCAGGTTGGGACTCTAGTAAGGTCTTAGGTGTCTAATAAGACCATAGGAAACCCAGTTCTTCTAATACCCCAAAAGGATTCATGATTTCAGATATTCCCCATTTAGTCTAAGACATAAGATGGCACCTCCCAACCATTGTTTCTTAGAGCTCTCCACAGGTCTTTTCTTTCTCCTCAGGATCTGAGAATTCATTTATAAGAAACTTCTTATATGGAAACTCCCTTCATAAGCATTTGTCTCCTAGATTTGCCCTTGCATTATCAATATCTTGCCTCAACCCCAGGTTCCTCAATTATCAGACTATGCCCTGGTCCTTTTGAGTTCCTCTTCTACCAAGCCCACTATGGGCAGTGGGTCAATATTTGATCGGTACTAAGAAATACATTTGCAAGTAACTATAATAGTGTTAGAACAGAGATTTTTAACCTTTCCATGTCAGTCAATTAACAAACATTTATTAATAGGAGGTTCCTTGGTCAGTAAAACAACTTTGGACAGCAAGGTTGTGCAGTTGATAGAACATGGGCCCTGGAGTCAGGAGGGCCTGGGTTCATATCTGGACTCAGATACAATACATATTTAGCTATGGGATCTTAGGCAAGTCACTTAATCCCATTGCTTTGCAAAAAACAAACAAAAAAATGACAACCAAAAAAAAAAAGCAAAGCAGTTAGGTGGTGCAGTGGAAAGAGCACTGACCTTAGAGGGATGGGAATTCAAATTCAATTTCAGACACTGCACTCTTACTAGCTGTGTAACCTCAGGCAAGTCCCTTAACCCTGTCTGCCTTGCATCCAGGGCTATCTCTAGTCATCCTGATTCATCATATCTGGCCACTGGACCCAGATTGCTCTAGAGGACAAAATGAGACTGGTGACTTAGCATAGCACCAAATCCAATCCACATGCTTGTCATGGTGTCACCTGCCTGATGGTCTTCTTCGAAAATGAAGGCCAATACATTATTATTATTATAAAACAAATTATATATACCAGTCACTGTGCCTACCTTTAAAGAGCTTTCCATCAAGTGGATTCCAATTGGATTCCAGCACAGGTCTTTGTGACTCCACAGAGGGCCCTGACTCTATCTCTCCTTACCTTCTCCCCAGGTCTCAGCACCCAGAATACTGATAATAGGCTGGCACTTGTGACTTAGGCATCCTCTAAATGCTTGCACCAGGCCATTCTTTACTAGGTCTTCTCCACTACCTTTCTCCTTACACCTGTTGGGAAAGCAACAGATGGCTTAAGCCCATTATTTGAAAGTGTTCTGGGTTTCCCAAAAAGAGACAAAAGCTGCCCTGTCCCTTTCCCTCTCCTGTCCCTGTTCCCTCTCCCAATCCAGTGGTCCTAGCCAGCACAGTTCACCTATAAAACCCACAATACCACTCTCCTCCTCGCCTTGCCTCTTTTAGTTGCCTCAGCTGCAATTCCCTTCCTTATCCCCTTTACAGTTTTTCCTAAAGAGAAAGGATCTACAAACAGTAAGCCCCTGTAAGTCCATTTTGCTCTCGAGTCAGTTTCCAGGTTCCCCAAGGTCCAATTGCTAGATGATTCCATCTCAAATCCCAGGTCCTCGGTGATTCCGGGGCTAAGCACCCCACAACTAAGGCCACAAAGATGGGGGTTTTCTAAACCTGATTTTCTTATGGAGCAGAAGATCCTGTGAGGAGGGAGGGGCCGGTGTTGGAATTTAGATATCATATAACCCCCGCTGAACGCTGGCTAGGGAAGAGAGAGCTTCGGGGCCGGGGTCGGAAGGGTCACCCCGAGACAAACGAAAGACAAACAGTGGCCAATGAAAACCCCTGCTGCAATCTCCTTAACCATAATGAGCTCTGGCTGGGCACTTGGAGATGGGCCAAGCATTCACTGGCCACAAATCTTCTGTAAATGATTACATTACCTTCCCGTTCCTTCCCGTGGCACCCCCAACTGTTCCTTTCCAAAGTAAGCTCCCCGTCAGGAGGGCTGCCACTTTCCAGGAATTATTTACTCGCCCTGACCCCCAGCCTGAAGTTGGGTCCACAACAAAGGCACGGGAGGTACCAGTTCTCTCTATTGTTCACAGACCTTAACACAACAACCACAGGAGATGCAAAGACAGAGGACAAAGCAATTTTCCAAAAATATTTTATTTTCCAAAATAATCTCACTATCCTTCCCCCATGACTCTGGGTCTAGACTTCACCCACATCTCCCATGAAGAAAACAGCAAAAGGAAAACCATTGATTGGTGAGACTTTACAACATCCAAAGACAGAATCAATGAAATAGGTGGCTGTCCTACTGATAAGATTTCATAGCCTCCAAAATGTCCCCCTTTTGTCACCAAAGACTAATACACTTTGCTGATAGTCCCTTCTACCTCTAAATGGATGACTTCATGCACAAGTTATTGGGTGATCACTTTGTGCCCCACTGTAGAATTTGCAATCTATTAAAAGAGAATGGCAAATAAGAATGGGAGGGAAAAGGCTATAGTATAAAGTCTTACAGCAATAGAGTTATATTAAACCATGTAAAGTCCAGTTCAAGTTTCCAGGGGTACTAAATCCAAGATAATACAGAAAGTGAGTAACACGGAGAAGTCATTGCAATGGTCCAAAGCCAGTCAAACCCAGAATCTGGGGAAACCCTTTATTAAGGGTTTTATATTTATGCTGTATATTTTAAAAGTACATCTTTGTTGTCTCTCCTATGAATGAAATCACCTTATAAGTAGATATTGTTTTATACTTAGCACTAGCATCCTCAGTATTGAACAGAATGCTGGCACATAATAAGTATGTAAGAAATACCTAATGATCAGTTGATTGATTTTTTTTCATGGAGGAGAGGTTCTAGCTAGGTCATCACTTCTGGTCACTGCTCAGTGGTTGCCATCTGGCATGTTGGTTCTTTGAGGGACTAGTGGTAGTAGTACACACAAATGATTTCAGTTAGAAGTATATGATAAAAATCTAAATAAAAAGTCATACAAAGGAGGAGGTGACCAATTCCAGTTAGGACGATTAGGAACATTTCAGCTGAATCTTGAGAGTATGCAAAGAACCTCAATAATCTTTATATTGGCAGGGCATGGTAGGGAGGTAGGAGAGGAAAAGATTTCGAAAAGACAGACCAGTGGGGACCAATTTATCAAGGTAAGAAAATATAATGGTCTTCAGGCAACAACAAGTAACCCCAATTGACAGATAAGCAAGATACTAAAGTGGAATAATAATAGACAAGTCTGGAATGACAGATGAAGATTCAAGCCTGAAGGACTTTCAAATGCCAGACTAGAGTTTTCATTTTACTTTGTAGGCAGTAGGAAGCCACTGAAGTTTTTGGAATGAGGAAATGACTTGATTAAGGCAGCATTTCAAGAAGATTCATCTGAGGAGTGTGTAGGACATATTGGAGAATGTAAAGACTGAAGATGAGGAAGTTATTGTGCCATAAAATAAGCTGGAGCGGTAATAAGGGTCTTGACCAGGATAGGGACAATGAGAATGGAAAGGAAGTGACAATTCAGGAGACCTTTTAAACCTAGTTACCTGGGAGAATAATGGTACTTTTGGTAGATACAAGGAAGTCAACAAGGTTTACAGATATGAGAAATTTTTAGACTTGTTGACATTAATATCAAGTGGGATGTCTAAATGGAAATGTCTGGCAGGAAATTAGGAATATGGAACTAAAGTTTAGGAGAGAGGTCAGGATTGCCAAATAGCTACAAAGTCTCTTGCATAGAAGAAATAGTTGCAAATATAGAAGTGGATGATAACTGAAAGAGACAGACAGATAGAGAGGGAGGGATATAGATAAGAGAGAGATAGAGAGAGAGAGAGAGAGAGAGAAGGGGAGGAGGGAAGAGAAGAAGAAAAAAGGGAAAAAGCCAAATGAGAAGTAAAAGGTCAGAAACCAAGGCAATTATTAGTACAAAAATATAGCAGTTTTTTGTGGTGGCAAAGACTGGAAACTGAGGGGATGCCCAACCATTGAAAAATGACTGAACAAGTGTTGGAATATGATTGTGATAGAATACTATTATGCAATAAGAAATGATGACCAGTATAGCTTCAGAAAAACCTTGAAAGACATGTGAACTGATGCAAAGTAAAGTAAGCAAAACTAGAACACTATACACAGTTATAGCAATATTGTAATGATGATCAACTGTGAAAGGCTTAATTACTCTGATCAAAACAATAACCTAAGGCAATTCCAATGATGAAAAATACTATCCATCTCCAGAGAAAGAGCTGATAAACTTGCATATTTTTTTCACTTTATTTTTCTTGTGATTTGTGTATGTAGTTATTTTCTCTTTCAAGATGACTAATATGGAAATATGTTTTGCTTGACTTCATATTTCTGGTCTTCTAAAGGGGAGGGGAAGGAGAGGAAAAAATAAAACTCAAAATTAAAGAAAGTTTAATATAATTGGAAAATATTTAACAAAACAAAATATATGTATTGTGTAAATTAAGGCAAATATATATATATATATATGTATATATTTAAAAACCAAAGCAAACATTTAAATATGAAACAACACTAGGTGGTTGACAGGTGGGGTGGGGTTTACAGGGAAGAAAAGGGACAGATTTTCAAGATATTGAAAGAGAACAATTTTCATATAGTGATATAATCTGCCTACCATTTAGGGTCCTGAATCAAATATCTAAAAACTAGGTCAATGTAGTACCGAAACCAAAGGAAGGCATGACAGATTATTATCAAATCTTATGAAGGTTGAAGGCTGAAATGAAGTCACTGAACTTTGTGATTAGGAGATCATTGGTGATCACTGGTGCAGAAGCCAGTCATTCTTCAGATACAGGCTGGAGGCAGATGTTTGTGCAAGGAGTGGAGAATGATGAATTGGCAGAAATTGTATTAGTTGGATAAGACTGAAGAGATTCCCAACCCCAAGATTCCAAAAGGGATATCACTATGGTAATCTCAGAAACTTTACTTTTCTATATGCCTTACTGTCCTAGACCTGGGTGATGGGTAGGACCCCTCTTCCCTCCCACAATTAGAGACAAAGCTTTATGTGCAAATAGTCGTAGTCCTGGGAGAAGAACTCCAATGGATCTGATCCTTTTAGTAAATGAATCAACTAGAAAACATTTATTATGTGCTCTAAGCATTGCGGTAGTCACTAGCTAGGAATAAAAGTACCAATTCTTAAAATGTTTACATTCAAATAAGAATCAATGTGAATATTCACCCATTTGGTGCTGGTTCAAATGTACACATGCCTTCTCATACTCTAGTTTTTGTCTGTGTTCTCCCATTTGCTTTCCATGTGCTAAAAGCTTTCATAAGGCTATGGAGTTGGATGTGGCTCTTAGAGACCATCCCATTCAACAAAATGATTTGCCCAAAGTCATACAGAAAGAAGTCAGAACCATCATTAGAGCATAGCTCTTTTGACTCCAAAATACAACTCCCTTTCCACTGTACTATATATTCTCTTCAGTCCTCTTCTTGTAGGTTTTTAATATTTCTTATATAAGAAATGAATCATTTGGTCATTGGCTCTTGACTCTTGACTGGCCCACTTTCACTTTTTAGCATACTCTTCCCCAATAATATCCTTTATACTAGAGGTATCAAACTCACACCTACCAAAAAAAAAGTTTAACAAAATAAATACAAATACAACATAGACAATGTTAATTAGTGGTTTTCTAAGTCAATATACATCCAGCAGGGACCTATTTGATATTTCTATTACAGTCTGACACTGCCTTATAACACTTCTAGTCAATAAATCACTATTAGAAATATGTAAAATTCTGCTTATGCCCAGCATCTCTTTACTGTCTCTTGTATCCCCTACAACTACTTCAAATATTATGGTATTTTAAGATTTACAGCTTTATGTGATTGTTGTAAAAAATTTCATTAAAAATGAATTTTTGTACTGGTAAGCAGGTCTGAGCAATTTCTCAAATTCAGTCCTTTTCTTCAACAGTAGGTCCAAATATGTGCACTAATATACTAATTCAATGAACTAGATACTCAGCTATATAAGTTAGTCTAGACCAAAGGCAATTTTTTTATCTGCTCTTTTTTTCTTAGTTAGATTGTTAGGATTAGCATTTTGAATAGCTATCTTATCAAGAAAGGAGAAATAATGTTCTGTGGTTTAATGTAATTAGAATAATATCTTCTGTGAGGAGGAACATCTGGAGTACCTCTTATCTAAATAGAATGCCTCTTCCAGTTGAACCTGTTGTTAGTTACCTCTGCATTCATGTAATCTCATCTGATATAAAAGATGAAAAAAAAGGTCCTTGTTAAAGAAGAATCTTTAAATAATCAATCAGTAATCAATCAATAAACATTTATTAAGTACCTACTATGTATGCTAAGCACTGTGATAAGCCTTCAGGATACAAAAAGAGGCAAAAGACAGTTCCTACCCTCAAGGAGCTTACAATCTAATGTAGGAAATTTATGGTAATTTTTAAAGGTTATGTTTTGTTCTACTGAATCAAGTCTTTTTTCTATAAACAAATAATAAATGCAGCAATATTTTTATTCAGTTATGTGACTATAAAGATATTCACTGTGCAGAATTGTTTATAAAAACCTGTTTATTCCTTTTTCATATTTTTGGTAAACCTTTGTTAGTGGAGTTGAGAGATGCCATCTAAGAATCCACCAGCAATGACATTGTGAATTGAGGATTATGGGATTATTTCATGGAGAGTTTGGGAAGACAAAAAAATGGAAAGAGGAGAGAAAGGAGGCCTGAGTCCAGAATCTGTGCTGCCTTCTCCATCTTGGGAATCATGTAGACATATAGGATAAAGCATAAACTGGGCCAGTCTTCTGCTTCTCCTTGCCCCTGGGAGAATGGATCCTGTAGCTGTGGCTGATGGCAAGTGTTGAGAGACTGGGAAGGATTATGAAGTTGGTAAGATTCCCTCATTGCCTCTAAATCAAGAAAGACATTACTAACCTTTCTGAGAAACTATGAGGATCTCCCTCTCTCTTCCTTCTCCCCCCAAAAGGGGAAGGAATATAAGCAGAAAAGCTATTTCTGCTCTGGCAGTCAGAAATACTTTATATCCCAAGTATTATATATACCTCTGTCCTTTTGCTTTCCTATTATTTGTATGGTCTATTCCCCTTTAAGTAAAAGGGATTAATGACTACTAATCTTTGGTGCATAATCAATGCTAGCTTTGTGAATAGAGATTAGAAGTGGGTGGAGATGGTCATTCTGGGAAAATGGGAGATATGTATGGCCTTTAAAGTTGTTTCTTACCAGGAGGCAACAGAGTAATGACTTCCCCTGAGAGATCACAAAAACTTTTCAGTCACTTTAAATCATTTTCATTAACCAGCTTGAAGTTGATTTACAGAATAACATAGAGAGTTTAATAACCTGACGTAAATCAAAAAATTCCCTAGACTAAAGTAGATAAATCCTTATAGGCAGGTGTGAGCCAGCCATGGTCAAAAGGGGACAAAGGAATTGCTTTCTATGGATATATATTGGTACTCTTTGGATTTTTTGCTAGTGCTTATCTGAGGTTTCCCAGATTTCCTTTTCAAATATTTACTGGTAGGCTAGGACATTTAACAAAATTAAGGACTCCCTTCAGTCCCCTCACTCATCACCCATGGATACTCTTTTCCTCCTAATAGATGGAGACTACCTCCCAGGGAATTCTATAAGCATTCTCACTAGTGGAGACTCCTTTAATTCTCATTACATTTTCATCAGACACTCAATGTGTAGATCATTCTCATAAAAATTATATAAAAATGAGAAAGTAGACATGAATTTCTGTTTCTTGATAGTCTCCTGGCTGCTTCTTTGGGGTAAAAATATCATCCATATTTTTTTTTCTTTTTTTGGTATCTTTCCTCCTTGAGATATCTTATCAAATACCAATCTCAATGCTTGCAATACTGTGTTGCCCCCAAGCTGGATTTGCTCAATGTGCATTTCCTCTGGTCCACCTACTTTTCTCAATTTTCATCTTAAATGCTATTTCAATTTCTGCATATAACAGAAGAGGAAATGGTGATTTGTGTTTGGTGAATTTATACTCAGTTGATATACCTACAGGGTTTATTGATAATATATAAACTGATGCCATGAATTAACTGACATACTCAGGACACAGAGTATGTAGCCCGACCTCACCACTATCTACCACTTTCACCTGATTTAAGGAAATGAAACTGAACATATACCAAGCCAAAATCCAGAAGATGGTTTAGGTTCAGTCAACTAATTGATTCTGAATGGTCCACAGATGTTGGGAGGCTGAGAGATTTTATAATGAGGTAATTAGAGGGAACTGAATGCTTCAAACTAGAATGGACAAAATACTACTCCTTTTGAACATTCCAGTTATGAGTAGATCTTATGAGGCTATTTTATCAACAAAGATTGATAGATTCCTTTGACATCAGGGCCAATATTCTCTTATGTGCGTGTGTGTGTGTGTGTGTGTGTGTGTGTGTGTGTGTGTACACTAGCTGTATCCATTTGCATGCCTTTCCATTTCCTCTAAATCACTGGTATCTAACCTTTTAGCTCTTCAGGGTCACATCATCCAACAAAAACTTGTCAAGTGTTCGATATAGAATTTAATATGTATTAATAACTACAATGTAACCCATAGTAATGGTATAGTAATAAAATGTAATACTCCTACATGAATGGGCTTGGAGGGCCATAGTAGCCTATGAGCCACAGATTGGACACACCTGTTCTAAATGAAGAGGACTGATCCAAATGGACTGTGCCAAATCCAACAGGTGACATTTTTCCTGTCACTGATCATGAAAAAAAGATCATTACAGAAATTTTAACTAATTTGCCCCATTTTCTGAATTTTAGCCTCCCAGAATCATAAAACTTGAGTGAGGAGATATCTCAATGGGCAGCAAGTCTACAATAACCTGAAAAAGAAACCCTATTAATATACCTAAGTGGTCATACAACCTTTGTTTGAAGACATCTAATGAAGAACACAAAACTTCTCAAGGAAGCTCAACTGAGTTTGGGAATGGCTCTAATTGGAGGGGCAGCTAGGTGGTGCAATGGGTACAGTGCCAGACCTGAAATCAGAAAGACTCATTTTTCTGAGTTCAAATCTGGCTTCAAGCATTTACTAGCTGTGTGACTTTGGTCAAGTCACTTATTTGCCTCAGTTTCCTTATCTGTAAAATGAGCTGGAGGAGGAAATGGTAACCCCTGCCTTATCTTGGCCAAGAAAATCTCAAATGGGATCAAAGGCATAACTGAAATGACTGAAGAACAACAATTGTTAGGAAGTTTAATATGCCTGACTTCCATTTATTAATTGCTTCTTAGGGTCACACAGAAATCGGATCCCTTTTCTACAGGATGATCTTCTTATGAGCACGTGAAGACCATTGTCTTGTCCTTTGTTCTCCATCCTCCCCTATACCAAGCTTTACTTTTTCCAAACTAAGCATCCCCAGTTTTTTTTAAACTGATTCTCATATGGCAAGAACACAAAGCCCTTCATGCTCTTAGTTACCCTCCTCCATTACAAGGCTGTAAAGTCAACCCCCTCATTCAACAAATGAAGAAAAAGACCCTAGAATGGTCAAATTACTTTCCCAGGGTCAAACAATTAGCATATGAGATGGGATTCAAAGTCAGATCTTGGGGCAGCTAGGTGGCACAGTAGATAGAATACTGGCCCTGGAATCAGGAGTACCTGAGCTCAAATCGGGCCTCAGATATTTAATAATTGCCTAGCTATGTAAGTTTGGGCAAGTCACTCTAAACCTAATTGTCTTAAATAAATAAAAATGTAAATACATACATATATACATATACATATATATATATATATATAGTCTTCTTGAGACCAACTAGGGGTGTATGAGGAAATAAGTATTTATCTAGCGCATATTATATGCCCAAGGCAATGTTAAGCATTTTAAAATATTATCTTACAACAGTGTTAAATAGGTCCTACTAATATTTTCATTTTACAATTGAAGAAACTGAGGGAGACAGCATGCTTGCCCAGAGTCACATGTTCAGTCATTTTAGTCAAATCTCACTCTCCATGACTCCATTTGAGGTTTTCTTGGCAAAGATAATGGAGCAGTTTGCCATTTTCTTCTTTACCTCATTTTACAGATAAGGAAACTGAGGCAACAGAGTTAAAGGACTTATTCAGGGTCACACAGCTAGTAGGTACCTTAGGCTGGATTTGAACTCAGGTCTTCCCCACTACACACCCAGTGCCTTATCCCACTATACCATCAGTCATAATTTGCAAGCCTTGTGTTTCTTTTTTTTTCTTTCAAATTTTAGTCATATTTTCCAACAAACTTTCTGGTGATCTCTCCTATGTCTATCTTTATATTGAGATCACCAACTATCAAGATATATGCTGATTTGGTTTAGAGGATTTCATCAAATTTTTTGTAGAATTTATCTAACTACCTTTCATTCTCTGTAACAGATGTTGGTCTTTAGGCTATAATTATCTCTAGAATCTTAATTTTGTTCATGGTCAACATGAGTGATGCAAGATGAGAAAACCAAGTATTCCATGAAATGATGTTTCTTTGCCTTGGGATAAATTTTAAAACCAACTCCTTTATGAGGACCTTGTGACCTTTTTTTTTAATAATGTACCTGAAATTTTCTTTAAAGCCTTCTGTTTTTATTTTTAATGAGAATGCCAAGATTGTTGTGTTTCATTCTTCCAAAAGCATGTCACTCAGTTGGTACAAACTATAAGAGAAACTATACAACATGATAACACTTTGAATTGACATTGGCAAAGATAACACTGACACATTCACACTCAGATTTAAATGACTGATGTCAAATCCTACTCAGACAAAAGGTTTAGATAAGAAAAGGGAGCTGAGCACCAAAAGGGGGAATTGAGGGAAGGGAATCCAAGAGAAGGGATAGACATAACAAATATGATGAATTCGTTTAATTTAATTTTTTTTAAGGTTTTTGCAAGGCAAATGGGGTTAAGTGGCTTGCCCAAGGTTACACAGATAGGTAATTAAGTGTCTGAGGTCAAATTTGAACTCAAGTACTCCTGACTCCAGGGCTCAGACTATCCACTGTGCCACCTAACTGCCCCTACTGTGCCACCTAGCCACCCCTAAATATGATGAATTCAAAGATGAGTTTTATGAGTTGATTTAAAATTAAATAAGCCATGATTGAGAAGAAAAAATGTGCCCAGTGACTGCAATGAATTGATGCAAACAATTTTAGAAGACTAAGAAGTCTGATCAAAACAGTGACCAGTCATGACTTTGGGAGACTTCTCCTGCCCCTTGGCAGAAAAGTGATAGAAAGAGAGGTACAGATTTAGATACGGCCAATGTGTTCGATTGTTTTACTTGACTATATTTTTATATTTCAAGGAAGGCAGCAAATTATTGTGTGATGATAGAAATGTAAGAGACAAAATCTATAAAACCTTTTTTAAAATATACAGAAGAAAATAAAAAAGAAAAGGACAGAAACAGTAATCTTTGTTACTAATGTGTTAATTTTAAGATATACTTTAAAACTCTGGTTGTTACAGAAGTTCATGGTTTCATATACAATCCCTTTTCATTTTGAATTTAATTATTTAATTTGAATTTAATTGATATTCCACCTTCCCAGAAAGATCAAGTCCTTAACTTAAAAAAAGAAAAAAGCATTGTAAAAACAAAGTATAAAAATTTCAAACCCCTCCCTAATAATAAATACTGCACTAATATATACACATATATATGCTTAAATACTGAAGTATTCATATTTGTTGATTGTTGTTAAGTTCATAATTAAAATGAAAAATTTCAAAAGTGAAGGATATAAAAAAATGACCTTTCAGGGTAGATATGATCTAACTTCCTCCTGTAGTTTATAACATTGTTTTTTCATATTAAATAAAGGTAATAAATATTTTTTTAAAAAAAGAAAAAGTAACAAAAGGAAAATTATGGGGGCTATGGAGACAAATTTTGTCAATATCACATAGATCTGATGGTCAGAATTTTGCCCTAGGTAAAATCACCTACAGGGGACAAGGATTAGGGATTTAAGGAAGTGTTAGGTGCCTGACTTCAGGAAGGAAGAGGAGGAAGGTCAGTTGATTATAATCTTGAGAAGTAAACACTTCAACAGGAGTACAGATTGAACATTGTTATGAGGTTCAATACTGCATTAGATCCAGTATACCAAGCAAACTGAAGAGAGCAAAAGATGGTATAATTTCCCAAGTGAGAAGGGGAGAACTGAGTGTTCTCAAATTGAAGCAATGAAGAAAGAAAAAAAGATTTTTTTTTCTTTAATAGCAGGTCTTGGTAGGCTTTAATTACCCATATAATTATCTATACAGATACCCACAGTCTTAAAAAGGCACACACACACACACACACACACACACACACACACACACACACACACACACTTTCACTGACCATATATACCTGTCTCCTGCCTGTAAGACTTTTCCATGAGTCTTTGCAGAGAGTTAATGAGCTTTTTTCCCTTCTCTGGGAAAAAATCCTCTTGAACTAAACTGAAAATTCAAGCAGAGACTTTATTCAATCTATTTATTAACTTTATTTAGTCACTTTATTTAGTCAATATTTTATTGAGGCTTCCCCACAAGGACATTCAGATTGGTTCCCTCTATGTTCTTTCTCTCATTAAGGAATTCTGACTCTGGGCTTATGTAGATCATGCTCTTTCAGGAGAAGGCTGGTCTCTGAAGAGAAGGGACCAGGCTTTTTTCAAATTCCTCTATGAACTCATCCAACCTTTCTGGAGAGCAATTTGGAATTATGCCTGAAAGACAACAAAAATGTGCATACCTTTTGATCCAGCAATACCACTACTGGGTCTATACCCTGAAGAGATCATGAAAAAGGGTACATTTGTACATTTGTACAAAAATATTCATAGCGGTCCTGTTTGTGGTAGCAAAGGATTGGAAATCTAGTGAATGTCCATCAATTGGGGAATGGCTATACAAATTGTGGCATATTTACATTATGGAACACTACTATTGTTTTATTAGAAACCAAGAAGGATGGGATTTCAGAGAAGCCTGGAAAAACTTGCATGAACTGATGTTAAGTGAGATCAACAGAACCAGAGGAAACAGCAACATGGGGGTAATGATCAATCTTAATGGACTTGCTCATTCTATCAATGCAATAATCAGGGACAATTTTAGAGTACCTGTGAGGAGAATACTATCTGTATCCAGGAAAAAGAACTGACCAAATTGACCAAATAGACCAAAGTCTATTTCCTTCATTTTTTTTAAAAAGTATCTAATGTACTACATAATTTTGCTATGTCTAATATTTTATTTTTTCCTAGAGGATATGATTTCTCTCTCAATAAATTCAATTTTGAACAATGTATAGCATGGAAACAATGTAAAGATTATCAGACTGCCTTCTATGGGGGAGTGAAGGGAAGGGGGTGGAGAGAAATTCCAGAATAGAAGGCTATAGAAAATCTCTTAGATGAAAGGAATGAATGTAACATATTTAGGTCTTCCCAAAAGGGATGAAGAGGGTCCCTCCTGGAACACGTACAAAATAAATCAGATAAAGGACAGCTATCTATTTTCTCCACCACAAGAGAATAATTAAAACTCAAGCGATTCATAAATATCTATGACAAATGCTTATAAAACATGCAACAAATAACAACAAACAAAAAGCACCCCATCACGTATCAGAGTCTTCTTGAGAAGTGGATACTCGAAAGACAGGAACATATATTCAGAGCTGGTAGGGTCATAGAGACCACTGAGTTAACAGGGTCCAATTCCTTAATTTTAAAGATGAAAAATCTGAGGCCCAGAGAGGTTAAGTGATTTGCCAGAGTCACACAGCTGGTAAATTATCTGTGTGAGATTCAAACTCATCTTAATGAGTCAAAGTATGACATTCTTTCTACTATATCATGCTGCTTCTCTAAGGCAAGATATGAATTAAGTGATTTATGCTCTACTCATGAACATGCTTATCACACTGTTCATTCACAATCATGTGGTGATTTCTTAACTCATCATTCCTCCAATAATAGATTCTTGTAGTTGAAAAGTCAAGGATAGCTTCTTTTTTTTTTATCAAATGCAGTGGCAGATATTTTTCATTTCACTAGTCCATTTATTTTGTAGACTTTGACCATGAGACTTGGGGCAGCATTTTTACACCTTGCAAAGATAATCTGAGAAACTTCCAGGTCTTATCTGTCTGTGCCAGGTAGAACTGATCAGGATGAGTCCAGTCTGGAAGTTCAGTTAGGATGGTGGTAAGACAGATCATGATGAGTACTTGAAGAAGGGATCTGTGGAATCTTTGTTTTTCTAAGAAGAGTCATTCAAGTACTTGGGGATGTGGTTGGGAAGTCAGGGGAGGAGAAAAGGCTAAGGATGGAATCCTAAGCATCAGTATCCAAGGAATGGAAGTGCTGATAGGGAGGTAAGGAATAGCCCTAGTAGGTGAACATCTTTAATTCAGCAATACTATCTATGGTGTTTCTTGGCAAAAATGCTGAAGTGATTTGCCTTTTCTTAAGATGGGCTGTACTCTGCACTTTGTAGGGAACACCCATATGATGAGATTACAGATCCATCAGAATATTGAGGTATTCAAACTTTTTCTTCTCAACCTTTAGAACAGAAGGAACAAAATAAATATTTGTTTTAATAAAATAGATAAAAGCAAATAGTAGCCAACATTAATGTAGTGCTCTAAGGTTTTCAATGAAATATGCATGTGTGTATGTATATGTATATATGTATTATATATAGGCATATATAAATATATCTATATGAAATCTCATTTGATCCTTACAACAAATCTATAAAGTAGGTGCTATTATTATTATCATAAGATTAGTCTTCCTGACACTAGGCACTTTATCCACTGTACCAATTAGTTGCCCTACTGATAAGGTTCTACAGATGAAATTATAAAGTCAAGATTTTGAATCCTGGCTCTAATACTTAATAGATGCTTTATCCAGGAAAAGTCATTTCAATATCTCTGTGCCTTGGTTCCCTTAGCTGTAAAAAGAGGGGACTGGCCTCAATGGCCTCTAAGATTCCTCCTAATTTAAATTTTGCATCTTATGCTTTTTACTTGTCCTCCTTTCCCAGAGACAATATGGCAGCTCTCAGCTCCCTATGGACAGGAACAGCTTAAGTCCTGAACCGTCCTTCTGCAGGTATTGAATTATGAATGCCCATCACCTTAAAGTAATTGCAAACATTATCACCACATATGTGAGTCCTCCACAGATCCAAGGCAATAGATTCCTTGGCTACAACTCTCTAGAGTCATTATAAATTAGAGCAATCAGATTAACAGTGGGGCACAAGACGTGTTTAGAAGAAATCCTGTTCAGGGGCATTAAAGGGGCCACAGAGAACCCTGGCTCCAGTTCCTATGAAGTTTTCCTTTCATTTGATCTATTCCACACATCCCTATTAAATAACTAATTATTTAACATCTTTTAAAGCTTTGTTATATATTAGAACAGGCAAGACACAAATGAGTGCTTTTAATAATATAAAAGGCCATTAGCTTCATTTACTGTTAATGTTAAAATAAACATGAGGCAATTTAGATATACTATTCCAATTTCACGGAAACTTTGATGTTTTTCTTCTCTAGTCACATAATTAAGGGAAAAACTACTAATGATATTAAGTTTGTACAGTGTTAATGACAGAAACAGGCAGTAGCTGAAATTGCAGCCATTAATATGAAAAAATAAAATATTTAACAGGGGAGATAGATGAGAGCAATTTTAATAAACCAAAATGAAGAAAATTAATTTTAGAAAGTTCTACAGTCCTTAACATGCTGCCATTATGGGATCTGTCTAATGTATTTTTGTGGTCCAGATATCTTATTGATGGTCTGGAGAAGCATCCTGATTTTTTTTTAATATTCTTTTGTGGGTAGAGGTGTTGGATGCTAGGATTTTTGCTTTTGCTCTGCTTCCCATTCCCAAACTTAAATCTACATATTTGCAGTAGTCATTACAGTAAAGCAGTCCAATGCCTGTACAGTTGAGGAAAGGAAGAACTTGCCGGTGGAGCAAGTCAGAGCATCTGGCATTTGAAAACCCTGAATTGACTCAACCCTGAGAAACACTTAAGGAAAAAGCAATGAGTCAGTGAAGTCACTTTGGAGATGACATTAGTTCTCCCAGGCTTCTTAGGGGCCCATCAACTCAACCTAGTTTTCCTCCCTAAGACATTATTATGAAAAAAATAGACACCTTAATGTAACAAGGAGTTGCCAATCCCTGATTCAGGTTCTCAAAGCCTAGACAAAAAATAAAAATACAGAAATATATCCATCCCTACTTCGTATGAGATTGTCCACTTTTCTCAATAACCCACATTCATTCATTTAAGTGCCTATAGTAACTCAATTTAACTCAACAAACTCTCATAAACCATGAATATATTCAAATCATTCTGCTAAAAATAAAAATTACATAATATCTGATCTCATGGAGTTTATGTTCTGGTTGGGGATCCTGTATAGTGTCATGGATTTAGAACTAAAGGATGTCAGTGAAGGCTTGAAAGGTCATCTGGTCCAACATTCCCTATTTTGCAGGTACAGAGAAATTCAGTGATTTGCCTGAAGTCACAGATATTAAAATATAACAGGATAGGGATCTGAATTCAGGTCTTCTAATTCCAAATCTAGGCCCTTCTCACTATTCCACCCTGCTTCTTTCTTGATGAGAGAATGAAAAAGTATCTTTGTTCCCAAAGACTGTATCATCTCTGTTGTGACAAAACATTCCAAAAGATAAGTACGTGTCAGATAATTTGAGGAAGGAGAGAACACTAATAAAATGGACTGAAAGTTATCAAAAAAGAGAAGTAACTCCTGAGTTAAACCTGAAAGGAAGTCAATAATTCTAAGAGACAAAGATAAGGACAGGAAACGTTGCAAGTTTGGAGAAAGACTGGACGAGATCATGAAGGCTAGAGATGAAATTCTGAATCTGGAAAAAAGCAAGTATGTTGGTTAGCTGGAAAGTTGCCAAACTTTTCACTTATACATGAAAAGGGATAATGTGAAGTAAATCTGGGAATGTAGACTAGAACCTGGTTGTAAAGGACTTTAAAATGCCTAAGAAAGAAATTGATATTCTGTGCTGAAATTTAGGAAATACAGGAAAGATAAGAAATATATATAGAACTGAGTCTCTGAGAGTCTCAAAAGAGAGAATAGAAAGAAAAGAAGAGGGAAAAAAACCCTAGGACAGAGGCTCAGGAGGGGTCCACAAATAGGGGACAGAATGGGATTGTGAACCAACAAAGGAGATTGAGAAGGGATGGTTTGGAGAAAGAATGAAATCTAGGAGAGCAATTTCATAGCAGCTGAGAGAAGAGGGAATATCCAGACTGACAATGTCACAAGTTGACTAGGAGTCAAGATGAGTGAAGACTCAAAAAAATCCCAATAACTATTGGATTAAATAATTAAGGGATTATATATATAACTTTAGAAAAAGAAGGTTTAAATAAATGGTTTGGTTGGAAACCAGACTTTAAGGGGCTAAAATGGGAGTGGGAAGTGAGGAAGTATAGGCAGTGAGAGAGAAGCCAGTACATAAGAGAAACTGTGGATAGAAGAAAGAGAATTGATTAAAGGGACTAGTTCCTGGAAGTAGGTACCAAATAAATCAATATCTTCTATTCCTGCTGCTACCAATGCAAGAATTCTCTCTATAGTATCCCTGACAGGTAGTCATTGAGCCTCTGAGCATAAGAGAGGGGAAACAAGAAGCATCTGTTCTTTTGCTAAACAGGGAAGATCAGGGGGAATAAAGAATACAATGAATTTCTGATATGCATTGAAGTCATCACCATCTTTTTGTTGCCTGACAGTAGAGTCCATTCTAATAACCTCATCCCATTTATCTATCTAATATGTTTGTCTACCTTTCTGTCTGTCTAGGCACATATATACTTATACATATGTAAGCACTACATATATAAAATCTATGTGTTTTACACCCTTGTGGTTATACATTCATGTGTGTGCACATTCATACAACAGACATAGAAGTTTCAAAGGTCAGTACCAGTTTTAAATTTTTGGGACATCGTGTGTGTGTGTGTGTGTGTGTGTGTGTGTGTGTGTGTGAGAGAGAGAGAGAGAGAGAGAGAGAGAGAGAGAGAGAGAGATTGAAATTCTCTGAGGCCTGCTTGAGAAAATATCTGGATAAGAATCCACAGAAATAACTATTCAAGTTATAGTCCCTTGGGGACCAGTTAGAGCCAGGGCTAGACCTGGGGAAAATTGTGAAGTCAACCAGGTTGCCTTCTAGTAATCCAACCTCTCTATTTCATTCCAGTTTCTCTTTCTGTATCATCCCTTTTCTCTCATTAGGTATCTTATCCTTTTTTCCTCTTTCCCTTTGATTTATCAAAACCTTCTTTCAGAAAAGATTTCAATAAGCTTAGTCTACTAGGATTTTAATAAGAACCAAGGGTTAATGGATTATACTATTCTCTACCCACCCCATACCCAATTGGAGATTTCTATTCTAACAAGGGACAAAGCTTCAAACTCATAGCAATAATTCACATTTATGTAGGTTTTTAATTAATTAATTAATTTTTATTTTTGTACAAATGATGCTTTTTTATAATTACTAAACTATTCTTCTTTAAGAGTAAACCTAATACCCCCTTCCCCCAAAGGATATAGACCCTCATGAGAAATAAAGTAACAGAAAGAGAAAAAAAATATACTTCAGTCTGTGTTCCAACACCACCAGCTCTGTCTCGGGTAGATCACATTCTTTATGATAAGTCCATCACAAAAGCTAGTTCCATATATTTCCACCGCTGCCATTGCTGATCGCAACTCCCTCCATTTGTACTTCTCCACTATAATGTACTATATTTTCTCTCTCCTTTCACTCTGTCCCTCTTCTAAAATGTGCAGTTGGGTAGCTGAATGGCCCAGTGGACTGATCACCGGCCCTGGGGTCAAGAGGCCCTGAACCCACATACACCCCTAAGGCCCAGCAACCACTTGGCCCCATGGTCCCAGACAGGCCACCCAATCCCAGCCCCTTGCAAGAAGTAAAAAAGAAAATGTGTTATATCTGACCACTCTCCCCCATGATCCACCCTCTCCTCCATCACTCACATCCTCACCCTTCCCCCTGTCCCCCTTCTCTGCTTTTTACTCTAGATATTTATACCCCATTGAGTGTATATGCTGTTTCCTCTCTGAGTCACCTCTGATGAGAATGAAGGTTCCCTCCTTCCCCCTTACCTTCCCTCCTTCCATATCATTGCAATAGCTCATTGAAATTAAAAAAAAATCTTATTGTACGAAATATCTTAGCCTATTCCACCTCTCCTTTCTCTTACTACCAGTATATTTCCCTTTTAGTCACTGACTCCATTTTTACAATATATTATATCTTCAAATTCAGCTCTCTCCTGGACTTCATCTATAAAAGCTCCTTCTACCTGCTCTATTAAATGAGAATTTTTATATGAATATTATCAGTATAATTTTTCTATGCAGGAATACATGTGGTTCATCATCAAGTCCCTCATGTTTTACCCTTCTCCTCCGCTCTCTGCTTCACCTGAGTCCTGCATTTGAAGATCATACTTTCTGTTCATCTCTGGTTGTTTCAACCAGAACAATTGAAATTCCCCTGGTTCATTGAAAGTCCATCTTTTCCCCCTGGAAGAGGATGTTTAGTTTTGCTGGGTAGTTGATTCTCAGCTGCATTCCAAGATCTTTTGCCTTCCAGAATATTATATTCCAAGCCCTATGAGCCCTTAATGTAGTTGCTGCTAAGTCCTATGTGATCCTGACTTCAGCTCCACGATATTTAATTGTGTTCTTTTGGCTGCTTGTAATATTTTTTCTTTGACTTGGGAGTTGGTTTTTTTTTTTTTGGATCTCTTTCAGGGGGAGATTGGTGGATTCTCTCAAATTCTATTTTGTCCTCTACTTCTAGCATATCTAGACAATTTTCCTATAGGAATTCTTTAAAAATGAGGTCAAGGCTCTTTTCCTGATCATCACTTTCAGGTATACCAATAATTTTTATATTATCTTTCCTGAATTTGTTTTCTAGATCAGTTGTTTTTTCTTTTTATTTATTTGTTTGTTTATTTATTTAGGTTTTGCAAGGCAAATGGGGTTAAGTGGCTTGCCCAAAGCCACCCAGCTAGGTAATTATTAAATATCTGAGGCCAGATTTGAACTTAGGTACTCCTGGGCTGGTGCTCTATCCACTGCATCACCTAGCTGCCTGCAGTTGTTTTTTCAATGAGATGTTTCACATTTTCTTCTAAGTTTTCATTCTTTTGGTGTTAAAGTATTGTGTCTTGACTTCTCATAAAATCATCAGCTTCCTTTAGCTCCATTCTACATCTGAAGGATTTGTTTTCTTCGGAGAGCTTTCTTATCTCTTTTTTCCATCTGACCAATTCTGCTTTTTACAGCATTCTTCTCCTCAGTAACTTTTTGAACTGTTTTATGCATTTGACCTCTGCTGGTTTTTAACATGTTATTTTCTTCGGCATTTTTTGGTTCTCCTTGACTAAGCTACTGACTTCATTTTCATGTTTTTCCTGCATCTCTCTAATTTCGTTTCCCAATTTTTCTTCTATCTCCCTTACTTGATTTTCAAAATCTTTTTTGAGCTCTATCATAGCCTGAGCCCAATTTCTGCTTTTCTTGGAGTCTTTAGATGCAGGAGCTTGTACTTCCTGATCTTCAGATTGAGTATTTTGATCCTTCTTGGGATTATAGACAATGTATTTCTCAATGGTGTTCCTCTTTTTACTCTGTTTACTCATTTCTCCAGCCTGTGTCTGGTTTTGGGGTGCTTCCTGAGCTTTTGAGTATTATTGGGACACTCCTCCCCACAAGGATTCTGGGTCTGGGCTGCTGAGCTGACTATGCTGACTGCCTCAACTGCCCTGAGGGTCTGGGCTTTGTGTGCTTCCTCTGGCAGAGGTCCCTTTCGCTGATCCTCCAATTTGTGCCCAGTGATCCCTGGGGTATAGGTCAAGAAACTGCCCCTGTTGCCATGAGCCTCAGCTCCCAGGCATCCTGGGGCTGCCTCCAGGAGGCTGAAGTTTCTTCACTCTGGCAGCCACCCCTCTCACCCCGTGGAGCAGAGCCTTTCCACTATTTTCCAGGTTACCTTGGTCTGGAGAATTGCCTCACTGGATCTTTCTGTGGGTTCTGTCTCTCGCAAATTTAGTTAGCGTCTTAATTTAAAAATTTTTGAAATATTATGGAGGGAACACCTAGGAGAAGAGGAGAGGCTCTTCTCCTGTCACCATCTTGGCTTTGCCCCCTCTATATAGTGTTTTTTTAATGTCCCCAAAACATCCATGCAAGTATTATTCCCAGAAGAAACTGAAGGTTGGAAGGATATAAGCAACTTTTTCTTGTTTATATAAACAGTAAGGGTTAAATTTAATTTAATTTAAATACAATTTTCCGGTCTTTAAATCAACTTTTTCCATTACACAAATCAATGATAAAATCTGTAATGGTAGAAATTCATAGAACAGCAACTAGGTTGAGGAGATATTTATTTGGTAGGGCAAAAAGTCTTTCTCAATGTCATAGAAATCAATCATATGATGATTCCATATGCATATACACCCAAGCCCTGAATAATAGATTTAATCACCCTCTGAGTCAGATAACTATTCTCCCTTCTATAGACACACCTCTAGAT
This sequence comes from Macrotis lagotis, assembly GCF_037893015.1. Taxonomy (NCBI): domain Eukaryota; kingdom Metazoa; phylum Chordata; class Mammalia; order Peramelemorphia; family Peramelidae; genus Macrotis; species Macrotis lagotis. The sequence continues at coordinate 155,661,157 of NC_133661.1, forward strand.
CCCCAGTATAAACACCTATTACCGTCAGTAAGTGGAAGTGAACATCAATCTGTTCCCACTGTTGATAACAAGACTCAAAACAATGTCCTGAGTGATCATGGGACAGGAGAAACTGGAAGACATCAGTCTAAGGATTCTGGAGGCCAGAGTTTATTCTGCTTAATTATCTTCATGCCCACTAGATTCTGAGATACCATTTTCTTTCTTAGTCTAGATCTATGATTTCATCCATATAGGGAAGTTCAATCATGGAAACTCCATTAAAGCAAATAAATCAGCAGTTCTTCCACAATTTATAACCTGAGCAAGTTTTATAGGACACTGAAAGTTTGGTAACTTGCCAAAATTACAGTCAATATATATGCAAATTGTACCATAAGGAACTAATTCCTTGACTCCAAAATCAAGTTGATCCACTATATCCCACTGTCTTTCCTGAGCCCTATCACTGAAAGAAAAATAAGAATAGAGTAGGGGCTGATGCACTGGTGCTACTGGTCTGGGAATTCCCAGATTAGGACATTCTTTTGCCAGTGTAGGTCCTCACCTTTCCTGTCCAAATTACTGAGAAGCAAAGGGTCACACAGACAGTGTGTGACTGAGACAGAACTCAACACAAGTATTCCTGGCTTTGAGATCAATTTCCTATCCACTAAACCCTGATTCTTCACTTAAAAGAACAAAAGGAAAACATCACTGGGGATGCATCAAGTGGAAAAATGTTGACCTTGGAGTCATGGGACCTGTATCAAATCCTGACTGCCAATTACTCCCTATGCAACTTTGAGCAAGCCACTGTATGTCTTTGGGCCTCAGCTTCTTCATCTATAAAATGTAGGAGTTGAATTAGATAACCTCTAAGGTCCCTCTAGGTCTATGATCTTAAGATTCCCCAATGTCCTGTTCCTTCTTTCTGTCTCCATTTCCCCCTTTCTCTTTCATTTCTATTTTCCTGTCCCAGCTCTTGAACGTCCAAGGGGTCATGCTTTTAAAGAAAATACTTCTCCCTCCCCCTCTCCAAAACAATGCAATGATTTATCATCTCCTAGAGCATTTATTTACAGGAAATGATTAATTAAATAAATTATTTTCATTTCCATTAATTGCCTTTTTTGGCTTGCTTTTTGCTTTTCTTCCCTGGTAACTCAGCGAGATAATCATTGGCGCAGTGACAATCGAGAGCAATCAATTTTCCTCACCCCACTGCTGTCCATGAATCAAGTCTCTACCTGGTGAGAGAGCCACCGCTGGTGTCACTGAGGCATTTAAGCTGTAATGTATAACAGGGAGTGGATGATGCTACATCTTCAGACAGTCTGGGAGATTGATATGGAAGCCAAAGGGAAATGCATTAACCAATTTAACTGTCTGGAAATCTAGTATAATGAACATCCAAAGGTATCTTATTACTAGCTCACTGTTGCTTGCCTTTATTTATTTGTTAACATTTAAATTTTCCTTAAATTAGTTCTTGGGGAGGAAGCATCCCTGCCTATGTGGTTCTAGAAGAGGGCCTGGAAGTCTTTCACTGAGCTGAATAGGTTCCAGGGGCAGCAGAACTAGAAGGAAACTTAGGGATTATCTAGAATATACCACTCATTTTGTAGATGAGGAATCTAAGGAACAAGGAATCTAATAATAATATTATATTCAGAGAGTTTAAGTAATTTTGGAATTTAGGATTTAGGTATAGAATTTAGAATATTATATAAATATAGTATATATGTACTATATATATATATATATATACCTAAATTTATATATATATATATATATATATATATATACCTAAATTTATATATATATATATATATATATATATATATACACACATATATAAATTTAGGAAGGAATCTAACAGGTCACCTAGGTTCAATACTCTTATTTTATGTGTAATAATAATAATAATAATAATAATAATAATAATAATAATAGAATCGGGGCAGCTAGGTGGTGCAGTGGATGGAGAACTGGCCTTGGAGTCAGGAGTACCTGAGTTCAAATCTGGCCTCAGACACTTAATAATTACCTAGCTGTGTGGCCTTGGGCAAGCCACTTAACCCCATTGCCTTGCAAAAACTAAAACTAAAACTAATAATAATAATAATAATAATAATAGAATCTATCTTGGGATATTGAGCAGGAGCTCTGTATCCCACTGAGGGCCTCAACTTGGGGCTCACATATGCTGACCTAGGTTAAATCCTAAAAAGAAAATGGTATTTTAACAAAAGATATATGTTCCTTTTTCTTCTAATGTTTTGTCCAAGGTCAGAGCCACAGGTGACAACCATTTAAAGAAAGGGAAGTTTTTGCTCATGTTATAGGGTCCTCTCAAAAAGGACTATAGTGGTTGAACTATTAAATTTTCAGTGTGAGCATTTTTACCTTGGAAATCAGGACTTGATTTATTGTTTTGTTGATTGTCTATATTTAAGAAAGTGATGGTGAAATTATTAATAATGGAAATTATTTTTATATTTATTTATATTTATATATATATATATTTATATTTATTTATATTTTTACAGAGAGCTCATTGTTAAACATTTAACCAGTATATTTCTCATTCAGCCCCCACCAAAATGAAAAAATAAGGCTCAGAGGGGGAAGAGACTTTTCACACAAAGAAATAAAAAGAAGAGTTGATTTTCTTGTTCAAAGCTACTTCTCTTCCCACCACACCATGCTGCCTCCTTTCTTTTATTTAATGACAAACTAGAATTAAAAATCAAGTCTCCTGGATCCTAGATCATATAATGTTCATTTCCTAAAACATCTTTTAGGTGTGGAATACTGTGGGAGTAGGTGACTAGTGGAAAAGAGAAAAGGCCACGGTCAGTGAGATAGTCCACTACCCATAATCAGAGATCATTTATATCACCATATCTGTTTTTGAGAACAGTTTAATCTTGAAACATGAATTGTTCAGCCTAACCTTTGGGTTGAGTGTGCAAACAGCTAACTTCAATAGAGCACTAGGATAAGAAGTATTGACTCAAGGAAGGAGGAGAAACCCACCTCATAAAAACTGAATTGTAAATAATCCCCCTAAAATATAGACTGGATTTTAGTTATCAAGAGAGGAACTAGAGCCAGCTTGTGCCAGCCCGCAAGAACTAATTGTTAAATGTTTCAGTTTAGGCATTTATACCCCAGATATTGGCAAATGCTACAAGTCAGGGCTTGATTTATAGTTTTATTAACTGTCTAATCTTAAGAAAGTGATGGAGAATGTGTTAATAATGCTAATTAAATTTTAAAATGCCTTCTATGTATATTTTTTTGAAAATCTGACTATTAAGCATTTTACCAACATATCCCTGCCTACATCTTTATAGAACATTGTACTTCAGTGAAAACCACCAGTCTAAGAAGCAATGTGCTGAAATTTTATATGCAATCCACTGCCTTACAGGCTATACACCCTGGCCAGTAAAGTCTAATCTTTCTGGTTTTATCCATATATAAAATGGTGATTGAAAATCAGATGACTTATAAAATCCAAAGACCACATGCTGGTCTTCTTCCCACATCTAACCTGGAGTTCTCTACCCTCTTCACACTACCCACCTAAGTCTTATCTATCTATTCTGCAAGATCCAGCTTAAGTCTAAGTTCCTCCATGAACATTCCCTGACTATTCAAATCTACACTGATCTGTCCCTACTCTACTTCTTTATGTAACACATTACTCTGTGATACAGTACACTGTAGCACATTAGAGGTAACCTTTCATATCATAGTGCCTCATAACTCTCACGCAGTACATATCAATACTGCTCATTCTGTCAGCTAAGCAGACAAGCCCCAGCCAGCTCTTCATTCATCAAGGTGCTGTATTGACCAACCAGTCTTCTAGAAACAGAGCTTTCAGGAAAGCAACATCTTTTCCCTCCTTCTGTTTTTCCCTCTCAAACCAGAGGTGGCAGCAAAGAGCTAATAATGTTTGTCCTTCATTTTCAAGGAAGATCAACGACATCAGGGAGGTGATGCCATGACAATCACATGAATTGGTTTTGACTGAGTGGGATGCTGTGCTAAGTCACCAGCCTCACTTTCTCCTCCAGAGTCATCTGGGTCCAGTGACCAGATATATATCAGGACAACTGAAGATGGCCCTAGATGCAAAGCAGATGAGTTTAAGTGACTTGCCCAAGGTCACATAGCTAGTAAATGGCAAGTATCTCAGTCCTCCTGAATCCAAGGGCAGTGCTCTATCCACTGCACTATTATTATTAGGAATCTCATGTTGAAGTCTTTTGACAACCGATTGTTCCCCTTAGCTCCTACAGAGTCGTACTTATCTCTTCTTGTTTCTTCAGTCTTCAATATTCATTTGCCAAACTTTTCAATCTTCACCTATCACTTTCAGTGGCAATAATCAGAGTCTTCTAATACTTAGAGACTCATCTTTAACTTATAAAATTAAAAATTCACCAGTTCTGTTTTATGAAATCAGCTATCTTTGTAATCATCTCTCAGTCTCCAGTTATGGCTGTTCATATTGCGTTTCATTCTCTTACATACAAATAAGCTGAGGGCATACAATGTCTGATAGTGTGGGTCATTCTATTATCTTCTGAAAGATCAAATTCTAACATTCTTTACTGACAACTGTATTTATTTATGCCTCTACATTATCAACATTTAACAAGTTCTCTGCTGCTGCTTCTTCCATTTGTATCATCAAACTGCTAACATCCAAAAGAAGCAGAAACCTACATCTTTAATTAAATTGATTTAATTAAGTTATTAAAGTCTTTATATTTGTACCAGAGTTCATTCACTATCCTTTTTTCAACCAAATTGATTATAACTTACCTGAAAACCATTTTTATGTATGGCTTTTTAGCAGTTCTTATTAAACCAAAGTTATTTTCCTTCTCTTTTCAAACCATCCACCTTTGAAAAAGGTAATTCCCTTATATCTTTTACCAACTTAAATATTTTTCTTTATGCAAAAATAATTTTTGAACTCCTTTCAGTCCCAAACTGTTCCTTATGAAAGAATAATACCTTAAAATGATAGTTATTATTTAGTTATTTCATTAACATCCAACTCTTCATGACTCTATTTGGAATTTTCTTGTCATAGATACTATAGTGGTTTGCGTTTCCTTGTCCAGCTTATTTTACAGATGAAGAAACTAAGGCAAACAGGAGTAAGTGACTTTCCAAAGGTCACACAATTACTAGTAAGTTCCTAAAGTCAGATTTGAACCTCAGGTACTTCTAGGTTTAATGTTCTATCCACTGAGCAATCTAGATGCCCTTAGTGGGAGGAACACTGGACTTGATTTAGAATCAGAAATACTTCTACCTTAGTGATAGTCACTTCTAAAGTGACTAAATCACTTCAGCCTCTCTGGACCTGAGTTGCCTTTTCCATAAAATAAAGACTCTGGAACTTGAGAACTTCTAAATTCTAAATTCTTAATTTTATACTATTGTGTATTTGTTTCCATTTCATGTCTGTCTCTCTTAGCTCCAACTAAATTGCAAATTCTTTGAGGTCAGGGATTTGTCTCAGTTTAGGACCTAGCCAGGAATGTGTGGTAAGGGGGTGCAGCAGGTGAGGCAGGGCTGTCTCACCTCTGATTGTAAAGGGTTGAGAGCATACACCTGGTACATTCCCTCATCATACATCTCTGCAAATAAGTATGTTGTAGCATTGACATGTGGATCACATGATCACATTGATCACAGAATTTTAAGAAGCCAGAGGGGAAACTCTAAGCATCATAGGCCCATAGATTTTCAACCTAGAGAGCACCTAGATATGATCTTGGCCAACTGAGGCTCACCAAAGGGAAATGACTAGCCCAAGGTCACACAAATAGGAAATTGCAATCAATGAGTCCTTTATATGACAAAGCAACATAGCTCCAGGAGACTCCTACTCTTGTTTTACATTCTTTGTGTCTGTTTTTGCTTTGCTTTATGTATCTGAGTGTGTCTTATGGGCTAGGCTATATTATGGGCTTCTTATGGTCTAGGGATTGGGGATTTGGGGGTCACAAATCAGTAACATCTATATTCATGAGAACAACTTCTTTGCCCTTCCCTGTTTCTTCAACTGTGCTCTCAATGGTCATGGGAACTTGTCAATCTAGAGTCCAAAGGCAGCTTCATTATCTGATGAATGGAGAGATTTTTCACCAAGAATCACTGAGGAAGCTCCCAAGTTTTTATACAGTTGTCTTTGAATTTGCCTCAATCATACATCACTGAATTGCAGAGACAGAATGATTGGCAAACAGTTCTGATCCAGAACATCCTCTGAACTATTTTTTACCCTTTGATCTGGAGAGCTGACCCTGATGAGGTTACAGACAAAAGGAAAGATTTCATATATCATAAAGTATCTATAGCAGTGATAGCCAAATCAAAAACAAAAATACAAACTAAAGTGGATGACAGGAGACTGAGAAATAGCTGTTATATAACTCTAAGGAACAATAAATGTGAGGAATTCAGAGACATGGGAAGACTATAGACAATGATAACAATAATGTAAACAAAAAGAACACTAAATTGAAATCCCAAACTGCATAACTCTAATAATCAATATTGGCCTTAAATAAGAGATAATGAAATGTTCTTCCCTTCCTTTGAGAGGGTGGAGAACAAGTACAGAATATTGAAAAAACAGTAAATATGTAGGTAGGCTTTGTTTATCTGTTTCTTTTACAAGGGAAGTTTCATTGGACAAGTGGGTTTTTGCAGGTAGAAAATATATATCCAGCTATGGATATTTCTATGATATAAAAAAAGAAATCAATAAAACTAATTTTTAAAAGAAAAAAATCAACCATAATATGAGGTTTCGTGAATCAAGTTTCAAACCCTGGATTATGAAGGCAGTAAGTAGTTCCCAGGGTGGATAAAGCTATCACAAATGCAGGGCTGATTTTCCCAGAGCTGCAAGAAATGACAGTTCAATAGTGTTGAGTAAAAGGCTTAATAGAAATACGAGTCAGACTGAACCTTAGGGTTCCTCTAAGGAAAGTTCTTCAGTTTACAGATGAAGAAACTGAGCATGGAAGTAAGTTGACCAAAATCACACAACTGGTCAACTGAAACTTAACTCCCACACTAATGTCTTCTTCTTTTTTTGTTGCTACTCCATACTACTTAAATAGTTACTATTAAACATTGAGTGATAATTCATTTCTCTCATTTCTCTGTGTAAACCAAGTTCTATTCCTACCTGCCAGAGTGTTTACCCCACCCCCTTCATCTAATTAGGTGTAAAATGAAGGAATGGGAATGTGACATTTAAATTTCCTTCTAAAGATTCTATAATCATATATATGCTAATAACAAACAATTCATAAGAACTCTATGTGAGGATATCATTAAGGTTTTATTACTGGTAGAAATGCATAATAAAGGAACCATGTGCCCCCTGCTTACTTCAGTCATCTTCATTGGTATGCTAATCAGAAAGGGTCTTGAGAACTAAATGGACATCATTGCCCAGTCTCTCCAGAACTTCTCTGATGCTCTTTAGACCAAGACCCCAAAATTGATTTTAAGATAGTATCCCAAACAAGGATTTAGTAGAAATTAAAAGAAATTCCATAAACCTAAGACTTGTTATCTATGAACATGGACTTCAAATCAGCACCAGAAACAGTCAATGACAAAAATTGATCATCTTGGCTTTGGGCATTCTTCTCATTTCTGTTGGCTGCCAGGTTGACTGTCCTTGTCAGGGAGAGGCTTCTAGCCACTGAACTCCCCTAGCTGATAGTAGTATAAAGTCACAGCTGATTCTGAAAAGGCTAGAGAGCTGAAGCTCCACAGGTGAATACAGAGAGCAGCTCAGTAACCAGGAGACTAGATAAAAGCATTAATAGGACTCCTGTGAGGGAGAGTACACTGCCATCAGCAGTTCTACAGCACAAAGTATGGTGCTATCCTGGCCAAATGTGTCCTACCCTGTCCATATTATTAGTGTGCCCTCCATATACATATATATATATATATATATATATATGTCCTAATAATATGGATTCATAAGTACGATTACTCTTTACCTGTTGGTAGTTTGGTAACCGTGGAATAGTGTTTCCAATGTATTCCAATAAAGTGGAGGGATCATTTCTTGGCAATTAATATGTGCATGTATATAATTATTATTATCATTACAATTATTATTAAAAGATCTTACTTTGAACTAATGTGCCCCTTAGCTGATGAAAGTGTGTCCCTTGAAAATTGCTTCTGTCATTATTTTAGATGTTTCCAAGTCATTGAGTAGGTGCTAAGTCACAAAATCTTGAAATTGGTAGTTTTATGGAAACCTACATGTGAGAGGTACCCCAGGTGTATCAGATAGATAGATGGAAAGATAGATGGATTGCTAAAAAGACAGATAGAAAGGCAGACAGATAAATTTATCGATAGACAGACTGATAAAAAATGAGTAGACAGACACATTGACAAAAGGATAGGCAAATAGACAGATAGCCACAGATAGATAAATAGATAATAAATCTATATTAGATGGATGGATGGATGGATGGGTAGGTATAGAAATGAAGAGACTGAAGATAACATATATGTATACACACATATGTGTATATGCAGTATAAATGTGTGTATTATATAAAATAATTTCTAAGCAATTGTATCTGTTGAGTCCCATATCAAAATCTACCAGCAGCTGAGCCCAGCTTCAGTACAGTTCACACCGTACTGTGCATGTCCCTGAAAAACAAAGAGGTTCAAGTAGCCAGTCTAATAAGGAAACAAGTAGAAAACATGACTTCCTTGTCCCTTCTCTTCCATGGAGATGATAATGTTGATGATTGAGGCAATTGGTGGGGTTGAGAAAGATTCTCTCTCTCTTGTGGAAAAGAGAGTCTAACTTCACCTCAGGATCCAAACTAGAGTAAACAAGAGGCAATATATTAGAACAAGTGAGCAACTGCTCATTCAGCTATTCTGTACTAGTAATGGGTATATGGGGTGTTAAGGGAGGACTAATCTTTTTGCTGTGAGGATTGTTGAGTCCTTTTCAGAGTTGCTCATTCACCTTTGGTGTCCACCCACCATTCAACTCTCACTTATGGTTCCAAGAAACTTGTAGCATGTGAAGCAGCCACATACTGGCAAACCACTTGGACTAAACCAAGTAAAAGGTACCCAACAGGTAGGAGAACAATTTGTTCCAACAGCATGAAGGTTGGAGTTTGATCCCAGTTGCCCTAAGGATCAAGATGGTTTGAATGTCTTTTTAGCTATGTTGTTTCAGTAAGTATCCATTTTAAATAGTTAATTTTCATATAGTGCTCCAAAATTTTCAAAGTATTTTATAAATATTACCTCCTTTGGTCCTCACAACAACCTTGAAAAGTAGATAGCATTGTTATTCCCATTTTACAGATGGGCAAACTAAGTCAGTGATTTTTTTTTAGTGTGACATGCCCAGGACCACACAACTAGTAAGTGTCTGAGGCAGGATTCAAATTCAGGTCTTTCTGACTCTAAGGTCACTATATCACACAGCCACTGCTGATAGCATACCTCCTAATCCTGAATAGACCTTTCTGACTTGAAATTCTTGATCTAGCTTTTCCACTGCCATCTCAATTTTTTGTATTCCAGTATTTCCTGAGAAACCATGGTTCCCAACACATCCTTGACTCTTGTTTACTCTTGTTTAGATCCTGAGTTGGACCCAGGTCTCTTTCCGGAAGAGAGAGTCTTTCCTCAGTTTCCTCAGATCTATCAATCATCACAACCATCTCTAGACAGGAGGGAGATAAAGTCTTGTTTTCTGTAGCTTTTTCTGTAGCTTCCTTATTAGACTGACTACATGAATCTCTTTGTTTCTTCCAGATATATGCACAGCAAAGTGTGAACAGGACAAATGAATACTATTAGCTATTCAACTCTGGGCAAGTCATGTAACCTCAATCTCATCTTTCTTATCTGCAAAATGGAAATAATAATACATCTACCTCTCAGAGATGTTGTGATGATTCAATGAGATGATGTAAAATATTTTGCAAACCTTAAAGTACTATGTAAATCCTAATTATTATTATTATTATTATTTGTTTCAGACAATCTGTCTCCCAAGTGTTACATCTGTTTATAGAAGTGCCTTGGATTGCCAGCTTTCCTTGCCTTGATGAGTCATTGTGGCCATGTGGTCGGACTCCTAATTTAATTATGAGGTGGTGTTTAGAATTTAGATGATGTAAACTGAATCCAAAGAATGAAAAGGGGAGGTTTGAATGAGGACAGAAGATCTGGATTGTCAAGAGAGAAATTCCAACTTTATTTTTTTACAACATAATGGGCTTAAGTGACTTGCTCAGGATCACATAGCTAATTAGAGCCTGAGGATGAATTTGAACTCAGTTCTTCATGACTACAGGCCAATGTTCTATCTACTGTGCCATCTAGCTGCCCCAGAAATTCCAAATTTGAAAGTCAAAGTAGGAAACAGTATGAACAAAGTCCTGGAGACTAGAAAGTACATTCTGAGAACAATGAAGAGACTGCAGGAGAATGTTTAATCTAGAAAAGTAATTATAAATTGAGAACTGGAAGACATATTTGAAATTATAAGATCATAGATTTAGAGCAAATTGGCATGTTAGAAATTGGACAACCAGATGGAGAGAGCAGGTGTCAGGAAGATCTGAGTTCAAATCCAACCTCAAACTTTTACTAGCTGAGTGACCCTCGGAAAGTCACTCAACTATTTGCCTTAATTTTTCATCTCTAAAACTGGGATACATTGGAGAAGGAAATGATAAACCATTCCAACATCTTTGCCAAGAAAGCCCCAAGCCAAAGTCCATGAGATCATGAAGAGTTGAACACAACTGAACAACAACAAAAGGATGTTAGAGGTCATCTAGAATTTGAGGATTCTTAACCTGGGTTCTAAGAACTTCTTTTAAAAATTATTTTCTGATTAACTACTTAAATATCATTGTTTTCCTATAAAATACTATGTATTTTTTATGTAAATAAAAACATTATTTTGAGAAGGGATCCATAGGTGTCACCAGACTATCTAGTAGGTCCAAGACACAAAAAAGGTTAGGAGCTTCTACTTTAAACCAATCTCCCCATTTTATGAATAAGGAAACGGAGGCCCAAAGACATTATAGGATCATAGATTTGGAGCTGGGAAGAATCTCAGAGGTCATCATTTAATAGATGACGCAAGAGAAGTGAAACAATTCAAACGCAGATTCTCTGACACTGAATCCAAGATTCTTTCTGAGATAAGATTGGGGCCAAATCAGAGGTATTAAATGCCAGGCTAAAGAGCCAAGTACCACTGATATTTTGTCCATGGCTGTGAACTAGCCAGCTGGAAATAGCCAATGTGATTAATGTTGATTTCTGAGCTCCCTCGATTCATGTCAGAAGCACAGGGATTGGCCCTTGTAGAAACCTAAGTTATTGCTCACACCTCCTGTGCCATCCTGTGTTGCCTGTTTGTGGCCCTCTACACTGGATGCTTCCTTCCTCTGTATTTCCATCACTGATGCCTTCCCAACTATTTGGCACCTGCATGAGTCCCTTAGGGGAGGGGAGTAAATAAGGAGCCAACCTCCTGGATGTTTAAAGACTCTGGAGAGGATCTCTTCTTTCTAATAATTTCTCTCACACTTCCATGAGTATTTAAAAACCAGCCAGATCCATCAACTCAGTGGCGGCAGATTCTCTCACTCCCTCTCTCTACGGTGCCCTGCTGGGAGGCCTCAGCCTATAGTGTGTGTTTAATTGTGGGGATTATTATGAGAGATGAGATCCCATGGAGGACAGTGTCTGATCTCTACACTCAAAAATAAGGCTTGACTTCTTATGCTCCATCTTCAGGCTTTAGGCACTTCCAAATAGCCAGAAATGCTCTTCAGTCATCATACCTTTAAATATTTCTAAGATACATCAGTTTTCCTTGTCATTTGTTGTTCAATTATATCTGCTCCTTCTTGGTTCCTTTTTGGGGTTTTCTTGGCAAAGATGCTGCAGTAGTTTGCCAGTATCTTCTCCAGCTCATTTTACAGATGAGGAAACTGAAGTGAATAAGATGAGGTGACCTGCCTAGGGTCACACAGCTGGTGTCTGAATTTGAACTCAAATCTTTCTGACTTCATGCTCAGTACTCTGTACATTATAGCCCCACCTAGCTATTTCTTTGTTATTCTAGCCCCAAAAGGAAGAGGGATGCAATTGTGTGATTCATTTAACATCTCTGATTCTCAATTTTTTATTCTTATCCAAAGATATAGCATCTGTTCTACTTCACAAAATTGCAATAGGCAGATAAATGGTGAAGTATCTCAGAGGTCTGAATTTGGAGTGAGAAAGTCCTGAATTAAAATCCTACCTCAAATGTTTATTTGCTGTGTTGCTGAATAAGTCACCTAACTTCTCTCAACCTCAATTTCCTTATCTGTAAAATGAGGATAATATCACTTAACTCACAGAGTTGGTATAAGGATACATTAAGCTAATATATGTACAATAATGTGTAAACTTTAAATTGCTATGTAAATACTAATTATGATTATCATATTTTTGAAACAAATGTCCTATATTCAATGTAAATAATGATTTTTTTTAAAAAAATATTGTCCATATATAGTAAAGATACCAGTTAAGCAACTAGGTGGTGCAGTGACTAGACCATTGGATCTAGAATCAAGAAAAACTGAATTTAAATCAGATCTCACACAATTACTAATAACCTGAGTTTGTCTCCATTTCCTCAACTATAAAATAGAAATAGTAATAGCATCTAATTTTCAGAGTTGTAAGAATCAAGTGAGATAGTATAAAGTTACTATGTTTCTTTATGTAATAGATGCTATTTAAATGCTTGATATCAACATCATCATTATCATCATTATTATTTATTATTTCTTCAGAAGACAGAATCAAAAAATTTAAAAGTTAGAAAGAATCTCAGTTTATCATAGTATGATTGGGTGAATACTTGATCTGAGTTTAAATCCCAGTTTTTTATATTTGTTTACTATATATGTGACCTACCTAGGTTGTTTACCTTCTCTAGGTCTCAAATTCCTTATCTGTAAAATGAGAGAGAGAGAGAGAGAGAGAGAGAGAGAGAGAGAGAGAGAGAGAGAGAGAGAGAGAGAGAGAGAGAAGTGATGAGATAGATAAGAAGATGCTGAGTCCGGAGTCAGAAAGACCTGAATGTGAATCCAGTCTTAGACATTAGTTATGTGACCCTGGACAAGTAATTTAATCCTGTTGATGACCTCTATTTCCTCAAATGCAAAGTGAGCTAGAGAAAGAAATGGCAAACCACTCCAATATCTTTGCTGTGAGGAATGTAGGATGTAGTTGGTCTTCACAGGGTAGAGGCTCCCTTTGAAATCCATTACAAAGTGGGAATAGCCCCAGCCAATCACAAAACTGGGAGAGTTCTCTTCATCCCATTCCAAAAATGACAGACCCAAGATTAGTCCTTAACTGGTCAAGAGTGACCTAGAGATCTTGGCCTAATGCAACTGAGTTTTTGCAGTTAGGTAATTGAATATTATCACACACAACCCCTGTGATGACTGGGGTTCATCAACATAACATGCATGATATGATTTGGGGGGGACTCATATTAGGGACATGTCATGGGATGGGCGGATCTCTTAGACTGTAACTCAAATTCTGAGAGTTTATGAAAATCCAGGTAGGAGGGAAAGAGTTTCTAAAGACTATATAATACCTGATGTAATTACTCCACCTTGAGCCTCATGCTAGGTGAGGTACCCATATCCTGCAGGATTTGTGAAGTGTTCAATTTTCTCTCATTCCAACACATTTCTCTTATTTATAGATAACATTTGTTAAGAAAACCCTAAATGCAGTTGTGAAGAGACTGAAATGACTGAATAACAATAAAATTATAGGGTGAACTACTTGACTTTTGAGGTTCCTCTTAGTTCTAGATCTATGATTCCATGGTCCTTCCAGGCCTCAGGCTCTATGAGCTCCCAGGTCTCTCTGGGTTGGCTCTGGGAAGAAAGAAGGACACTGAAATGTCCACTTGAAAAATCCCTCAAATCCCAATGCATTCCTGAAGATAGATTATGAAAGCAGACTATCATTACATTTCATCTGAATTGTTTTCTCTTAAGGAATGAGCATTTTTTTTTGTTTCATTTTTAATCTGCAGTGGTCACTTAGTTTCTTGTAAGTTCTATCGGTTTCTAAAGTAGCTGGTGGCACAGTGAATAGAGCTCTACATCTGGAGTCAAGAATATCTGGAGTTCAAATATTGCCTCAGTCACTTACTAGCTGGGTGACCTAGGCAAGTCACTCAAATTTCCTCTACTATGGGGGCAGCTAGGTGGCACACTGGATAGAGTACTGAGCCTGGGGTCAGGAGGACTTGAGTTCAAATCCAATCTCAGACACTTAATAATTACCTAGCTGTGTGACCTTGAGCAAGTCATTTAACCCCATTGCCTTGCAAAAATCCAAAAAAGATTTCCTCTACTATCAATATGAGAACCATAAAAGCAACTATTTCACAGGGTTGTTGTGAGGAACAAATGAAATAATATTTGTAAAGGACCTAGCACATGATAGATGTGCTTGTTTTTTTTCCTTTGGTGGGGGGGGGGGGCTTCTCTTCTTTTTCAAAGTGTTGCACAAATAAAATTCAGAATTTAGTTTCTAAAAGCATTTCAAAAAGCTCCCTTTAAGCCTACTTATATTATAGAATTTTAAGCCATCAGATACTACTTATCTTTTCTGTGAAATCTTTGAAATCTATTAAGTCCAGCTTCCTCCTCCTTATCCATCATTTATAGAGAGATTGCTTCTCTGCCAGTTTTGTAATCTGCTGCTGGAAAAATACATCATCCCTACCCTTTAGTTAGATGGTCTATAACATAGTTCCATTCCTGTCTCTCAACTGATCAACCCTAAAACAATTTTTCTTTATCCCTCTTCCTCAGATTCATTAATTTTGTCATGGGGAAAATTTCCTTTTTGATATATAATCAAATGTATATTTGTATATATTTCAATACATTCAAAATATACTGAAACTGAGATCTTCAATTCTTGCTGATAATTGCTTAGTGTGTTCTTTGGGTTATGGTTTCCATTGCTTGAGACTAATGAAGGTGGATTTTTTTAAAGGGGTCTTTCCCCCCCCTTTATGGGACTTTCCTAGCTTTGCTCAAATTAGTTAGTGCTATACTTAAGTTGGGTTTGATCTACAGTTAGCAGACTTTTTTTGTTTGCTTGTTTGGATTCTTGCAAGGCATGGAGGTTAAGTGACTTGCCCAAGGTCACATGGCTAAGTAAGTATTAAGTGTCTGAGGTCAAATTTGAACCCCAGTCCTCCTGTTGTCCCAGTTAGCAGATTTTTTAATGCAAACAGTAATGACCTTCAACACTTATCTAAGAAAAATCCAATTTTCAGCAACATCGTGGATTCATTTCTTTTCCTTCTTTCCCTCTTTCCTTCTTTCCTTCCTCTTTTCTTTCTTCTTCCATTCCTTCCTTCCCCCTTCTTCCTTCTTCCCTTCTTCCCTTCTTTTCCCCCTTCCTCCTTTGTTCCTTCTTTCTTTTCATTTCTTGCCATTTTTCCTTCTCTCCTTCCCTCCTTTTTCACTTCTTTACTTCCTTCTTCTTTCCCTCAATCTTTTATTTCTCTTTCTTCCTTCTTTCCCTTTTTCTTTTCCCTTCATTTAACCACTAATCATACATCATTCATGTAGCTTCTTTGCTCTGCTACCATCATATTGACTTTTCTAACTAGGACAGCTTGTCAACATCAGTCATCGAGTTAGCGAGTTATTAATAGGCTCACAGCACTGTGCCTTGGTGTAAAGAGAGATCTATGCTAAAATAGGGTTGTCCTGCTCATAGTGAAACCTGTTTTCACCTGACCTAGGTAATGGTTATTGGTCTTAATTCACCTATCCCAAGGCAATGGAGGTAATGCCTTCTTTAGATACATTGTCATGAGAATTGTGTGGGACTGCTGGGGTCAGGGTGGAGAGACTTCTAGAGTAAACTAGTTATATAAGAAAAGAATTCAGAAAGCACTTGCCTCAAGCTACTTATATTGACAACTTTAAAAAAAATAGGATATGTAATTTCATTGAGGAAATGCCCACTACCAATTCTAGGAGCTGAGTGAGGGTCCTGACAGTTTAGGTCTCATGATCTGTCAGTCAATAAGTTTTTGTTGAGGATTTTCAATTTATCAGCAACTGAATGGAAGTACTGGGAATGTAAAGAAAAAGCAAAATAGTCTCTACCATCAAATAGCTCACATTCTAATTCAGAAAACTATATGCAAATAACAATGAAAACAAGATAAAAAAAAGTACAAATGGGAGATAATCTCAAGGAGAAGGCATCACTAACTTCTTGTAGAAGGTAAAACTTGAACCTAGTCTTGAAGAAAACTTGAAGGAAATTTCATGACTTATTCAAGGTAACATAGTTTTGTATACTTTAGAGACAAAACTTGAAGCCAGATCTGCCTAACTCCAAGACCAAATCATCTACCTACTACAACTTAGTAGACATCAATCGACACATGACTTAATTCCAATTTTGCAGATGAGGAAACTGATGTTCCAGAGGTCAGGCTATCTTGCCCACAGGTAAGTGTTGGAGCCTGAATACAAATCAAAATTTTCTGACTCCAGGTCTTCCACCCTTCTTCCCATTTCAAGCTTCCTTGCTAGGCTAAAACCCCACTCTACATGCTGCCTGCCTGCCTGAACGGATAATTAAACAGATAGCAAAATGAAATGCTTTCCCAAGTTACCTCCCGGGAATCGATTGTCAGGAGTTTATGCTTTCATTTTGTCAGAAAGCTCAGGAGAAAAAAAACAACCCATCCTGGGCCTTTGCCATTTAACAATATTGCTTTTGTAAACAAGTTGAAAGACCCAATAACTGTAAAACTTATGACACATCCTTAAGAGCCTTTCACTACATTCTCTTTCTCTCTAAGTGGAAGAGCTTTTCCGACTGAAGGTGTTCTAATTAAACACTCCCGATTCCCCAGGGGACAGGAGCTCTTTAGGAATCAGGAGATGATTGGACAGCTCTTTGAACAATGGACCAGGGATGGGGGAGGAGGGGAAGAGTCACTAGACCCCTTCCCTGACTCCATATGGGGTAGGGAGGTCCTTTAAGGGAGTTCTAGGGTCTCATTTATTGAGCAATTAATGGATTGTTGGCAATGCACTCAATGTACTAGTTGAGAGGACACTGTGGGAGATAGCAAGATGAATGAGACCCAATCCCACCTCTCAAGAGACTTAAAACCTAGTTGGGGAGACTCAATATATCTAAAATTAACTAATATAAAGTATGTGATAAGTGTCCAATGAGTCATGTAGACAAGAAGTCTACATGAATTTAGAAGAGGTCGTGGGGGGTGGGGAGGAAGGGGCTGAAAATTTTCATAAAAAAGAGTGGGAGTTGAATTGGAACCTTCTTCACAACTTCCCATATTCCGTGGAGGACTGACATTCTTTTCATCTCCTAGGTTCTCAACCTTGGAGTCACCCTTTAATTTCCCTAATGTGACATCAGTCGTTAATCAGTTAATAATCATCGTCGATTCTTTGTTGTTGTGTTATTTTTCAGTATGTACAAATCTTCATGACCTCATTTGGGTTTTTCTTGGCAAAGATACTGAAGTGGTTTGCCATTTCCTTCTCTAACTCATTTTACAGATGAGGAAACTGAGGCAAACTACACAGTTTGCTCACTGTCACACTCCTAAGAAGTGTCTGAGACTTAGATGAGCTTTCCTGATTCCATCCACTGTGTCACTTAACTGCCTCCCAAATCTCTCACATTGATCCTTTTTATCTCTCACTCAAGGGACCACCATGCTAGGTTACAATTTCCTCCCTTCTCATCTGGATTATTTCAACATCCTTCTAATTGGTCTCTTTCCTGCTCCCCAGCTCTTTCACAAAACCACCAAATGAATATCTGGTCTGATCTTACTTCCATTTCTGAGAAGCTTCAGTAGTTCTCTCCTGAATAAGACAAAATACAAATGCCCCCCCCCCCTTTAGTACTTAAAACCTTTCACAAACTTTTTTCAACCTATCTTTCCAAACACCAGACAACACTTTCTCATGCACTGGAGATTGCTGACAAACTAGTCCACTTGCCATTGAACTTCCCCTATTCAGCTAAGGTGCCAACTTCTTTTCTGACCTTTCCCTTACCTATTTACTCTTGATGTTCGTTCTCCTTGGTAGATTGTAAATTTCATGAGGTCAAGTACTGTTTCTGTATGTCAGTACTGATTATAGTCTCTGGTACATTGTAGGAGATAAATAAATATTTATCAAATGGGGAAAAAAGGATAAGATTTGAATGTATAGAGAATGAGAGATCAGGATCAGGAAGTCCACTGAAGAAATTAGATATATCTAATCCTTACAAAAGAAGACCCATAGTAGACATCATGGCCATCATTAAGAATTTGAAGAACTACAATGTAGAGAAATAATTATATTTATTTTATTGACTCTAGAAGACAGAACTGAAAGCAATGGGTAGAAGTCACAGAGATCAAGTTTCAGTGTCAGAAACAAAAGCTTCCTAAAAATTAGAGCTCTTCAAAAGTGAAATGGGTTTCTTTAAAAAGTAGTGGATTCTTCCTCTTTGTGGTCTTCCAGTAGAGGCTGACCCTCAGCCCATTTCTCATGTATTGTATGTTACAGAGAAAATTCTTTTCATGTATAGGTTGGACTGGATGGCCATTGATGTACATTTCAACTCCTAGATTCTATGATCTAGATTCAAATCCCTTTTCAGACATTTAATATACATGAAATCTTGACTAAGTCACTCAAATTCTTTAAGAGTTCATTTTAACCTGTAAAATGGGGTTAATAACCCTCTCACCATCTATCCTACAATGTTAGGGGAAAGTGGTTTGTAAGCCTCAAAGATCTATTAGATACAAATTATTATTGCTTGCTTTTAGGGAAATGACAGAGAGTTGGGGGGAAAACTGTGAAAAAATACTTCAGATCATGTTGACTGGAGACTCTCTTGGAAGAAGTCCTTGTAGAGTCATAATCTAGAAAAGTTATAAAGTAAGAAAACTTTGTCACCTTTTTCCCTCTCTTTATCTCTCTTTCCTTTCAGCTTTCTACTCTTGTCCCCAGTCCCTTCAGAGTACTGAGAATCCTGAAACTTCAGTGCTCAATTTGATCCTGCCTAAACCATATTCTAGCCTTCTCTCTTTCTTCCTTCCTTCTCTCTGCCCCACACTATGTCCATTTTTCTAGGCCCTGATGGAGGATAGCTAATTAAATTGACAAATGACTCTCTTTTAATGTGAGTATCAAAGATTATATATCAGAGGGAGAGAGAGCCATGGAGCTGAAGGATCCTGAAACTTCAGTGCTCGATTTGATCCTGGAACTTTCCAGACATCAAATGGCAATACAAAGTAAGTCATAAAGATGAGTATGCCTCCTGACCAGGTCATCCCACTGGTGGGAATGTGTGATGCAGTAGAAGAGTGTTGAATTTGGATCAAAGGACCTATATTCAAATTCTGACTCTGTCCCTTAGTAGCTGTGTGGCCCAGAGAAAAGTTATTTAACTTTTCTGACACTCACTTTCCTTATCTGTAAGATGGAGGAGTCAATACTGACTAAATGACCTCTAAGGTCCCTTCCAGTTCTTAGAATTATGATTCTATGATCCCTTTACAATATAGATTATACTTCCTTATCTTTTACAATTCATTTCAGTGTGTTTTCATAAATTCTTCTTAGATAATTCATTCATAATGCTTAAAATTTTCCTAGGGTTTTTAAAATATTTTGTGAGTATGATTACAAAAGACTGATGATGAAACATGCCACCTTCCTAACAGAGGACTGGGGATGCAAAATAAAACATACATTTTTGGATAAAGCCAATGCAGTAATTTGTTTGCTTGATTATACCTATTTCTTATAGGGATTTTGTTTTTCTTTTCTTTTCTAAATCAAGGGAAGTGAGAATATGGAGAGAAAATATATATTTTTTTGTAACTAAAAAAAATAAATTATTTGACCTCAAAAGTTTAATTAAAGTTTTACCTGCTTCTCTGGACTTAGTGATTATGACCCAACTTCCTACTAAATCTGCTACTAAATCTGTTTGTGTATATTCCTTCCTCCATTGGTAAGTTCTTCCCAGAACCTTCAACTTGGTGAAGAGTTCAAATCAACCTCTCCCTCCTGCTTTAGCTCCCTATGCCCCTGTCCTTTTATGTGCTGTCTTCCCTATTAAAACATAAGCTCCTTGTTGGTAGAGTCTATCTTTCCTTTTGCTTGTAGCTGTGTTTCATAGAGTGGCAAGCATATAGTAAGTGCTTAATATGCACTTATTGAATGACAAAAAGCATTTATTAAGCACTTACTATATGCAGGCAACTGTGCTAGATGGTGGTTATACAAAAATAAAAATGAAAGAGTCCCTGCCCATAAGAAGTTTACATTAGGATTATAAAGTGAATTAAGATAAATAAGTAGAATGATTAAATGCAAATAAATTGTATTTAATAAGGCAGTAGCAGTCGGGGATGATAAGGAAAGGGAAGCTGGTGATGATAAAGCTGCATTTTGGAACAGAGAGACTCTATGGGTTGAGGTGGGGAACGTTTATCTATTATCTCTTCCTCTTGCTATATGATATGTTCTCTTCCTACCCCAACCCCCATTTCTTCACACATAAGTCCCTAATGATGTCTTTTACATCACTGGAATTGTAGCCTAAGGGAAACATTCCAAAGTGTGTTAGTGGGGGGCAGGAAATACTTTTACAAAGATGTTTATAGCTGCACAATATAGAACAGCAGAATAACTGGAAGCTTCCCAAATGCCCAACTGTTGGGAAATGGCTGGGCAGATTGTGGTATATATTAATGAAATGGGGGAATATTATATTACCATTAAGAATGACAAATATGAAGGCTATGCAGAAATATGGAAAGAGTGAAAAGTTATACAAAGGGAAACAAGAAAGGAGTGAGCAGATTGGTGGTTGCATGTTGACAATAATAATATTTACAACTAATATATGTTTAAACTAATAAGAGCTCACTTTTCTGAAGATTTGCAAAACTCTTTCCTCAAAATAACCCCTGAAGTTAGGTAGTATGTTGTGGTTATATAAAAACGTATGTTTGTCATCTTTGAAAGATTTAAGAAATCTGTTCAACATAATGACCAAGTATAATTGAAAAGTTTTATGTTGAAACATGTGACCCACTTCTATCAAGTTGGAGAGATAGATTAGAGTACAGATTGAGACTTATGCTTTTGTTTTTGGACATGGACAATATAGTGGCATATTTTACTTGATTATACATGTATACAATGTATTTTATTTTTCTTAATTTCTCAGTATCTATGGAAATGGGAGGTGAGAGAGTATTCAAACATGAAAATAAAATAAAATTGAATTTAAGAAATAAAAAGTATATTCAAAATGACATAGAAACTTTAATGTACCCCCATTTCTAATCTAGACTTCTTTTCTCTTTAGACAGCCACTAGCCCCCAATCCCTAGGTCTCATATGAGAGCCACATTTAGTGTGAACACTTTAGCCCCACTGCAGCTCAGAACTCCTGAACACAAGCAATCCACCAGCCTGTCTCTTACCAGTAATAAGGATTACAAGTAGTCACCACCCAGTCCAACTTCAAATAGTTTTCAGACAACTTCAAAGATGTTATTTTGAGGTGTGTTTCTTTTTTTATTATAAAGTCATTCTAACTAATCTCAAAACAAGTGAATAGAGGAAAGGTCTCTGGTCAAATCTTGGTTCTGTTGTTTATTAACTACACAAGTTCTCTTGGCTTCAGTTTCTTAATAAAATAAAAATTTATTAGAAAGCTACCTTGAGATCATTCAATTCCCTTTGCCTAATTCTAAGATCACTTGACAACCTTCTGATTTACAACTTCTGGGATTTAAAAGCTGAGAGGGACCTCAGAAGCCATCTAGTCTGACTCCCTCATTTTTCAGATGAAGAAAGAAAATTAAAAGATTTGCATACTAGGCACACTAGTAGGAAGAGTCAAAGATGAGATTTGAACTTCAGTTGTCTTACTACAGACCAAGTGCTTCATCTCCTGAAATTCAGCTCAAGAAAAAGAAAATGATGTGGAGAGTCCCAGGTAGAGCTACAGAAACAGGCACAAAGGGAGGCAAGAAACTAATTGGAGAGAATGAGACCAAACCAGGACAACAAATACCTAGAGGCAAAGACAGAGAGGCAGTGATGGAAAGAGAGGAAGGTAGAACCAACAAAGAAAGGCAGAAATTTGGGGGTTAGGGATTGGATCTGTCTCTGCATATTAAAGAGTTACCCAGGGCAGAGATACTTAGCTTAATTTAACAGGACCACACATCCAGGATGTGTCAGAGGTAGGATTCAAATTCATATCTTCCTAGCAGAAACAGAAAAAGACAAAGAGAGATAGAAATAGGATAGATAGAGACAGGGAGGGAGGGTGGGAGAGAGACAGAGACAGACAGAGAAAGAGAAATGGGGAGAGACAGAGAGAGAAGAGAAGCAAAAGAAAAGGGGAGATGGAAAGAGAGAAAAGGAGAACTGGAGAAAGAGAAGAGAGGTAAAGAAAGAAACAGGAGAGAGAAGAAAAGAGAAAGAAAGGAGAGATGGAAAGAGAGAAAAAGAAAAATGGAGAGTTGGAGAGAGAGAGAAGCAAAGAGAAAACAGATGAAAAGAGAAAGAAAAGAAGTGGAGAGAGAAGAAAAAAGAGAGAAAATTAGGGAGAGACAAAGAGAGAGATACACACAGAGATAGAGAGATAGAAAAAGAGAAAGAGAGAAACAGAGGTAGAGAGAGGGACACTCATTTCAGGAATAATCTTGAATTATGGACCAGCCCACCCCAGGCACAAGATCTACCTACCTTTACCCCATCCTCCTTAGAACAGGTGAGTTGCCATCCTCAGGTCCAAGGGCTTTTCAGGTGCCCCTCAGAGTGGCCTTTGCCTCAGCTCCTTCACCTAAAGAAGTAAAACCCATTTTCTTGGGAACAGCTGTGTTTCCTTCCCAAACAAATGTTCCCTTAAAATGTTCACGACGACGAGTTGACAGTAATGAACTAACATCTGTCCAATCGGCACACTTTTTTTTTTTGGCAGTTTCGAAGCCTGCAAAGTGAATATTCCCTAATGTTCAACACATCCCCAGCACCTGCTATTCACAATCAGGCTTGTACCACTACGCCTAAATTAAGAACAGATGTGAGGACTGAGATAAAGAGAAAAAAGGGAAAAAAACCAAGCCTTTCCCCAAATACTCTATTGGCATAATGGGCATAATAGCATAGGGATAGAGGAAAGAAGAGACACACAGCCCTCCCCCAACAATATGGGTTACCAGAAAGTGTGCCTTCCCTGTTTCTTCCTCCTAAAAGTAATACTAGCTGGCATTTAGTGCTTTACAAAGCACTTTACAACATTATCTCATTTTATCGTCTGCCACAATAACAGGAAGGTGCAATTGTTATCTCCATTTTACAGAAGAGAAAACTGAACTTTTGAGGTGTGAAGTGATTGGCCAAGAGTCATATAGTTAATAAAAAGGAATGAGAATAAGGAGAATTGACTCTTTAAGTCTAGCCCACCATGGAATTCATCTCATTACTTATTGCCCCTGGAAGACAGGCTTTTCACTATTTGCTCTTCAAAACTATAACTGTATTCAAGTCCAAAGAGTCACCTCCATGCCCCTTTATTTTCTGTGTCTGAAATATTACCATTAGTGATGGCTCAAGGTTTTGATTCCAGTTCAAATGCAAGAGGAGTGGTAATAAGCAATATTATTAAATGTTATCTTCATTTACAGCTCTGTGAATTGGTTGCAAATAATTTCCTAAGAGGTTTTGATTGAGAGTGTTTAAAGGCTCTGCATTTCAAAGATATAGGGGCACCATTGAGGAAGAAAAGGGAAGACAGAAAACTGGTAGTGAGAACTCCAAAGACAAAATTATTCCAGGACCCCTTTATGACAACCAAGAATGAAAACTCTTCCACAATTATAATATAATCTCTTTGAAAAATATCAAGTTGCCTTCATTTGGGGGGAGGGAGGCTGCTTGTTTATTTTTTGGCTAGTAGAGAGCTAGCTCAGAAGCCAAGAAGACCTGGGTTCACCTGTGTCTTCCGAGAGATCTATGTGACCCTGGGTAAGTCACTTCTCAGTGCTAGCAACTATCTAAATCTATAAGTTACAGTGAAGGTGTCAATTTAAAATTCTTTCCACTATATCATGTTGACACTCTTTTAATTTTATAGGACAGAGTTAAACAATGATTGATCCCAATTATCCTTTTACATAACATGAGTCTTGGGTTCTATATGTCAATCTTTGCTCAAAACCTAAGCCTCCAAACTAGGCTGCCAAAATATTATTTATCTTATATCCAATTAGTTCATCTCTTGTTTTCAATTCAGAAGTCCTGGGAAGGATCAGCTAAATCACTCAGTGGATAGAGAACTAGTCGTGGTGTCAAGAATATGACCCTGGACAAATCACTTAACCCTGATTGTCTCAAAAAAAAAAAAAGTCCTGACCATGTCTTCAAGATGTGAAAAGAACTAACATTTCCCATCAATTGACTTTCATATGTAAATGCTTTTTATTGCCTAATCAGATATCCTAAAAATATCTCATAGACTCACAAAAATTCAGAGATAGGAAGAACCATAGAGAACATCTTGTTTTTCAGTCATGTTTAATTTTGAGTGACCCCTGGACCATACACTGATATTGTCCATGGGGTTTCTTTTCTTCTTGTCCTTGAGATTTTCTTGGCAAGGATACTGGAATGGTTTGGCATTTCTTTCTCCAGTGGATTAAGATTATTTGTGAAGGGTTACACAGCTATTAAGTGTCTAAAGACAAATTTGAACTCAGATCTTCCTGACTCCAGACTCAGCATTCTATCTACTGAGCCCCAGTTGCCTCTTTAGAAAGCATCTAGTTCAACTTATTTTATAGAGTGGGAATAAGGGGGCAGAGAGGATAAGGTCACACCTTAACCAAAGTCATATAACTAGTAAGTGATATCAATGTCCCCTGAATGATCCAATTAACCATGTGTTTTCCCAAATATATGCCTATGTTTATAGAAGCACAGAATATTAGAGATAGAAAGAAAGAGTCTTAAGATAACATCCCTTCTCCTTATTTTGCATATTGAGAATACTGTAAGTACCGCTTACATGGGGGACCCCTGACAAAGAGTTCCTATAGTGATTTCTTTTAAATAGAAACACTGAAGGAGTGGAAGAATGATACCATTTTAATAAAAAAAACTAATGAAATTAATTATACTATAACACCCCATCCTCAACCTTCCCCCATGGATAAGAAGAAAAGAAAATTCCATGGACTGTATTGGTATATGGTACACGCATCTTTTCACAACTAGAAGACATAGCCAGGAATTTTTTTAGAAGCAATCAGGGTTAAATAATTTGCCCAGGGTCATGTTCCTGACTCTAGGCCTGGTGGAAGAATCATTGCTTAACTCATTTTATAAATGAAGAAAGTGAGACATCAGGAGGTTAAGTGACTTACCCAACCACTAAGTATCCGAGGGAGGATTTGAACTCATATTGTTCTGAATCCAAGTCTAGCACTCTGCTATGATACTGAGCTGCAGCTACTTCTCCACTGCTTGTCTAGGCTCCCATCTTTTCAAATTTCAACTCTTCCATGAAGCCTTTCCCTACTATGCCAGCCCACATGAATCTTTATCTCCCCAATGTCATGGTCTTTTCAAGAATGAAGGACAAATAACAACTCCCTTTTAACTCTGAGTAGCCCTTGATATGTCTCCTTACCTGATCAGCCAGTTAATATCCCTAAAGGGTTAATTTTCTTTTTTTGAGACTAGTTGAGGAATCATATTCGATTGACCTTAAAAGAGTCAGCTTGGGAGACTAGGTGGTATAGTGAAGAGAGTGACAGACCTGGAGTCAGGAAGAATCATCTTCCTGAATTCAAATCTGATCTCAGTGATTACTAGCTGTGTCACCTTTGGCAAGTCACTTCACCCAGTTTGCCTCAGTTTCCTCATCTGTAAAAAGAATGGGAGAAGGAAATGATAAATCACTCCAGTATCTCTACCAAGAAAGCCCCAAATGGAGTAATGAAGAGTCAGACATGACTGAAAAAATGACTGACCAGCAACAACAACAACAACAACAAATGGGTATGAGAACATGATGAAACCCTGCAGTCAAGATAGAAAATGATCTGAGGAAGTATGAGTTAAAAGACATGAAAATGACTGAACAGCAGCAAGAGTCAGTCTTAATGACAGATTTTCCAAAGCAGCCAGTGGACAAGAAGAGAGGAAAAGCAGGCCGGGCTCAGATCATAAAAGACCTTGAATTTCTAGACAAAGGAGTTTAGACTTTACTGGTAGCCCATGGAAACATGACTAATTGAGAATCTTCAGCCACTTTTCCATAGCCTACTAGTGATATGCTATAAGTATTGTTTTAGGAAACTTAGTTTACTCACATTGTGCAGGGTAAATGGAAGGGTGTGTGAGAGGAAGGGAAACCTAGTAGTAAGCTAATGGAGTAATAGAATTGCCAACCATATTCACCATTTTCACAGGGCAGCCCCTGGTGGAAGGAGATCAAGACACCTTCATATTAAAAGAGAACTGGCTCCAGGATCATTTCCTTACTCTATTCTGAGCTGAACTCTTTACAACATCCCTGACCATATGCCCACCCATTGTCCACTTGAAAGACTCCCAGTGTCATGGAATTGACTGCTCCTTGATGTCATACACTCTGCTTTTGGACGGTTCTAATTGTCCATAGATTCTTCCTCACTCTGAACTGAAATCCTCTTCTGCTTTTTTTTTTACCTATTGCTCCTAGCACTGCAAAACAAGGCTAATCCATCTTCTCAGTGACAGCCAACTTACCCCTTCATGATCCCTTTGTGTCTCAGAAGAGTCTTCCTAGAGTGCTGGCTACCTCAATCTGACCATGGGCCTCGGAACTACATTCTCCAGTAACTGGTGTCACACCAGCTGTTGGGTAAATCATCCTCCAGCTGCTGAACTCCATCGCTCCCTCAACCTCCCAAATGAAAAAAGTGTATGTCTGCACTCTGGTTGACCATTTGCATTCATTCCCACAACCAAATCAGAACTGAATGACATGCTGCTCCTTCCCCCCAAGCAAGAGGGAACAGATGACCAGCAGCTGGAATGGCATTGGACTGAGTGATTCATTCCGGTTTGATCATGGCGGATTAGTTGCTACATTACCAAAATGCCCACATGGCAGCCAGATGGAACCTTTCAGTTACAGGGAATGAGCACTCTCTAAGAAGAGAAGGCCGGGAGGAATGGGGAGGGGAGGGAACAGAAAGAACTCTATATCGGGAATCAGGAGACCTGGGTTAGTCCCCTGATTCTGCTGCTAACAATTTAGATGATTCCCTTTCCTCCTCTAGGACTCAGGTTTCTAAACTCCCAAAGGAAAAGAGTAGACAAAGTGATTTTTAAGGTTCTTTCCACTTCTATTGTTCAATGTAGTTATTGTTGTAGAGTTATGTGGTCCTTCAATCAAACAACACATATTTGTTAGATTATATCATGATAAATTGAATGAATTGAAAAAAGTGATTATTATCTACTTACTGTTATCTACTGTGGTCTGGGTATACAAAGTCAAAAATGTCTTCTTGCCACCCATCTCTCACCTGTTGCTCCAAGAAACTGTAATATGCATAGAAGCCAAACCATCTCAGTAAAACCATCTCACTGTATGACCTAAACCAGGTGAAGAGTAACCAATAAGCCTCAAATCTGTCAATGAGTTGCCGGGGGTGTCTACCCCAAGGATGTGAAGATTTCCCCAGTGAAAAGGGTAGATGAAAATAATTTGTTCCAATGGCCATGACAATGACTGAAGTAGATGCTGTGGATTACTTTGAGCTTTGCCAGACACTGAAGAAGTCAAGGTCAGCTACTGCATTCTGGGTCAGTTGCCAGTTGTCCTGGCTTTGGTTTTGCCACTGGACTTCAATGACTGGAAGGGAGGGTGAAGCTGATGACTTAATTCAGCTAGGCCTCACTTAAATCCTATTCACATGAATTGAGACATTGTGCCATGATGTCATTGGTACTCTTTGAAAAATATAGGATGGATAACAACCAGGCCCCTGAAATTCCCTCTTTCCTCATCAGGATCCTATCTACTTCCCTGCCTGGTCACAGCTCTCTCATATACAGGTTGTTTTCCCTTATTATAATATGAGTTCCTTACATCCCTCAAGGGAAGGGACTGTGTGTCCCAGAATCCATTCCTTCCTCATGTCTGCCACCTGGAATGTCTGTTTTCTTCAAGACTCAGTTCAATTATTATCTCCTACATGAAGAAAAACTCTGAAGAGCTTTTAATCAGAGGAATCCATGGATGGACTTCAAGGTGGGAAGTGGAAGAGGAGAAGAAGGGCTAGTTCATAAACTTGAATGGGAAAAAAATATCTTTATTTTCTCTTACCTTTAACTAAAGGACTAAAGAACTCTGGCTCTGGAGTCAAAGGTCTTAGATTCAGATCATGTCTCTACTTTCCCATTTGTAAATGTAAAAACTGTCATTCAAGGAAATTGAGTGATAGGTAGTTGGAATAAATAAAAAAGACTTCATAAAGAAGGTAATGTTTGAGTTGATCCTTGAAAGTAAGGAGTCTAATTGACTAGATGACTTCTGAGGGCCCTTCCAGTTTTATATATCATTCTTTTGTCATTTAGTCATTTTCAGTCATGTCTCACCCTTCATGACACCATTAGGAGTTTTCTTGGCAAAGATACTAGAATTCCCTACCATTTCCTTCTCTAGCTCATTGAACAGTTGAGGAAACTGAGGCATCAGGATAAAGTGATTTGCACAGTGTCCCACAGCTAGAGTCTGAGGCTGGATTTGAATTCACAAAGTCTTCCTTACTACTCCAGGCCTGACATTCTATTTACTCTACCACCTATATCATTCTACAATGCCCCATATATCATTCTACAATCTACTGAGTCATAAATAGGTTCTCATCTACATCTGTGAAGGGAGAGAAGAATTCACATATCCATTTTAGCTATTGTGTATATTCACAGCTAACGGATAAAGCGCTGGCTCATAGTCAGACAGACATGAATTCCAAATATGACCTCAAAAACTCAAGTTGGTTAATACTGGACAAGTCACATAATCTCAGTTTCCTCAACTATAAAATACAAATAATAATAGTACCTATCTTCCAGGGTTATTGAAAGCACCTATCTTCCAGAGCCAGTGTTCTTTAGTTCTTTAGTTAAAGGCAAGTGAAAATAAAGATGTAATTTTTTCCCCATCCAAGTTTATGACATAATAATTAGAAAGTACCTGGTACATAATAAACCATATATAAATGTTAGCTATTAATTTTATTCTTAGAGTACCATGTTCTAGGTACTATATTTTTACTTTTTTGTCCATTATATTGCACAGCACAATGTTAGGCAGATTACAGATATTTAATAATTATAGGCTTATTAATGATAAACATACCTAAATTTATGAGGCAGTTAATTTTTAATTTGCTTCTTGATTTTGAGACTAAGTCTCCCCATTTCACTCTGACTGGAAGTACAGGGGCTCCTCCCTGACCTATTTCTATCATGATTGGCACCGGAAATATTGACTGACTTGGCTTTTCTGATTTTGGTCAGTTGCTCCTCCTCCTTAGACAAGTTGGGGGCCCACCTCCAATCACAGAGACTCATTGTATTAATGTTAGATTTCCTGCAGACCTATGATTGGCTTAGTCCAGTTCAGCACAGGACTCCTGAACTCATGAGATTCTTCAGCCTTCTTGGGAGCTAGGAATAGAGGTGTGCTCCACCATAACCAGGATGTAACTTTTTTAAAAATTTCTTTACCTCTACTATAGCTTTTCATATTTGGAATAATTCTGGATAATAAGGAAAAAATTGTGCTCATTTTACATGGAGAAAAGAAAGACCAATAATGAAATAGTTTGTATAAAGCCATAGAGCTAATAGGGAAACTGAGAATAGAACTGGTGGTCCCATACTCCTTTACAATTCTCCCATCAGACTTTTGGGATCTATGAAGTCTAAGAGGCCAAAGATTTTCAAACAATAACCCACAGAAGTCCAGTAAGCCTGTGGACCCAAGTGGAGATGGTGGTGAAGGGAGACATATTTCTTCTGTAGAGTTAGGCTTTTAGTATTTCAGTCAAATTGTGGAAGGGGGCAGAGGGAGGTTCACAGTTGTGTGAGTAATTTATCTCAGAATTTAGTTTCTTTTTCTTTTTTTGGCCTCAACATTTCAGTTACCCTTTTACCCTACAGAGGTGATTTTGTTTCCAAAAGTAACTAAAGACCATAGCAAAAATTGAACAACATATGTTGCTATCTAGAGAAAACATATTATATTTGTTTCTTGTGACCCAGATATAAACACATAAAAGACAGAAATCTTATAAACCCCATTCCCAACATTTACCTCCGAACCTAGTACCTTAATCTTCGATTAGTTTATTTGGGGGGGGGTTGCAAGACAAATGGGGTTAAGTGACTTGCCCAAGGCCACACAGCTAGGTAATTATTAAGTGTCTGAGACCAGATTTGAACCCAGGTACTCCTGACTCCAGGGCCAGTGCTTTATCCACTACGCCACCTAGCCACCCCCTGATTAGTTTATTTTTAAACCCCTCCCTGACAAGGATCAAAAAGTTCCATAAACTTAGACAAATCAGACTACATTTCAATATGCTTTAGAGAAAACGAAAACTTTTCTACTTGATCAAGTTCCATGAATTTTGTTAATATGAAATCTCTGTGACAGACTCTGAGTCAGTTTCTCAATATCTAATTCATTCAGTCAACCAACTGACAATCATTTCTTAAACTCAGACGTTGTGCTAATCACCAGAAGCACAAAAACACAAGTGAATAGTCCCCATCCTTAAGAGTTTACATTCAATGGATAGTCACAGACATGTGATATTGTTGTTCATTTGTTTAAGTCATGCCAGACTCTTCCTGATTCCATTTGGGGTTTTCTTGGCAAAGGTACTGAAATATCTTTTGCCATTTTCTTCTCCAATTCATTTTACAGATGTTGGAAACTGAGGCAATAAGGTTAAGTGACTTGCCCTGGGTCACACAGATAATAAATATCTCAGATCTTCCTAAAAACTGTCATTCAAGGAAACTGAGTGAGGTAGGTAGTTGGAAGAAATAAAAAAGACTTAATGAAGAAGACAATGTTTGAGTTATCTTTGAAGGTAAAGAGGGATTCCAAGATGAAGAATGGAAGCAGGAGAATACTCTGGGCCCAGGAGAACAGTGTCAGGAGATGGAGGGTCCAGGCTGACCAAACCCTGGAGTGCAGGAAGATAGAAAGTATATAATAAGACTGGAAAGACAAATCGGGGCCAGGTTGGAAAGAACTTTAAATGCTTAACAAAGGGGTTTATATTTGTTCCTAGAAGTAATGGGGAGCCAGGGTTTTAATATTAAAAGTTTAATATCTTAACCCTTCCTGGGGATTTTTTACATTTCAAAAAAAGGAGAGGAAAAAGATCAGTGGTGTAACTTAAAGGAGCTGTAGCAGATTGATGGAGGAGAAGAGAGACAGAGACAGCCAGAGACAGAGACTGAAAGACAGAGAGAGAAGCAGAGACAGACAGAAACAAAGACCGAGAGACAATCAGACAGAAAGTGACAGTGACAGAGACAGGCATAGAAAAAGAATGAGACAGAGAAACAGACAGGGACAGAATGAGATAGGCAGAGAAAGGGAGACAGAGGAGAGACAGAAACAGAGACAAGAACAGAAATTGAGGGACAAAGTGACAGAGACAGATAGAGACAAGAGCAGAAATTGAGAGACAGTGACAGAAACAGAGACTGAGAAATTGAGACAGAGATAGAAAAAGACAGAAAGACAGAGAAGGAAGGAGGAAAACAGAGAGATAGAGATAGAGAGAGAGAGAGAGAGAGAGAGAGAGAGAGAGAGAGAGAGAGAGAGAGAGAGAGAGATTGCTTCATGTAACCCCAGAGATCACACAAAGGAAAGTGACAGTCCAGTAACTTTATTTAGTTTAGCAAGCACTTGCCTCATGAGAAACCTATGTGTCTTTGGTACAGTGACAAAAAGAATGAATTTAGAGCCAGAGGACCTGAGTTCAAGTCTTTATTTCATCATCTGATATTAGAATCCAAAAAATGAAGGAATTAAGCTTAATATCCATTGAGGTACCATTTACCTCTCAACATAAATAGGTTGTAGGAACTTTTGTTTTTGTTATTTCAGTCACATTTAATTCTTTGTAAATGCATTTGGGGTTTTCTTGGCAAGGATACTAGAGGGGTGTGCCATTTCCTTCCCCCAGTTCATTTTACAGATGAAGAAATGGAGGCAACCAGGATTAAGAGACTTCCCCAGGGTCACACAGCTGGTAAATGTCCAAGGCTGAATCTGAATTTAGAAGATAAGTCTTCCTAACTCCAGGCCCAGTACTCTGCCCACTATGCCACCTAGCTACCCAACAAAAATAAAATAAATAGTTTGTAGGAGCATTATTTTCCCATTTTATAAATGAGGAAGCAGACTCAGGGAGGTTGTGGCAAGCCCAGAGTCAAACACAATCATAAAGTCAGGAGTCTAATGACTGTTTTACAATCTTGTAGATGACACTATAGTTTGGTTGGGATTAAAGTTGAAAGAGCTATTACCTTGTCCAACTCCTTCATTTTACAAATGAGGAAACTGAGATCCATAGAGGCTGTAGGCAATTAATTGCCTGTGAATCAGAGTAGACCCAATGATCATGGGAACATAAGAATGACAATTGGGACAAAGATCAAGGAAATAATCTAAGATTCTTTGCAACTCTCAAATTCCGTGGCTCCTGGAAACCTTTCCAAATACTAAATCATAGAAACATGAACTTAGAACTAAAAGAAATCTCTGAGAAAATATCATCTAACCCCCCTCATATTACAGATGGGCCTAAGCATAGTGACTTATCCAAAATGACATGGGTATTATCATAGCAACATTTGAACCCAGGGTCACTAACTCACTCCCCTCCTTGCTTCTGCCTCTCAAAAATCTCTCAACTGAAGTCTTTCCATACTCTCCAGCTCCTCATACTCTCTAGGCTTCTCCATCTCCTCAACATAACCTTCTCACCCAAGAGCTTCTCACCCTGAAATGCATTCTCCTAATGGTTAAGTCCTACTATGATGGATAGGTCTGAGAGGCTCAGACCCAGCTCACAGCACTCCTGGCACCATCCATTATTCTCCCTAGCAGTACCTTTCTCCAACACTACCCCCTTCCATCACTGGAATGGAAGATCCTTAAAAATTGTCTTATTTATTAATATTTCATTATTTTCCCAGTGCTTAGCAGTGCCTGTCACATATGAAGAGGTTAATAAATTCTTTTTCTATCTACTTGCTTTATATTGATACATTCCTTTTGTATATAATATATATATACACATATATGGACATATAATGTACATATTTCTCTCCCAGTTATTATGTAAGCTCCTTGAGGGTAGGGACCATTTCATTTTTGTCTTTGAATCCATAGTGATTAGCACACAGTGGGCATTTTATGTTTGTTGGTTGGTTTGTCTTTCAAAGAGAGGATGGGAAAAGTTTTCAACCCTCCTTAAGGAAACATATTTGGGACTTTCCCAGAAGGCAATGGCACATCTTTTTAAAGAATAACCAAAGGAAGACCTTGCCCTATTGAACTCTTTCCCAGAAAAGGAAAATGATAGCAGAATCCTGAACTCTGGACCTCCTGCTGCATGGTTTGGCCTCCTGGCTTTAGCTGGCCCTGTCTCTAGACCTTCTGGGGAATCAGTGAAGTAGGATGGGCCAGATGACCTCAGGGTCCTTTCATTTTCAATGCGCTAACTCAGAGGGCCTCCCTGACTTCTGCCGCTTTCAGAACAGTCAACTTGGTCCTCCTCAGAGAATTGCTTTTTTAATTGGCTCATTGCATATGCAACACTGGGGAGTGTCTTTGGGGCGATTTTGGATTGGAGTGAGGAACTCTGCTTTTCCATTTGATTAGAATGGTCCCCCAGTGCCTAAGTAACCACTTCTGTTGAGAAGACTCAGTGCCTCTTCCAAATGAGAGCTCTTAGAGAGAGAAAAGAAAAAGGAAAGGGGAGGGGGAGGAGGAGAGAACTAGACACTCTAAGAAATCCCTTTGTTTGTGTGGAGAGCCCTGGTCTCTGAAAATGATAGAAATGCCCTTGTAATTCTTTCTGGATAGAAAATCTTAAATCCCTCATAAATGATAACTTTTTCCTCCTCCCCCTTCCTCCTTCTCCTCCTCTTCTTCCTTTTATAGGAAAAGCCTGCAGTTCAGGGCTGTAGGTTTTTGAAAAAAAAAAAAACACTGAGCAATTTTGGAACTCAGAGCAATAAGTAGGAATCCATTTGAGTCACAAACAATAGGTATATTGTAGCACCAAGAGAAGTTTAAACAGGGGTGGAATGGTCCTTGAAGAGAGGGAGGTTCTTCTGTCAAGGAGTTTGACCATTGAGCCCAAGGAGGATAGAGAAGAATACCACAGCAGCAATACTCTGGGAATGGCGGTTCGGGTGACTGACCTAATGGTTGCCATAAGTCAAAAGTTCTTTAACTTGTATCAAAACAGCAGGTCAGGAATACCATCTTTCCAGTCTGTTATAGGGAGATTATAGTGGGGAAATAGGGAATTATGTCCTCAATACCTAAGCCTTTGAATAGCAACTCCAACACCATCTCCTTCATGAAGCCTTTCCTGACCTTTTCTTACCTCCAATTTCTAGCACCTTTTCTTTCAAATTTGACTTCAGGCCCAGTGCTGTATTCACTACACCATTAAGCCTTACAAGGCATTTCTAAAAGTGGAGGTGGAGGGGGAAAGGCACTTCATGTTTAGATTAGCATAATCAAAAACATGGAAATGTAAAATTGAAAGGTACCCAGAAGATCAGTTTGGCCAGAACAGAACATATACATTACATAGTAGGAGATTCCAACATGGTATATTTCCTACATTGTATGTATATATTTATTCACTTTATAATGTAAATTCCTCATGAGTAGGAATGGTTTCATTCTGTTCTTGAACCCCTAGTGCCTAGCACAGAGTAGGTTTGTTAATAGATAGAGCTGGTCCAGGAGGGTTGATGAACTTAACAGTTCTCCAGAGCCCTAGGTGTGACTACTGGATACACTGAAAGGTGAGAAAGAAAAACAGAAATTTCTAGTAGTTCTGCTCTAGTTCAGAAGGTGACAGAGAAAACAGGAGCTGGATTATCTTCAATTACTGGAGACAGTCTGAAAAGGATAAAAGCCTAGACAAGTACAAGAGATTGCTATTATTTTAACCCTGACTATATTTCTTCAGGGCCTTGACTGGGTAGAGTTAGATTTTTTCTTCTGGAGCGCCATTAGAAAAAAGAAGGCTTTCTCTTGGTTAGGAGCTGTATTTACCTAAATGGCATAAGATTGTTGATCTGTAGCTGGAAAGAATTGTAAAGACCATTCAGTATACTCTTTCATTTTACAGATAGGAAAATTGAGG
The DNA here is from genome assembly GCF_037893015.1 of Macrotis lagotis. Taxonomy (NCBI): domain Eukaryota; kingdom Metazoa; phylum Chordata; class Mammalia; order Peramelemorphia; family Peramelidae; genus Macrotis; species Macrotis lagotis. Next base: position 155,696,843 of record NC_133661.1, read on the forward strand.
TCCAGGGAGGTTGTGTTTGTCAAAGCTTTAATAAGTATAGCTAATAAAGTAGTAAGCATAAAGATGCCATCTGAATATGCCCTCTCTGTCTCTCACTAGCCTCCCACTTAGGATCCAAAATTCCAACAGTTGTCCCCCCAAAGTCTCCCTTTAAATGCAGAATGCTAAATTTCACAGATTATTGGAGTTGAGACTTTAGAGATCTGGTCAAATATTATTTTACAGATGAGGAAAGTGAGGACCAAGGTGGACAATATTGTCAAGAGTCATACAGTAAGTTAAAGATGGAGTTATAGATAGAAAGGACAACTGAACAGGGCAGTTCCTGGGAAGAGGAGCACAGAAACTCCCAGGATAATACCAAGGAGGAAGAAGAAGGCTTTCACACATCATACATGGTTCCAATCTTATTTCTTAATGTGTCTTCCAGAGAACAAGCCCTTAATAAAAGCTTGTTGAAATTAATTGAATTAATCAGCTTTCTTCACAATTCTTCCCCATTGGATCACATGACTTTGAGCTGTAAAGAGATCATCTAGTCCAACCCTCTCATTTTACAGAAGAGGAAATTGAGGCCCAGAGAGATGAAGTAATTTGCCCAAGGTCATACATCTCATAAATGGAAGAGTCAGGTTGCCTGACTCTATAGCCAGTGTTCTTTCTATGAAACAATGGCATTTAAGGCTTTCTTCTATCTGACCCTAACCTCCCTTCTAGACTTTATTTTCTTTCTCCTACTATGTAATATATATGTTCTGTTCTGGCCAAACTGATCTTCTGGGTACCCTTCAATTTTACATTTCCATGTTTTTGATTATGCTAATCCAAACATGAAGTGCCTTTTCCCCTCCACCTCCACTTTTAGAAATGCCTTGTAAGGCTTAATGGTGTAGTGAATACAGCACTGGGCCTGAAGTCAGGAAGACCTGAGTTCAAATGTGACCCCAGATACTTAACAGCTGTGTAATCCTAGGCAAGTCACTTAACCCTGATTGCCATTTTAAAAAATAGGCCTTATAGAAAGGATTGTAGAAAAACTTCAAGGTATAGATCCAGTCCTACCTTTGCCCTAAAAGTCTTTCCTGACCACACTTGTCCAAGCCTCTCTCTCTCTCTCTCTCTCTCTCTCTCTCTCTCTCTCTCTCTCTCTCTCTCTCTCTCTCTCGTGTAATATTGACTGTATCTAAATTTGAATATTAGTCCTTCCTAAGTAACTCTAGCATCAAATATAAGCTTCTCCACTTGGCATTTTAAGTCCTTCATAACCAGACTTATTATATACTACTCTCCTTCCAAAATTTAGCTGTTCAGTGAAACTAGCCCATGTGCCTCCATCTTCTATTTCTGTGAATTTGCACTGGTTGTCCCCCTTCCCTGGAATGTACTCCCTACTCATTTTTCTCTCCCCAGAATTCCTGGTTTCCTTCAAGGCTCAACTCAAACTACACCTTCCACATGAAGCTTTTGTTTTCCTCATCATCCCAGTTACTAATGCCTTCATTCCAAAATTATCTTGTATTTCTTTCACAAAGACATGTATGTCCAAGTTGCCTCACTCCTTAGAATGTAAGATCTTTGAGGGTAAGGAGTGTTCTATTTTTGCCATAGGTTTTGGGGATCGACTTGAATTCTTTTCCCTTTACAAATCCTACCTGGTGTTATCACCATTTTATAGATAATCATCTTATTTCCTCAGTTGTCCTATAAACTCCTAGGGTGCAGGGACTGTCTTACTTCTCTCTGGTTGATTGGTTCCCAGATCTTTCCAGATCTGGAAACTGGGACATTGCTAATGGCCATAGGGCAGAAGTTGATGCAGTTAGATACTCCCTTCATGCCACTCAGTCCCCTGTGTTTAGAGGCACAGACCTGTTCACATTCTCAGTGATTGCTACAGAACCAGTAGCATGTCAGCCCTTCCATGAGAGCCTTGGTGATCTGGGATTTCAGAACATAGAGTTTCTCTCCAATCTGGCCTTTTGGATTCAATGTGAGTACAGTTCACAAAAGGGTCATTTTAATAATAATAACAACCATAACAATAATAAACAGCTCAAATTTCTATAGCATCTTAAGACTTATAAAGCCTATAATCAAAAGTCCCCCTTAAGGTATGAAGTGTAAGAACACATGTTACCATTTTGCAGGTAAAGAAACTAAGGCTCAAAGAGATCAAAGGGCTTGTCCATGTTCACACAGTGGGAAGGTCTCAGGATTGGGATTTGAACTCTAATCCCTCTTCTGAAGCTTTCCCTAATCACTCTTGTCCAGACTGATCATTCTCTTCCAAGCTCCTATTTAAAACACTGACACTATCTACAATGGAAAACAAGAGATTTCCTACTGACTCTAGGATCAATTATGAGTTTTGACCTCTAAAGCCCTTCCAGCATCCCAGTTTCTTGACTCTAGGAACAGTATGTCTAGGACCACTATACTATACTGATTCCTGGGGCAGCTAGGTGGCACAGTGAATTGAAAACTGACCTTGGAATCAGGAGGACAGGAGTTTGAATCCATTCTCAGGCAATCAAGACTTACTAATTGTATGACCCTGGGCAAGTCACTTAACCCTGATTCCTTCTATCCAGGGTCATCTCCAGTTGTCCTGAATCATGTAGCCATGGACCCACATGGCTACAGAGGAAAAAGTGAGTCTTCATCGTCTTAGAGAATGAAAGACAAGCTACAACTTTAAAATGTAATGCTTAGGATCATAGATTTAAGTTGGAAGAGACCTTGAAAACCTTCTAGTCCAAGCTCCTCCTTTTATAGATGAGGAACCTGAAACCAAGAAAAGGTAGGATTTGCCCAAGGTCACAATGTGAATGGTGGAAGTGGTGTGTGAACCCAGGTCCTCTGAGTCAGATCATCTGAATCCAATGCTTTTTCCATTGCAACAAGCTCCAGGTTGCATTTTTATCATTTAAGATGCCAACAGCCAGTGTTTCCCCACCCCCACGCCCACCCCTGTTCCTTTCCTCCTACTTGGATCCTCCTCATCTTTCAAAATATCAGTTCGGATGAAGCCGTGGCATCTTCTTGAAGTCTTTCAAACCCTCTGTAACCCTCTGTCTTCTTACCTCCTTCTGGTTCTGACACTCACTAGCTGTGAGATCCAGGACAAGTTTTTCAGTTTCTCTGCTTCATTTGTCAAATGAGGAGAGCGAAGGGAGGGTTGAATAGATGATTCCTGAGGTCCCTTCTAGCTCTATATCTCTGGTCCCAGAGATAAATCCTCAATTGCTGACTGAACTCCTTATGGAATTTAGCCTGGGCTTCTCTGTAGTGTGAGCTACCCTTCCATGACTCTCTTAAACTTCCAACTAATTTGTGAAGTCCTTAGGAAAGGGTTCTTGTTGAGGGGATGCCCATCAATTGGGGGAATAGTTGAATAAGCTGTGGTATATGATTGTGATGGAATATTATTATGCTTTAGGGAATGACAAGCAGGATGATTTCAGAAAAACCTGGAAAGACTTATGTGAACTGATACAAAGAGAACAGAACAGAAGCAGGAGAACATTGTATGCAGTGACAGCAATATCGTACAAACTGTCTTTTATGTCCTCCTTCATCATGGCTTGCCACCTCCATGGAATTTCCCAATGCAGCAGCAGGACCAACAGGGACTTGGATCTTCCTCTTATGGATTGACCTTCAACTGTGAGTCCCCTTAATGGTCACGTGAGCACTATTCCAGGTATTAGAATCTTTATTACAGCTCTAACTAGTGCGTGCTATGTAATTATCTCACTAATTCTTCACAGTAACTCTGTGAAGTTAAGAATCATCAGACACAATTTTCTGAGGAGGAAACAGTCTCAGAGAAGTAAATTGATTTAACATTCTTGTAAAGCAACTAGAAGTTGCAATAGATTTGGAGTCAGGGAGACCTGAATTTAAATCCAACTATTTACTAGCTGTGTGACCCTGGGCAAGTCATTTAACCTCTGCTGCCTCAGTTTCTTCATCTATAATATGTAGATAATGATAGCATCTATCTTTAATAGTTGTTATTCAGAAAACTCTGATATGGAATTTTATTAAAGTGGTTTACTATTTCTTTCTCTAGTGGATTAAAGTAAACAGAGGTTAAGTGACCTGCCCAGGATCACACTACCTAAGTATTTGATCAGAACTAAGATCAAAACTAAGATCTTCCTGACTCCAGGTCCGGGGCTCTTATTCTTAACCTAGCTATCTTATAGGGTTGCTATAAGGATCATATGAGTTAACACATATAAAGTGCTTTGCAAAACTTAAGGCTCCATATACTAGCTGTCGTTATTATTACCCAAATCATATAGTTAGTGGTGGAGCCAGACCTGGGTCCTCAGTCCCAATTCTTATAGTGCAGGTACAATTAAGAGCTGGAATAGTGTATGTTAAGTCACTTAGGGAAGCTTAAGTTTACCCCAAAATACTAGAATCAGGGTCATGGATTGTCCAAGTTAATCAAATATCCCATATGCAACCATTCATTCAACAAGCATTCATTAGGACACCTACTATATATATTGAACAACTCTGTTTCAATGGAAGACAGTTTAAAATTCAAAATGAAGTATTTAGGTGACTTTTTTGATCCCCATCACAAGAGATGCTAGAGCATGGAATTACCAGCACTATGAGCTGTTTAAACAAGATAGTTGAATACCTGGGTCAGAAATTGGTGGGGGGAGTGGAGGGGAAGAAATGCCTTCCCAGTCTCTAACTACTTATTACAAGAACAGGGGAGGTGAGGAAAGTCTGAAGATGCAGGATAATAGAGGTGACACCCCTCTGTATCTCCCTCCAGTCCTTCAAATGGTTTGTATTGCAATGTCACCACAGTAACCACGAGAGGGCACTCGTACACCAACAACAGAAGAGACTTAAACAGTCACACAGATAATAGAGGCTGGGGTAACTAGTGTCCTCATCTCCCATTTTTTTGAGACACATTTAATTTTTCCTGCTTATTCTACATATATTCCCCTCTGAAAAACTCTCCTACACTATGGGAAGTATGTCAGGTCCTCCTTAGTGATAATAATTTTCAGGAAATTATACTTGATTTTTAATTGTTTTACTTTCAAAGATTTTAGAACTCTAAAATGTGTAGTGACCAACCATGATTCCACCAGGCCAGTGATAAAGCTTCTGACAGAGAGGAAAGGGACTCAGGATGCGGAATGACATACATGTTTTTGGAACATGGTCAATGCGCAATTTTTTAGTTTGACTTTTTGTTATAAGGGCTTTGTTCTTGTTTCTTTTTCAACTGGGTAGAGGGGTTTCATTCATTCAATTTTTTTAAATGACAACTGTTTTTACTTTATCTTTTTGGGAGTGGGGAGGGTAAGAGCAGATAAGGGAAGTTTAATTATGGAGGGAAGCTTTGGACATATTTAGAATAACTATGTGTGAATGCTAATTATTTTTCTGACAGATTGGGCCATGACTTAGATAGGGATGTGAGAGAACAGAGTTCAGGGTTTGGATTTAGAATATGTGTTTAAATTCCAGTCTACCATACACTGTGTGACCTTAGCCAAGTTACTTGATGATCTAAGTCTCAATTTCCTCATTATGAACCAAAGGATTGAACTCAATGGCTTCCAAGGGCCTTCCCTGCTCTCTGACTTCATAAGAAGTCTCCTTGAAAGTTGAACTTGTAGATAGAACATCTTAGAGTATTTGAAATGGACACTGAAGATTTAATCTAATCCCTATATTTTCCAGATGAGGTAAAAAAATTACCCAGAGAGAGTAAATTACTAAAGTCAGCCAAACAACTGAGCGGGGATTGGCACCTAAATCCAGAACTCTTCCCATGATTTCCTGCTACCTAGCTCACACTGACCATTTTGGATAAGTACTCTCTTCAGAATTAACCAATCTTAATAGTATGTCCCTGGTCTCCAGTCTCAGGGTAGCTAATGTTGAAATGTCCAAATTGGGATATGCAGGAAGGTGGACAGGTATGTTAACAACAGGAAATAATGCAAAAATAACAATACTAGTTAATTTTGCTAGAGCTTTTTGAAGTATGCAAACTACTTTGTATACATTACTTCATTTCAGGACAAGGACAACCCCAGTGAGGCAAATCTGAAACTTCTAGCATGGAAGGGATCTCAGGGAAGGGATCTTAACCTGAACTCCTTTAGAGAAAGAAGCAGAAACCCAGAGAGACTTGTTGAGCCTAGGTCTTTTGGTTGAATGCAGTATTCTTTCCATTCAATCACTTTGCTATTTGCCCCCAATACCTATAATATTCTATATAGGCAGGTCTGAGGGCAATGGAAATGTAGCTCATTTCTTTGGAAGTGAAGAGGGTATTCTCTGCCTTCTCTTTCTCCCCTCTCATTTGTCTCTTGGTCTCTGCCTCTGTTCCTTTGTCCTTCTGACTTTCTCCATTTCTCTGTCTTTCTCAGTTCCCCCTTTATTCTCGTTATCTATCTCTATGACTTGGTCTTTGTTTCTCTGTTTGTCTCTATCCATGTCCCTCTTAGCATTCACACACAAACACACAAAAACACACACACACACTCCTGTAAAGGAGGCTTTATTTCCAAGCAGCATCTCCTACCCTGGAAACTGAAGATGTCAAAGAATAAACATGCCTCTATACCTGTTGTTTCATGGAGCCAAGTACATCACCCCCCCCCCAATAATAGAATTTCTTTAGAACTTGAATTTAGAGATATATTTTGACCCCTTCATTTTTTAGATAAACAAAATGAGACCCATAAGAAGTGGCTTTCCCAAGGTCTCACTTGCCAATTAACAGTAGAACCAGCACAAAAATCCAGGTTAGGATTTCAAGTGGTGAATGAAGATGATTGATGATGACAGGGCCACCTCATAGTCCCAGTGACATGGGGAGCCTCCATCATGTGATCTGTCAGCTCCTATGACCCATACGCAAGCAAAGATCTTTGACATCTCTGCCTCACCCTATCTCCTGAATCCCAGTTTTCCTCGTGGAAACTATGATGGCAGCCATATTTTTGAGATGTTTTTAAAAGACTTAGGGGTAAAGCTCATTTCAGGCTTGAATGGCCACTCTAAGTGGTCTATTCACAAACATAAAGTGTGGACATTTTAGAATGGTATATATGTGACTTATAAAAAGATGAACCCTAGAGAAGTTCACACCAAGTAATTCATTCCATATTTTTACATAGAGTGGCAAAGGAGCTAAGCCTATTAGCTGAATTGAGATGTGGAGAGAAGCTCAGTTGAAGAACCAGCCCAACAGAGACACTGCCCACTGGAGAGCAGTGTGAGGACACCAAATGAGAAGTGAAGCCTTGAAGTGTCAGTGGTTTGACCACATGAATCCTATATGTTTGAATCTTGTAAACATGTTCTTCCCTCTGAGGTGGTACCTATTTGAGGGAGAATGTATCCCAGATTGATAAGGGGAAAGTTTCATTGCCTCTATGCAGGCTAGATGTTATTTCAATAAATGCATTTATTTTAAATTTATGATGTCAACTGGATTACTATTACAGTCACAGAAATTTTGAAGGTCTTTCCAGATTGTTACTTTTGTGATTGGTAAGGTAGGTCATCGTTTGTCTCAATTCTCATCTAGTCCTTAGTCATTGAACGGGCATTACCTCAGACAAACAGACCTGGGAAAGACCTTAATTTAGAAAGAGCAAGGTCATCCACTCTATCCGGGATCATCACCAATCATCTTGCTTTGATCTTGCCATTGAACTTTAATGACTATGGAGGAGAGTGGGAGGCTGATGACTTTGCACAGCTCTGCCTCACTTAAATCCAATCATTCACCAGTCAAGACAACCCTTGTGATGTCATTGGTCCTCTTCATGAACAAAGGATGAAATATTACAGGTGCCTGCACCTATGGAGATTGGGGACCTGTAATTTTAGGAGGACGAGCTACAGAATACCTTGAAATTCAAATAATCATAAGGGGAGAAAAGAGAGATCTAAGTATAAATTAAGGGAGAAACCTAAATGGAGCTCTACTAAACTTCAATGACTGGTCCAGGATATATTTTGGGTAGCAGGACTATGCATTTGCAGACAATCCTGGAAGAAATTCTAAATTCAACCTAATTGAGGAAATTGGGATCCCTTAGTGTAGCAGGAATCCCACTGGAGTAATTAACAATTTTTCCCTTTTGTTTTCAAGCTTAAGTACTGATACTGGTTGTATTACTGTCCATTGTGAATATGGCTGTTGATATGAGCTATATGTTTGCTGCATTCCTCAAATACTGATATCTAGCAATGCACCTAGAGCCAAACAGAATATTTTTAGTTAAAGGGGGGTATTTTTTGACTTAAGGGACAAAGATATTGAAAGTATTTAGTGAGATACTTTGGGGGAGATGTGAAGCACTCACTAAGCTGTATGAGAAAGACAACACTTTTGTTTTTCCTGCAAATTACTTCTAAATGGAGACCCTTCTAAATCCCTAAAATAGAAATTTCAGATAATTTTTGGAAATGAATTACTAGTGCTTTTTTGTAGCATGAGAGGGATACTACATTGAGTTAAAACTTTGCTAAGCAAGGAAGGAGTTCCTATAGATCATATAGATAGCTGAACAGACCTAAAAAGAGAAAACTAACTAAAGAAACATAAGCAGCCAGGAAGCACCTAGTTTTCTCAGTGGATAGAGTTCTGGGCCTGGAATCAGAAAGACCTAAATTCAAATTTGATTTCAGATAACTTGATAAGATATTGAAGTTTGTGGTTTCCTTCTCCAGCTCATTTTACAAATTAGAAAACTGAAGCAAACAGGGTTAAGTGACTTTCCCAGGAACACACAACTAGTGTCTGAGATCCAGATCTATGCTCTATCCACTACCACCTAGCTGTACTGCCTCAAGTTTATGAGAAGAATATTTTGTTAACAACTATTCATGTTATATGCTATTTTATAAAAAACATCCTTGCTTTGAATTTATGGTGTCAATCAGATGATTATTAAGGGTAAACACATGATGGGGGGAGAGTTCATAATGTACAATTTAGGAGCCTGGATCCACAGGATATCCCTTGGGGGACCCAATCAGCAAGTACAAACTGGGGAGATTGACATAACCTAGCATGATTGCTACACTCATTTTCATTTCAATTCACCTAGAATTTATTAAATATCTTCTGTGTATAAGACATTGTTCTAAGAGCTGGAGAGGCAAAGGGAAAAAAACCTTCCTAATTTGATATCTTTTCATAGGTAGATCTTCATGATGTGATAAACATTTCTTTCTTACTAATCTACTCCCATACCATTCAATTCCCCTTAAAATTTAGCAACTGATTTTTGTGTGTTTCTAAGGAAAGAATGAATATGTTGCATAGACTTAAATGACTTCCAGTGACCTTCCAACTCTAAATCTATGATTCTATGAGGTCAGCAAGTATTTATTAAGCACTTCTTGTTTGTCAGTCACTTATATTCTAATGGGGAGACAACAAATACAAATAAAGGTAGATACAAATAGATACAAGGTAATTTTATACAAGGTAATTTTAGATGCCACATCTCTGTCAGCTGAGAGAACAAGAAAGAGTCTTCAAAAGAAAGTGGTATTTAAACTGAGAAAATTAGGAATTCAAAGGAAATTAGGGATTCTGAGAGGCAGAGCTAAAGGGGATTAGCATTCCAGGCATGGGGGGGGGGGGGGGAATAATAAAGGCACAGAGATAAAACATAAATAATGGAGAGGAATTGAATCATAAAGCACACGATCCAGTAAACTGTGCCTAGTATAACCTTATCACCCTCTAGTCATCCACAGTCAGACCCATGACTGCATCTCCATTCACCCAGCTCCAGTTAGTTGAATTGTTTGCTATATGTATGGCATGTGTCAGGCAATGTATGAGATGGAGTGTGCCGGGGAGGAAAAAAAATAAAACTTAATAAGTAAGCCTGGTTTCACATTTCTAAATCTGCAATGTAAGTCCCCCAGATGAGGTCTTTGGGATCTCTCTATAAAGCTGGGCTCTGTTGTATCCTCAACCAGGACAGTTAGACATGGGGATCAGTGATTAGGGTAAATCAGTAGATTGAGGGAAACTCTCCAAACAAAGAATTCTTCGTCCAGAGATTCATTCAGACTGTGTACTTCTTTGGTTATAACAGTAGAAGATGAGTGAGGGTCATCTCCAGTCATCCTGATCCATATCTGGCCACAGGATCCGATGATTCAGGAGGAGAAAGTGAGGCTGGTGAGTTTGCCTAGCACCTCATCATTTAGATCCAACTCACTTGCAAGTCTTGACATCACCTCCCTGATGTCATGGTCTTCTTCAAGAATGAAGGACAAATAACAACAACAGATGAATAATTCACCCAATAGTCCAAGGTCAGCGCAGCTGAATACAGCTATTTTTCCAGCAAGAGTGGCAAGTAAGCCATGGTTGATTTAAAATAGTGGCATCATTCGTTGTTAAAATACAGCCATGTACACAGACTATCAGAAATAAACAATATACTCAGATATGTGCATGGGCACACACATCTACGTGCACAAGTTTTTGATCTTTCTTTGAACAAACCCACCCTTTTCCAATCCTGGCTTACTGCCAGCTTCCCATGGATATTCCACTAATCAATACTTAAAAGCTGACTATATAATGATGATGATGATCTCTCAAGTCCCTTCCTACTGCAAACCTATGATTCTATGATAGTTATAACAATAATAATTATTATTAATAGATAACATTTATATAGAGCCTATATTGTGATAGACTGTGCTAAGTGCTATCTTATTTGATTACTATTATATAATTACTATCTTATTTGATCCTCATAACAACCCTGGGTTGGTTCTTAGTTCTTGTCCTTCGTTATCAGAGAAGACTAAAATGACATCACTATATTTGAGATAAATTTTGAGACACAATGTGTCAGACTGTGGCTGATCAGCCCAATATGAGTTCAGAATGCTTCACCACAGGTTGGGCGCAAATAATCCTGGAGTGGGAATTCTAAACTTATGGATTCCATGTTTCCTTTTAACTGCTTCAGTTCTACCCTTCTCATAGAGGGCAGAACCCTCATTGATGAGGGCAGGCCATGCTGGGAGGTCCTGTGCCAAAGACTCCCATGCTGCACAATTAAATTCAAACTTCTTAAGACAGATCTTTAAGATGTCCAAGTATCGTGTCGTCTTACCCCCTTGTGAGTGCTTGCCCTTGTGTGAGGTAGGTATTATTATTATCACCACCCACCCCATTTTACAGTTGTGGAAACTGAAGCAATCAGAGGTTAAGTAAACAGCTCGAGATCACACAACTGGTAAGTAATGAGACCCTATTTGAACTCAAATCTTCCTGATTTCAAGCCCATTACTTGGACTGTTTACATTTCTATAGCACTTGGTTCTTTTTTTTTTAACCATTTTTATTTAAAGTTTTGATTTTCATATTCTGTTCCTCTCTCCTTTCCTACTCCTCCCCCCCAATCTGGAAAGCAATCAGATATAGGGTAGATATGTGCAAGCATATAAAACATTTCCAAAGTAGTCATTTTATAGAAGATTCAAATTTAAAAAAAAATGAGAAAAAAAGTGAAAAAAGAGGATGCTTCGATCTATATTCAGACAATATCACTTATTTCTCTGGAGATGAATCATATGCTTCATCATTAGTCCTTTGGGATGGTCTTGAAACATTGTATTGCTGAAAACTGCTAAGTCATTCATAGGTCTTCATGGAACAATATTGTTATTGCTATGTACAGTGTTCTCCTGGTTCTGTTCACTTCACTTTGCATCAATTCATGCAAGTCTTTCCAGGTTTTTTTGAAATCATTTCTGCTTGTTATTTCTTACAACACAATGATATTCCATTACAATCATATACCACAACTTGTTTTGTCATTCCTCAATTTATGGGCATCCTTTTGATTTCCAATTCTAAGCCACCACAAAAAGAGCTGTTATAAATATTTTGGGTACAAATATGTCCTTTCCCCTCTTTTGGGGATATCTTTGGGATATAGATATAGAAGTGGCATTGCTGGATCAAAATGTATGCACAATTTTGTGGGGCATAGCTTCAAATTGGCCTCCAAAAAAGTTGGATCAGTTCACAACTCCATCAATGGTTCATTAGTGTCCCAGTTTGCCCATATCCCAACATTCATCATTTTCCTTTTTTGTCATATTCATCACTTTGTTGAGTGTGAGGTACCTGAGAGTTGTTTTAATTTGCATTTCTCTGATCAATAATGATTTAGTGTTTTTTATATGACTATAGATAATTTTGATGTCTTTGTCTGAAAACTACCTACCTGTTCATATTCTTTGATCAGTTGGGGAATGGCTTGTATTCTCATAAGTTTGATTCAGTGATCTGTATATTTGAGAAATGGGGCCTTTATCAGAAATACTTGTTGCAAAATGTTTCCTCATTTTCTATTTTCCTTATAATTTGTTTCATTTGTTTTATTTGAGGTTCAAAATTGTCTTCTGCCTTTTTTTTTATTTTTATCTGCCTCCTCAGTACTGCCCTTAAGGTTCGATGAATTGGGGTGTTTAATAAGTCTTTAGTTTTGCTACCCCCACCATTCTATTCATTATTGACCATTGGGTAAGGTAAAGGAAGTAACTCAGGGGGAAGAGATGAAGATGTTATATAGGGGGCGGCTAGGTGGCACAGTGGATGGAGCACCGGCCCTGGAGTCAGAAGTACCTAAGTTTAAATCCAGCCTCAGACATTTAATAATTACCTAGCTGTGTGACCTTGGGCAAGCCACTTAACCCCACTGCCTTGCAAAAACTTAAAAAAAAAAAAGATGTTATATGGACAATTACCACATAGCAATCTCCCTTCTCAGGTAACATATTGCCCTTTTCAATTTCAGGCCGATTTTAATGGTAATTTCAACTTGATTATAGGGTTGAGAGAGAAGGTATGGAGGCCTACTGAGTCTTATTTCCCCAGGTCAAATTCTCATCTAAACTTTTCTCTGTCCTCAAAAGGCAAGAAGTGAATGAAATACTCAACTATCTATTACAAAGAAGAAAACAGTCTCGGGAAAATTTGAGTGATTGACCACATATTAAGCAGTGGCAAAAGTGGTTCAAAAACCTAACTTTAAGTTCTCCTTTGTGGGGAAATAGCTCTCCACTATGACTGTCAGCTGGAATTATATCAGTAGGAAGTGGGACTCACCATGGAAAGAATCCCACTGCTGTGATTGGAAACATGTCATGAAAACACTATCTCATTTTTCAAATTTGTAAAATAGGGGAATTATCACGAACTTTCCCTCCCTACCCTCTCCTCACCCCCACTGTTCCTTGACTCTCTGCCAGGTCTAAAGGAGAGAAACATAGAAAACTACCTTTAGAGAATTGCTTTCCTTCAGTGGGAAGACTCCATCCATCAGAGGACCAAGATTGATTATAGAAGGGATAATTTTCTTGGGTTCATTCCTGTCCTGGAGGGTAGAGAGAAAAATATGGGATGTGGACAACACTAGTGTGGGAGGCAACAGATTGAAGTTTCCTCCCCCTCCCTACACCCACGTAGACAAAAACATGAGTCATAGATGGTAGAATGTTAAAGTTGGAAACAATCTCAGAAACTATCTAATGAAGTCCAATTAAAGATTCCCAGGGAAGTGTTAATAGGCAGATGACCATATCATAAAGGAAACAGAGAATAGCCTTTCATTCCTCTTTTCAGTAGTCAGTGATCAAATAAGACTTTACCCCCCACTATGTTCAGACTTTTCAGAGCTTCCCAAACTCCTGACTTCTATTTTCTAACTTGCACATCCTTTGTCTCATTCCTTCACTGCTCTCTTCTAGTTGACAGTTAGGTAACCTCATTTTATAGTTGAAGAAACTGAGACCCAGGAAAATGACAGGACTTACTTATGGTCAAAGAGCAAATCAACTGAAGTGGTAAGACTAGAACCCAAGTTTTCATCTTCCTTCCCTCTACTACTTGCTGCCCTTGATTCCCTTCCTGGGTGCAATCCCTTCTTTTTCTGATGTCCCAAAATTTCTTAAACATTTCTCATGTTCTAAATAATATATTATTTATCCGGAGAGCTGGTATGGCAGAAGGGGTAGAAAACCTGTCTCTGAGTCAGGAAGTGCTTGGTGCAAGTCCTTGCATATGTATGCCATGCGACTTTGGTCAAGTCCCTTGTCCTCTTGTGCCTCTTTCCTACTAGGAAGTTTTCTATGAAATTATAAGATTATAGTTTCTCTTTCTTACACATAAATGTTTCATATCTTTCTATGTTTATTTAACTATATTTGCTGTTGCTGTGTTGTTTTAGTCATGTTTGACTCTTTGTGAACTCATTTGTTTTGTTTTTGCTTTTTGTCTTATTTTGTTTTCTTGGCAAAGATACCACAGCAGTATGCCGTTTCCTTCTCCAGCTCATTTTACAGATGAAGAAACTGAGGTAAACAGGGTTAAGTGACTTGCACAGGATCACATAGTAAGTGTCTGAAGTCAGATTTGAACTCAGGAAGATGAGTCTAGCTACCCTGTGTATCTATCTAGACATAGAAATATATAGCCATATATGAATACATATGTGTGTGTGTGTTTATCTCTATGTGTCACTGATCTCCCCAATTAGATTATAAGTTTCTTGAAGGCAGAATTTACCTCTTATTTATATTTATACCTCCTTTGGTCCCTAGCAGAGTACGCTGCACAAAACAGATTAATATTGTCTGATTAGTTGAATTAATGAATGAATGACTGTGTCAGAATAAAATGGAAGGACAATAGGGTAGTTAGGAGAGCAGAGCAGCCTTCCTGTTTCTAGTTAGAGAGCCAGATGCTGGATCCTAAAGCTCCTCTGTGGCACAATCACAAAAGAACCAAAGGAAGAAGTAGAGTTCTCTAGTTTCATTGTTTCACCCTCTCTTTTGCAAAGGGACCCCAGTCAAGGAACTTGCAAAACACCAATGGAAAGTAAGCCTTGGAGGCATTCAGCTTCCCCCCAGAGGAATTCTCTAACCCAATGAAAGTGGAGCCAGTGGTTAGAAAGTGAGGCAATGCACATTGCCTCACCAGAGAGTACAATTAATAATGTGTTTCACGAGCTCAAATTTAAAAAAAAAAAGCATTTGAATCCAGGGAAAACAGATGGAATCGTGAAGACAGATTATTTGGTGGTGAGTGTCTGACATCTAAATCAAAATCATTGCTGACCATAAATGGTTAATTGGATTAGAAGGGGCTGTGAGGGCCCTCTGACCTGGTAAAGGGTGTCTTGTGTATGTTAGCACATTTACCATCTTCCCTGAAAGGTATCTCTCTCTCTCTCTCTCTCTCTCTCTCTCTCTCAAATTGCTTCAGCACTGAGTGACTAAACCAGAGCCTCTGATTTCTGTTATTAATATCTCCATCTCACCATATGTTGCCAAATGCAGCCCATGTGCATCATTGAGAAGAACCACCTGGGACTAATTCTGCCTTCATTTGATGCAGTGGAAATATATGGGGCACAATCAGTGGGTTAGAAGTGGGGAAGTTTCTTTGGAAGTTTGGGAGGAAGGAAATGGTGTCACAGTGGACCTGGTGAGGACATAGGAATAGTCAAGTCATCAAGCATTTATTAAGTTCTGAGCACTATACAAAGAAGGGCAAAAGACAATCTTTGCTCTCAAGATATCTTAATGAGGGAGATGATATGAAAATAACTTTGTACAATTAATTTATATGCAGAATAAATAGATAATCAAGAGAGAAGGCATTAGCATTGTCAGGAAAGGCTTCTTACAGCCAGTGGAATTTTAACTGAAATTTGAAGGAAGCCAGTTAAAGCATGAAATAAAAATAAGGAAGGAGAGAATTGTAGATGTGGGGGAACAGCCAGAGAAATTTCCCAGATCCTAGAGATGGAGGGTTGTCATTATAGGAATAGCAAAGAGCCTGTGCCATTTGATCACAGAGTATGTGGAGGAGTTGGTTGGTGTAAGATATATGAAGATTGAAAAGACAAAAGGAGGTCAGTTTATATGGATCTTTAATATCAGGGTTTCATATCTACAGATTTAAAGAGGGCACAGTGGATGGATCACAGCAATTTGAATCAGCAAGAATCATCTTCCTGAGTTCAATTCTGGCCTCAGATATTTATTAGCTGCATGACCCTGGGCAAGTCACTGAACCCTGTTTGTCTCAGTTTCTTCATCTGTAAAATGAGCTGGAGAAGAAAATGGTAAACCACTCCAGTGGTTTTGCCAAGGAAAACCCCAAATGTAACCTCAAAAAGTCAGATATGACTGAAATGATACAACACTACAGATAAAAACAGAATTTTAATATCCCTGGATCTAGAAGTAGCTAGAAGTAGCCACTGGAGTTTATTGACTAGGTGGTGAAATAGTCAGAGTGATGCTTTAGGAAGATCAATTTGATAGAAATGGGGAGAGGACAACTAACGAATAATCTAGTAATTAAGGTGTGAGGAAAAAAGGGTCTAGAAGTATATACATGAGATTTACAAAGGTAAAAATAGACAGGACTTGGCAACAGACAGAATTTGGGGGATGAAGAAGACTAAGTCATTGAGCATCTTATGTGACCTTAAAATAAGAGCTTAGGTTAGGAGAAGCATGGCAGTTCCCTCCATAGTAAGAGGAATGTTAGGAAGAAGGGAGACCTTAGGGAAAAGTTGAGTTCAATTTGGGGCCCTATTATGTTTAAGTTTAAGATGTCTGTGGGATGGCTATATTGATGCTTCCAATAAACAGACAGTTGAAGATTCAAGTCAGATTTGGATAATTAGATCTGAGAATCCCAGAAGAATAATGTCCTCTACCAAACAGGATGGTACCTTCTAGTTTTAAAGAGTTTGCTAGAGTACAGAGAAGTCAAGTAACTTGCCCAGTGTTAGCCAGCCTGTGTCAGAGGCAGAAATTAAAACCTGGTCTTCTTGGTTTCAGGGCTAGCTCTCTGAGCTATTACACCACACTGCCTCTCTGAGGTAATCATAATAAATCATCTCTTGGCTCAACATCTTGCTTTACAGCTTCACACTACTTCATCTGAGTCTCACAACAGTCTCCTGAGGTAGAAAAGTCTGGTTACCTATACTACAGATGAGAAAACCGAACTTAAGTAATGCAGCCTGAGGCTGCATGACTCATAGGTCATTGTTTAACAACATTTCTTTACCAGAGGGTAGAGTTTTTTATTCCCTAATCAGAAACCAGGTTTCTAGTGACTTTGGGGGAACCATGGAACTGGAATTGGAGGATCTATATCTGAACTTCAACTCAAGGAAGTTAGATGTAGTTAAATGTTTATACAGATAGTTAGATAGATATATAGAGAGCCTATTTCTAATATATATATATATATCATATCTAATAATAATATATATAGCCTAATTTCTATAGCAATGCTTTTGTATTAGCAAAAATCTGGAAACAAACTACATACTGACTGAATAGGGACTGACTAAACAATTCTGACAGAAGCATAATAGTCTGTTACTAGGTCATAAGAAATAAGGAATATGAAGAATACAGAAAAGCATAGAAGACTTTTATGAACCACTGCAAATAGAAATGAACCTAGCCAGGAAAACAGTGACTATAATCATTGCAACAATGTAAGTGGAAAAACAAAATAAAACATAAAAACATTATGGAATTTCATAATGACCCATCCTGGCCCTGAATAGAGAAAAGAAATGCCCTTTCCCTAATTTTCAGATTTGGGGGATTATGGTAAGGAATAATGCATTTATTGCTAGACTGTTTTGGTTAATTTTGCCAACTTGTACTCTCTCTTATGAAGAATGTCTTTCTTGGTAGGAGAAGGGAAGAGATGATTTGGAAATAAGATGATTTTTAAAAAAGGCATCCATAATTTCTTAAATACACTGACTTGACAAGCCATAAATCACATCCGATTATAACTTCTGGGAGAAGGAACATAATGACTTAAAATTTATGCTCCAAACCCAGACAGGACCCAGGTACCCTGATGTCTAGCCCTGGCATCTTTCTATTCCACCATGCTCATGGTTAAGGCAGCTTTTCACTTCTCCCCCATACCAATCTGGATGGGTTTTTAATGTGACAAGACCTGATCATAGAAGAGGAAGGCGTGTTTACAACCATAAATTTCACAATTTTTATGATGCAGAAAAACTGTCTCTGAGTCTGTTTACTTCTGGTAAATTAGGCAATATTGTTACGAGATAGGAGGAGTTTATTTGTAGCAAATTTTATGGACAGGATAGATTGTTGTGAGTTTATTCATTCTGATAGGGTTCAAGTACAAATCCAACCCTAGTCCTCCCTCCCAGATCTCCCTCCCTCTGACTCAGCTCAGAATATTCAAATATTCCCTCTTTCTATGTTTGAGGAGGAAGAAAGCAGGGAAAGAGGAGATATAAGTCACCAATCCAGGATCATTTTCACTCAAAACCTGATCTCATTGCATTGTCTGTTAAAGTAAATTAAATCAACCAAGTCATATTCCAGGATTCCTGAAATTATGTCTTCACCCTTGATTCCCAGCACATAGCACATGTGAACACACATACAAACACATACACACGTGTTATTGGATAGTTACATGCATATTCACTAGAGCAGGTTAAAACCAAACACTCTGATTTCCTTCAGGTTCTCTGCCCAGGGACCAGTGCTTCCCACCCACTTCCCATCTCCTACCAAGTGCTTTCTTGGGTCCTCTCAGCCTGTCCCTTATCTCTGCTTCTAAGGATTGACCAATAACTTAAAGAATTATAACTGTAGAGCTGGAAAGATTTTCTAATTCAATCTTTACAAATGAGGAAACTGAGGCCTAGAGAGATTTGCCAAAGGTCAGACAAGTGGCAGATCCAACATCTTCTGTCTCCCAATCTTGAATTTGGGATGCTGGTCTCACTTGTTTTACAATAAGAAAATTGAGACTTAGAGCCATGGCTTTAAGTAGCAGAGCTAGAATTTGTTGCTCTGTGGCTACTACTCCCTCTCAGAGTCTCGCCCACAGCATTCCTCCACTCTTCACTCTTTGCTCAAAGTTCTGCTTCATTCATTCATTAATTCATTCGATTCAACAAGTATTTATTGGTGAGTGGTCCATCCTATGCTATCTTCCATGGGAATATAGAAATAAAAAACATGGTCCCTGCCCTCTAGGATCTTATAGTCAAGGTAGCAAGATCAGATATTTGCATTCTAGACAATTAACAATACAAGGCAGTATGTGCTGAGTGCCCAATTGGAATGAGTTTAAAGAATCTTAAGATCTTAGTTCTGGAAACTGGAAGAAACCTTAGATGCTAACCAACCCCCTTATTTAACAAGAAACTGAATCCCAGGAAAGCTAAGTGACTAGCCCAAAGGGCTATGAAAGGGTCAGAAACAGTTCTTGAACCCACATCTTCTGACTCCAGAGCCAGGAGAGGAAACTTTGATGACTGTGAGCTCCTTGAGGGTAGGGACTGGCACATAGTCGCTACTTAAATGTTTATTGACAGGCTAAGGATGATCAGAGAAAGGTGGGGCATAAAAGAGGAAAACTGAGAACTATTGTGGATTTTGAATGATCATTATGACTTAGACAGGAAGGGAGGAAGGGAAAGGTCATTCCTGGCAGGGTAAATGGGTGAGTAAAAGTGAAAAGTCAAGACTGAAAGAGATGAATCTAAGAAATAAGCACAAGACCAGGGTGTGATTAGATTTCCACATTCTCTTTTTCCCCAAGGCACTGATGTATCACCTTCCTCCCTAATCTGGGCAGAAACCAAAGGTGGTGGAAGCTAAGATCCCCACCTAATGAAAGTCTCTAGTTGAGTGAATTTTCATTACTATAAATACTGGATCACAGAATCTTGGGGAGATCTTAGAGATGGCACAGAGGAGGAAATTGAGGCTTAACAAGTAAAGTTTCACACAAATAGCTAAGCAGGAGAATCAAGTTTTGAACCCAGGCACTCACAGCAAGGACTGTGTTCTCTCCTTTACAACGTGGTACTAGGGAATGTCAGAGTTGATGCTTCATTAAATTAGCCAGAGCTATTCTAGAATCCAGCTTTTCTGACCTAGTCTAAGGATTTTCCCCACAATACCACTAAGTGTCTTCTGTTTCTCAAAAGTTCTATGTTATTTGGAGACTCTGACACCCACCCACATCACCACCATTTGTCTCTAGAAATCTGTTTCTTTTTCCCTACCCCAGGGGAATACACTTCTCTCTAGGAGGCACTGGGTGGAGAGGAAGTCTTTGACAGGTTGTCAGAAAGCAGTTTAGAAGTGATGAATTTCTAGGATCACTTATTGCAAATTCCATCCCTCTGTAGGATTCTGCTTCCAGAGTTTGGAAAGGAGGAAGTAGTTTTCTCATCGATTGTTCCATTCAATTTCTTTTTTTTTATTATTTTTAAATTTTTAAAATTTATTTTGTTTTACAATTTTTCCCCTAATCTTATTTCCCTCCTCCCACCCCCAACAAAAGGCAATTTGCCACTCTTTACATTGTTTCCATGGTATACATTGATCCAAATGGAATGTGATGAGAGAAACCATATCCTTAAGGAAGAAAAATAAAGTATAAGAGATAGCAAGATTACATAATAAGATATCAGGTTTTTTCCCCTAAATTAAAGGTAATAATAGTCCTTGGTCTTTGTTCAAACTCCACAATTCTTTCTCTAGATACAGATGGTATTCTCCATCGCAGACAGCCCCAAATTGTCCTGGATTGTTGCACTAATGGAATGAGCAAGTCCATCAACATTGATCATCACCCCCATGTTGCTGTTAGGGTGTACAATGTTTTTCTGGTTCTGCTCATCTCTCTCAACATCAGTTCATGCAAATCCCTCCAGGCTTCCCTGGATTCCCATCCCTCCTGGCTTCTAATAGAACAATAATGTTCCATGACATACATATACCACAGTTTGCTAAACCATTCCCTCATTGAAGGACATTTACTTGATTTCCAGTTCTTTGCCGCCACAAACGGGCTGCTATGAATATTTTTGTACAAGTGATGCTTTTACCCTTTTTCATAATCTCTTCTGGGCATAGAGCCAGTAGTGGTATTGCTGGATCAAAGGGTATGCATATTTTTGTTGTTTTTTGGGGAAAATTCCAAATTGCTCTCCAGGAAGGTTGGATGAGTTCACAGCTCCACCAACAATGTCCCAGATTTCTCACAACCCTTCCAACAGTGATCATTGTCCTTTCTGGTCATATTGGCCAGTCTGAGAGGTGTGAGGTGGTACCTCAGAGATACTTTAATGTGCTTTAATTTTTAATAAGTAATGATTTAGAGCAATTTTTCATGACTATCCATTCTATTTCTTAAAAAAACCTATGGGTAAGACTGAGAATTCTGTGACATAAATTGTAGCTATGAAACTGGAAGGGATCTCAGTTACTTTATACAACCCCTTCATTTTATAGAGAAGGATACCCAAGGCCCAGGGAAGTTTAGAATCTTGGTCTTACAGGAAATAAGCATGAAAATCAGGATTTAAGCCCAGGTTCTCTGACACAGTGCATAGAGGGCTGGGGCTGAAGTCAGAAAGACCTTAGTTCAAATGTAGCTTCAGACATTTACTAACTGTGTGACCCCGGACAAGTCACTTCACTCCATTTGGGTCAGTTTCCTCATCTGGAAAATGACCTGAAGCAGGAAATGACAAACCACACCAGTATCTTTATCCAAAAAAGCCCCAAATGGGGTCATGAAGAAATAATAGTCATGACCAAAAATAACTGAAAAAGAACAACAACTTCTGACTCTAAAGTCAGTGGACTAGGACATAACATGTCTTGGCATGCATAAGTACCTTAAGTATTTCTCTATCTGGGTGTATCTGCTATCTGGAACAGATCACAACTCATCCATGCCTCCTCAACCTCTGCTATACTTGTCCACAGGTGACCCATCAAATATTCCAGCCTGAAATCACCCCAACTTTCAGGGAATTAATTGAGGGAAGTATAGCCCATGGGTTTGGATCTTTCCTTCACATCTCTGTAAATGTCTCCAACAGAACCACACATGTTTCCTGGTGGCAGTATAGAGAGAATACCAGACTAGTAGTCAGCAGAACTGGGTCTAGATAGATGATTCTAGGCAAACCACCAAAATTTCCAGTCTCATTTTTCTCATCTATAAAATTAAGATAATGTTAATTGCACTACCTGCTTAAAAAGATTTTTTTGTGAAGAAAGCACTTTGTAAACCTAAGAGTACTATATAATTATAAGTTCATTTAGAGTTCAGAGAAAGTTAGCATTTGGAAGATATTTAATGATCATGTAATCTAAATCTCTTATTTTACACTTTGAGGGAACTGAGGCCCAGAGGGAACCCACTGCAAGTGCTCCCAAAAATCACAAAACAAATTGATATTATTATATCCAGGTAAAGGAACAGTTGCATCCATTTAGCAGCCAGTACAGACCACAGGTTCCAAAACTCCCATGCCATTTTAATGAAGGGTAGAGGTCCTGACCTTTCAAATGGGCACAAAAATGCACATGGGAGATGTTTAGAGAAAAAAGAAGACTGGGGAAGATGGGTTAGCTGTCTTCCTATACTTAAACAATTTGTTCAGCTTGGCCCTAGAAGGTAGAACTAAAAATGAATGAAAGTTAACATATTTGAGCTAGATGTAAGGGAAAATTTTCCTAACAATTAGAGCTATTTAAAATTAGAATGGATGTTTTGGGAAGGGAATAAGCATTTATTAAGTTTATACTGTATGACAAGTAGGCAGCTAGGTGGCACAGCAGATAGATCACTGGGAATTCATTTTTCTTAATTCAAATTCAGCCTCAGATACATACTAACTGTTTGACCCTGAGAAAATCTTTAAATTCTGTTTGTCTCAGTTTCCTCATATGTAAAGTGAGTTGGAAAAGGAAATGACAAACCACTCCATTATCTCTGCTGAGAAAATCCCAAATGGCATCAGGAAGAGTCAGCCATGACTAAATGAGAGGACAAAATTTGATAAGTACTGTACAAAAATTATCTCATTTGAACCTCACAACAAACTTGAAGGAAGGACCTATTAATAACCTCATTTTACAGTTGAAACCTACTGAAAATTAGTGACTTACCTAGGGTCACGAATAGTCATGTATCTGTATAAAGCAGGATTTGAACTCACATTTTTTCCTGATTTCCTAGGACACAGTGAGTTTCCCCTAATTGAAAGCCTTTAAGTAAATGACCACTTCTCAGGGAGACTGTAGAGGAAAATTGTCTCTAGATACAAGCTGAACTGAAAGGGTAGTATGCACAATGGTTAGAGCCCTCGTTCTGGAGTTAGAGCATTCCTCCCTGTATGACTTTGGATAATTCATACACTTCCCTGGGTCTCAACCTCCATGTTTTTAAAAATAGGTTGGATTGTTTTGCCTTTGAGGTCCCTCCTGGTTTCAATTCTATGACCCTATGACTCTGTAATAATAGTTAGCATTTACATCATGCCTATCATATTCCTGACACCCTGCTAAGCACTTTAGAAATATTGCCTTTTGGAACACTACTGTGAAATAAGAAATGATGAATAGGTGGATTTCAGCAAAAATTGTATGAACTACTGCAAAATGAAATGAGCAGAACCAGGGAAACTATGTATGCCATATCAGCAACACTGTGATGATCAACTGTGAATGACCCAGCTCCTTTCTACACAATGATCCAAGACAAGTACAAATGATTCACTAAAGAAAAACTATCTATATCCAGATAAAAAAGTGATGGATGCTAAATGCAGTTTGAAGCATATTTTTTTAATTACTTCATTTTTTCTTATGATTATTTTTCCTTTTGATTTTTTTCTTTTTGCACAACTAAGACTGATATGGAAAAATGTTTTATATGATAGCACATGTATAAACCATATCAAATTGCCAACTATTTTCAGAATAGGGAAGGGGAGGGAGAGTGGGAGAAAAATTTGCAATTCAAAATCCTGTGAAAATGAATGCAAAAATTTTCATGATTTGTAATTGAGGGGGAATACAATTAAAAAAAATAAATACATGCATATATGCCTTCATTTGATCCTCACACCAACTCTAGGAAGGAGGTAATTTTATAGTCATCCCCCATTTTACAGATGAAGAAAGTGAGGCAAATAGTTTAACTGATTTGCCCAAAGCCATACAGCGTGACTCAGGTCACCTGTGAACTCAAGTCTTCCTGGTTCCAAGCACCATGCTCTGTGCACTACAGCATCATTCAGATCCCTGACCTACAAGGGCCTTTCTATCTCAATGCATCTTTGATTCTTTCATCCTTTAAAATTCAAATAACTTTGAGGTTTCACTTCACATCTAGTGAAATTGCAAACTGATTTCAAAATAGCAAAACAGGATTAAGGGGGTTGTAGAGAAACACCCCTGCCCTTATGTTCCTGATTTAATTGTAAACTCAGGAATTTGTTGGAGAGCCATCTGGCAGTATACAAGAAAAGTTACAAAAATAACTATACCATTTTATCATCCAGGTATTTAACCAATCTAGATATTGGAAATCTAACAATATTATTGGATATTTTTTTAAAGTTCTACATCCAAGGATGCCTATAGTTGTATTATTTGTTATTAAAAACAAAACAAAAAACTTTTGAAAGTCACTAAAATTTTCTATAACTGGAGAATGGTTGAATTAACTATAAATGATCAATGTAATATAATACACAAAGAGATCTAGAATAACATTTAGCAAATCATGCTTCATAAAACAAAACAGTTATGTTAAGGCTCTGTAAGAGGAAAAGTGTGCATGTAAGTCTATGGGGATGAATAGACAAAAGAAAATTAAAGGGGACAGAATGGTAAGTTATTATGAGCATTTTGTCCATTGAAACTGATTTGTTGGAATGTAAATAGTTGTAAAGTATAATGAAATTCATTTTCTTGATATTTATTATTCATAGTAAATATTATTCAAAGAAACAGAAAATTTAAAAACTGCACTTGCTATGTACCAGGAAATT
Source organism: Macrotis lagotis (assembly GCF_037893015.1). Lineage (NCBI taxonomy): Eukaryota > Metazoa > Chordata > Mammalia > Peramelemorphia > Peramelidae > Macrotis > Macrotis lagotis. Next base: position 155,721,802 of record NC_133661.1, read on the forward strand.
TCCTAAACTCTAGGGATTTTTTTTTATTTTTTATTTTCTAGATTTTTGCAAGGCAATGGGGTTAAGTGGCTTGCCCAAGGCCACACAGCTAGGTAATTATTAAGTGTCTGCAGCCAGAATTGAACTCAGGTACTCCTGACTCCAGGGCTGGTGCTCTATCCATTGCACCACATAGCCACCCTGGAATTTTTTTTAATGCAGAAGTAATCCCTTCTCTTAAGGAATTTATATTCTAAAGAGAGAAATTTGCAGACAAAATACATACAAAGTATATGAAGGTAATTTTAGAGAAGGCCCTAGCAACTAGGGAAAGACCTCCTTCAAAAGTTGTAATTTCCATAGATGGGAAAGGGGTAAGAAATAAGGAAAGATGGGGAGGAGGACCATCAGCTCTAGAAAGTTCTGGTCCAGTGGGGACCAGATTCTAAACCCTAAAGGGTAACTGAATGTACTGACAAAATCTTTTCTCACCTAATAATCCATGAATTGGGCAAATATTCCTCAAACAGAAGGGCTACCTCTAATTGTTTATCATTAATTTCAGTCAGTCAATACATTTATTAAATATCTACTATTGGCCAGGCACTGTGCTAAGTGCTGGAGTTATAAAGAAAGATAAAAAAACACAATCCCCAAGGAGTTACCAGTCTAATAAGTAAGACTACACACAAACAGCAATAAAAAAAAACAAGATATATACAGAATAAATTAGAGATAATAGAGGGAAGAGGGAAGGATAGGAAAAGTTCCCTATTAAAGTTGGGATTTTTAGCTGGGACTTTGTAAGGAAGTCAGGGAACTCATATTGGTTTTGGTTTTTGTTTTTTATTTTTTTAGGTTTTTGCAAGGCAAATGGAGTTAAGTGGCTTGCCCAAGGCCACACAGCTAGGTAATTATTAAGTGTCTTCCACAATGGATTCCACTGGATCAGAACTCATTTCTACTGTACATTAGCTTGAGATAGATCATGATTGCATGGTTATGTAACAGGATCAAAGAGAGGTCATGGAATACAACATCCTTCTTTTACAGATGAGAAAATTGAGGCTCAAAAAGGTTGTATCTTGCCCCAAATGCATACATATAGTTATTGGAAGAATTGAGATCATAGCACTATCTTATCAAGGACTATTCTTTATTAGTGTATATGACTCTGGTGATCATTCCCCTTTCCCCTTTCAGTTATAAATAGGAGCTCTATACTAAAAAGTGTAGAAGGGGGAGAACACTCTTTCTATTTGGACTTCCCTCTTTCCACTGGCTGCCTAGAGGAGGTGCCAATTAATAAAAGTCTCACCATCAGTGATTTTATAGGATTATAAACTTAAAACTGGCCCTCAAGGTCATCTTGTCCAATTCCCCCATGGTTTTATAGATGTTGGAAGTGGGGCACAGAGAGGTTAGATGACTCACCCAAAATGATACAGGAATTAAGTTGCAAAACCAAGATGCAAGCCCAGGTCTTCTGACTACAAATTTATTGCTCTTTCCTCTGTACCATGACGCCACAATGGTTGTTATAGGGGTGCTCTCTAAGCTGAATAACAATTAGACAAGAAGGTGATTAGATATAGAATTACTCTACTCTATTGAATACATTTTGAAATGTGCTTCTAATAGTGTGTGTGTGGGGGGGGTGTATTACAGTGAACTATCCACACTCTCCATCCCAATCTCCTCCTTCTTTATGCAGCATCATCACTCACATTTTCCAGAAGACTGGCTGTGGTCAGAATTGGAAACTGAACAGAGCAAAGTTAAAGAATAAATAAAGGAAAAGAGTCTTTGATCTTACAAAAATTGACTGGGGATAGAATAGTGCAAAACTCTCTCTGGACATTCTCTCCCAATCAGAAAGGTAATCTCTATTGTTTCTGAAAATGATTTAGATACAGTTCCCAGGTATTTGACTTGGATTTCAACCTCTTGCATTGACCCATGGAATTCAAAAGCTATACATAGAGTTGAACCTCCAGATATTCAATATTTGAGTATTTGGAAATATTTGAAATTTTGATAAACTAGTTCTAGAAAGTTCTGGTCCAGTGGGGACCAGATTCTAAACCCTAAAGGGCAACTGAATGTACTGACAAAATCTTTTCTCACCTAATACCATGAATTGTGTGATTATTTCATGTGACAACAATAATTAAGAATTGGTTGCTTCAATTAAGAGAATTAACATCAGTCAAAGTCCTATAGAAATAAGGGTATTCAATGGAGTTTTTGATTTTCAAGGTCATTCACTTTCTTATAGGTTGTTATACCTTAAATTTGAATGAGTTTCCATTTCCTTTGTATCCAAGCAATCAATTTTTCTTGAATTGTGTTCAAAAGAATCATAGATGACATTAATGCATTCTATGCAGTTAACTAATCACTCACTGGTCTTTCAGAGATCTTGTACTTGCTTACTGATTCCAGCACCTTTGAATACAAAAGAATAATGATGTATCTGCCATCTACCATTATATCCTATCTTGACAGCCTATCCAAACCTCATTATTTGCCTAGAATTAGATTGTGTCTAATAATACTGGAAGAAAGTAGATTTAGGCTTGCAAATCTTTGATTCCATGGGAATGGGCAAAGAGGCATCATGGTAGGGCAGTTAGGTGGTGCAGTGGATAGAGCACCAGCCCTGGAGTCAGGAGGACCTGAGTTCAAATCCTGTCTCAGACACTTAATAATTGCCTAGTTGTGTGACATTGGGCAAGTCACTTAACCCCATTGCCTTAAATAAATAAATTAATAATAATAATAATTATAATAAAAGAGGTATCATGATGTGACAGAATCCAGTTCAATCCAGTAAGCACTTATTAAATATCTGCTATGTATAAAGCACTGTGCTAACTGCTAAGGATACAAAGACAAAAATAAATATGAGTCTCTGCCCTCAGGGAGTTTATATTCTACTGAAAAAAAAATACTAGCAACCAGGAAACACTGATTCTAAACTTTCCTTGTCACTATCACCCTAAATGACCTTGAGCAAATTAATGAACTTCTCTGAGTCTCAATTTTCTTATCTATAACATGTCCTACTCAAGTCACAATGTTGTTTGAGGATCATATGAGACAACATAGAAGGAAATAATTTATAATACAAAGTTCAGAAATGTTATGCAAATACATATGAAATAGAAAGAGTGCTTGTCTCAATTCAATTTGGCATCTGGAACAAAATCACTCAGAGTCTAAGTACTCAAATAAATAATCCACCTAATAAAAATATTTTCAAATATTCCCAGGTAAAAGCAATTTCCAATGAGGTTAAAAAGCAATTCAAGAAGATAAAAGAAGGTAAAAGATGCCAGAGAGGAAGTGAAAAGCTGTGGCAAGGAGCTTCCCTGGAGCCCCAGGATCTTCTGCCAAAGTCTTTTTTGTTTTAAGGGTCCTCAGCTGGGTCCCAGATCAATGCACTCAGAGTAAAGTTAACCAAAACTATTCCAGGTCTACACCACAACTTCCTTCCTCATATCTCCAGCTGCTATTGTGGGAAGTTAACTCACTTTATCCCAGTTCCACCAGAATCTTGACCCACAACATCACCACACTAAAGTCAGGAAGTCAAGACCTGTCAAAAGATAGGTGTGCCAATGGACAGTCACTTCACCTTTCAATTTCCTTAAGTCTTCAGCTTCTTTATCTCTAAAATGAGATCGGTAAGGTCAGATGAGAAGTCCAAAAATTATAGATCTTAGATCTACAAATGGAAAGGACTCAAAGGTTAAGACCCTCATTTTATGGATGAGGAAACCAAGACCCAGGAAGGGTAAAACACAAAGGTAGTAAGTATAATTGGGGTAGACTAATCAATGGGTCATGTTCTTAGATCATATATGGTTATTTCTTTCCTAGTTCCAGTCCAAGAGACCATGTAAAAACTTGGAGTAAGACTACTTTTGGCCATAATGACTCAGGGATTCACAATGGGTAATTAAAAAAAAAAAAGAGTTCTCTAATAGACTGCAGAGCAACAAACATTGATGACTCAGGGGTCACTGAGCCTCTGTCACTCCTTTGTGGCTTCAAAGTTGCCATGATTTAGTCATTCTTCATCCATGTCCAACTCTCCATGACCACATTTTGGATTTTCTTGGTAAAGATATTGGAGTTGTTTGCCATTTCCTTCCTCAGCTTATTTTACAGATGAGGACACTAAGATAAGTAGGGATAATTGACTTTCCCAGGGTCACACAGCTAGTAAGTGTCCGAGACCAAATTTGAACTCAGAAAGTGGAGTCTTCCTGAGTCCAGGTCCAATGCTCTATCCACACCACCTAGCTGCCAGTAGCATCAAAGGGCAATAATAATAATTTGTCTCTCTGAGTGCTGGATCAGTGAAGGAATAGCTACTGAGCTATGTATGCTGTGAATACCTGCCATTTCTGTGTTTGGGTTTTGTTTTTCTGTGTGCTCTTAGGTGAAATGGTAAACTAGTGGCTCAATCATGATGGATGCAGCTTCTTTAAACAGTTCAGTGATCAAAGACAATCCTGAGGGACCTGTTATGGAAAATGACATCCATATCCAGAAAAAACAAACAAGCAAGCAAAAACTATGGGATCTGAATGTAGAGCAAAGCATATTATGTTCATTTATCAAAATTTGTTTTTTCTTTCTTTCTCATAATTTTCCTCCTTAGTACTAATTTCTCTTTCACAACATACTAATATGGAAATATATTAAACACAATTGTACATGTACAACTCTTAAGAGATTGCTTGCTGCCATGGGGAGGGGAGGGGAAGACAGAGTGGTAGAAAAATGTGGAACACATAAACTTTCTTTTTTTCTTAGGTTAAAGATTTTATTCATTTTGAGTTTTATAATATACCCCCCCCAATTTTACTTCCCCCCCCCCACAGAAGGCAATTTGCCAATCTTTACATTGTTTCCATGGTATACATTGATCCAAATGGAATGTGATGAGAGAGAAATCATATCCTTAAGGAAGAAACATAAAGTATAAGAGATAGCAAGATCAGACAATAAGATAGCAGTTTATTTTTCTAAATTGAAGGTAATTGTCCTTGGTCTTTGCTCAAACTCCACAGTTCTTTTTCTGGATATAGATGGTATTCTCCATTGCAGACAGCCTCAGATTGTCCCTGATTGTTGCACTGATGGAATGAGTGAGTCCATCAAGGTTGATCATTGCCCCCATATTGCTGTTAGGGTAGACAATGTTCTGGTTCTGCTCATCTCAGTCAGCATCAGTTCATGCAAATCCCTCCAGGCTTCCCTGAATTCCCATCCCTCCTGGTTTCTAATAGAACAATAGTGTTCCATGACATACATATACCACAGTTTGCTAAACCATTCCCCAATTGAAGGACATTTACTTGATTTCCAATTCTTTGATACAACGAACAGGGCTGCTATGAATATTTTTGTACAAGTGATGTTTTTACCCTTTTTCATGATCTCTTCAGGGTATAGACTCAGTAGTGGTATTGCTGGATCAAAAGGTATGCACATTTTTGTTGCCCTTTGGGAGTAGATCCAAATTTCTCTCCAGAAAGGTTGGATGAGTTCACAGCGCCACCAACAATGCAATAGTGTCCCAGATTTCCCACAACCCTTCCAACAATGATCGTTATCCTTTCTGGTCATATTGGCTAGTCTGAGAGGTGTGAGGTGGTACCTCAGAGAAGCTTTAATTTGCATTTCTCTAATAAGTAATTTTTCATATAACTAGGGATTACTTTGATCTCCTTATCTGTAAATTGCCTTTGCATATCCTTCAACCATTTGTCAATTGGGGAATGGCTTTTTTAAAAAAATATGACTCAGTTCTCTGTGTATTTTAGAAATGAGTCCTTTGTCAGAAACATTAGTTGGGTTTTTTTTCAGTCTTTACTTTGTTTCCATTGTTGTACATTGATCCAAATTGAGTGGGATGAGAGAGAAATTACATCCTTAAGGAAGAGACAAAAAGTCTAAGAGATAACAAAATCAGACAATAAGATATCTGTTGTTTTCCTAAATTAAAGGGAATAGTCCTTGGACTTTGTTCAAACTCCACTGCTCTTTAACTTGATACAGATGGCACTTTCCTTTGCAGACAGCCCAAAATTGTTCCTGATTGTTGCACTGATGGAATGAGCAAGTCCGTTAAGGTTGATCATCACCCCCATGTTACTGTTAGGGTATGCAGTGTTTTTCTGGTTCTGCTCATCTCACTCAGCATCAGCTCATGCAAATCTCTCTAGGCTTCCCTAAAATCCCATCCCTCCTGGTTTCTAATAAAATAATAGGAACGCATAAACTTTCAAATGGTTGAATGTTGAAAACTACCATTGCGTATAAATGGAAAAAAATAAATTAAAATTAAAAAGACACCAAAAAGGAAGAAAAAAGATATTCCAGGATTTAAGTACTAAGACAAGCTTGTTACTTCAGGAGATCCAGAGTTTCAAATGAGGGTCTGTCAGTAGTTAGAGCTAAATGGTGGCCATAACAATATCCTCTGAAGTAGAAGTGTCTGAAATAGTGGAAGCACATGCAACAGTTTTGAAAAGACAGTCCCCTGAAAATGTGGCCAGCTTCATGAAGTGTAGCCCCTTGTAGTTCTTTGAAAGTATAAAAGATGGGGCAGCTAGGTGGCGCAGTAGATAGAGCACTGGCCTTGGAGTCAGGAGTACCTGAGTTCAAATCCAGCCTCAGACACTTAATAATTACCTAGCTGTGTGGCCTTGGGCAAGCCACATAACCCCATTGCCTTGCAAAAAAAACTAAAAAAAAAGCATACTTCCAAAGGCAGATAGAAGTCATCCCCTTTACCAGTTGTATTCCCTATATGTGTCCCTCACTATCTCTTTAGATTTGAGTCCTCTCTCTCAAGGATATTTTGTGTTTTTGTGGAAGAGAGTTATCCAGTTTTGGCAGGAATGCTTGTACTATCTGTTCTTACCATACCATCTTAGTAAATATCTTTTCTAAAAGAAGTAAGATTGGCTAATTGCTAATGGAAAGTACACTAGTGGGGGCTCATTATTAGAAGTAGACAGCCACCCACACTTAGAAACCAAGACTTTGGTCTCACCTTCTAGTACCCTAAATTCTGAATGCATGCACAAGGTCATGAATTACCACAGAGAGAGAACTATATACTCTATGAGAGGTAGGATTTGAATCCAGCTTCTTTGAAAGTGGTCTTTCTAATGTGTCTTACTTATCTTAAAATCCTTCCATCTCTACATCTAAGATTCTAAGTTCAGAGAGGGAAGAAAGGTGGTCAGACTTCAAAGGTCTTGTGGAGGAGATGGAATTAAGCTATTTCACAAAGTATGACCAGGATTCTAATAGGCAGTGTTAGGAGGAGAAAGTGCTTTCCAAATGAAAGAAACAGTATTTGCAAAGGTGAAGAAAGAGGCAGTAAATTATAATATATTTTCTAGGGACAGAAAGAAGCACAGTCTGACTTTGAAGGTTCCTAGAGGGGAGTAATGAGAGAAAAACCTGGAAAAGATATGTTGTAGACAGTCTTAAAGGGCAGGATGAGGAGAGTATTACTTTACACTGGCAATCACAAGTCATAAATAACATTCCAGTGTACCTTACAGACTCTATGCCTGAAAATCAATTAGCCACTCCACTAATGATTAATGGTAAGAAGGTCTTAATAGCTTGTTTGGGATACATTATTACACGAAGAATCACATCTTTGGTTTCATGCATTTTCAATGAAGCATGAAACTTCTCTAGGGAAACTCTCTGAGGAGTTCAGGTTAACCCCCATCTTTCATCCCCCTCTACCACCACCACCAATCAAAGGCTGACTTCCCTTCTTTGCCTTTTTTCTGAGAAATCTACACTGAATTCTAAGTTGACTGAGTCCTGAACTGCTCAAGGATTTGGGAAAGGAAGGAGGGGGAGATATAAAGGAACCAGGACCAAGTCAACTGCTGTCACTGACACCCAATTCAATCTGTCTCTACACCAGCAGAGGGAAGCAAAGAGCTAAGGCAATTATTTGGGTAATTCCAGTCTTCTCATAGCATAACAAGATTAATGGATGTACAGCTGGAAGCGATCTCCATGATCACTTGATCCAACATCTTCATTTTAAAGATGAGGGAAACTGAGATACAGGGAGATTAATTATCTTGTTCAGGATCACTTAAGTAGTAATTATCAGAGCTGGGGTGTGAACTAAGGATTCTTGACTCTGGTTTCCTAAATCACCCTTTCCACTTTAATGTACTGTTTGTACTGTGGAAAATTATTTGTAATTGAGAATCAAAGGGTAGGGAGAGGATTCCAAATGATAATAACTGCAGATAAAAGATTTGTGAAATACTTTAAGCAATATTGCCTCATTTTATTCTCAAAGCAACCCTGACTCAAAGGTGCTATTATTAAGTTCATTTTACAGAAAAGTAACTGAGAATGTAAAGGAATTGCTCACATCCAGGGTCCGAGGCTGGATTTAGATTCAGGTCTTTCTGACCCATGTCCAGTGCCCCCATCCACCGCACCACCTGGAGGCTTTACATTTCCATGGTACTTTAAGTTTTCAAAGCACTTTCCTCATAACTACCTGACCCTTTAAAACACACACACACACACACACACACACACACACACACACACACACACACACACACACACACACAGAGACAAACCCCCTTTCCTTGACTCTCTTAACTTCTCAAGTTACCATCCCTTCAGCTCTTCTCCTTTTCGCTGGCAAATTCCTAAAAAGAATTGTCTACTCTCAATCCCTTTATCGCACTACCCAATCTCTTGTCAATTCCTGGTAATTTGACTTCCTACTTGTATACCACTCACTGAAAACTGCCTTCTCCAAGGTTGCCAATGATCTCAAAATCAGATAGCCTTTAACCAGTTATCATTCTTGATATCTCTCCTTGCCTGATTGTTCCTCCTCAGTCTTCTTTGTTGGATCTCTATCCATGTCTTCCTCTTTTATTTATTAGGGTATGGTCCTAAGCAATCCTTTTCTCCCTCCATGTCCTCTTACCTTTATTCAACTCATCTGCTTCCTTGGGTCTAAATATTATTTCTGTGTAATTGACTCCCAGATCTTTATATTCAGATCTAGTTTCTCTACTAAACTGCTGTCAATAGCACCCTGATTTCTTTACCTGGTTGTCCTAGGGCTACCCAACTAGTAAGTATCTGAGGCTAGACTTGAACTCAGTTTTTCTGATTCCAAGCATAGCATTCTATCCACTATGCCACTTAGCTGCTTTATATAACTTAATAATAACTATATTTGTATTGCAAAGTACTTTATATATAATATCTCATTTTATCTCTTTCAACTATCCTGAGAGCTTGGAGTTATTAACTGCATTTTACAGATGAGGAAACTGAGGCAGGAAAGAGATTTTAATTGTCTTGCTCAGGATCACACAACTAGTAATTAACTGAGGTCGGATTTGAACTGAGATATAGACCTGTACTCACTTTACAACATACTTGCCTAGATTTATAACTTCAGAGCTATTTATAAGTTATCCTTCTAGTACCAAATTTCTCTATGACTTATCTAGAATCTTTCCCCTTCTCTTCACTCACTCAATTACTGCCCATACCCATACTGCCCATACTACCTTTCTCCAGTACTAAAGCAAAAACTTTATAGTTGCTCTGTAGGCTTCCAGTCTCTCCATCCTCTATAAAACTGCCAAGATAACCTTGCTAAGATGTAGTTTTGATTGTATCACTTCTCTCTTCAAAGACTTTTAGTGGCATTTTGTCATGGAGGAAATGGCATTTAAGGCCTTCATCATATGACTCTAGTTTTAATTTTCATTATACTACTCCTCCTTAACCTTTCACACATTCCAGCCAAAGTGGAATAAGTTGTTCCTCAAATTCAACTTTTCATTACTGCTTCTTTTCATTAACCAAAAAAAAAGGAAATGGTGCTCTATATAGGCCTGGAGTGCATTCTCTCCCCATCATCTTTAGTTTTCAGAATCCTTGAAGCATTCTGAGCAGTCTGCTCTACAAACATTCCCTAATCACCCCCTATATAATGTTGTATTTTCTTTGTATTTACTTTTATATATACATATTGTTTGTTCCAATAGAATGTAATCTCTGTGAGGACTTTGTTGCTGCTCATGATCCCTTGGAGCACAGCATTCCAGCCTCTAGTGACCAGTTTCTGGTACTATCCCATCATTCTAATTTGTTCTTTTTCTAGCTCTTTTTCCTCTTTCTCTATTTTATTCATATAAGATATAAAATTTCCCTCTAAAATGCTTTGACTGCATCCCTTAAATTTTGGTATGATGTCTCATTATTGTCATTTTCTGAGATGAAATTGTTTTTTTCCATGATTTGTTGTTTTATCCATTCATTCTTTAAAATTAGGTTGTTTAGTTTCCAATTAATTTTTAGTTTATCTTTCCATAGCCATTTATTACATATAATTTTTATTGCATCATGATCTGAAAGGCCTTTCTGCATTTGATTGTAACATTCTTATCCTAATACATGGTAAATTTTGGTATAGATACCATGGAAAAAGGTATATTCCTTTCTATCTCCATTCAGTTTTCTCCAGAGGTCTATAATATCTAAGTTTTCTAAGATTCTATTCACTTTATAAACTTCCTTTCCCATCATTCTATGAAAGAGGAAGTTGAGGACCAGAGAAATCAAAGTAACTTGCTCAGAGGCACACAAGTAGGAAGTAGAAAAAAATGAAGACTAGAACTCAGAGCTTCTGGCTCCATATCTAGGTCTCTTTTTTCTGGCTCCTGCAATGGAAGTATTAGTTCAGTCAGTCATAAGAATTTGTTAAGCACCTACTATATGCACCCATTACTGTAAGCTAAATGCTGTAAATACAAAAAGTTACATGGTTAAAATGGAAACATGCTTTGCATGATTTCAAGTGCATAATCAAATATCATATTAATCTCTTTTTCAAGGGGTGAGGAATTTAGGACAATAGAATTTGGAACTTTAAATTTTAAAAAGCACATGCTTAAGAAAATTTAATTCAATTAGCAATATTTAAGGAAATAAATAAAAATATATTTGCAAAAAGAAGCAAAGATAGTTTCTGCCCTCAAGCTGCTCCCAGCTTTGAAAGGGTTTAAAATTATCTCTTTCTGAGGGTTTAAAAAGTACATGGCTTCTAAAAATTCACAGTTAAGCAAGTATCTTTTATTTTACTGTTCTCCCCTGCTTCCTTGACCCTAAACTAACAGACCATTCACCATTCCTGGTGAATTCTCTTTTTAGCACTTTTGTTGCTGATGAGTTATTTCAATTGTATCCAAGTCTTTGGGACCCCATTTGGGACTTGGTAAAGATAATGGAGTGGTTTGCCATTTCCTTCTCATTTTACAGATAAGGAAACTGAGGCAAACAGAGTTAAGTGACTTGCCCAAGGTTACTTAGCTAGTAAATGTCTGAAGTCAGATTTGAACTCATGAAGATGAGTCTTCCTGTCTCCAAGTCCAGAACTCTGAAAAACTTTGGCACATCTTGCTGCCACCTTCTTAGCACAGGACTCCCGTATTCCCCTTTCCTGCAGTATAGATAGTATCAGAATTTTGAGATACATGGAATTTTAGAAGTCATCTTTCCCAGTTCTTAATTTTATAAATGAGAAAACAAAGACTCAAAAGGATAGTAAAGTAGCAGATCCAGACTTTAAACCCAACTTCTCTGATGCCCAATCTAGGATATATTCTACTGCACCATTTTGACTTACGTGATGTCTTATAATCAGATTCTGCAACCCCCTTGGTATGTTTTATTCATATTAACTCTCTTATTCATGAGTTGATAACTGTGTAGCAATTGAATTTCTGAAAACCTTGCTACATACTTTTCAGATTAATCTAAATTATTGACATATTTTCTCCATCACTTCCTTAAGTTTAGATATTCAATGAAGTGCAAATACTCACATTGAAAATATCAGTCAGATATCCTAAGCAGGTTTGAACTGTAACACTTCCCTACTTATAGGATCACTCCCTAAATGAAGAAGAGGCAGGAGTAAATGGGCATCTATGTAGAAAACTGGTTTTACATAAAGATAGATATTCAAGTCCTGTATTTTTGAAGAAGGAGCCTGATAGACTAGCCTCAAGTTCATTAAGAGTCATTGCTCACTTCCTTGGACACAGGAGATGTGGGTTCTCTTGCAAGTCCCACTACTAAGCCAGTACATTGGGTTTTCATGACTGTCTCTTGGTTCTCTTCTCACATGTCTGGCTTTACTTCTCTGACTCTCAGGTTCCACATCTAAAAAAATGAAGGGATCAAGGATTGACACAGAGTATCATTAGAGTTCAAAGGGATCCTTTGAAGACATGTAGTTTGATTTGCTCATTTTATGAAGGAGAAAATTGAAGCACAGAAAATTTAGGCAACTTGACCAAGATCATATAGTAAGTAATAAGCATCAGAGTCAGGTTTCCAGCCTAGGATCTTTGACTCCAGCTCTGAAACCATTAGACTCCATGTCCAGAGTTCTTTCTGCTTCCCCCATTACTCTGAATCTTTGCTCCCTAGCCTCTCTCCTTAAAGAGCTGAAGAGTTCCATGTAGCTTCCAGGCAAACATTTTTGTAACCCAATGTGCCATCTTTAATGTCCCTTCCAGCTCTTAAACTTTTGTTCTATGGTAGATCTGAGATTTGGCAACTTTGTAATGGAGAAGGTTGCCCATGAAAAGAAAAGTAATCTTTCATTGTCACCTTCTTCCCCAAGCTCATCTTTCCTAGAATTCCTTTGGAAACCTCCAATGTTTCCCATCATGACATGATGGGGCCCTCTGAGCACCTCTCAATCCATGTCCTCTCTTCCCCTCCCCCTGCTCCAATCAGATCTGTAAGCGAACATCACTCCAAGACTAATTACTGTCTCTTGTCTGTCAGGTGCCTGCCCGTCATTGCCAGCCCCCGGTGCCTTCGCTAACGACATGTCACCACAGTTTTACAGCGCGTAGCTTGGAACAATTTTACACCTCATTTGATTTATTTTCCCTGATTCGAGCCTTTCTCTCTCAGCGCCTGCCAGGCCCATAAAGAAGATGGGTCTGAGAGTGCTGGGAAAGAAAGGGCATCTGTTCACCAGGCAGATGCAGGAGGGAAGTAGGAGGGACCAATTTCCCTCTTCCTCTTTCATCCCTGATCTGGTCTCCCCCATCTCCAAGCCAAGCTCACCCAAACTACCAAAATTCCTGTAAACATCTATATCATGGAGGGAGGAAGGCAATCAAATTTTTTTCCTGAAGAATTAAGAACTTGAACCTGACTTCATTCTTGAGCAAAATGGCTAATCAGCAAATGCTGGAGTCAGAAGGTATCTCACTGTCAGGACTCAGTCTATAAATGAAAAGAGACCACAGTGGATTTTTCTTTCTTTTATTTTTTTAAGAGGCAACCAGGGTTAAGTGACTTTCCTAGGGTCACACAACTATTGAGATCAGATTTGATCTCAGGTCCTCTTGTCTCCATCTGGTGCTCTATCCTCTGCATCACCTAGCTTCACTCATGGGAAATTTTTAATAAATGCTTGTTGAGGGTCACTAAGACACCTCAACCTCAAGTTCACTCCCCAACTGGAGTGATCATTGTCTCTCTTACTTTAGATTTCTCCCTATCACTTCTTCTGTGGTATGCATTATGCCCAAGTCTCTCCCACTTAAAAAAAAATCTTGATTAACTCCAACATTTCCTCAAGCTATTATCTATCCCACATCTCTCCTCCCTTTCTCAGTCTCACAGAGGGAAAAAAGCAGTCTACATTCACAACCTCCCTTTCACCGCCCTGAGTAATTTGGTTTCTGACCTTATCATTTAAGTGAAATTCTCTCTCTCAAGTTATCCATGATCTCCATGTTGCCAAATCCCAAAAAATCTTCACACTTGATCTCTCTGCATTTGTTATTCTTGTCCTCTCTCTTGTTCCAGACACTCTCTCTTCTCTAGGTTGTCCTGACTATCCTCTCTTCCTAGCAGTCTAACCACTCTTTTCAGTTTCCTTTGTTTGATCTTTATGCATGTTAGGGTCACTAATGTCCCTTACCCTCATGTCTCTTTCTGCTCTCTCCCTAAGTGATCTCATCTGTTCCCTTGGATTCAATTCTCTATGATTTCAAAATCTGTATATCCGGAATCAATCACTCTCCTGAGCTCCAATTTCACAAACTGCCTCTTTTACATCTTGAACTGTATAATCTATAAACATCTCAAATTTAAGTTATATAAAATAAAATTCATCCTTTACATAGCTGCCAAGGTGATTTCCTTAAGCATAGATCTGATCATATCACTTCCCCTACTCAATAAACTTCATAGATTCCCTATTGTCTTCAGGATAAATAGAAATTTCTCTGTGTAATTCTTTTTTATATTTTGTATTTTATTTTTTCAATTATTTTTAATATTCATTTTAAAAAAATTTTGAGTTCCAAAATTTTCTCTCTCTCTCTGTTCACCTTCCTCCTCCTTAAAATGGCAAGCAACTTAATGTTGTAAAAGAAGAAACAGAGGGGCAGCTAGGTGGCGTAGTGGATAAAGCACCGGCCCTGGAGTCAGAAATACCTGGGTTCAAATCGGGTCTCAGACACTTAATAATTACCTAGCTGTGTGGCCTTGGGCAAGCCACTTAACCCCCTTTGCCTTGCAAAAACCTAAAAAAACAAAAACAAAAAAGAAGAAGAAACAGAACAAAAGGAAAGTAATAAAGTCAAAATAGTATGCTTCAATCTAAACTCAGACTTTATCAGTTTTTTTCTCTAGATATGGCAGCATGTTCATCATAAGTCCTTTGGAGTTGTCTTGAACCATTGTCTTGTGGAGAAGAGCTAAGTTTTTCAGTGACTCATCACACAATGTTGCTGTTACTATGTACAGTATTCTCCTGGCTCTGCTCACTTTACTTTGCATCAGTTCAGGTAAGATATTCCAATTTTTTTCTGAGATTCACCTATGCAACATTTCTTGTAGCACATTAGTGCACATTAGTGCTACCATACCTCCCTTTAGTTCTTTTTTTTTTAGGTTTTTGCAAGGCAAAGGGGGTTTAAGTGGCTTGCCCAAGGCCACACAAGCTGGGCAATTATTAAGTGTCTGAGGCCAAATTTGAACTCAGATACTCCTGGACTCCAGGATCAGTGCTCTATCCACTGCGCCACCTAGCCTCCCTCCCTTTAGTTCTTAAAGCCCCTCACAATTCTGCCCCTTCCCAACTTATCTTTTCAACCTCATTGTGCATTACTCTCCTCCCTGTATACAATTTAGCCAATTTGACTTTCTTCCTTCTTCACCCATACATTTGATCTCTCAAAGCCATATTTTTGCATTTGCTGATTGTCCTCCATACCTAAAATGCACTTCCTCAACTCTTCATAGAACCATTCTTTTCCTTCAAAATGTAGCACACAATCGTGTGCAATAGGACATCTCCCAATACCCTCCTCATCTGCTAGAGACCTCTCTTCATAACTACCTTTTATTTTAATGTCCTTGCATTTATTTATATTTATTTTCTTAATATTTACCAAAAATATCTTTAGTCTCCCCGTTAAAGGTAGTTATTGTTTTATTCTTTATTTCAACCCCCTATGATCTAACATAGTATGTATTTATATATACTTATTGATTGTTAGTTGATTGATTACTTTTCTATTCATTATTTAATTTGAGTCTCACAACACACCAGTGCATTAAGTAGTAAAAAGTATTACATATCCACATTTTACAGATCAGGAAACTAAGACTTTCAAGTTTACCACTAGTGGAGTTGCATCTGCTTGCTCTTTTGATTCTGAATACAAGGCTCCTTCTACTAAACTATGACTCTTCTTTATAATATATATATATATATATATATATATAATATATATATATAGAATTGATATTCCTTAATGATTTTGGTCTATAGCTCTCCTTTGCTTTATCCTTTCCTGGTTTAGGTATGTCTGTTATTATTTCATAAAAGTATTTTGAGAGAGTGCTTTTTTTTCTCACTTGTGTAGTAAAGTTATTGATTGTTGTATTAAGTATCAAATGAGGGAAATTAGTACTATATTGTCCCTAACTCAGGGATTATAATTTTATTTGTATGTATGCAATGTATCCTTTTAGCAGTTACCTATGAAATCTTTTCAAAAATGTTTTAAAATAATGAAAGTAAATGATAAATTTCATTTAGAGACTACTGATTTTTTCCCATTCAGTTTACAGACCTCCTGAAATCTATCCCTGGACCTGAGAGCAAAAACCTCTGCTCTAAAATGTCTTCTATCTCTAAATTCTATGATTTTAAGAGTGAAAATGCTTTAACAACAGAAGTGGTCATTTTTCTCCTTTGTCTTCACAGTGCCCAACACTGTACAACACTCTGTGTACTTAATAAATATTTATTGAATTAAATTGGATTGGAATGGAATGGAATAGTGGAACCAAGCCATAGAGATCTTCTTTCCCAGAGACCTCTAAAAGAAAGCTTGAATTGGTGACTGTCCCATCTGGAGTCCAGGAGATAATCTCAGTGGCCCTTCCCAAATTCTCCTTCCAGGTAAATCTATGACTCCATCACTGAAAAGAGGCATTGGTCTACGAGTCTTGCTGAAGCAAGCCAGATTGAAAGGTCTTACTTCAGGTTAACACAGGGCAGCTATGCTTCCTACCCCCCACCCCAAACTTCAAATTATTTAGCCTTTTGGAGCAGAGGAGAGAATTTTCAAAGGACATGAGAAGAACATAGGAATTGGGGGAGAGACAAACAGTCATAGCCTCAGTACCAGGCATTAGATTGGTCATTTTTGGAATATTCAGCAGGAAACTTGGCACTTGGGGAAAATGGGCCTCTGACACGCTGCCCTCAGTCTGCATGTATTGGCTGCTGTTCTCAAAAGCATTTGATTTCTCTCCTGCAGATGGAAAATATTTTTTCAGCAGAGCCCCAGTATTTGACTGGTGAAACAATAATATTCCTTCTCTAGCTGTCAAACATTCAGATAAATAGAAGTTTCTTTGTCTCTGTCTCTGTCTCTGTCTCTGTCTCTGTTTCTCTGTCTCTCTGTCTCTCTGTCTCTCTGTCTCTCTCTCTCTCTCTCTCTCTCTCTCTCTCTCTCTCTCTCTCTCTCTCTCTCTCCCTGTCTGTCTCTCTGTCTTTCCATCTCTCTTTCTGTGTTCATACATGCATTCTCTCTCTCATTCTCTTTTTCTATCTTTGGTCTCCCATCTCTCTATCTTTTCTCTGTCTGTCTCATATATACACACATATGCCCCTCCAAACGCACACATTCTCCGTCAGTCTCTGTCTCTCTCTCTCTCATTCTCTTTTTCTGTCTGTCTCTGTCTCTATCTCTGTCTCTCTCCTCTCTGTCTCTGTCTCTCTGTCTCTCTTTCTCTCATACACACACACACACATACACGTACAACACAAATTCCCCTCACATGCTCACATTCTCTGCCTTTGCTCTATCTTTGTCTCTCATTCTCTTTTTCTGTTTCTGTATCTCTATCTCTGTCTGTCTCCTCTTTCTGTCTCTGTCTCTCATTCTCTTTTTCTGTCTATCTCTGTCTCTCTGTCTCTCTGTCTCTCTGTCTCTCGCTCTCTCTCTCTCTCTCTCTCTCTGTCTCTCTTTCTCTCTCTCTCTATCTCTCTGTCTCTCTCAGTCTCTCTCTCTCTCAAACACATACACTAAAGTCCCCCCAACATGCACACATTCTCTCTCCACCACCTCTCTACCCCCCCCCCACCACCTATCTCTTTCTCTCTTTTCCCCTTAGGATTACAAAGGATGGTCTGACAATTGATTTCTGGAATATACTTGTCTTGTGAAGGTGATGGCTAAAATTTGCCAAAGGGAGGTGCTTATTTTAAAAAAGAAAAAGAAAGTGTGGCCTACCTTAAAGTTTAGCTCAAAATGTTACTCTCACTCAGGGGAGAAAAAAGGTTCTGCTGTCTTGATCCTGGGGGGACTTATGATGACATAGAATCCCTGCCAATTCATTTGGCCTGGGCAGGGGCTTATCTAGGATATACCAATATATCAGCTACATGCTGATCATGTTCAAGTTGGGGGTCAAGTCAACAAGTACTTTATTGGAGATTTAGTGGGAGTCCAAACTTCACTTAGTCCTAAGTAGGGGAGGAGTAGATTTCAAGAAAAGAAGAATCTTGGAATGTAAGGCTTGGGTGGGATCCTCAGATATCTTTGAGCCCAATACACAGTTTGACAGATAAAGAAAGTCAGGCCCAGAGATGGAAAATCAATCAAGAAGCATTTTATTATATACAAACCAGACATTGGGCTAGACATAGGGGGACCCAAAGAAAAAAAACTAAGTCATTAGTCCCTGTCCTCAAAGAGCATGTAATTTATGAGTAGTGATAAATGTAGAATTGTTGTACAAAAAATATACTTGAGAAAGAAGAGAAAACAGTTATTCAAAAATCCCACAATGACTTCATAGTAAAGCCAGAACTAGATAGGAACCACAGTTTCTTAACTGTCAGTCCTGAGTTTGAAGACTTAAAAATTTTATTCATTTAAGGCAATGGGGGTTAAGTGCCCAAGGTCATACAACTAGGCAATTATTAAGTGTCTGAGGTCGAATTTGAATTCAAGTCCTTCTGACTCCAGGGTAGTGCTCTCTCTACTGTTGCCACCTAGCTGCCCCCCTTTAAAAAATTAATTATCTAAGTTTGAAGACTTTAAAGAATATGTGCTCTATATAGATGTGAGAAAGTCAGTGTACCTGAAATAGAATTAGAATACAATAGAAACTCCTCCAGAATGAATGAGCTAAAGAATGTGATGGGAAGAAGGTATAGTGAGGCAGAAATAGCCCTGAATTTGGTTGTCCCAGGACATAAGCTTGAATACTGGTCCAACTCTGCCCCTTACTGTGGGACCTTGGGCACACTACTTCAACCCTCTGAACCCCAGTTTCCTCATTTATAAAATGAGGGGATTGGATTAAATGAGCTCTAAGTTTCAGGGTCTGCTGGTAAATGTTTAACAACTGCCTCTCTAGGTTTTAAAAAAAATGTATCTAAAAAAGTGTTCAATTTATTGTGCTTTATTTACATTTTTTCTATTACTTTCTAAATCTAGATAAACAGCAAAGCAAAACTTGATTTGTAGCCTTTGTCCATCTCTCTAAGGTATAAATGCTCCCACTGAAAATTTAACAACCGACTCTCCTGATTCCTATCTTCACTAGCTCCAGCACAGAGCTCCTTCTCACTTCTATATCTATGATTCTGTAATCCTTTTAAACATAGACTGTGTGAGTCCATACAATCCAGTTTAACACAGATTTATTCCCATTGTGATGAATGAATCCCTGGGGTGGAACTGGAGTGGAAATGACTGGATTCTCAAAGGCTTTGGATCACAAGCTCCAACAGATCTCACCAAATTGGAACACCAGCATGAGACTGTGTATCATTGGAGGATCAGAGAAGGGGTCTCTTTGGAGATGACCATCAAGTAATGAAAATCAGAGGATGTGACTAATGAAACAGTGAAAGAGTAATGAAGACTGGATTAAACTGATTAGAACAGACTACTTTTGTAGGTGTGGGGATATATGAATATAGAAATAGCTAGAGTTACTAATGGCTATTCAGAGTTGAGGAAGGAATGCATTCTAAGTAGGAAAAAACCCTGAATTCAGCCTTATTTAAACTACACATATTTAGTACTGAAGTTCCCTTTGACTATCTCTGAGTTTAACTGAATAATCCCTAAGATATTCAGTGATTCTACTATTATTTGGAAAGAATCAAGCTTACAGTGTGGGAGGGGGGTATTTACACATGAAGTCTCTTCTTGCAGGGCAAAGACTGGGACTCAGGAGAGAGCAATGAGGTAGACCAAAGACATCAGTATCTTCCAGTGTCTCTGGTTACATGAGTATGTCTGTGTGATTTGTATATTAATTAGTTGGATCCTCTTGGTTAGATCAACTTAGGAGGAGGGCTTTTTTAATGATTTTATTTTTTTTCTAACTATATGCAAAGATTGTTTTTCAGCAAGCATTTTTTGGGTAAGATTTTGGGTTCTACATTTTCCTTTCTCCCTCTCTTTCATCCCTCAATCCCTTGACAGCAAGTAATCTGATAAAGGTAATACACATATAACTATATTAAACAAGTTTTAGGGAGAGGTTTTTAAAAAATTGTTTGAAATCCTGAACCTTCTGACTATATTGCTTCCCTGCTTAAGGAGCTTCAGTGGTTCTACATTGCCCCTGGGATAAAAACAAACTTTTTTTTTTGACGATCTAAAGCCTTCAACAATCTCACTATATTATAATAGGTATGTGTGTGTATGTATGTGTATATATAGTATATATAAATTTGTGTGTGCATATATATGTGTATATAAACATATTATACATGTGTGTGTGTATATATATGTATTATATATATTATATATTACTGCCTTTGTGCTTCTGAAAAGCTCCTATGCCTAGAATCCTCTCCCCTCTACAACTTTACATTCTATAACCCCCAGTATCTTTCAAGACTCAATTCAAATACTGCTTCCTTCAAGAGTCCTTTCCTTATTTCTAGCTGTTAGGGGTCCTCACCCCCAAAACATCTTGTATTTATTTTTGTATATATATTCCTGTATTTTTATTCAGTATAATGTAAACCTTTTGAGGACAAGAATTGTCTCATTTTCCTATTTATATCACATATATATCTCCCTAGAGTACCCTAGGTTATATTAGACTCTTCATAAATGTTCATTGATTGATTGATATCACAGTGATACATACAAATCCAACAATAGAAATCAAGTAAATTCAGTTTGAGCATTTTTTATTCTAAAGGAATCCTCCGAGCTGTTTCCACTTTTCAGTTCTGGTTCTGACAGGAACAGCCTGTACTAAGAAAAAGAGAAAAAGGTAAGTATCTTTTGAGATAATTTCTCTCTCTCTCTCTCTCTCTCTCTCTCCTCTCTCTCTCTCTCTTCTCTCTCTCTCTCTCTCTCCCTCTCCTCCCCTCCCTCCCTCCCCTCCCCATCTCTCTTTCATGTGCAAAAATGTTCCATAATTATTGTTGGTCTATAACCAAAACCCAATGTGTCCAGGACCTCTGATAGTGTCCATCCATCCATAATTCTGGAGGTTGTTCCTTTAAAACACACACACACACACACACACACACACACACACACACACACACACACTATACAGCTGAAATTATTCCAGAGAAGGACAATTAAAACTACTCAGAGTCTGCCAGTGTGGCAACCATATGTACTATATTTTCTGGGACAAGCGTCAATTCAAAATAATCTCTCTTTTTGGTCCCTATACTCTATCAACATTGCTAGTAATCAGTGTGGAACCAGAGGAACATGACATTGTAGATGAGTTTTCAGACATCCAGCCATAGCTAGTAAGGAAATAATATTTAAGTTGTGGCCTTACCTTCAAAACAGGTATACTCCTAGTTAGATCTGTCCCCTCCTTTTGCCCATCATAATGCAGTGTATGAGAGAGTAGGAAGTTAATGGACATGGAAAACTTAAGAGAAGCTAGCAACAACCTGTCCATGGGGTTTGGAAATTTCCTTCCCCTCTATCTATTGTGTCACTTGATTCCCTTTACCTTACATAAAGAAAAACAGTCAGATATTGATCTGGTATATTCTATATTTCCCTGAGTGCCTCTCATAGTCTGTAAAGACCAGAATCCAAGACAGAGTACAACTGAGCTGGGAGCTGATGTGGAACTGATAAGAGATTTTTAAGAACAAGTCAGTCATTCAATAAGCACTTATTAAGCATCTCCTAAATGCAAAGCACTTTGCTAAGCAATGAAGATAGAAAAAGAGACAATAGACAATCCCTGGGGCAACTATGTAGTGCAGTGGATAGAACACCAGTTCTGGAGTCAGTAGGACCTGAGTTCAAATCTGATCCCAAACACTTAATAAATGCCTAGCTGTGTGACCTTGGGCAAGTCACTTAACACCATTGCCTTAAATAAAGAAAAATTTTTTTTAAAAAGACAACCCCTGCCTTCAAGGAATTCAGAAACTAATGGGAGAGGACACCACAATAACAACTATATATAATCAAACTATATACAAGATAAAATATAGAAAATATCATATAAAAGATGTTAGAGCTATTAAGCATAAGAATCAAGAATTAAACTCATTCTTTTACTCTGAGCACAGGGTTTCTGTCTATTATACCAACTCTACTATATAGTATCCTATACCATAGAAAGTCTTCTTTGAGTGAATCATTCTTGTGCATTAGAATAAACAATATATATGTATATATACTATATATATATATATAGTCTTAAGAAACATTTTTATTATTCATGAGAATACAGACAAGCTAGCTTCTCTGCTTATATATATATATATATATATATACATATACACACATATGTATTATATATATACAAGTAATGATTAGTTCAGTTCAGATGGAATACAATGAGCCACTGCAACAATGGGTCAATTAACCAAGAGATGTCTTTTTATAACTTAAATGGGTTGAGACTAGACTTGTGATTTCATTAGTATAGAGAACTTCCAATAAAGAAAATCCATCCCCTGTGCATGTCGATATCTCCTCTATGTCTGAGTCTTAGAGAGCTATCCAGAAGCACTGAGCAATTCTAACTTACCCCTGGGTTACCCAGATAATATGAATAAGATTTCATTACATGGTTCTCTAGCCTACTATGCCTTTATGGCTCTCTTTTTCAAAAGTTTTAAAACTTAAGCAAAATAAAAAATCATTAAGCAAAAACTGAGTTCTTTAAACAAAGCATAGAAAATATTCCTGGTAGATGGACATAACATGAATAAAACCTTACCTCATCTTTGTTGTTGTTGTTGAGTCATTTCAGTCATGTATAACTCTTCATGATCCCATTTGGATTTTTCTTGGCAGAAGCACTAGAGAGATTCTATTTCCTTCTCCAGCTCATTTTTACAGAGGAGGAACTGAGGCAAACAGATTTTAAACAACTTGTCCAGAGTCCCACAACCAAGAAGTGTCTGAGGCTGAATTTTAACTGAGGAAGGAAAGTCCCACTGTGGGACCTAGCTGCCCTTAACTTACCCATGGTTTTTTTCTAAATGTTATTCCCCATTTAATTTCATTCTTTTCAATGTAGGTAATGTCCAAGAGAGAAAATACCAAATTCAAAATGAAGAATTGATGAGTCCTGGAAGGAGAGCCATTAACTAGGTCAGGAGTTTGAGAGTGGGAGAGGGAGTTGATTTGAGCACTGGGAGGGAGCCCACATTGTGCCCCAAAAGACCTTTCTTCTGGAACCCCCTCTACCACCCCCATACACAAGGTGGAGGTGAAATAAATGAGAAGGAAATGGACATTTGTGATCAAATCTGAGCAAAGATAGGGATGGTGGTGGGTAATAGGGAAGAGGCAGTGGAAATGGATATGGAACTTTGAATTCTCCCACACCTGAATGTAGAACAGGTCTCACATTAGCTAGCACCTAACAAACAAGAATAATTATTTCAAACAGGAAGTTAATGGAATATATAATACATATAATATCACACATAAACATATAATATGCAGACATATGGATATATAGATAAAACATATATATGCATATTAAAACTCAACTATGATTTTCTTTTTCAGACTATCAAGGATCTTATGTTTTTTGTTTTTTAGGTTTTTGCAAGGTAAATGGTGTTAAGTGGCTTGCCCAAGGCCACACAGCTAGGTAATTATTAAGTGTCTGAGACTAGATTTGAACCCAGGTACTCCTGACTCCAAGGCCAGTGCTTTATCCACTATGCGCACCTAGCCGCTTCTATCAAGGATCTTTTAATTGCTAAATCAGACAGTCTTTTTAAAGTTCTCAATCTTCTTGATCTCTCTGTTGCTTTTGATCTAAGTGACCACTTTCTCCTTTTGGATACTCTCTCTTCCTTCAACTTTCATTATACTTCTTTCTCCCAATTTTTCTCCTACTTATCTGATCATTCCTTTTTCTGTCTCTTTTGTTGGATCATCCTCCGTGTCCTACTCTCTCACCATGAAGGTTGCACATGGTTTTATCCTGGGATTCCTTTCTTCTATCTCTATATAGTCTCTCTTGATGGAGTTCATCAACTCTGATGGTTTCAATTTTTTTTTTCAGATAATTCCTCAGATTTACATAATCAAATTTGATATCTCTCTCTCTCTCTTGAATTCCAATTCTACAGTCAAATCCTTATTGGACATCTCCAACTGTATGTAAAACAATTATCTTCTTCCTCTCTTTACTTCCCTTCATAAATCCATACATTTTCAATGCATATACTTCTTTTGAAGACACAATTACAATTCTAGGCACAAAAGTTGGCAACCCTGGAATGATCCTCAAGTCTTCTCTCTCATTCTCCTTACATATCCAAGTAGCTGACACATCTCATATATTTTATCTCTACAATATATACATATATTTTCATATGTATAGCATATATAATTCTCCCTCTGTAACATCTCTCCTTGACTCCTCATTAACAATGGTCATCATGCTAATTCAAATCCTCATTTATCATTTTTCTGAACTTTTATAATAGCCTCGCCTAATCAGACTTCTGGTTTCCAAACCTAGCAATCTTCAGTCTATACAACACAAGTTACTCATTCTTGACCAAGTCACTCCCCCTTTCAAGAACTTTAAGTGATTATTCCCTATTACTTCTAGGATAAAATACAAATTTTTCAGGATGACATTGATTTAAAGCCCTTCATAGTCTGGATCCACCCTACCTCTCTCAAATTTATTTCATGTTATTCCCTACATACCCTCTTGTTTCTCCAACCTTGTCCATTCCATCCCTCACTCCTGCCCAGAATACCCCTTTCCTTTTCAGTCTTCATCTCTGAATTTTATCCACCTCTCTCGGAGTCTTACGTCTTTCTAGTAAGTTTCCTTTACACAGAAAAGCCACTAGCAGAGACAAAATGCTATAATGAACTTAGAACATAGATTTTGAGCTGGAGGGATTTTTATCTCAACAGTCTTCTAGTCCAATCACTTTATGCTATAGATATAACTGAGGCTGAAAAGAAACTGAAGCTGAAAGAAGTAAAGTTAACACAGAGAGTGTCAGAAAAAGGTCTTCTGTCTCCAGAGCCTAACATATTCTTCTCTTGTATTCGCCTAGCCCCTTACAAAAGCATTTATTAAGTTGACTGACTTTATAAAGAGACAAAGCCTTTCATGAAATCCATCTGGACTCTTTTGCTTCTTTCTCTGTCTCTGTCCTCTGTCTCCCTCTCTCTCTTTCTGTCTCTCTGTGTCTGTGTCTATTTGTCTGTCGTCTCTCTACCAAGCAGAGAAATCTCCTGGGCAAGCACAAGGATCTCAGGAAGAACTCATAGTGGGAAACAGAGGAATGAAGCACCATAAATTTGATCTCTACAGAGAATTTTTAACAAGGTAGACCTGAACACTCCCCTTTCCCCTTTTTCAGAGGAAGAAGCAATGTTTTTTCAATACAAATTTATATAGAACTTTGAGACTTATGAATCATTTATTTCACAACACTTCACAACATCTTTGTTCCCAGTTTATAAATAGAAAAAAAATAGATCATAGAATCAAATATTTAGGGCTACAAGATGCCCAGAGGTCATCCACAGGTAATGAGGTGAAGCAATGAATAGAGGGCTAGACTAGGAAGATCTGAGTTTGAATCCTGCCTTATAGGTTAGATATATGACCATGGGCAGGTAGCAGATTCCCTGTAGTCATCTTTATAATGGGGAATAATAATAGTAAGACTATCTACCTCATGGGTTAGCATAAGGGTCAAATAAGATGTAAAATGCTGTGCAAACTTTTAAAACTCTATATAAAGCTAGCTATTATTACTGTCTAATATAATTACTTATTTTACAAATGAGTCCAAATGACTTGCCATAATTCTCCCAGTCACTAAGTATCAGAGATGCACAATCGAACTCAGGTATTCTGACTGGGTCTTAAACTTGGTCCTTGACTCTAAGAATGGAGGTTCTTCTATTCTCAGCTAATAACCCACTCTGAGCCTCCCAGAGAGAGTTGACCTCTTTCTCCTCCCACTCTTCCAGAGAGGGTTCCCAAATCTTGCCCAACTAACAAGATGGAAAAGAAACCAGTTCTTCATGTTTCACAGAAAAACAAATCTGGTCAAATTTTTAAAAAAAAAGTGCCCAAATAGTCTATTCACTACCCTGGTGCTGTGCAAATACCAGGCAAACAGGCGGAAGTAAACCAGGACACCCAAAGAAGTTAAACAGAGCTCTATCTACACCAGCAGACTTTTCAGTCATAGGGCTACTATTCAATCCACTTTCCTGGTTGCCATATTCTTACGTTTTGCACGGATCCATCTGAAAACCTTTGTTTATTGTCGTCATCGTCGATGTTCATTCATTCATTCATTCAGTCATGTGTTTCTTTACTCATTTATCTATTTATTTATTTATTTATCTTTTTATCTATATATTTATTTATTTATGCCACACGCACCCCCCATTTCTTTTTTTAATTTAATAAATATGTGAGCACCATCCAAGAGCATGCGTGCACACACACACACACACACACACATACACACACACACAAACACAAAATAAGCACAGTCTTCTCTCTGCTTTTTATAGTGAAATAAAATGGTTGCCCCTAACCAAGCACTCTAAGCTTCTCTAAAATTTATAAGCAGAGTCAAGTCCTGCCAAAATTGTGAAGTCCAAGAAGTCTGACTTCTTAGCCCTTGGTTTACCCCTTCTTGTAACCTTCCAGAGCAAACCCACAAGCTTAGACAACCAGAATTTTCAAGTCCCTAGTTGCCTTCTCCAATATGTAAACTTTACCTGGATCATTTATTCTCATTTCACAAATCAAGTTCTGGGATTTTAAGGTTCCTAGACCAAGCTAAATTGATCTATCTATGGGTTTGTTGATAGACTATAAACTAGTTTCATGGGCATATTTTTCTCACAAAAGAGGTATATAGACATGTATGCTCCCCACCTCACAGCCCTCCTCAGTTCTCACTTTTGAGTAGACATCTAGAAAATTAACTGGTCCACAGGTAATATTAGGAAATGAGACTTTTAAATCCAAAAGAATATGAATTTTATCAAAAGTATCAGTTTCAGCTTAAGCTGATGAAGAAATGTCTGACATATAATAGGCTCTTAATAAATATTTATTGGGGGAAGCTAGGTGGCATAGTGGATAGAACACTGACCTTGGATTCAGGAGGACCTGAGTTCAAATCCAGCCTCAGACACTTAATAATTACCTACCTGTATGGCCTTGGGCAAGCTACTTAACCCCATTGCCTTGCAAAAATCTAAAACCTAATAAATAAATAAATGTTTATTGATTGATTACCAGGAAATGGAAGCATTTATTTTAGATCAAAGAGGATTCATGAATCAGTCAGGAACAAAAAATCTCCAACTGGAAGAAGGATAAATTTTAACTGAATCAATCCTGCCATTTTACATATGAGATAACTAAATCCCAGAGAGAATGGATAACTTATTCAAGGTTACATGGGGAATAAATGACAGGGAATTCAAATTATGGGCACTATGATTCCAAATTCAGTATAGTAGATCCAAGTTTCTTCCCCCTGAAAGCTCTGCTTATTGTCTCTATTTCTCGCTATAATCTCCAATCGTCTCTATTTGCATCTGACCCCTATTTGTGAAGACTCTGCATCAATAGGTCAATAAGCATTCATTAAGGGGAGGTGGGTGGCATGGCATCATAATGCACAAAGGGCCAGGCTGGAGTCAGGAAGACTCATCTTCCTGAGTTCAAATTCAACTTGAGACACTTATTAACTGTGTGACCCTGGACAAGTTACTTAACCCTGTTTGCTTCAGTTTCCTCATCTATAAAATGAACTGAAGAAGGTAACGGCAAATCACTCCAATAGCTTTGCCAAGGAAAACCCTAAAAAAGAAATCTCAAAATGTTGGACAAATCTAAAAATAATGACTAAACAAGTGCTTAAAGCATTCCAAGTCTAATGTAAAGAAAGGCAAATACAAAGTCCCTGCTCTCCTGGAACACACATTCTAATCACCTACAAAGTGTCACTGACTAATGAGAGATTAAGGGGAATTTGTACACTCCTGATGAGGGTCATAAGTCTAAGGGTCAACAGTCTAAACTAAAGAGCCCACAGTTTAACAGTGGAATTTGAGATATCCACCTAAGAGCAGGAAGTTTTAGGGGAAATTGGGAGCTTTATACTTAAAAACAAACTTAATGCTAATTACATGCATAATTTCCAAACAGATTCAAGTGTCTGTCATAGTATTATCTATCCACACCCAACTCACTCCCACATTGTTATGCAGAGGAAAAACTAAGATAGATTAGGTAAAACTTGCCCAAGGTCAGGACTAGTAAACTTCAGAATTAGTACTGAAATTTAAAGTTTCTCCTAATCCTATAGTTGTCTAACCTCTCTTCTACCATTATGGGATTGTAGTTGTTCAATCTTTATAGACTCTTCATGCTCCCATTTAGGATTTCCTTGGCAAACGTACTGGAATAATTTGCCATTTCCTTCTCCAGCTCATTTTACAGATAAGGAAACAGAAGCAAGACGAGTTAAATGACTTGCTGGGGTAATGCAGCTAGAGAGTTTCTTAGGTCAGATTTGAACACATGAAGATGAATCTTCCTGATTCTCAGCCAGGTACTCTATCAGATTCAGTTTATGGGATGTACAGGGAGGCCTAACACTTTGGACTGAGGGCTTGCTGAGCACTCTTTTCAGGGCTGCTCATTTACCATTGATGTCCACCTGTCATCAAACTCTAACCTGTGGCTCCAAGAAGCTGGAGCATGCACAGTGACCTCACCCCTGTAAAATTGTTTCAGTAGATGGCTAAACCAGGTTGAGAATAACTGGCAAGTCTCACACCTGTGAGTTAAGAGGATGTCTATCCAAGCATGTGAAGAATTCTCCAGTAGAATGACCCAATGAGTGGATGAGAACAATTTGTCTCAATGGCCTTGAAGGTAGCTGAAAACAGGCACTGTGAAACACTTAGACCCTTGATCTTGACTTTTGTCTTTCCTCTGGACTTCAGTGACTCTCAAAGAAAAAGTGAGGGTGATGACTTTTGCACCACTCTCCCTTACTTGAACCCAATTTTCTCTCAAATCAAGGACAACTTCCCATGATGTCAATTGATCCTCTTTGAAAACAAAGGACCAACCACCATTATGGGAGGTCTCCCCTTTTTTATATATTGCATATCAGAACCTGTCCTAGGATAGGATAACCAGAGTCTTGCCCCCAAAGTGCTGCTATTTAGAGAGTTCTGACAGTCCCTTTAGGAAAGGGGAAGGGGTAGATTCCCTTGTCACCAGAACTCCTTAATGTCTCTTCTGAAGAATCCCAGTCCAGACTCACAGCAAATGACTTGACCAGCTGTGTAACTGAAACCTGAGATTCAGGCTTAACAGAAAGTTTTTCCTGTGTTGAGAGCATTTATTCTCCAAGTCATGTTCCTGAGGATAGAGGAATTTCCCAGGCCTCTGGAATTAGCTTCATTTCTGTCTTGAGACAATGAGGGAGGAGGTCACAGGGAAAGAAAGGCATCTGTCCTGGCAAGAACTTCACCCCTCCACTGCCCTCAAGAAAAACTGTCAAGCCTGGGCAAAGCTGCCATTTCCTTGAATTTTGTCTTCAATATTTCCATTCCCCCCATTTCAGCTCCTTCACCCAGTTCCATATCTCTGGTCTTTCCAATACCTCCTGCTGTCCAAAACCTCCTCTTATTTCCAAAAGAAACTTCATTGGCACTGAAGCCTTAGATTTACTAGGCAATCTCTCCCAAGGGGCTTGGTATTTTAAAAGAGGAAATTGAAGAGGCCAGCCCAGATTAAATTTGGGGAGGGGAGGGTTGGAGGTAGGGAGCCAGAGTGACTTCCCAGAATCCTTCAAGTCAAACGTAGGAGGTTGCTCCTATTCCACCTATGGCTAAGGCCAACTCAGTCTCTCATCACTCCCACAACAAAATTTGGTTGAGGAAAACTAATAGATAAAAAAAGAAAAAAATCTTCCCTGCTCCCGTTACACCCTTCTCTGCTCCTTTTTTCCATGCCCTTTTTTTTTTCTGCTTTTCATCATCTCCCTCCCAATCAAATGCTAAAGTTAAGGTTCCCCTCTAAACTATCTCTACCTCCATTCCCCAATCTGCTATGGTCACCCGGGACTGGAGTTTGACGCTGACTTTGTCACTCAATCACTGTTTTACATTTAGGGTAAACCACTCTCTGGGTCACTAACTTCCTCAGATCAGTAAAATAAAGAGTAGGACTAAGATCTTGAAGGTGCCTTCAATGTTAATACTATAATGTTGTGATTCTAAGACCCACTAAACTTTAAGAATCTCAAAAGCCTGAGTTCATTCTGTGTGGCTATCTCCTGACTCTTCACTTTCTAGGCTACCCCTGAAGAGAATGCAAGATCAGAGATACAAACTGAGAAAACAGGAGATGGGGAAGGAGGGTGGGCCGCAGAGGAAGTGAGGCTAACCACTAGGGGAAGCACTCTTCTGTGGCAACTGGAAGAAAGAGCCCAATACCGATGTTTCCCCCCCTTCAGGGTGCTGTGGGGGGTGATCAAAGTGGTAAGAACTCACTGTCACTGATTTCAAAGGTACCGGATACAGGGGTTGTGAGAGGGGGAATATATGTTGCATGTGTTTAATGGGGATGATGAGAGAAAGAATTTGCTCCTAAGCAAAATTGAGAATTAGATGACTTTTTTTCCCTTGGGATCCCTGGACCCGCTTCCTCTAGGGTGCTTAGCACTCAATCCATCATTCAATCAATAAATATCTATTAAGCACCCTACTCTACTACCTATCAGGCATTGTGCTAAGTACTGAGGATGAAAAAAAAAGAGACAAAAGACTGTCCTTGCCCTCAAGAAGAATCCATTCTAACAGTCCACATT